>NC_080411.1:11380833-12586666 GCF_030265065.1 Corythoichthys intestinalis | reverse complement strand
ATGTGACGGACACAGGAAGTCTGTGTTGTTGTTTTTTATGGTCCGAGTTGTGGAGCTGTAATAAATGTTGACTCAAATGAGTTCAAGAAACTAAATTATGTGCTTTATGAAGAGTGAAAAAAGCAGAATTTAACACAAACGAAATAATTCGGCCGATCAGAGTCAAGTATTACCGAAACAAAATGGTGACGTCACGTACTGTAATGGTCGGCAACGCATCGCCGCATACGTTTCTTGGCCGTGTCAATAAAATAAAAATAAAAAAACGTTTTTTATTAGGGCTGTCAAATTTAACGCGTTAACGGGCGTTAATTAATTTGTTCAATTTATCACGTTAAAATATTTAACTCAATGCATGCACTAACTCGTTCATGCGTTGCCTCAAACAGATTACACTGACGCACTTGAGAGCTTCCAGGCAAAGAAAGGTGTCTTGTTTTGTTCTTTTTCTTAACAGAGGTAGGCTATACCACACGCGACGTGCTGGCACTTTACAGCTTACGGCTCTCGGCAGGCCGTAACAAACTCACTCCTGCATCATGTGAGTAAACCGCATTGGCGCTGCGTGCACTTTAGGGTGACTGGGATAATTCTATATCAGAATATTACAAAAGGCGAGTGGACACAGGCGTTCATTGGACCGCGCCGTTTATTGGCATAAGCTTCGACAACTCCTTCACAACAAACATATATATCATTTAGTGAAAGCACAACAAAAATAATTTTCCTATCCCTCAAAAAAAAAAAAGTTCACGAAAAGAAAAGTGCTTCAATCTGTATTAATGAGGCCCTATTCTCACACAGTTAAACAACAGTGCAAAGAGAACTGGCATTTCCAATCAAAATAGCTATGCAACATACACATAAAACTTATTCAAGACTTTGGTCAAATTCTATTCAAACATTTTGTTTAGTATAAATACATTGGATAGCAATATTTATTCACAATATATAAAGTATCAGAGGTCTCGTACATTGTGAAGCCAGCACTCAAATGACGTGAATTACAATAGATGGACCACTAAACAGGAAACTACGGCGTCAGTCGAGGGACAAAACACACTATTTGGCTTGATTTCTAATTTAATTTAAAACTCGCCATTGACACCTTGTGGTGTATTTAGTGTATGTAGATTATTTTTTTAATACAAAATTTTACAAATTTTATTAAAACGAAAACATTAAGAAGGGCTTTAATATAAAATTAGTATAGCTTGTACAAACATTTATCTTTCAAAAACTAGTTTAGCTAGTAGCCCTAGTTTATATATATTTCTGTCTCCATCCATGTACCCGTTTGTAATGCACACCATGATTTTACAAGTTCATTTGGGGGGGGAAAAGTGCGCGTTATATTCGAGAAATTACGGTAGCTTCCAAAATGGCTGCCCCTCTTAAAGCTCGTCAGAGGTGGAGCTTTACCCACCTCTTCATGGTCTTCAGTACTGTTTTTAAATCGCTGTACCCATCTTTTTACAGTACCATAGTCTATGGTATCATCCTTGTAGACATTTTCCAGCCGGTTGTGAATCCTCGGAGAGGTTTCTCCCTCTCCAACAAGGAATTCGATTACAGCTCTTTGTTTCTGACGAGCTTCAAGAGGGGCAGCCATTTGGAAGGTAGTTTAAGCTTTAAAAATCTGAAAATAAGAAAAACACATATAAAAATCGCATAAAGGTGCGTCCTATCATGTTTGTGCCAAATATACAGTGGGGCAAATCAGTATTTAATCAACCACTAATTGTGCAAGTTCTCCCTGGCCTCGCCCCAGCGACGACTGGGCCACCGTTTATTTTATTATGCAAATGAGCAGGTTCATCCCCGCCTCCTGGGCTGTGCCATGGAATTTCACATGGTGGAAAAATACCAGCAGCGGTGAAAATTAAACAATAAATTCCTATGCCAGCTGTCAAATATTTAATAAAATTCATTATACAGTGGGGCAAATAAGTATTTGGTCAACCACTAATTGTGCACGTTCTCCCACTTGAAAATATTAGAGAGGCCTGTAACTGTCAACATGGGTAAACCTCAACCATGAGAGACAATGTGGGGGGAAAAAAAACAAATTGAAAATCACATTGTTTGATTTTTAAAGAATTCATTTGCAAATCATGGTGGAAAAATACGTATTTGGTCCATACCAAAAGTTCATCTCAATGCTTTGTTATGTACCCTTTGTTGGCAATAACTGAGGCCAAACATTTTCTGTAACTCTTCACAAGCTTTTCACACACTGTTGCTGGTATTTTGGCCCATTCCTCCTTGCAGATCTCCTCTAGAGTAGTGATTTTTTGGGGCTGTCGTAGGGCAATACAGACTTTCAACTCCCTCCTCACCCCGTGGCGTCAAAATGACAACAAGAACAGTGAGCAAAAATCCCAGAACCCCACGGAGGGACCAAGTAAATGACCTACAGAGAGCTGGGACCACAGTAACAAAGGCTACTATCAGTGACACAATGCGCCGCCAGGGACTCAAATCCTGCACTGCCAGACGTGTCCCCCTGCTGAAGGCGAGATCAATCTGCACATGTCAAAATAATTAGTTCCAACCAAACATCTGATGCATAAACACGCAATTCCTAATCGGATCCATACTTTTTGTGTCCAGGTAAACAGTGCATACGATCATTATTTTAATCCAGAAACTGGTCAGATTAGGGAAATTTTGTCCATGTAGCCACTGTTAAAACCCTAATTCTGGTTGGAAATTATCACTTGAAAATGGTAACCCACTCTTAAACGCTTGTAAATGTTATTCCATTTATTGATAATGAATAATATTTAATTAGGTTTAGGATTGTATGGTAAATCTGGCTACATTTATATTGCACTTTTCTACCTTCAAGTAACTAAAAGCGCTTTGGAGATGATTATGCAGCATCAGGAGGGGTCTCTTGCTCAAGGTTCGACGTGGTCGGTTGGATTGAGAAATAACAACTCCAACCCTTACGGCCTCAAGAGGTAAACCTCTGAATTACTGCAGTCTTTATAACTAAATAAGAATAAATGACAATGCAAAAATCATTGCTCTATCGACCACACGTCAGGTCAAGCAAAGTCAAAACAAACATTTGTTCCGAGGTGAGGCAGCAGTATTGTTGAAAATTGACTTTTCATATGACAAATGGATAAATTTGTAACCATTTGTAGGTTTGGTGTTCTGTAACTGCAGTCATTTTTTATTTTTGTTTCAAGCTTTTTTCTCTATACTACCTGATTTTTCTCTCCATGAAAATTACAAGCAATTCTCCTTTCTCTCTCCCTCGCTCCCCACGTTGGCTCTCGCCGGCTGGCAGCGACCAGCGTCACGAGTCATTAGAAACGCGTGACCTTCCGGGGAGAAGGTGGTGGCTAAGCAGTGATAAAGTAGGCTCGGCCCACTCCAGAGAGCCGGGCGGCGGCGCTGTAATAGGTGCAGCTCGAGTCCACAGAGCCGACTAATGGTGCTGAACCTGCATGTGCCATTAGCCTCAGATAGAGACTGGGTGGGTGGCGGAGAAGTGGGGGGGGCTTGTGTAGGGGGGTTAGAGACACACTCAATGTGAGGACAAAAAGTAACGACAGGGATGATGATGCATGATGGGAACTTTAAGTGTCTTTTACGGGATGTGTCTTTAGTTTGTCACTGACAGCTTCAGCGATGGCTCACGTATTTATTTTGTCTTGACAGCAGCCCACAAGATTTGGACAGGATTGATAGATAAGATTACGACATTCAGGCCTAAAAATCTAAATAAATCTAAAAAGATGTTTTGTCCAGATTTTACCGTGCGGAATTGGATTATTTGCAATTCCGAAGTGTGGGTCGAGTTATAGTGAAGCCGCAAAGAAAAATGTGATACAGAGAGTGGTTCGGTGACATATGCAATCACATTCGAACTTTCTGGAACTTGCTGGTTTGGATTAGACAGAGTGTGATTTGAACCAGAAAAGGCACAAAAAAACACGATGGAGTCCCATGTGCATCTTGTGTTGCTTTTCCACTCTACTGGCAATTAGGGCTGTCAAAATTATCGCATTAACAGGTGTTAATTATTTTAATTAATCATGTTAAAATATTTGACGCAATTAACGCATGCACTGAATGAGCCACTCTCGCATTGCCTCAAACAGATTTCAATGACGCCGTTTATGGACATTAAGAGTGAAGAGAATGCCACCGGCCGCTTGGTGGCAGCGCAGCGCCGTTCCATACTAATGTTATTCCTTCTAATAGTGGGAGAATTAGTAGTTATGAGACGTTTATGCTGTTGTTTTGTGCTCCACACATATTTCGGTAAGTTTGCTTTCTTTTAGTGGCAATTACCGTAATTTCCGGACTATAAGCCGCTACTTTTTTCGTTTATTTTGAATCCTGCGGCTTATATTCCAGTGCGGCTTATTTGTTGATTTATTTGGGTTAATTGGCAACACATGCCTCCTAGCATGCATTGCAGCACTACAGATGTAAGTAACCATCAAAATTCATGTTCTGTGCTAATTACTTATGCATTTACTGTTCCAGTTTCATTAACTGCTTGTTATGGTATTTGGTAACACTTTGACAGCGGCGTCTTAAGACTGTCATAACACTCATAGTTATGACATAAGACTATCAAGGGCATTACTGAATGCTTATGACAGACGTCATTAAGTGTCATCCAGCGAATTATGTTACCAACTCCATTAATGTCCAGCTTGGATCTTTTAAATCCATTGAAAGTAAGATAATTTGCAGAATAAAACTAAAAGATAACTGTTATAAGCATTTGTTAATGCTCATGACAGTGTCATGTCATAATTATGTCTAATTGCCTAATGACAGTCTTATGGCGCCACTGTCAAATAAAGTGTTACCAAATACCGTAACTAGCAATTAATTAAAGAACAGGAACAGTAATTGAAAAATAATTAGTACAGAACATTTAAGAACGTATTTTGATTGTTATTTACATCTGTTGCGCTGCAATGCATGCTAGGAGGCATGTTGGACAACAACAGTGTTGACAGCAGGTGGCATAAAAGATTGACTGTCTCCCTCAAGGGAGCAGTGATGGTCAAATGAAGCTTCTTGAAGCAATGAAACTTTGCAAACAATTGGTTCAAAGCTTCATGGTGGTTCATTTGGTCTTCTGACCATCATATGATGCCGCTATCTAATGAAGTGTTACCGGTTATTATCTTTTGGTGTAAATATCCCATAATGCAGTGAGGACAGCTGCGGCTTATAGTCCAGTGCGGTTTATCTGTGAACAAATGCCGTTTTCCTGTCACATTTGGTGGGTCGCGGCTTATAAACAGGTGCGCCTTATAGTGCGAAAATTACGGTATGTGTCTCTTGTTGTATTATGGGTAAGATATGCAAAGAGATATATCTGTTATAAAGGCGAGTGGCCACAGGCGTTCTTTGGGCTGCGCCGTTTATTGGCATAAGCTTCTGCAACTCCTTCACAACAAACAGAAGTATCATTTATTGCAGGGGTCCCCATCTGCCGGGCTGCGGACCGGTACCGGTCTGTGGCACATTTGCTACCGGGCCGCACAGAAATAATAATTTAATAACGATCGCATTCTGGCAGAATTAACCCTGTGCCCCAGATTAACACACCAATATCCCTGTCTACTCTCGATATAATACTACGGAATAGATTAGAATGTTGTCATAGAAATCCATTGATTGGACTGCTAACAGTACAACTTATTTGTGTATATAATATATCTATGTGCACTTGTCCTCGATAATAACTATTGCTAGGCCGCGGGCGCAGCAGTAGCACATTTGTTCCCGGAAATAATTAGCCCCCACACGAGCGAAGATGACTGGAAAACAGACGTCTTTGGAGATATTTTTACGGCGAAAAGGGCACCTGACGAGCCTACAACCTCGAAGACCCACGAACTGCGAAGGAGTGGATTCGTGACCCGTTTGTGAATAAACCGAGTGATTAAGATCAACTTGTAGAGATCGCAACTGACGGCGACCTTATTAAACGTACATTTGAGACAACAACTCTACCGAGGTTCTGGATTAAAGTCATTCTGGAATATCCTGACATCGCTACAAGAACATTGAAAACCTTGCTACAATTTCCAACATCGCATCTTTGTGAAGCGGGCTTCTTAATTAACAGGCGAAGTCGTTAATGGTGAGAGCGGTGTGAAGTTGTTGTGCAGCTTACATGGCAGGATGTATCTGAGGAGAACTTTTCTACAAGTCCTTCCATGATCAAACTTAAGTTAATATTCCTTTCTTTCAAGAAAGTTTGTAGTGTTTACTTTGGAATCGCTGCATTTGCGTATTTTGCGGCTATGTTTAACGTGACGCGCATGCGCAGAACCGCATCGTTGCAATTTTTGATAGGTTGCAAAATTTGTCAAAACACCGGTCCGGGAAAAAAAGACCCAAATAACACCGGTCCGTGGTGCAAAAAAGGTTGGGAACCCCTGATTTAGTGAAAGCACAACAAAAATAATATTGCTATCTCTCAAAAAAAAATAATATTCACAAAAAGAAAAGCACTTCAGTCTGTAGTAATGAGGCCCTATTCTCACACAGCTAAACAACAATGCAAAGTGAATTTGCATTACTAGAGTTTCGTCACTCAATTCTTATTATTGTTATTTTTTATTCTTCTTATTATTATATTAACTCTACTTTTGATTGAAAATTGTACAAATTTTATTAAAACGAAAATATGAAGAGGGGTTTTATTATAAAATTACTATAACTTGTAACTATAACATTTATCTTTTATGACCTACAAGTCTTACTATCCGTGGATCACTTAAACAGAAAGAATGTTAATAATGCCATTTGTGGATTCATTGTTATAATAAACAAATACAGCACTTATGTACAGTATGTTGTATGTCTATATCCGTCTTGTGTCTTATCTTTCCATTCCAACAATAATTTACAGAAAAATATGGCATATTTTAGAGATGGTTTGAATTGCGATTAATTGCGATTAATTCATTTTTAAGCTGTAATTAACTCGATTAAAAATTTTAATCATTTGACAGCCCTACTGGAAATATTTGCATTCTGCAAGTTTGGAAGTTGGAACAGTGAGTCAGGCCTTAAGTTCTGTTAGGTTTGTGACCTAGTGTGTCTTGTCATGTGATTACCCATTGATTTCACCTGTTGTGGCCTGCTGCTTGTGTGGTGACCACTCCCCTGCTTCTTGTTTCACCCACCTGTGCTTCATTGTCTCGTTACCCCATGTCTGTATTTAAGTTTCCCATGTGTAGTCTGTTCTTGTTGTTTTATTGTCAATCCCAAGGTCTGTTCTTGTTCATGTCAATTTCACCTTTCATAGCCCTCGTGTTCCTGCATCCTCTGTTTATGTAAGTTGTTGATGCCTTTTGTTTGTACTTTGTGTTTTTGTTAGTTATCATTAAATCATTTTTTTGAGTTCACCGCCACCCTGCCTTGCCTACTTGTTGTTTTCTTTGCGTTTGGGTCCTCCATGCCAAATCTGGCCAGAACGAGGCCAAACAGAGGCAGTTTTATTCCGCAGTTAGGAAGTTTTTAACATGAGGTAGTGACAACATTTGTCTTATAGAAATCAACAGAGAAATTTATGGGGCGCCGTTTGTAAAGCAGCACATGCCAAAAATTACAACGTTTTGTCACATTTAGCGCCACGCGGTGTTAAAAATGTTGTGTGAAATGTTTACAGTCACTTTTTTTTGCACATTTACAACATTATTCAGCAACTTATTTTTTTAAATTTTTTTTAAAATAATAGGTATTGGACTTGAATGTTTAAATCCAGACCGAAATATTTAAATCTTAAATGTAAATCTTAGATTTATATTCTATATATATTTTTTAAATGTATATCCTATATATATATATATATATATATATATATATATAATGAAATTTATATCCGAAATATATATCCTAAATCTGAATTTTATATTAAATTCTAAATGTCAATGTTATATCTAAATTAGGGCTGTCAAAATTATTGCGTTACGGGCGGTAATTAATTTTTTAAATTAATCACGTTAAACTATTTGACGCAATTAACGCACATGCCCCGCTCAGATTAAAATGACAGCACAGTGCTATCTCCACTTGTTACATGTGTTTTTTGGAGTTTTGTCGCCCTCTGCTGGCGCTTGGGTGCGACTGATTTTATGGGCTTAAGCACTCATGAGCATTGTGTAATTATTGACATCAACAATGGCGGGCTACTAGTTTATTTTTTGATTGAAAATTTTACAAATTTTATTAAAACGAAAACATTAAGAGGGGTTCTAATATAAAATTTCTATAACTTGTACTAACATTTATCTTTTAAGAACAAGTCTTTCTATCCATGGATCGCTTCAACAGATTGTTAATAATGTTAATGCCATCTTGTTGATTTATTGTTATAATAAACAAATACAGTACTTATGTACAGTATGTTGAACGTATATATCCATCTTGTGTCTTATCTTTCCATTCCAACAATAATTTACAGAAAAATATGGCATATTTTATAGATGGTTTGAATTGCGATTAATTACGATTAATTTTTAAGCTGTAATTAACGTGATTAAAAATATTAATCGTTTGACAGCCCGAATCTAAATACTAGATTTAAATCTGGAAACAGCTGAAACTAAATATTTAGCGTAATATGCAAATTCACATGACTGGAGACCGGAAGTAACATAATAGCTGGAGCAGCTCAGATTGTTTGTTTGCTTGAAAATGAATAAAACCTACTCAACGGTGGCAGTCGGCTCTTGGCCATGATTTGTTGTGATAATAACTATATCTAGGTAAAATACACATTTAGGAGAAACCATTCAAGGAGTATTTTGTGCTTTTAGTGACTTTTACGCACGAGCCCAGTAAAGTTACTAAGAATAGCCACGAGGGGTCGCTGTTGGACTTGACTGGAGAATAAGGTTGACTTTTCTAACTTTTACTCCAGAAATCCCACGTTTCTCACTCTGAAAGCTTTGTACTGCAGTCAGAATAGCTCTGCCGATAGTCTCTGCTAAATTTGACTCGACTGACATATTTTCTTACTGCCCACCTTCGCCGACTGTGAGAAACGCGGGATTTTTGCAGTTGGAGTTAAAAAGAGTCCAGTCTAGTCCAACAGAGACCCCTCGTGGCTATTTCTTAGTAACTTTACTGGGCTCGTGCGTAAAAGTATCACTAAAAGCACAAAATACTCCTTAAATGGTTTCTCCTAAATGTGTATTTTACCGAGATATAGTTATTATCACAATAAATCATGGCCGAGAGCCGACTGCCACCGTTGAGTAGGTTTTATTCATTTTCAAGCAACGTAAACGGTTTGAGCTGCTCCAGCTTTTATTTTGTTACTTCCGGTCTCTAGTCATCTGAATTTGCATATTACACTAAATATTTAGTTTCAACTGTTTCCAGATTTAAGATTTAAATATAGTATTTAGATATAACATTTACATTTAGGAGTTATATATCCTAAATCTGAATGTTATATTATTTCGGATATAAATTTCATATATATATTCAGGATATAAATTTGAAATATATACAGTATATATTAGGGCTGTCAAACGATTAAAATTTCTAATCGAGTTAATCACAGCTTAAAAATAATCGTATTTAATCGCAATTCAAACCATCGATAAAATATAGCATATTCTTCTGTAAATCATTATTGGAATGGAAAGATAAGACACAAGACAGATATATACATTCAACATACTGTACATAAGTACTGTATTTGTTTATTATAACAATAAATCAACAAGATGGCATTAACATTCTGTTAAAGCGATCCATTGAAAGACTTGTAGTTCTTATAAGATAAATGTTAGTACAAGTTATAGAAATTTTATATTAAAACCCTTCTTAATGTTTTCGTTTTAATAAAAATTTGTAAAATTTTCAACCAAAAAATAAACTAGTAGCTCGCCATTGTTGATGTCAATAATTACACAATGCTCATTGTGCTTAAACCCATAAATTCAGTCACACCAAAGCGCCAGCAGAGGGAGACAAAAAACACAAGTAACAAGTGGGCATGACACTGTGCTGTCATTTTAATCTGTTTGAGCGGGGCATGTGTGTTAATTGTGTCAAATATTTTAACGTGATTAATTTTAAAAAATTAATTACCGCCCGTTAACGCGATAATTTTGACAGCCCTAATATATATAGAATATAAATTTAAGATTTACATTTGAGATCTAAATATTTAGTTCTGGATTTACATATTTGAGTCCAATACTTATTATTTAAAAATATTTAAGTTGCTAAATAATGTTGTGAATGTGCAAAAAAAAAGTGACTGTAAACATTTCACACCACATTTTTAACACTGCGTGGCGCTAAATGTGAGAAAATGTTGTAGCTTTTGGCATGTGCTGCTTTACAAATGGTGCCCCATAGAAATTCACTGTTGCAAAGCTCGTATGGACACACAAGGGGTGCAAAATTACATATTGTCTGCGAGCGCAGAATAGATGTTTACTGCATTAATTTTCCGTATTTATTTACAACCACTACTCAGTAACACCGCCACATTCCAATTTCTAAAACTGGTCATAGTGGTCACTATTGCCTTGGGTGTGTATTTGTCTACGTGATTGTGCTTTGGTCGAAAATAAGCAATCTTACATTTTGACCTATAGATGGCATCAGAGAGTAAATCAGTCATTTTGACGCGTCGGCATATGTATCGGTGTAGGTACAAAATGTGCTAAAATTCTAATCGATGACGGTTTACCAGCTATGAGTATATTCGGGAAAAACTGGTTTTGTGCAACGCTCATTTGAAACTCACTCCATGTGACATCAGCAAACGCCTTGTGCAACCCGAGCAGTGTTGTGACGTCATCAACAGGCGCAGGCTCCGGACAGTGTTTGCAACCAGAGCAGTTTATGTATCTACACCTGCACTGTTGGCTGAAAGTGTTAATGCTTCATTGGCTTCATCAGAGCATCACTACTCACTGAAATCAGCCACTATGTTTTAAGCACACACATATACCCCTTTCCCACTGGCCAAAAAACCCGTGTCAACCCGCTAACAATCGGCTTTTGGTGGCAGTGGGAAAGGTGCGGCGACCCGCCTCAACCCGTGTCAATCAACCCGCCAAGCGACCCGCGTTAAAATCACCTCGGCTCTGATCACCATGCAGTGTGAAAGCAAAACCCTGGGTCAACAGTCAACACCCTAATCTACGTGGTGACGTAGGCTAGTATGTGATGCGTCATAACAAAAAACAAAAACCATGTGCTCTAGCCTGGATCCACATACGGCGAACAGTCGGTGTAGCAGCGTTAGCAATAGCCATAACAGACGAAACAAAGGCTCTTCTCCTCCTCCTGTGACGTACACGACTCCTTTCAATTTCAAACCAAAATTTACATCGCCTACGTTTCCTCAGCACAAGCACAGTGTTGATCCTTTGCTGCATTTCGACCATTTTGCGGGCAGTAAAACGCATGAAAACAGAGAACACAAACGGAAAGGAGGCTTCCATGTTGCTTTGCATTGTTAACTTCCTTGAACTGAATTAATTCGGTCACACTTGTCGAAGCGCATCTTAGCGTGGTGACGTCACGCACCTTACACACGGCTGAGGAGGGGTCGGGGTTAGACGGGCGAAAAAAAAAAAAAAAAAGACACTGCTTTTTTCGCCTATGGGAAGGATGCCAAATGCTAGTGGGATGCATCGGCTTGGAAAAACGCGCGTTGACCCACTAGTTTCAGTGGGAAAGGGGTGATTGACGTAAAAAACAAAATCTTAAATGCATATTTAGTGTGTTGGTTTGTGACAAGTTAGGCCCCAAAGCAGTAAGAAAGTGTTGAGGTAATTCCAGTCTTTTTATTAAAATGAAAACTGAAGTAATAAATCTGTTCGACACGAAAAGTGCAACGAAACTGATTAGTTATTGCTGTAGGGTGTGCACCTCCAAGACTGGGAGTTGGTTGCCAACTGCGGACCTTCTTGTTCACTCCACCCAGCTCACCACACCTCCAGAAGAAGAAAACACAGGTAAGCAAGAAACATTACTTTTATTTCAAGTTTAGTAGCAATAAGACAACATCTAAACACTCCAAATAGTGTAATAATTTTAAAATAAGTGTAAACATTAGTCGGGTCAAATTTACAACACTAAATCATCAAATTGATCCCAAAGTGCTGCACAGTCAAGAGAGAAAAGTCTAGGCAAAGATAGCCGGCGTTGACTTTCTCTTTTTACAGGTTTTGAAATTCCCTTAAATGAGCAGAAGATGACGACACACAAAGAAAACAATAATACGAATAATTAAAAATTATGAAAATGACAACAAAAGTCAAGAAAAGGTTGATTGTACTCTCTGTGGCCAGGGCCTCAGAGGTAGGATTAAGGAAATAACTTCTCTCTGGCCTCGCCCCAGTGGCGACTGGGCCACCGTTTATTTTATTATGCCAATGAGCAGGTTCATCCCTGCCTCCTGGGCTGTGCCATGGAATTGCACATGGTGGAAAAATACCAGCAGCAGTGAAAATTAAACAATACATTCCTATGCCAGTTATCAAATATTTAATAAAATTCATTACATATATGTCGGAAAACACTCAGGTGACTTGAAGTTCCGCTCTGAGACCCCCAATTTGGCCAAATTCCAAAATTGCGTGATACATCATTGGAAAGCTTAAAATCTCAATTTTCTGGGGGAAGAAAATTTTTGAACAGAAGAGCATTTTTAAAAAAAATTAAACAGCAAAACCCTATCTGGAGGAGAGAGAGCAGAATTACAGACGCCATGACTTTGAGATATTATCGCGTACTTACCTTGTTTCGATCCAAAAACTCCACGTAGCATGTATCACCGAGGGTCAAGACACAGCTGTGACTGGCCACAGCTGGATTTTTGGGTGATTTTTATGGGTGAAACATGGTAATATAACAAGGGTTGCGATGTTGATCGAGGAGTGGTCGATAGGTTCTTTTTCATATATTTACCCTTTTAAACCCCCCCCCCCCCCCCCCCCAATTTTTCTTTGTTTGGATCGATTATGTATCATCTAACATATCGGAGAAAATGCGACAGTAACAAATAAAATACAATTAAGGGAAAGTTATGAGGTAGATATCCGTGACTTTTTTACAGACGCCATTTTTTTCATTGTGACGTAATTTGTTTAAAAGTTTAAAATATGCGAGTGAATGATTTTTGTCTTCTTTTTTTTTTTTTAAAGAAATATTACACATCAATGAATGATTCTAAGCTAAAAATGACATTTTGAATAATATAACTACTAACCTTGTTTTCATGGCTGGGTTGAAACAAAAATGGTTGCGCGGCGTCTGTAAACGGGTTTTCGGGGTAAAACGGGCAAGTTAAAAAGTTTGGGGGCTTAATGCGCCATGAATCTGCTATGGCAGAATATAGACATATTGTTCTATCAAACACAACAGTTGTTTTGGCTTAAAATACACCAGTTTCTTTTAAAGGAGTGCAAGAGCAGAAAATGCTTTTTCAGTCTTGTCTGTGTTTTCCGCCATATAAATTATGCATGATTATGTGAAAATATATTCCTTCAAAAGACAAATACCCATTAATAACAGAAAACCTGCAATTTTAATTAAATGTGTAAACAAAATCAAATATGTTTATCATTCCAGTGCACTTTTAGACTTGGTAGCAAATAGAAATTGCCCTCAAAAATCTATGGACCGTTAAAATTCAATATTTTGGTAACCCATGGTTTAGTATACGCAGTTCAATATTGGTAGCAATTACAGAGGAATGTCTAGGGAAATGTTTGTCTTCAAAAAGACTAATTTTGACCATTTCTAGTTGTGTTCCAAAACAAAACTGCGTTTCCTTAAGATTATTAAGATTTTTTTGGAGTAACATGGCAGGCATCTCCAACAAATTTTATTTGTTAGTCTTCCAGTGCTGATTTTCAAAACATTGTAGGAACAGCACATCTGCAAAACCAGACAGTTCACTGTTAAAACCCATTCATACCAAGGGCGTAGGTTTGCATAGGGACGGTAGGGACATAACACTACCAACTTTTTAGGATGCTCAAATTGTCCCCACCAATTTTTAAGCACCTTTATTTGCATTTAGGTCATTTAGATTTTCTTCCCCTATGTTAAAAGGATAGAACTGACCATTATTATGTGAATTATTTTCAGGAATATTAAACTTTTTTTTTTTTTTTTTTTTTTCTCGGAGCTCGGGCAGCCACTGCAAGTCATATAAAAAGATGTTAATGTAGTGGAGGTGAGGAACATACCACAAATTTTGCTACTGAAAATCCAACGTGCATCAGAGGTAGCATAACATTAAACTGAATTTTCTAACCTGCAAAACTCGAGTTGGAAGCTGCTTGGAGAGACGTGTCCTCCTATATGTGTTTTCTACTTTTAACATTAATTAAACTGTGAGGAATGAGGTTTACTCCCTTCTTCCCAATTGTCATTTTTATTTTATTTATGTGGTCTTAAAGCAGCCCAAAGGAGCTTTCATTCTTTGTTGAGTTTAGCTGTGCTTGTGGAAAAAAGCAGTGGTGTTTTACCTGAAGGACAGCTCTATTTATTTTTGTTATTCCCCGACTAAGAGTTTTTTTTTTCCAGTTATATTTAATTTCTTTATTTAGACAGACAATGTTGAGTGGTCCTAAGACAATTTTTTTTTTTTTTTTTTGCGTTCCTGGATAGTTAATAGGTTATTAACAAATTTGTATTTATTGTGTATTTTCATTAAATTAAACTTATGTGCAATTATTGCAATTTAAATTTGCTAATAAAATTCAGACCTTTATTCTGGAAATTTTCAAAATGTTTCTTTCGTAGCTTTTGAAAACAGAGTTTGAGTTGAACTATGTATCACTTGCACCAATACACAGGAAAGTTAGTATAAGTCAATACAGATTTATTTTGCATTGATCATGTAGGCTCTCAATTAGGTTCATATTCGTCAGAAATGTAGGCCAATCTGTTTGGTCTTATTAATGTCCCATCCCCAGCAAAACGTGTACATGCAAGTTATGCTGTTATATCGTCCCTACCAATGTTGAGACCAAACCTACGCCCTTGATTCATACATAGACATCCGAAAACTGTCAGTCAAAAGTGAACATCAGTGTCTTAGTAGAGGCAGATTTGTGTTCAGCCAGTAATAATCGATAAACTGAATTCATACCAATGTCCTATTTTTCGGGCGCTGAGATTCCGAGCTGCTGAAATATTCATCGGAGATTGCAGCAGCGATGCAAGTGTGCGTCAGAGCACACACTATGCCACTGCAGCTGCAAAGCCCCCGAAAGGACACGTGGTGCTCTATTGTTCAAGCAGCTCATTCATATTGATTCCAGCATTAGGGCAACAAAGGCAACGTCTTAGAGATGATAGACTGCGCAGCTCGGCCTTGCGGAACATCTGTCTATGGACACACAGGCGAGCCGCCAAGGCGTTTTGTGCACCATGTTGCGTAACGGATCGCGACTTCCTTTAACCTCCAACAGCCTGTGGCTAGAAGGAGATGAATTCATCTTCGGGATTCTTCGAACATCTCTTAGAACAGAATATGTATGTGGGGATTCTGAAAGTGACCTGTTGGCAGTGTTGGGCATGTTACTTTAAGAAAGTAATGTTATAGTTACTCACTACTTCTTCCAAAAAGTAACTGAGTTAGTAACTGAATTACTCTATAGTAAAAGTAACTAGTTACTAGGGAAAGTAACTATTTCCGTTACTTTAAAAAGAAGTAGTTGTAGGTCAAATAATTTGAAATTTTCTGAGCAGTATTCGAGTCAGTTGAATAGAGAAGAACAGACAGGTAGTTGTGTTATAGAACTTGTAATATTTATTGCACCTCACCAGCAACAGATTTATCCTACACTTGAAGTGCAACAAAAATAAACAGATTTGAATTGCTTAACACAGATGTCGACAAAGGCTTTGCCCCGGGACATAAATTATACTTTACATGCACATTCTTTCCTTTAATTTCTACCAACTTGAAATAGTGTTTATATCTCCACCTCGTAAAGGACACATTTTCCTTTGAATGCTCTGCCATCATATCCCTCTGCATCTGTTTTGCGAGTGTGTGTTTGCCACACGCGCTGTTGTGGTTTGTGTGTGAAAACACCGGCTCTGGAGTACGTGCGCTATTAGGCTCGAGTGTTTACGTCACAGAATGGGGGATCACGTCAGATTTGACAACAACGCAGCCATATTGGAAGCAGGTCTGGCTCGCGGGACATTAAACGTTAACTTGCCAGTTCGATAAAGAGACAAACTCGTGACTAAGGCGAATAACAGATATGTGATCAAACTTAAGGATGTGAACAATGTTGACCCATTAGAGCAAGCCGAAGACAAATGGAGTAAAGATGTCAACGGGCTTCCACAATTAGGCGAAATGGACATTCTGCTGTATATATTTTTTGGTGTATGTTACTAAACTCATCAGTGATTCCGAAATTGCAAATCGCTACAAAGCTACGAACAGCTTTGCTGAGGATGGGTGCAGGACCTGCACATTATGACCGTATCAAACGGCAACTCCATCGTTCTTGCAATGGTAAGCTATGTGTGTTCACTATTTTCATTGCCATGAATCTGAACGCACCCCAAGTCTTGGATGACAAATAAACAGAGCAGAGTAGACTCGCTATGGCTGGTAGTTTCTTCAATTTATTCAAAGTAACGCACCGCTTTTGACAGTCAGTAACGTTAACTGCGTTGTAACGGTGGAAAAAATAATTAGTTGGATTACCCCGTTACTGAAAAAAATAACACCGTGATGTAACTGCGTTATTTATAACGGCGTTATTCCCAACACTGCCTGCTGGTCAAAAGCGATGTTTTTCTTATATGTAGTTGTACCTTGAATAACTAGTGCCCCAACTTCCCAAGTTCATTGTGTTACAAACAGTTTTTTGTTATATTGCACACTATAAAACGAAAATAATAAATTGAATGTGAATAATTAAGAAACTGAATCATCACTTTAATTAATGTTAAGCTATGCTAAGGCTGCGTTCAGACTGCATATCTGATTCCAATCAGATTCATCCCCGAATCCGATTTTAGGGCTGACTGTTCACACTATTTTTAGCAAGTGTCTGACAAGTTGCCGTGGCAATGAAGGTATCACGACGCATAGTGACTGCAGCATGGCCATTCAAAACCCATCTGAACGTTCAGACTGAGAAGCATCATGTCCATATCGGATATGAAACTATCTCCCGTACGTGGTTTTAATGTCTCGCAAAAATCGTGATTTCTCGGCCTTGTGACTGCTCAGACTACAAAATAGCCATCCAGTTTCTATCTGGATGGACTAAAATTCAGAGGATCAGAATAAAGGCCTACATGTTACACCACCGTTTTTGTTCAAATATGCTTAATTTACTAAATACAACTATCGATGTTAACTGTTGGCAAGCCAATAATGTTCAACACTATTTGTATATTATTTAACTTTGCTTAGGCAAATATGCGCTTGTTTTAAAATGCATACGGCACGTACAGTTGTACCTCGACATATGATCGGAAATACGATTCTTTCGAAATCTGATGTAAAATTTGACTTGTCATTTGTCTTGACATTATATATATATATATATATATATGTATAATGATATGCTCGAAATACGAGTATTTATAACTAAAATATGAGCGTGGTGTGCGTGTGCGTGAACTGGCTCGACAATATAGCCAGTCTCATCCGACCTCTGTTCGCTATTTAAGGTGACAATAAAAACACTTTTTTAAAAATTCCGATTTATTATTATCATTATTGTAACATCGGCAAGGTAGTCACCATCTTTGTCAGGTTCTTAATCATTGATTTAAGAATTTGTGTAACACAAAACGGCTACTGTCCGTTGAGCCGACGCCAACAACAGAACATGAAAAGTGAAAGTAAAAACTTTAACGCACCTCTTTCTCTGTCTCGGCAGCCTGTTCAGGAACAGCCTGCAAAACACAACCACCACACTAGAACCCATTTCTTTAGATTATTATTATTATTGTTGTTATTACATTATTATTATTCCGATTTGTATTTAAAGTGAGGCAAATAAGTAAACCACTAATTGTGCAAGTTCTCCCACTTAAAAATATTAGAGAGGCCTGCAATTGTCAACATGGGTAAACCTCAACCATGAGAGACAATGTGGAAAAAAATAACAGAAAATCACATTGTTTGATTTTTAAAGAATTTATTTGCAAATCATGGTGGAAAATAAGTATTTGGTCAATACCAAAAGTTCATCTCAACACTTTGTTATGTACCCTTTGTTGGCTATAACGGAAGCCAAACGTTTTCTGTAACTCTTCACAAGCTTTTCACACACTGTTGCTGGTATTTTGGCCCATTCCTCCGTGCAGATCTCCTCTAGAGCAGTGATGTTTTGGGGCTGTTGTTGAGCAACACGTACTTTCAACTCCCTCCACAGAATTTCTATGGGGTTGAGATCTGGAGACTGGCTAGGCCACTCCAGGACCTTGAAATGCTTCTTACGAAGCCACTCCTTCTTTGCCCTGGCTGTGTGTTTGGGATTACTGTCACGCTGAAAGACCCAGCCAAGTCCCATCTTCAATGCACTTGCTGATGGAAGGAGATTTTCACTCAAAATCTCTTGATACATGGCCCCATTCATTCTTTCCTTTACACAGATCAGTCGTCTTGGTCCCTTTGCAGAAAAACAGCCCCAAAGCATGATGTTTCCCCCCCCATGCTTCACAGTGGTTATGGTGTTCTTCGGATGCAATTCAGTATTCTTTCTCCTCCAAACACGACAACCTGCGTTTCTACCAAAAAGTTCTATTTTGGTTTCATCTGACCATAACACATTCTCCCAGTCCTCTTCTGGATCATCCAAATGCTCTCTTGCGAACCGCAGATGGGCCTGGACGTGTACTTTCTTCAGCTGGGGGACACGTCTGGCAGTGCAGGATTTGAGTCCCTGGCGGCACATTGTGTTACTAATAGTAGCCTTTGTTCCTGTGGTTCCAGCTCTCTGTAGGTCATTCACTAGGTCCCCCGTGTGGTTCTGGGATTTTTGCTCACCGTTCTTGTTATCATTTTGATGCCATGGTGCGAGATCTTGCATGGAGCCCCAGATTGAGTGAGATTATCAGTGGTCTTGTATGTCTTCCGTTTTCTAATCCCTCAGTTGATTTTTTTAAACCAAGCATTTTACCTATTGCAGATTCAGTCTTCCCAGCCTGGTGCAGGTCTACAATTTCGACAGCTCTTTGGTCTTGGCCATAGTGGAGTTTGGAGTGTGACTGACTGAGATTGTGGACAGGTGTCTTTAATACCGATGAGTTAAAACAGGTAACCTTAATACAGGTAACGAGTGGAGCCTCGTTAAACCTCGTTAGACGTCGTTAGAAGAAGTTAGACCTCTTTGACAGCCAGAAATCTTGCTTGTTTGTAGATGACCAAATACTTATTTTCCACTCTAATTTGGAAATAAATTCTTTAAAAATCAAACAATGTGATTTTCTGTTTGTTTTTTTTCACATTCTGTCTCTCATGGTTGAGGTTATCCATGTTGACAGTTACAGGCCTCTCTAATCTTTTCATTAGGATGACTTGACAATTGGACACTAACACAATTGGTGGTTGACTAAATACTTATTTGCCCCACTGTATAATTTATTTGTTTTGCGATGTGTAATTGCTATTTCTAATTGTACCTGCAGTATGTATAAAGGATATAGCGTAGGTTTCTGGGCTGTTGAACAAATTAATCGAATTATAGTGTATTCTTATGCAAAAATCCCGCTCAACATACCACCATTTTGATTTAAATACCAAGTGTTGGAACAAATTAAATTTGTACGTAGAAGAGGTACCACTGTACTTTTCTTCGTTTAGTTGGGTAGCAGTAAACAGATTTTCATGAGCTTGAATTAGAAATGTTGCAATGATCAGATGTTGGTAAAGTAGCCCCACCCAAAAATGTACTCAAATACAAGTAAAACAGTATTTGGTGAAAAGAGTATTCAAGTAATGAGTAACCGCTTACAATGTCAGATTTTTTTTTTTTTTTAGCAATGGTATATTTTTTTTCTCACTACAACGTCATCTATATGAAGTGTTAATCATTATAATTTACTATAACCTATAACATGACAATATTAGGCCATAGAAATAATAAAATTTAGACTACAAAAATCTACAGAAATGGGACTTCACTCGTCCAAAGAGCATGAGTGCAGTCTCGTGGAGAAAACATTTCCTACCATGAAATTAAAACAATCATATCTCTGGTTTTCTGTAGTCCATCAGCGCCAAATAAAAACTGGAAGATGGGTTGGGTTTTCAAGTAATTTTTACAGCAGTGCTCTACGTTGAATATTTTTCGCGATGTTTTAAAGACGCCACATGATTGGATAGGCCGGTGTGATCATAGGACTTCTGAGTGCAAGCTTGTTGTGCCTGATTGGTATAATGTAGACATGATTTTAGTTGCTACGTCTCATTGTTGAAACTGCTGGTATCTCTGGCAAAAATTAAGTCAAATCTAATATGCAGAATAAAGAGGGAAATGTGATGACTCTGGTGTAGCCCAAATTAGCCGAGTAAGATTAGAGTTTCTTCTTCACAAATCTACTCAAAAGTCGGAAGTATGGCATGGTAAAACTACTCTTGGAAATACATTTGTCTCAAAGTTACTCAAGCAAATGTAGAGAAGTAAATGTAAGGAATTACTACCCACCCCTGGCAATGATAAATATCTGCACAAGGTTCGCATACTGTCCCATCTACTCACGTTGTTGCTTGTCAAGTAACAGCAGAAAGTTAAGTAGTTATCTCATTGAGTTTGTGCTAATTTTATAATTAATGCATACACACCAGCTTGCTCAGGTCATGTGAGAGCTGCCTGTTTTGAGGCCGATGAAGAGATAGGGCTAAGCAGCAGGAGGTCTTACTCTGCAGGAAAATCTGCTTGCACAATAGCCCGAACTGCATCGAGAAAAGCCGCTTAATAGGGTGCAGTGGGTGTTGATGAGAGAAGAGTGATGCTTTACAAGTCGTTTCATCAGCTCCTTAGCCTTCCCCTCCGCACACACCTCCACTGCACATGCACATTGTTGACCCTCCAGACAGCTGGCCGTCAGTCAGATGAGCATCTTTGTACATGGGCAACCTTCGCCCTGGTTGGAAAGCTTGCGGCAAGGCCCGACTCCCAGGATATTTCCCATTCAGGCTGCAACATGCGCTCTGACAGGCAGCGGCCAGTTTTCCCGATGTGATGAAGCCGATATGTTTTATGCTCTTTCATGTCGCGAGTGTGTACTCTGCCCATGTTTATTTCAGGGGGAAAACAACTTAAACAGTAAACGTGAGGGCAGAGGACTGGCCAATCAGCGAAGAGAAGTGAAGAGCTTTATTTATCAAACATAATTTTCATAGAAATCTATTTGAAATTTAATTGACTTGAAACCAGACAATTGGACTCGAATCACAGGGACTCAGACTCCTGTTGACTCGAGTCGCAAATCTAATTACTCGCAACTCGACTCGGACTTGAAGAAAAAAAAAACGCGCTCTGACTTGACTCGCTTGAGCTGGAAGGGTCCGAGACTTGACTCGACTTGTGAGAAAAACTTGGATCTTAGATTGGTTCTCGGCTCCAAGTGATCCACTTGGAAGACCTCGATGCCGGTTCATTCATAGTTTACGTTTCTATTACCGTACATGCTATTATTATTATTATTATTTTTTTTTTTAACAAAACATTAACTTTTGAGCAAGCATACAGTAAGTGTCATTGGTGATGGTCTTGGTGGTCTTATGTGGTTGACAACAGAGCTAGTTCCTTTTCGGAATGTACTCGCAGGGAGTCTGAGTGACAGGCAACTCTGGCGGTCATCCGGAAAGGCGTACCGCAAGCAACACGTCACTTCCGCTCATTAATATTCATGACATTAGCTACTGTTGCTAAGTAGGGACAAGCCACCGTTTGTCCCTAATAGGAAATGAATGGAAATCGTGTACGAAGGAGATGTTTACGGAGCTAAACCTACCAATTCTCTCCGAAAATGATGTGCCTGGTGCCAAATTCACTGGCAAAGATGTGGAAGAACATAAAAATGTTGTTAAAGAGATGGCTTGAGTGTCGAAGGCTGGAAAAGACGAAACGAGCCGACCTAAGCATAGCTTTAGCTTTTTTATCGACGCGACTGACAATGACATTCTCCTGTTTCAACAAGCTATCCTTTACCATCAGCCCTGTCTTTCTTATATATCCTCTGGTTGTCCTACGTCTCTTACCGTTCTTGGGGGTAATTTAGTTAGTTTTGTGTAGCGATCGCAAATGCTACCCAGTGCCAGCCAACGAACACTTTTAATTTTTTCATTGATAACACATCTTGATCCTATAATTTATTTACACTTCCCCCTTACTAAAGTTGTTTTTTATATATATAACAGAAACAATAACAGTGGCAGTCAGATACCATTGTAATTCTTTTCAGGTCATTCATTGTCAGACAGAAGCAGTACGGCACAACGTTACGCTAAAAAAATAAGTTAAAAATATAAAAATGGCTTACCTCATTGTCCTCTGAAAGACCATGCCAACCCAACATAATGTTTACTGCATATGAAACGTGAATGGATTCACCGAGCTGGTGTTAAAGTCCGCGCAAGTTGATTCGGTCTTCACATTTTTTCCTCCCGAGTTTTTGGTTTCCGAAAACATATGAAGAAAACATCCTTCATGTGTCGAAATGTCTAGAGTCGTTCCTACAAGTTCCCAAAAAGCAATGCGTGATCGGCATGTTCGTTTTTGAAAGATTACTGGAGAAAAGTAGCACTAATTACGTTGGGTCTATGCGAGGGCGGGTCTATAATGTCCCACTTCGGCTTTACTTCCGCTTTACGATGCGACGTCACGGTCTAAAAATAGCCTGCGTGCGGTACGCCATTCATAGAACCCCAGTTACAGAAGTAACTCTCGTTCTATTTCATTCCTCCTGACCAGCAGAGGGCAGTGCTTAGCACCTTATCTATAGCTTGCATGAGCGAGCTTTCTTGTAAGCTTTGAAAAAGGCACCAAAAAAATTCCACCCCTAATCTTTCAGGGTACCTGGTCTCCATTGGGTTTTTGCCATTTTAAAGTTAGAAAAAAAGATGTTTTAAGTCACAACCACACAGTGCATTCTGATGCAACTCTACTGTTGGTGACTGAGTTTTTTGATTTGGGGGTTTGGTTTTGCGATAGGTCCAACGTCTGCCTGAAACCCCACTTTATTTTTGTCAACAACTGTATTTTTTGTTGAATAAGTACGAAAGTGAACCAAAAATAAACACTTCGTAGTTTCAACCATGTGATTCAATTAGCGAGATAAGTAAAAGTTTTTAAAACAAAATGGTGTGAAGAACTGTGTTTTAGTGACTTAAAAGCACATTTGCGCTGCAGGCTTTGCTGCTTGTCATAACACTAGCGTGTGACCGTGAAGAACTTTCAAGCCAAAAGGCGGCTTGCCAGCCCAAGCAACACCTCTGATGTTACACCTTGTCATTCCCTACCTTGTTATCGTACAAGGAAGACTCGCATTTAACGAGTGACTGTTACGAAGGCAGCCTGGCGGCTTCTGTGAATCACCACTTCATTTGGACTTCCTTCCTAATGCAATTATTCCAATAGGCTGTTTCCTATAATGCGTGGGCTCATTTGTGTCATATGTGGATATCTTCAGATTACCTTTGTGTGAGAGAAATGGGTTGAAGCTAGGTATTGGTTGTAATCCATCACAGGGCAACCAAAAGCAAACAAATCCTTCCTCAAGACAATTTAGGTTTTTCACTTAGAAAATTTGGTTTTACAGGAGAAGGAAGCCCTAGATTATTTCCACTTTGAACCTTAACCTTTATTTTTGTTATATAATGGTAATTTTCTGTTGTCCTTTTTTTTTTTTTTTTTTTTTTTTAAATCTTATTATTTTTCCCTATTATACCTACTGTATTGGCCCGAATAAGACGGCCCTGATTATTAGACGACCCCCTCTTTTTCAAGACTCAAGTTTGAAAAAACTTTTTGAACACCAAATTTTTATACAGAAAATAATTACAGTACGTCTGAAACAAATGATTATAACAACATATTTGAGAGAAAAAGCATGTTATTTTGCGTCATTAAAATCTTAATATCTGAACATTTAAATATGTAAACTAAAGTGCAATCACATTCGTAAATGAATGGCTTCTGGTTTTTGAAATGTAAATAAACCAATCTATTGTGATAAAACAACAAAATTGCAGTAACCATCAAAGTGAAGTAACTGTAACTGTAGTCTTGAAACAAATCTGAATAAGGAAAAACATTGCAATAAAATAATGCAAACTGGTTGTACTTAGAGCATACGACAGGAGAAAAAAAGTCTTAAATGGCATTATTATGTGAATTAGAATCATATCTTGAGGCGATTCGACTATATACAACAATTTAGCAAAGAGCAGATGACGAGAAATTAGTCTTTTAATCTGCCGGTTAGCCACGCCTACCATTATAGGGCTTTAGCGTCCCCAACAGGTGGATGACGTCAGCGGTAGACTGGGCTCATCGGTTTTACTATTCAGCCCATTGAGGGGGAATTATTCAGAACGAGGAAAACGCAACGAAGAGAGCCGCAAAATGTCATTGTTTCAGTCTCTTTACTCCAATATTTTTACAGGATACTCTTTTTATCCAAGTATTTTTCCCCAATAGCTATATAAATGGCTTGAGAAGGACCAGTCAGCCCGTCGAAGGGGGAACTATTCACAACGAGGAAAACGCGACGAAAAGAGCTGCAAAATGTCATTGTTTCTGTCTCTTCAATATTTTTTCAGGATATTCTTTTTATCCAAGTATTTTCCCCAATTGCTAAATAAATGGCATGGTCATGAAAAATAACAGCCTTGTGCTAAATGGAATATGAAATAATAAAAATACATTTATTCAGGACGACATGGCAAAATTACTCCATAATGGTCAAAACTGTCGACTTCACCTTTACTGTCGCACCTCCCGAACGATATTTTATGACACCTAAATCACATATATCATTTCCCTTCCCCGGCTTCGGAGAATGTAAACAAACCAAAAGGCGTGACAGCTAGCCAACATGCTAACCCGAACCAAGTGATGTTTCAAAGTCTTCGAAGCGGAAAATCACACATCACTAGCCTGGATTATTTGACATTATGACTGGGTTGTCGATTGTCTTCGCGGATCGACAAACCGCCCGGCGGAGAGCAATTTACAGTTCGTTCCCCAGAGGAGAGTGGCTGCAGTTGTTGTGCAGCTAACGTGCTGCTAATGTGCACGAGGAGAGCTTTTTACATGCCTATCAATGATCAAACGTAAGTAGTTCTTTATTTAAAGAAAGTTTGTAGTGTTTACTTTGTAATAGCTGTATTAATATTTGACATAATACTAAACAAGATGTTTACTCACTTCCTCGTCAGTCCAATGGTCCCACAGTAGTCGGGCTTGTTTTGGCCAATATCCACGGTGAATGGGAACCTTTTGAAACTCCAAAAAGGCGCATACGCCTCTCCCTTATACAGAATGATTTATCTGCAGCCGTTTGGCTGGCGTGATGTGAAAAATAAACTTATTAATCCGCAAAATCAGCTGAATCCTTCGTTTCATACACAACAGTACGCTGTATAGTGGAGGACGCCTTCTACCGTACATGTCACAGCGCCCTCCTCCTCAATGCAAGACCAAAGCCGGAAGTCACTCATTTTCATGGCGCGGGATTCAAAAAACTAAATAAATATAGCAATCGCTTCCACACACATCCAAGCGGTCCATATCATTCAGGAGCATAAAATACCGCGTGTATTATGAAATAAACATGCTTTTTCGTGTCACATGCACTTTAAGAGTAGCTGAGATCTGTCATGACAGAACATCGCTTCAATAATATGTGGCGCCATCTAGCGTCGTGAATGGGTATAATCTCTAGACCACGAATATAAGACGACCCCCACTTTTTCAGTCTTATTTCAATGCAAAAAAACACCGTCTCATATTCGGGCCATTGCAGTATTTCGGTGTATTCCCCACTTGTTTATTCCTGTATATTTTTATGAATGTAAATTCATGCATCAAGAGGTTAAAACACTGTTTTGGAATCAGAATGACCCTTCTACACTTCATCGCTGGTCACTGAGCATTTATCATAGGGCACAGTCTAAAATAAAGATGAAGAATATTCATCATAACTGCTAATTAGTTAGCATTTTCACTATCACAATCATCTGTTCACGAATGACCAGAGACCACTACAGACCCCCTCCCGTCCCCACATACCTTGTGCAACCGCATAGCCCAAGCAGATTCTGCCTGACCATCGAGTATCTGTCTATCACGCTGTAAGCCGAGTAGTCGCCAGAAGAGTGACATATTTCATTATTAATGAGCACAATGTGAATGGACACCATGTCTGCAAGAAGAGAAAGAGCTTGTCTGTGATTTGCAGCCCCAAAAGGAACAAAAGAAAAACAATACAAATCCTCATTGATACCCTAAACTTGACTTAGCTAAGACGCTACTTGCAAATCAAATATTGTTATGGTCTCTTGCAACCTAAGATGTAATTGTGAAGTTGTTTGTGATGTTCAACTCAGGATGCCGACGTCCCACTTTCCTCCCGCCGCAGAAGAGCAGGCGATTGGTCGCACGTGCTTGGGGAGCAGCGGTTGGCGTCCACTTCAGACCATCTATTAATAAGCGGCCGAACCGGGCTCGGCGCGGCTTTGTGCCTGATGGCATCGCCAAATAGAAAAATTCCCAGACGTGCGCTAAGCCTCGGAAGCACCACGTTGCTATGCTGCTAAGCTTCGATAACAAGATTCATATTAATAAGAAAAAAAAAAAACAACTTTTTTTAAAAAGCCACAGCTGGTCAGTATTCATGGGTATTTCATTCACACGTTGGCAAAGCATTTTATTCAGAAAAGCATTTAAATATTTGCATAGGCGGATCTACTAGTCAGGCAAAGTAGGCGATTGCCTTAGGCCCCCAACCAGTAGCGGGCCCCCAACCAGCTGCCGTTGCCCCAACGAGCAAGGGCTTGGGCCACCGGAGCCAGCAGCACCCCCAACTATTCGTCATGTATAATTATGTCAGCATACCAAACAAACAAATAACAAAACAAAAAAAGAAAGCCATTTGAATGCTGCATTTAGATTCTCTCCCCCCAACACACACGTAGTACAATGGACTGTTCCACGACGACGGACTGAGTATGAGTATCAGTCGCTTAGCTTCATTTAGCGCAGTTTAGCTTAGCTCCGTTTAGCATCGCTTAAATCCGCTTAGCTGTTCGTTAGCTTCACTTAGCTCTCCCGCGTTTTTCACGCCACTAAGCTCGCTAATTTTACAGTTCACTACTTTGCACGTCGGCTATCGTTTATTTCAAACACACGAGCGAACGTGCTCTCCATGAGAGCCAAAGTGCAGCGAGGGAGAAGTTGATAACAGGCCGCTAATGCCTCTTTTAACTTTATTCTTCTTCACAACGAACATAAAATACACGACAGCACACCTTGTGGCGAAACAATGCAGTACAGTCTCAATCATACATACAATACCACTGAACAGCTGGTTAACAGCATTTGCTAGCGAGTTTTTTAAAAAAAAATCTATTAGTGAAGAATGTTTTTTATTTTTTTATTTTTTTTTTTTACAGAGTGCAAAGCTTTCGGTTAGCGGTTTAGCGAACGTACCTCCGGTGAACATTTCAAAATAAAAGCACGTCATGTTCGTCATATAAAAATTTCTGGAGTTAATCCCACATACTTCAGAATTAATATTATAATATGTTGAGTAAATACAACAGAATACAGATTCTACACTAAGAATAGCTTTCAAATGACACTCTTTATGACCAATATGATTGGCAATAATATAATTATTATACTATTTTATATAGTAGTGTACTATAATAATAATGCTAGATTTTTTTTTTTTTTTTTTAAGAATTGCTTTGAATAATGTTGGTAAGGCAAAGTCAGTGTTCAGAATCTGTTTACTTTCCATTCTTTTGCACTAGTAAATGAATTAAATGCTATCAGCATTTAACTTCATTGTTTATTTGTGATTAATTATTGTCATTTACATGATTATTTGTACTTTATTAAAGAATTCCAAAATGGTTTTGTGAATTAATAAGCGTCAACAAAAATTTCATTGTTAAATTAGTAAAAAAAAAAAAAAACATTATTAGATTAGTCGACTAATAGTAAAACTAGTCGGCTGACTAATCAGGAGAAAATTTGTCGTTTAGGACAGCCCTAGTGTACCGGAACATATTTCCTCCACACCCTTCTCACCTTTTTAACCCCTGACCCAAGAAGAGGGCACCTGGATATGTTCGCCTTAGGCCCCAAAATTGCCAAGTCCGCCTCTGAATATTTGCATATTTTTATTGATCACAATCAGTGTTGTTTTAATAGTCTTTTAATACTAGCCACTTGTTGCTACGCTGGATCATAGTTCCCTGAATGGACAATGAGAAAATTGACATGTAGGCCACGCCCCCATACAAACTCCAAAACCTAATTTGCGACAAAAAAACCTAGCTTGAAACCCATCAACCAGACAGCCCAGCTTCCAACTCTACTTTAAAATGAAAACCCTAAATGTGAAAACAGAATGCTGACTTCTACTGCATTTATACCAAACCCAGGTTTGAAAACACATATTCTTGTTGCAAAGCTTAACCTTGACTTGAAATTGTAACCCTGTCTTTAAATCTGTGTTGTTTTTGGCAGCTCTTTTCATTTTCGTCTTAATCATTTGGACTAAAATACGTATTATTCTTTGTCATACTTTAGTAATTTCTAGTCTTAATCTAGTTTTCGTGAAGTTGTAGACGACAAATAATCAAGATGTTTTCATCTGCATAAATTCAAAGGTTTTAGTCTACAAAAGTTTTCCAACAATTTGGAATGAACATCATTGTTTATAAGTAATAATACACAGCACCAACGTTTTGGGGAAAAAAATGCACATTATTATAATCAAAACCAGGTTCATACCAGCACTAAATCAGGAGCAGGGCTGTCTAAACTACTACCATTATTAAAAACTAGATGTAAACTGGTATCAAGTTATGTCCAAACCACCAAACACAGCAGTTCTTCCTTTGATGATACACACTCAGCAAGAAAACGGTACATTATTTTCAATTAGTTATATCAACCTTGACACCTTGGACTGTAAACTTTAAATGGACGCTCACCACGCTGAAGCTAATGCTATTGTAAATGCTATGCTAACGCTACAAGTTATATTTAGTGTGTGATAATCACTCAGCATAGACCTTTACAAAGGCTAAAACAACATTGCAGATTCTCTCTTGGCAAGATAAGAAATCGATTCTTACCATGTGTTTCAAAACAAGACTGGAGCAAAGCTTAGATTAAAGAATACCTGTGAGTGTGTGTGTGCTGGGGGCGGCAGCATGTCACATGAGTGACACAACCAAACACAGCGAATATGTAGGCTAACAGCACGTACAGTAAGCAAATGTTACGGATTGTGAACAAATGACAGAAATTTTGTCGTATTTTTGTCTTGTTCTTGTCTCGTCAGACGAAAATTGTCTTCTCATTATGTTGCAGTCACCCAAGACCCATTTTTTGCTTGTCACCATCACGAAAAATACACACGTCAACGAAATGTTTTTGTTATCGTTGTTGATGAAAACAACAAGGCTTGAAATTAGGGGTGTGGCAAAATATTGAAATGGTGATATATATCGTGATACTTTGTATCCCAAAAGGTTATCGATATGCTCCTGCCAAGAATCGAGATATCGTTTTAAAAAGGTGTCAATGTCTAAAAAAAAATAAATAAAAAGGAACCAAAAAGTTGCTACCAAAATCTTTCACCATAATAGTGTCTCAGTTAGCTCTAAGGCTGCCTGCCCAGTTAAGTTTTTTACGATAAAAACTAGAGGTGTCCCGATCGATCGGGTCCGATCACGTCATTTTCAAAGTATCGGAATCGGCAAAAAAATATCGGCCATGCCTTTTTTTAATATACAGTATATATGTTTTTTAATTAAATCGTTTTCTAATTGTATTTAACGTTACAAACATAATGTTACACTCATCCAGAGTCTTTAGTTTAGGCTTAAGGTAGGGTATTCAAATTTATCCCGATAACGGCGGTAATTAATTTTTTTTTAAAAATGTATCACGTTATGATATTTAACGCAATTAATGCATGCGCTCCACGGCCCACTCACGTATGGTCGCGCTCAATCCGTAATGGCGCCGTTTTACCTATATAGAGAGATAAAAGGCAGCGTAAAATGAGTAAGTGAATTTTGGCAGCCTTTGGAGCCTTTTTTTAATTGGCTAAAGCCTTACAATCCCTCTTCCTACAATTAGAAATATCATGGGAAGCAATGTGGGGAAGCAAGGTAGCAATTGGTCTTTTTCTTAACACCTTATGTTATTTCCCAACGCAGAGAAGATATATCAATTGGTAGCACTACACACAGTCATGGTTCCACTTCCCATCATGCATTTGGGCATGGCTACAGTATCATTTACTGAAAGCTCAACAAATACACTAGATGGCAATATTTAGTCACAATATACAAAGTCACAAGTCTTTCTATCCGTGGATCCCTCTCACAGAAAGAATGTTAATAATGTAAATGCCATCTTGAGGATTTATTGTCATAATAAACAAATGCAGTACTTATGTACTGTATGTTGAATGTATATATTCGTCCAAGTTTTATTCATTTTTTTCTTAAAGCATTGCCAAAATGTACATGATCGGGAAAAAAAAGCAATCGGATCGGGAAATATCGGGATCAGCAGCTACTCAAACTAAAACGATCGGGATCGGGAAAACGTATATAATGGGAACTGTTGACTTCTGTCGGAGCTTAGTACTGGCGTGATCTGTAAAATCCCGTTTGATGTCAAATCGTTGCGCTACCGATGATTGTAAACTTTCATAGCAAAGTTTGATTTTGCCTCGTCTCCCGGTAGTCGCTAATAGGGTAACTATCAGTGAGTTAAGCCGCGCTAGGCATTATGGGAAACGTAGTTTTGAACTGCTGCATTTGGAAACATGCCGGTTGAATAGTTTGTCAGTATATTTTGGTTATTGTTTGCGTGCAATCTACAACATTGAATGAGAACAAAAATTGAGTGGGAATAACAATTTCTCAATGACAATTGTCGTGATAGTAATTTGTAAAAATGTTTATGTTGCGCATAGCCTACTGTGTGTCTGTATTGACTGTACTATATTTCCACGGGTCTGCATGATATTTTTTTTGGTCATTATTTCATTCTTTTTTGTGTGTGTGTGCGTTTTTATTGTTTGTTTTAATAAGAATAAAGCCTGTTAAGTAAAAACTTATTTCCATATAGTATATAATATATACTATATGGCAATATATATATATATTTTTTAATAAAACTTAATTTTTCTGTCCATACGGAGGAGACACACTTTAAACATTTTAAAGTGATATAGGCATCTTTGAGTGAACTTCGAGTAAAATTCAAGTATATTGAGGCCGGGCCGAGTGTCCTCTTTTTTGGAAATCAAAATATGATCACCCTATTTAAAACCCTACTTTTAAGTACCATATTTTAAATGTTGACACGCTAAAATAAAACCTAACCTTATTATAAAAGTGAAATGACACGTTTAGGCTTTGTTTACAGTTAGCGCCTCGCCTTTTTCCAATCATGTTTATCGGTCACTTGTTGCTAGGCAGAATGTTAAAGGTCCAAACTGTCAGACAATCAATAAAATGTCATAACAAACACAAACTCTGGAAAATAAATTTATGAAAATATATCCATGGAAATTATAAGACAAATAAATTTGAAACTGATATTAGCTTAAATGCTGCTTTTAAAACAGATTAGCCTCATACGATTTTTTTTGTCATTCTTCTCCGTGTATGCTAAAGTTAGCATTATCTTTTTTTCCCCAAAGACAAACATTGAAACAGAAGGATTTTTGGAATAATTTGTCAGGGATTTCAGGTTTGTCTTTTGGTGTTTGGCTTCTCCTGCAGCTTGGCTCGCTCGCGTGCGGCTCAGCACACCGCACGGCCACCGCGAGCTAAATAAACAAACACACTGTTTGAGCGTTCCGCATCGGAGACCAATCTAATGAGAACACGGAACAAGACACACGCGTTCGCGCACACACAGAGTGCGAAGCCTGCAGTCACCATCAGACATTGTGTAAATAACGGAAACGCGGCAAAATGTTTGTCGGTTTTGTTCGACAGTTTTCGTGAATGCTGTCTTTTTCTTTTACCATTTCTTTTTCAATTTGTCTTCATTTTTATCATCACTTGTTCCTTCATCTTTTCCTTATCTTCCTCCTGTTCTTCCTCCACCCCTTTCTTGGTCTTTCTCCTCTGCTTCTACTTTATTCTCATCTTTTCTTCCCCTTCCTCTCCTGCTATTCCTCCGCTTCCTTCCTCTTCAATTAAAAGGGAGCTTTATGATGAAAATGAAACGCCACCCTCATTTATCGTACGACTTCATTAACAGTTCTCATGTGAGCTATATTTTTGCGGGTAACATGAGTAGCAGCCCAGGGTTGCTTTCTCATTGGGGCAAACCGCAAAAAAATTCGGAAATCTGTGGAAAACAAGAACAACCTTGATAAAAGGTGAAAAAAAAAAAAAAAAACATGAAAAAACAAAAACTGTGATAACTGCAGGTAAAAAAAATCAAAACCACAAAAAACTGCGAAAAACCCACAAATAAAAATGCCAAAACAACAAAAGATATTACATGAATTAAAAAATCCATGGAAAACTAGTTTTGGACTTTAAAAGGCACTTAATGGCTGCCATTGTCGGCCCGAAATGTCCAATCCATTTAGCCGATAACAAGGAATTGACCTGAAAATACCACAAAATTTATAGGAATTCACGAGGCATGTGCCGGTAAGAGATTTTGACGGTACGATAACCTTGAGCAAAAATACCGCAGTATTGCAATGATAGCTCCAAAATGTGTTATTTTGAGATGTATGAGTTAAAAAAAAACATTTTTCTCGATTGAAAAGGATTTTTAAAAAAATTTTCAGAACATATTTGCAAATTGGTCCATGAATATAATGTTAAAATAGATAGATTAATTAACAAAAAATAACAAATATTTTAAATAAAAAGCACTTATAGACTAGCCACAGCTCAGGTTGCTCAAGATTGGAGCAAGAACAAAAATAATTGCTATAAAAAAGTAAAAACATTTCTAAATAAAATTTAAAAATATATACTGTACGTCTTTTTTATTGGTTTTGGGGGGGGGCTTAAGTGAAGTTTCACCATTTTTAGCCATTGTGTCAACTCTAGTCTACTTGTGTTAAAAAGACATAAAGAACTTATAAATTATTACTAGGCCTGTCTACAATAACACGTTAACGACCATGATTAATCTGAAAATATTAATGCATTACAAAAAAATAAAGCAATTTACCGCTCACACTAAGTTTGGCCTCAACTGCCTCCCGTAGTCCCACACGCTGACGTTTACATTATCCGCGCAGCAATGCAGGACAAAATGCAGCCACCCATGATGAGTGAGGATGATGACCCAGTGTCATATCTGTATGCCTTCTCAGTTGTTTTCTCTTTCCAGCATCTGATTCAGCTGGATGGGCGGGGCCGTGGCCGCACACCTGTGGCGCATTAGGAGCGCTCATTATTTAAGGACTCCTGTCACCGTCTGCGAGTGTCGGACTATTGCATTTGCTTGTTACCTGCTTTGCTTACCGCTGTGTGCTCATCGTCACCCTTGGTGCTTCCCGACATTCTTCGATCGTGTTCTGGTTTGATCTCATTTACTTTTGTGTTTTATTGGGATTTTGTAATCGTAATTTTGTACTGTTATATTCACGCCATTTTGGCGTGCCCTCTCAGTTGTATTTTCCTACTCGCGTTTTCTAGCGTGCTCTCTCAGTTGTATTTTCTTACCCGCGTTTTCTAGCGTGCTCTCTCAGTTGTATTTTCTTACCCGCGTTACTTAGCGTGCTCTCTCAGTTGTATTTTCTTACTCGCGTTACTTAGCGTGCTCCCTTTGTTGTACTCATTAAATACTAAATTCGCTCTCTGATCTACTGGTCTGTCTTTTGGATCCGCATTAACGGCTTGCCGTTCGTAACACCCAGGACTGCTTCAGTTTTAAATTCAGTTTTAAAAAGCTGCCTAATGGAAATCTGGATAAAACCAAAGTTGTGTGCACATACTGCTATAATGAACTGTCCTTCGATCGAAGCTCAACCAGCCTAAAGTACCACCTTCGGGGCAAAGCATATCTTTACTAGTGTTAGCAATAGAGCTGAAACGAATACTCGAGCAACTCGAGTAACTCGAGTTTAAAAGCTGATCCGAGTAATTTTATTCACCTCGAGTAATCGTTTATTTTGACAGCTCTAAGCATCACGTTTTGCTCGGACTATTTTTTTTTATGCGGGACAACGCGCTGATGTCACGTGTGTAGAGGAAGAAGAAAAAAAAAACAAAAAAAACTTACTGCAGCCGACAGCCGCTACAAACGACGCCAACGTTGCTAAATACTAGCACGCACGATGCTACGTTGGTAGCAGGTAGCGTCTGATGAGTCTCATAGAGATCACATGTATGTTGAACTAGATGCGAAATGACACTCGGCTGCGTCTGGGCAGTGTTAGTAAACAGCCGCCATCTTAAAGCAGTAGAGCGCTCAGCGCTAATAAAATTAACGTTACTGTCACTAGCTCAAGTAACGTTAGCCCTGCGGAGGCCTAGGTTTCTATTAATTATGACAACTTTCGATGCGTGGCTAACGTGTCTTACATACAGGCTTTAACATAACATAGCGTTGTGGAGTGATGAGGGTATAAAATAAAAACTCAATAATGATAACTATCAATTTTAGCTCAGTAGTCATTGCTGGATAAAACACCAAGTAGCACTGGTCCCTAATGTGCTCCAATACAGCCTGTATCATGTATTTATTTTGAACACTGCAAAAACCTCAAAATCCTATCAGGACTTACACTAACTTAAAACTTAACTAGAACTTAAAAATGGCTTGACACAAATAGAAATTCAATTGAAACATGTGGGTAAAAATCCTACCTTTTAAGTGGTGTGTGTTATCAAGCGTAACTACATTTTTAGGTGTGTGTATATATATATATATATATATTTTTTTTTTTTATAAGATCTAAAGGTTTTTGGAGTGAAAGCACTGAATTAGTCTTTTTTTTATTCTAGTTACATCTGAGATGCAATTGTTGGCTGTTTTCAACAATATACATCGAAAATAAAGACATTGATTGACTGAAAATGGTTCAAGATTAGATGAAATGTCTTGTTTTCTCATGTATATTTTAGGGCTGTCAAACGATTAAAATTTTTAATCGAGTTAATTACAGCTTAAAAATTAATTAATCGTAATTAATCGCAATTAATCGCAATTCAAACCATCTATAAAATATGCCATATTTTTCTGTAAATTATTGTTGGAATTGAAAGATAAGACACAAGATGGATATATACATTCAACATAAGGTACATAAGGACTATTTGTTTATTATAACAATAAATCAACAAGATGGCGTTAACATTATTAACATTCTGTTAAAGCGATCCATGGATAGAAAGACTTGTAGTTCTTAATAGAAAAATGTTAGTACAAGTTAGAGAAATTTCATATTAAAACCCCTCTTAATGTTTTCGTTTTAATAAAATTTGTAAAATTTTCAATCAAAAAATAAACTAGTAGCCCGCCATTGTTGATGTCAATAATTACTTACTCAATGCTCATGGATGCCTATAAAATCAGTCGCACCCAAGCGCCAGCAGAGGGTGGCAAAACTCCATAAAACACAACAAGTGAGCGTTTCAATGTGTACTGTCATTTAAAACTCCCTGAGCGGGGCATCTGCGTTAATTGCGTCAAATATTTTAACGTGATTAATTTAAAAAATTAATTAACGCCCGTTAACGCGATAATTTTGACAGCCCTAGTATATTTATAATTGCTTTTCACCTAAAAATGTTTTATCCGATTACTCGATTAATCGATAGAATTTTCATTCGATTACTCGATTACTAAATTATTCGATAGCTGCAGCCCTAGTTAGCAATGACGCTAACACTGCGGGAACAAGCCGCAGTCATCAAGCTACACTGAGAGCGTGCGGACTCACTTGTCAACAAAAAGACAACAAGTAGGTTGATTACTGCTATTGCTACTTGGGTAGCCAGAGACTGTAGAGTGTAGACCCATTATCATAGTCGAAGACGAGGGCCTTGAAAATCAAATGACAACAACCAACAACAACAACCAATGACAAACCACTAGACAGGTAGGCTACAAGGCAGTGCCAGCATCGACTTATGTCCACTACAGTGGTGATCTGCGCACAGTGGTGCCCACAGTAAGCTGGCCCACTTTGCAAAAAAAAGTATCTGGTAAAACCTGCCACAACCATTCCTTGCGAGAGACTGTTTTCTTTGACAGGGCACATTGTTCAAAAGGAAAGGTCTGCTCTGTTATCTGAAAATGTCAACAAGCTAGTTTGCCTGAGCAGTTGGTTAAAAAAATATAGAGTATGACTGGCTAACTTAAGCAATGTTTCTAAACACCTTGACACACAGTTTAGTGTAATGTTTTTCAGTTAAGTGTGTGAAAATTTAGTTCTTTTTTTTTTTTTTTATCTCACACAGCTTTCATGCCGGCCATTTAGTGTAATGTTCAATTTAACAGACAAGTTGTTTGAAACACTAGCTATTGTTACTGCATTATGCTTGTCTGCTCTTTAAATTGTTAGTTAATTTTGGGTAATATGCCAAACGGTAGTTGAGCCACATTGTTAGTCTGAGGCACTTTAATCTGTTAAAGCTCTTTGCTGTATAATACAGACAATTTATTTTATTTTTTATTTTATACAAGCTGAGTTAAATAAAATTTGAAAACTCTATTTGGTCAAGTATTAATTCATTCACATATCATACATTTCATCTTAAAACAAATTTTAAGTCAGTTATAGTATTTTCCTAATTTTCTTTTCCTGAAGAGCAACTTTATTCATCCCGAGGGAAACCGTTGACATATGATTAACTAGATTAAATTTTTTAATCATTTGACATCACTAGTTATTACATTAGTTAAAAATGTATAAGTTATTCAAAATGTAAATATATTTCATCTTTTAAAAAAACATCGGGAGTGAGACTTTTCCTTGTCCAGTGAACGTGTATTTGTGCTGAGGGCAAGATCATCTGTTGCAATTAGCGATCTTTGACACTATTCTTTTCCCCTTCATTTAAGCTTGTTTCTCAGCAGCTATAACGTCGAAGTTTCTCTCCCAGCTAAGACTAGGCTAACATTCGTCTTTGTAAGATTTTAGTTAGTTTGTATTTTGAAATTTGTGTTTTATTTTTAGCAAACTTTTTCATGGCGTTCATGGAAATAACTTCCTAACATTCTGTTGTGTTTGTGCTAATGAAGCTATTCACATGTGTTAAAAATGCTAAATGTATACATTTTGTATATTTCAGTTAACATGATTTGAGATCTCCATAAATTCAAGAAAAGTACGCCTTGTGTTTGGAGTGTTTCTTTTTTGGTTCGCTAGCTGTCTAGCAGAATAGCGTCACTGACACACACACACAGCAACAACCGGAGACGGATGAGCGCTACCGCTCCAAGACACTTCTGGCTGCATTTTTGCGACATGTAAAATAGCGAATACCGTACTGCGGTATGACGGAAAATTTGAGTGGTTTTCACACCGTGACGTTTTCATACCATCGTAAACCTTGAAACCGGTAACTGGCACATGTCTAGAAGTGACCGAAAATTTACAAGTGAAAAAGCATCCCCACGCAATTACTCAAAATTACATAGCCTAGTTATTAACCATTATCGTATTTTTAATACTTATATAAATGAATATAATGCTAGTAAAAGCTAAACCAGTATAATTAAAGGGTCGTATTTTTTATTTAATTTTTTTGAGTGCGTCACAGAGTGGACACAGTCCTAAAGTTAGCTCTCAGCCTAGCTTTGCTAGCATATAAACTAACATGACTTTGGATACTTCATGGATGATTGGATTTATAGCTTAATATAGTGGAGATGTCATGATCAACCACGATGAATGTACTCCATTAAACTGCTAAATCTGATGTCTAAAGAAGGTAAAAAATAAAATTGCTTTCCCGCGACCAGTATGATGTTATCGCAGCAGAGTGATGTCATTAATAAATGGGGAATTTTCTTAAAGGGACAGTAACACAGCTTAAAAGAGTGGACAGTGACATTGGGGATGTCACATAAAACCTTTTCTTTCCTTTAACTAGACAAAAAAAAAAGTTATTTTTTGGACTGAATTTGAATGAAAACACTTAGTATAATTCCATAACAACCGTTTACCTGAAGTAAATCAACTTTTTACTGCCAAATTTATCACATTTGATACATCAAAAATTTCATGATTTTGAGACTAATTCAGAATTTTGACATTTTTTTGAAAAAAAATAATGATGGATGCAAGTCAACACATGCATCTGCAGGTTCGATGAGAAAAAAAAAAAAACGCATTTAGCCAGGGTTATAGATATCAGAGCGCTTATTATTAGGGCTGTCAAACGATTAAAATTTTTAATCGAGTCAGTTACAGCTTAAAAATTAATTGTAATTAATCGCAATTCAAACCATCTATAAAACACGCCATATTCTGGAAATTATTGTTGGAATGGAAAGATAAGACACAAGATGGATATATACATTCAACATACGGTACATAAGAAATGTTTTAGTTTATTATAACAATCAACATTCACATTATTAACACTCTCTTAAAGCAATCTATGGATAGAAAGACTTGTAGTTCTTAAAAGATAAATGTTAGTACAAGTTATATAAATTTTGTATTAAAACCCCTCTTAATGTTTTCGTTTTAATAAAATTTGTAAAATGTTCAATCTAAAATAAACTAATAGCCCGCCATTGTTGATGTCAATAATTACACCATGCTCACTCATGGTGCTGAAAGCCATAACATCAGTTGGACCCAAGCGCCAGCAGAGGGCGCCAAACGCCAAAAAACAAGTAACAAGCGGACACTACACTGCTGTCATTTTAATCTGTTTGAGCGGGGCATGTGCGTCAAATATTTTAACGTGATTAATTACAAAAATTAATTACCGCCCGTTAACACGATAAATTTGACAGCCCTACTTATTATTCATATTCATTTTGACTTTTCTTTTTACATATTTGAAAAAAATGTTTCATTAGGACTAGGGTTGTTCCGATCATGTTTTTTGCTCCCGATCCGATCCCGATCGTTTTAGTTTGAGTATCTGCCGATCCCGATATTTCCCGATCCGATTGATTTTTTTTTTTTTAGCTCCCGATTCAATTCCCATCATTCCCGATAATTTTTCCCGATCATATACATTTTGGCAATGCATTAAGAAAAAAATGAATAAAACTCTGACGAATATATACATTCAACATACAGTACATAAGTACTGTATTTGTTTATTATGACAATAAATCCTCAAGATGGCATTGACATTATTAACATTCTTTCTGTGAGAGGGATCCACGGATAGAAAGACTTGTGACTTTGTATATTGTGACTAAATATTGCCATCTAGTGTATTTGTTGAGGTTTTAGTAAATGATACTCTAGCCATTTAACTGTTCTGCCCAAATGCATGATGGGAAGTGCAACCATGACTGTGCGTAGTGACACCAATTGATATATTTTCTCTGCGTTGGGAAATAACATATGGCGTTAAGAAAAAGATCAACTACTACCTTTCTTCCCCACATTGCTTCCCACGATATTTCTAATAGTTGAGAGAGGGATAGTAAGGCTTTAGCCAATTAAAAAAAAGCTCCAAAGGCTGCCAAAAATATTCTACTCATTTTACGCTGCCTTTTAGCTCTATATATAGGTAAAACGGCGCCATTATAAATTGAGCGCGACAATGCGTGAGTGGGTCGTGCAGCACATGCGTTAATTGCGTTAAATATTTTAACGGGATTATTTTTTTAAAAATGAATTACCGCCGTTAACGCGATTAATTTGATAGCCCTACTTTAAGCCAAAACTTAAGACTCTGGATGAGTGTAAGACATTTTGTCTGTAACGTTAAATACAATTAGAAAACAATTTAATTTAAAAAAAAAAAATATATATATATATATATATATATATATTAAAAAAAGGCATGTCCAATATTTTTTTGCCGATTCCGTTACTTTGAAAATGACGTGATCGGACCCGATCGATCGGCATCAACATCTTTAATTTGGACCTTATTTTTCAAATTTTGGGATTCTCTGATAATTCATGTTGCAGGTATTTAAGGGTTAAAAAAAAGAGTATTTGTCCAACTGTAGTGAAAATGCAGCTTAATTTATGCTGCAAACACAAATGGCACCCCATAAAAAAAATAAAACTAAAAGGAAAAATACACTCCTAATTAACACAATTTTTTTTCATAGCATCCAACCCATTGCCCGCCATTGACAAACATAGACGTCCAATGCATTTAAAATGGGAGGACTAGCTGTGAATGCTCATCTTTCAGTGCCATTGACGGTGCTAGATGTCCAATCCATTTTGACTTTTGTTCATTTGCCCCTTCTAGTCGAATTACATTGAACATTTAGCGCCGTCAATGGCAGCCAATGATTTAAGTGAGGGCCTTGTAAGGATTTCCAAAAATAATCTCCCAGGGATCCACTCAGGCTACTTTCAAACCCCGATCCTGGCTTAAATCTCTACTTTAAAACCTTAACTCATGCTCCAAATGCTACTTTAAATCTTGAAACCTTATTTTAAATGACTTCACAGTAAGCAAACCTGGGAAATACAAACCTAGCTTAGCCTCGAGGCCTCTTCCTTCTCCTCAGAATAGCCTCACGAAAACCCGGACCGCATCCCCTCGCTTATCGCCGGCTTAGACCGCTGATGCTCCATTAGTCGGATTTAATATGCGTACAGCCGTCCGGTGTAAAAACTCCCAACGAACGCGAGCGGGGACAGCTAAATGAATTACCGACATCACATCATGTCAGCACCTGAGCGAGGGGAAAAAAGGGAATAAGGATGGATAAGCAGTCAAGTCCATTAGAGGCAATTCACTCTCCCCGAATTGGAATCCGTGATTAACATTCTCGCTGATGAACGTGAGGATATTACATTAAGAGCGTGGCGTGAATGCCAAACCGGCGTCGATCAAACGTCGCCGCGACGGGGCCAAGCTGCCGCAGTTCCCGCCTGGCGTGTATGCGCGTGCACGCACGTGCTCCCGCTCTTCTTGAAATTCATCAGCGCGTTATTTGAGACACCCCCGTGCACACACACCAATTTAATTAAACCAATTCAGGCGCGGTGGAAAAGTGGATTGGTGCAGCGCTGTGGAACAAGGAGGCAGGCAAGGGAGGAAAGGAGGTAACTGGTTTGCCTGCACCGCTGATAAAGGCGCACTTACATGCACGCGCTGGCGACGGTTGCCATGACGAGCTTAACTGCTGCACGGGAAGCGGAGAATAATACTTGAACTAGCACTGCTGCTTCAGGTTTGAGCACAAGGCGAGGTGGATTTCTTTTGGGCTTTCTCTTGTATCTTGTTTTTTACTTTATTTTATTAACATGACGTATAATACATGTTTTTGGATAGTTATTTTAAGATTTAGGGGGCAATTAGGGGTACTTAACTCATTTGCTCCCAAAAACGTATAAATACGTTCTGTTTTTCATAGGGCTGTCAAACAATTGAAATTTTTAATCGAGTTAATTACAGCTTAAAAATTAATTAATCGTAATTAATCGCAATTCAAACCATCTATAATATATGCCATATTTTTCTGTAAATTATTGTTGGAATGGAAAGAGACAAGATGGATATATACATTCAACATACTGTACATAAGTACTGTATTTGTTTATTATAACAATAAATCAACAAGATGGCATTAACATTATTAACATTCTGTTAAAGCGATCCATGGATAGAAAGAGTTCTTAAAAGTTCTTAAAAGATAAATGTTAGTACAAGTTATAGACATTTTATATTAAAACTAGGGCTGCCAAAATTATCGCGTTAACGGGCGTTAATTTTTTAAATTAATCACGTTAAAATATTTGACGTAATTAATGCATGCACTGAATGACCCCCTCGCATATTGCCTCAAACAGATTACAATGAGGCCGTTTATGGACATAAAGAGTGAAGAGAATGCCACCGGCCGCTTGGGGGCAGCGCCGTTCCATTCTCATGTTATTTCTTCTAAACGTGGGAGAATTAGTAGTTGTGAGACGTTTATGCTGTATTCACAATGCAATGCAAATTGCTATTTGTGCTCCACACATATTTCGGTAAGTTTTCCTTCTTTTAGTGGCAATTATGTGTCTCTTGTTGTATTTTGGGTAAGATATGTACAGATATACTGTATGTTATACAGTAAAGGCGAGTGGCGTTCTTTGGACCGTGCCGTTTATTGGCATAAGCTTCGGCAACTCCTTCACAACAAACATAAGTATTGTTTAGTGAAAGCACAACAAAAATAATATTCCTATCTCTCCAAAAAAAATGTCCACAAAAAGAAAAGCACTTCAGTCTATAGTAATCAGGCCCTATTCTGACAGTTAAATAACAATGCAAAATGAACTGGCATTCCATATCAAAATAGCTATGCAAAATACACGTAAAACTTAGACTTTGGTCACTCTATTTTTATTGTTATTTTTATTCTTATTATTATATTAACTCTACTTTTGATTGAAAATTTTACAAATTTTATTAAAACGAAAACATGAAGAGGGGTTTTAATATAAAATTATTATAACTTGTAACTATAACATTTATTGTTTAAGAACTACAAGTCTTTCTATCCGTGGATCACTTTAACAGAAAGATTGTTAATAATGCCATTTTTGGATTTACTGTTACAATAAACAAATACAGTACTTATGTAAAGAATGTATATATCTGTCGTGTGTCTTATCTTTCCATTCCAACAATCATTTACATAAAAATATGGCATATTTTAGAGATGGTTTGAATTACGATTAATTAATTTTTAAGCTGTAATTAACTCGATTAAAAATTTTAATCGTTTGACAGCCTTAATTAAAACCCCTCTTAATGTTTTCGTTTTATTAAAATTTGTAAACATTTTCAATCAAAAAATAAACTAGTAGCTCGCCAATGTTGATGTCAACAATTACACCATGCTCACTCATGGTACTAACCCATAAAATCAGTTAGACCCAAAATCCAGCAGAGGGCGCCAAACACCAAAAAACAAGTAACAAGCGGACATTAGACTGTACTGTCATTTTAATCTGTTTGAGCGGGGCATGTGCATTAATTGCGTCAAATATTTTAACGTGATTAATTAAAAAAAATAATTGCCGCCCATTAACGCGATAATTTTGACAGCCCTAATTTTTTAATGTTTCAATGTCCCAAAGACGTATTTATACGTCTTTTCCTTTTTTTTTTCCCCCAAAAAAGACATCCCTGCGTCGTGATTCAATTTAGCTCCAAAGCACAAAGCTGAAAATCCATTTTAAAGCAATAAAACTGGCCACTGGAGGGCAGTAGCGCATTTGGAAAGACCCGCAACCCAATTCAACGGCAACAAACGGCCAAGCCGCACGGCCGGGAGCTGGCGGAAGGCGACCGAATGGTTGCCAGGAGGCAGACGACCGAGCAGAACAACCGGTAGGACGCCCAGAGTTGTTGTCTCAAATGTACGTTTAAGGTCGCCGTCATTTGTGATCTCTAAAAATTGATCCTCATGTTGCACAGACATGCTCGAATCACTCGGTTTATTCACAAACGGGTCACGAATCCACTCCTTCGCAGTTTGTGGGTCTTTAGTGAATGGGAAGTAGCGGAGATTTTGTTTTCTTCGAGGTTGTAGGCTCATCTTCTGGCTTGTCAGGTGCCCTTCTCCCCGTAAAAAAATCTGTCTAAAGACGTCTTTTGTTCAGTCATTCTAGTGTGGGGGCTAATTATTTCCGGGAACAAATGTGATTCGCCCGCCCTACGTCAGACATTGTGATCGAGGAAAAGCGCACATAGATATCTAGAGTAAACAGGGATACTCTTGTGTTAAGAGGCACAGGAAATTTAATTTGGCCATTATGCAGTCGTTAATTATTTCTTTTGCGGCCCTTTACCAAATGGGCCACGGACCGGGCGGTTAGGGACCCCTGGTCTACACACTGCTAACTTCACGCGCAACTCATGAGGTTTTTTTCTAAACCGGAAGTTCGAGGCAGACATTGTCCAAGATTGCGCCGCCCATATTTCGCTCAGGAAACTAGACTATTTAAAAAAAAAAAAAAAAATCCAACATAAATACAGTGGGGGGGGGTATGTAGTCAACCACCACTTGTGCAAGTTCTCCTACTTGAAGAAATCAACTGTTGGAGCAATTATTAGAAAATGGAAGACACACAAGACCACTGATAATTTCCCTCGATCTGGCCCTCCATGCAATATCTCACCCCGTGGTGTCAAAATGATAACAAGAACGGTGAGCAAAAATCCCAGAACCACACGGGGGGACCTAGTGAATGACCTACAGAGAGCTGGGACCACAGTAACAAAGGCTACTATCAGTAACGCAATGCGCTGCCAGGGACTCAAATCCTGCATTGCCAGATGTGTCGTGCTGCTGAAGAAAGTACACGTCCAGGCCCGTCTGCTGTTCGCTAGAGAGCATTTGTATGATCCAGAAGAGGACTGGGAGAATGTGTTATGGTCAGATGAAACCAAAATAGAAATGTTTGGTAGAAACACAGGTTCTCGTGTTTGGAGGAGAAAGAATACTGAATTGCATCCGAAGAACACCATACCCACAGTGAAGCATGTGGATGGAAACATCATGCTTCGGGGCTGTTTTTCTCCAAAGGGACCAGGACTACTGATCTGTGTAAAGGAAAGAATGAATGGGGCCATGTATCGAGACATTTTGAGTGAAAATCTCCTTCCATCAGCAAGGGCATTGAAGATGAGACGTGGCTGGGTCTTTCAGCGTGACAATGATCCCAAACACACAGCCAGGGCAACAAAGGAGTGGCTTCGTAAGAAGCATTTCAAGGTCCTGTAGTGGCCTAGCCAGTCTCCAGATTTCAACCCCATAGAAATTCTGTGGAGGGAGTTGAAAGTCCGTGTTGCCCAACGACAGCCCCAAAACATCACTGCTCTAGAGGAGATCTGCATGGAAGAATGGGCCAAAATACCAGCAACAGTGTGTGAAAAGCTTGTGAAGAGTTACAGAAAACGTTTGGCCTCCGTTATTGCCAACAATGGGTACATAACAAAGTATTGAGATGACCTTTTGGTATTGACCAAATACTTATTTTCCACCATGATTTGCAAATAAATTCTTTAAAAATCGAACATGAGATTTACCCATGTTGACAATTACAGGTCTCTCTAATATTTTTAAGTGGAAGAACTTGCACAATTAGTGGTTGACTACTTATTTGCCCCACTGTATAAGCAGTTACTCAAAATGTTACTCATTACTTGAGTATTCTTTTCACCAAATAGTTTTTTACTTGTACTTGAGTAAATTTTTTGGACAACTCCTTTTACTTGAGTAATATTATTTTGAAGTAACGCTACTCTTACTTGAGTAAAAGTTTTGGCTACTCTACCCACCTCTGTTGGTGCTTAAAACAACTTTATCCCTGCTTGTTAAAGCATCTCAAAGCAGGGCGTGAGCGTCTTTTTCGGCGTCTTATTTACATGAGACTGGACATGACAGTTCCCGAAATAAAAATTCACTCTGCATAATATAATATATGCAATAGGCAAAAAGCATAAGCTTTTTCTGAGGTCTTTGCTCACACGGTTTGGGCAACAACAAACATTAGTCACGGATGGCCGGATGACGAATGTTCCCAGGCTTCATCTGACTCAGCTACTTGGGTGCTTTCGAGTCAGGACAAAAGCCAAAAGACGTGAACAAATTTGCGTCAGAGCGTAAACCCCTTAAACACCGTCCTGTCCGTGTCTCGCTTGGTCTGCTGAGTTGAATTAGTTAAGTCAGTTAACAGTGAGAGAATGTATTTATGTACATGAGTCGTGGTTTAACATTTGTCACGAATCGAAAGTTAAGTTAGTTGGACAAGTTGATCGTTTGTCAGCATTCATATTCCAGGCTCGATCGCCTGAGGGATCCTCCCGTTAAATCAGCATGTTTGGCCCGCAATGTTGAAACACGAGCGCCTAGCCACCCATCATGCTGCCACTCTGCGGCGTGTGTGTGCGTCGTGTTCCTCGCCATCGCAAGGTCGTCGTTGGCGGCGGCGGTGTCGGTGGAGACGGATGAGGGAGAGATTTGCAGAGGCAACAGGCGGCGCCTCGTTGCTGACGGATGCTCGCCCGCCTTTTTAAAGTGCTTTACCGCCCCGCGTAGCTTCCTCCCGACCGCGATTGTTTCATCGAGCGGCTTTAAGCGCTTTTACTGAACACGCGTGAAAGTGAAAAGGTCAAAGGCTGTCGGCCGGATGCCTGATGAGAAAATGCGGAGAACAAAACGATTGGAAAAGTCAACGTTTACATTTCTTAACCTTTGTCACGCATCAGCAATGCTTCACATCGCGGCAGGGTGGGAAAAATCTTATTGTTTTAAGTGAGCATGAAGGGTTTCAGATGAGTGATCACTGGCTTTTAGTTAGTTGGTATTGTTTATATACTCAATTTATGAAAACTGTTTAGGTTGTGATAGTGATTCCCCTAGGATTTTTTTTTTTCAGCAGCAGGGGTGTAAACAAGTATATATTTTTTAAATTAAAGTGATACCTGACTAGCGTCATCTTGTCTTCCTCTTTTGAGAGAAATATTTCAATACCAAGGGTGTAGGCCTAGGCGGATCTACTATTCAGGCGAAGTAGACGATCGCCTTAGGCCCCCAACCAGTAGGGGCCCCCAACCAGCTGCCCTTGCCCCAACAAGCAAAGGCTTGGGCCACCGGAGCCAGTAGCACCCCCAACTATTCGTCATGTATAATTATGTCAGCATACCAAACAAACAAATAACAAAACAAAAAAGAAAGCCATTTAAATGCTGCATTTATATTATCCCCCCCCCCCCCCCCCCACACACACACACACACACGCACTACAATGGACTGTTCCACGACGACGGACTGAGTATCAGTCGCTTAGCTTCATTTAGTGCCTTTCCGCATAGCTTAGCTGTTCGTTAGCTTCACTTAGCTCTCCCGCGGTTTTCACGCCACTAAGCTCGTTATTTTTACAGCTCACTTGCTACTTAGCACGTCGGCTATCGTTTATTTCGAACACATGAGCGAACGTCCTCTCCATGAGAGCCAAAGTACAGTGAGGGAGAAGTTGAGAACAGGCCTCTAATGACTCTTTTAACTTTCTTCTTCACACCGAACATAAAATACACGACAGCACACCCTGTGGATAGAGTAGACCCTATCGTTATTAAGTGAATTATATGTTCAGACATACATTTATCCTTTTTCACTTGCTGAATGTGTCGGTCTATTTTTTCCCCCCTCAAACACACTTTGATTGGCTGATGACTTGACCCCTCCACACACGCGTACACTGACACATCCGCGACAGGTTCATGTCAACTTCCTCCTCCGCCCGTTTGAAGAAGAGTATTAGAATGCTTTTTTTCCCCGCCAGCAGCAGCCAATGTAAGTAATGTAAAAAGACGTCAATGTTGTGGAGGTGGGGGAAACACCACTAATTTTGCTACTGAAAGTCCGACCTGCATCAGAGTTTGCATAACATTAAACTGTGTGACCTGCAAAACTACTGGCAGCCTCCACAATGAACAGCCAAGTCAAGCTAGCCGTCCCTTATTTGGATCATTGTTTGCATTACGTGCATTACGACAATGCAAAGCGGTGGCTTCAGAGTGCAAGTCCCTTTATTTAAAAATAAATAAATAAATAAATAAAGAAAAAACACTGACATGAACATGAACTGACATGAAAAAAAAAAACATCTCTGAAATGGAATCACACAACAGAATTTCACGAGAGTACTTTGGTTTGAGTCTACTATGCCTCAGATGTAGATCGGTCCTTAGATAATTCAGATTTTTTTCATTAATTTTTTCCAAAATCACTGTTATATTACAATACTTTACTACAATTCTATACTCCAGATTTGGATAGCTCCCGTTTTTTGTTTGTTTGTTTCTTTCTTTCTTTCTTTCGTAGTTTTTGAAAACAAAGGTTAGACTTAGGGTTGTTCCGATCATGTTTTTTTTGCTCCCGATCCGATCCTGATCGTTTCAGTTTGAGTATCTGCCGATCCCGATATTTCCCGATCTGATTGCTTTTTTTTTTTTTTTGCTCCCAATTCAATTCCAATCATTCCCGATAATTTTTCCTGACCATATACATTTTGGCAATGCATTAAGAAAAAAATGAATAAAACTCGGACGAATATATACATTCAACATACAGTACATAAGTACTGTATTTGTTTATTATGACAATAAATCCTCAAGATGGCATTTACATTATTAACATTCTGTGAGAGGGAGCCACGGATAGAAAGACTTGTAATTCTTAATGTCAGGGATGCGGGCAGGCAGGCAGGATGTGTGGACCCAATTGCAGGGAAACAAAAAGCGAGGCAGACAGGGCGGTGCAAAAAATGATTTAATTAAGGCCGACAGAAAAAACAAAGTACAAACCAAAACTGAGGTGATTCCAAAAACACAGCAGCAAAGAAAACTCAGGTTACTAACAAAAGGCTGGGTATCAAAAAACTTACTTGGAACACGAGGGCTTGGAGAGACATAGACGCTGACACTGACATAGACAATGACGCAACAAGGAGTGACAAGAAACTGGGTCATTATATACGCAGACAAGGGGTAACGAGACGAGGAACAGCTGGGTAACACAGGTGGATGTAGATTGCAGGATACACTGGGAGAACACACACAGGTGAGAGCAATGGGTAATCACAGGGACAAGTCACACTAGGAGAAACCAACACAAAACCTAACACTTAAAGGATAAATGTGACTTTGAATATTGTGACTAAATATTGCCATCTAGTGTATTTGTTGAGCTTTCAGTAAATGATACTGTAGCCCAGAAGTTGCGCTAGACTTTTTCGTAACTGTCATTTTGACTGACAGGGTCATAAAAATCCGGTCATAATCTATTTTTACCCGTCACTTAAATTTTTAAAATGATGATAATGACATTGTGGTGACCCTTTGTTTGGCATAATTCACCTTCCGTACTTGTGTGTCCATTTGGCCGAGCGCGTTAGTGGCTACGACACAGCCACGTGACAGAGACACTTAAGAGCTGCGCGCGTTACGGCAATAGTATTTAGTTTTCATTCATTTTAAATTAATATTCTGTCCGAACAAGCTTAACAGAGAATCCACACCGTGCCATAACACATCAATCAGATGAATATGTAACTTTTTCTCCGCAGTGACAAAAACAGCTGACTGTGGCCCCAGTAGGTAGGCTACATTATGGAACAATGAAATTGACAGTTCACCTGCTGTGGCCTGAAGGGAGTCTTACACCTTCCTCCTGGTGCGCATGGACTTGAATTGCGTGCAGTCCCTGTTTTTTCACCTCTTTTATCAACACCATCGTCGTTTTGGGGCTTTTTGAAGAAACTTCAGACACTCAGTTGCCTTGACATTTTTCAGAGTAAGCCAACGACGTCATGCATCAAGAGAGACAGTAGCTAATTAATATGCTCACTCGCCACCCTGTGGTCTGGGGTGTGAATTGCAACCTGTCAAAATGACAGGTGGACTTGTTTTTTCTGTCACTGTTTTAAAAAAAATCGGTCAACAACGGAAAATATTCGGTCAACGCGACCCCTGCTGTAGCCATCTGTTCTGCCCAAATGCATGATGCGAAGTGCACCCATGACTGTGCGTAGTGGTACCAATTGATATATCTTCTCTGCATTGGGAAATAACATAGGGTATTGAGAAAAAGATCAATTACTACCTTTCTTCCCCACATTGTTTCCCACGGTGTTTCTGATCATAGGGAGAGGGATTGTAAGGCTTTAGCCAATTAAATAAAGGCTCCAAAGGCTGCCAAAATTCACTCTACTCATTTTATGCTGCCTTTTAGCGCTATATATAGGTAAAACGGCGCCATCACAGATTGAACGCGACAATGCGTGAGTGGGCCGTGCAGTGCAGGCAATAATTGCGTTAAATATTTTAACGTGATAAATTCAAAGAAAAATAAATTACCGCCGTTAATGGGATAAATTTGATAACCCTACCTTCAGCCTAAACTAAAGACTCTGGATGAGTGGAACATATTATGTCTGTAACGTTAAATACAATTTGAAAACGATTGATTTAAAAAATATATATGTATTTAAAAAAGGCATGTCCAATATTTTTTTGCCGATTCCGATACTTTGAAAATGACGTGATCGATCGGCATCCCGATCGATCGGGACATCTCTAGTTAGAATCGAATGTTGCATCACCTGAACCAATACATATGAAAATTACTATCAGTAAATACAGATTTATCTTGCATTGATCATTTAGCCTATCAATTAATTAGGTTCATATTTGTGAGAAATGTAGCCCCGACCCCCGTTCAATAATCTGCTTGGTCTTATTAATGTCCCGTCCCCAGCAAAACGTGTACATACAGGTTATGCTGTTACAGTGCCTTGCAAAAGTATTCGGCCCCCTTGAATCTTGCAACCTTTCGCCACATTTCAGGCTTCAAACATAAAGATATAAAATTTTAATTTTTTGTCAAGAATCAACAACAAGTGGGACACAATCGTGAAGTGGAACAAAATTTATTGGATAATTTAAACTTTTTTAACAAATAAAAAACTGAAAAGTGGGGCGTGCAATATTATTCGGCCCCCTTGCGTTAATACTTTGTAGCGCCACCTTTTGCTCCAATTACAGCTGCAAGTCGCTTGGAGTATGTTTCTATCAGTTTTGCACATCGAGAGACTGACATTCTTGCCCATTCTTCCTTTCAAAACAGCTTGAGCTCAGTGAGGTTGGATGGAGAGTGTTTGTGAACAGCAGTCTTCAGCTCTTTCCAAAGATTCTCGATTGGATTCAGGTCTGGACTTTGACTTGGCCATTCTAACACCTGGATACGTTTATTTTTGAACCATTCCATTGTAGATTTGGCTTTATGTTTTGGATCATTGTCCTGTTGGAAGATAAATCTCCGTCCCAGTCTCAGGTCTTATGCAGATACCAACAGGTTTTCTTCCAGAATGTTCCTGTATTTGGCTGCATCCATCTTCCCGTCAAATTTAACCATCTTCCCTGTCCCTGCTGAAGAAAAGCAGGCCCAAACCATGATGCTGCCACCACCATGTTTGACAGTGGGGATGGTGTGTTCAGGGTGATGAGCTGTGTTGCTTTTACGCCAAACATATCGTTTTGCATTTTGGCCAAAAAGTTCCATTTTGGTTTCATCTGACCAGAGCACCTTCTTCCACATGTTTGGTGTGTCTCCCAGGTGGCTTGTGGCAAACTTTAAACAAGACTTTTTATGGATATCTTTGAGAAATGGCTTTCTTCTTGCCACTCTTCCATAAAGGCCAGATTTGTGCAGTGTACGACTGATTGTTCTCCTATGGACAGACTCTCCCACCTCAACTGTAGATCTCTGCAATTCATCCAGAGTGATCATGGGCCTCTTGGCTGCATCTCTGATCAGTTTTCTCCTTGTTTGAGAAGAAAGTTTGGAAGGACGGCCGGGTCTTGGTAGATTTGCAGTGGTCTGATGCTCCTTCCATTTCAATATGATGGATTGCACAGTGCTCCTTGAGATGTTTAAAGCTTGGGAAATATTTTTGTATCCAAATCCGGCTTTAAACTTCTCCACAACAGTATCTCGGACCTGCCTGGTGTGTTCCTTGGTTTTCATAATGCTCTCTGCACTTTAAACAGAACCCTGAGACTATCACAGAGCAGGTGCATTTATACGGAGACTTGATTACACACAGGTGGATTCTATTTATCATCATCGGTCATTTAGGACAACATTGGATCATTCAGAGATCCTCACTGAACTTCTGGAGTGAGTTTGCTGCACTGAAAGTAAAGGGGCCGAATAATATTGCACGCCCCACTTTTGTTTTTTATTTGTTAAAAAAGTTGAAATTATCCAATAAATGTTGTTCCACTTCACGATTGTGTCCCACTTGTTGTTGATTCTTGACAAAAAAATTAAATTTCATATCTTTATGTTTGAAGCCTGAAATGTGGCGAAAGGTTGCAAGATTCAAGGGGGCCGAATACTTTTGCAAGGCACTGTACATAGGGCGGACAGATATAATTAAGGAATAGAAATGGGGGGTAGGTTTTAATAAGCAAATGTTTCATCCTACTCCTTTTTGGACACAATGAATAAATTCTGATCTTGTTTATTATTGTCTTAACTATTGTTTCTGTTATCTCGAGAATATTATTGGTTCTGTCTGATTTAAAAAAAAAAAAAAATTAAATTTAAAAAAATTCAGTTTTTTGTAAATTTTTTTTCTCATGTCCAAATAAAGCATTCATTCATTCATTCAAAATGGTGAAGGCGTGTGTGGCGGTTGGTTGCAGTAACAGAGAAGATAGACGGAGAGACTTGAAGTTCTACCGTATTCCGAGAGACCCGGGGAAGAGAACGAGATGGACTGCTGCAATTCGACGAGAAAACTGGGCACCAAACGATCACCACAGACTATGTAGTAGTCATTTTATACATGGTAAGATGCATTTAATACATATTTAGAGGGTTTGGGGCTGACAACCACAATTAAGATCATTGCGAGGCTAATCGTCAACAACGTACAGTTTCAAATTCAAGATGTTTATTTCTTCCGCCATCATTATTTTTTAAATAATATTTAGCTTGGTACCAAGTGAAAGAAGCTGGCCTCATCTACGGATCATCAGTTAAACAGGGGTGTCCAAACTCTTTGCAAAGGGGGCCAGATTTGGTGTGGTAAAAATGTGGGGGCTACCTTGGCTGATTTACGTAGAACAATATTTTTAAACAATTTTTAGCAAGCCCTTCTGTGTGTCACATTTGCTTTATTATTATTTTTTTAAATTCATAATTTTAACAATCTTGCCTTTGTGGCGTTCTCTTTCGACACTCGGGCTCTTGCGAAATACTGCTGCTGTGAAATTAAACTAGCTTCAAGTTGCTATAATTTCTCGCTGCGTATCTTCCCTGTAATGTCGTACATGTCAGCGTGTCTTGTTCGGTAATATCATTATCGCGTCACATCGAACTCTTTGAAAACAGCGACTGTCTCTTTGCAAATGAGGCACACAGTTGTTGCTTATTGTATTGAAGAAATAGTCCAATATCCACCTATCCTTGAAGCGTCGGCCATCGCAGTCAACTTTTTTTTTTATTGATTGTCGCCATTTTAGAAAATTGAAAGTAAAGGGTCACACGGGGCAATGTTGCTTAGAGTGCTGCTCTTAAAGTTTTTCAAAGTTTCGTGAGAATAGGCTGAGTTTCTGTGGACAAAATAGTTGTAGATATAAGGGTAGCAGATGTCAGGCAGAGACGGCGAAGACAGCGGGTCGAAAAATATCGATTTAGGCATCAAATATAGATCTGGCGAATGGATAGACTGAAGGTTTTCCACATAACGCCTTTTATGCAACGCATCCAATGAGTTTACAGCGTCTGAAAGCACCGGGGCTTCCATGAATTGCACTATAAATTGCACGAACAAATTGAAACCATTGAGAATACGGATAAACAATGACGGACGATATGGTGGCCGGATACAGCAACACGTCATTGTGTGACGTTGGTGAGTGGGGTCTATACCCCTCTGTCTAGTTAAGTTTAGGGTAAAGAATTGGGCTTAGGGCCAATTGTCCCCAAAACTTTTTAAACTTCAGATTGTGTGACCTGTTTTTTTGTTTGTTTTTTTTTTTAGAAAAAAAAAGAAAAGAAAATTATCACTAGTTACTTTGTCAAGTGACTAATTACTCTTACATTCAGGTAACTGAGTTACTAACGCAATTAGTTTTTGGGAGAAGTAATTTGTAACCGTAATTAATTACTTTTTTAAAGTAAGATTCACAACACTGTTTATGGGTCATAAAAAATATGTATTTTACTTATATATTATTTAAAAAAAAAAAAAAAAAAAAAAGCCAGTGTTTACAGTATATTATCTTTAATTTTAAAGTATATCCTATAATCTTGAATAGTTGAAATAGAGGTTTTGCTTTTAAATTAGGGCTGTCAAACGATTAAAATTTTTAATCGAGTTAATTACAGCTTAAAAATTAATTAATCGTAATTAATCGCAATTAATCGCAATTCAAACCATCTATAAAATATGCCATATTTTTCTGTAAATTATATATATATTCTGTAAAATAATTTGTTGGAATGGAAAGATAAGACACAAGATGGATATATACATTTAACATACGGTACATAAGGACTGTGGTGGGCATTTCACTCTACTGTCATTTAAATCTGTCTATGCTGTCCTCACTCCGAAGCGTATACTTTTTCCAAAGCTAGACAGCTAGTGAACGACGCCTTAATAATCAGACTTATTCCTTTTTCATCTGATTTATTAATAAAATGGCCTCAAACCATTGTCCTCTTTAGACCGTCGTAAAACTACAAAAAAAAAGTACACAAGCATTGCATTAGCAACAACGTTAGCTTAGCACGCTATACAGGTTGACTAAACATAAACAAAAAGCGTCTCATACAAAAAATATAACATTTCGCTTACTAACATAATATGTACATTCTTTACAACAACCATACTTACGGACAAATCTTGTCCAAGGATCATATAAGCATAACATTACAACGGAGGCGTTAGCCAGAGACGTGGTGCAGCCATAATGAACTGGCAAGAAAGCAATAAACCATGTCGCAAAGCGACCACAAGAGTTCGCTGTTAGACAGCACAAAAAACCTTGCTGTAAAACTTACCAAAAGGCAGAATACTGTCTGAGCAGGACATGTGCGTTAATTGCGTCAAATATTTTAATGTGATTAATTTAAAAAATTAATTACCGCGCGTTAACGCGATAATTTTGACAGCCCTATTTCAAATTTGAGGAAATATAAAAAAATAGATGGCGTTTTAGATGCAATTTGTAAATCAGTGAAAAAATACTATTTTGAATGGAAATCAGTTTCTCATTTATGCCTTGTTCCAGTCTAATGCAGGAGCCTAATGCGTGTATGAAATCTATTAATTCAGTCATTCATTTTCTGAGTCGCTTCAGCTCACGAAGGTCACGGGGGCGCTAGAGCCAAGGGAGTTCCGGCAAGAAATTCTTGCCACTTTCATCCCTGCCTGTAAATGCCCACGAAAGACTGGCTGTGAATGCTCTGGTGTCAGTGCCATTGACGGCAATAGACGTCCAATCCAGTCAAAATGAATTGGATGTCTAGCACCACCAATGGCAGCCAGTTAGCTAACATATGCACTAATTGAAGATTTTGGTGGCAACCTGTTGGTTCCTCTTTCTTTGTTTTTTTAACAGTGACACATTTTTAAAAACATATCAATTCTTGGTGGAGCATATCGATAACCTTTTAAGCTACAAAGTTACACAATATACTGTAGATTGCCTTTTCAATATATTGTCATAACTCTAATATCTAAAGTATGGACTACATTGTACTGACAGTGCACAAGTTGAGAACCCTGACTTATACCTACCTTTGCATAATGACTTCTTTCTGTCCAACCCACCATGTCAAATCACATGAAGTGTATGCACCTAGCGAAGAAGCATCACAAAAGAAAGTTTGACGCTGTTATAAATGAAGGCAAATGGCGTTTTCCTGAGATTTGCGAATGCCGTAAAAATTTATCTGGAAAATATAGCGCACTTAAATTTGAAATTAATCGTCCGTAGTGGGTATAATGTATGTCATCACAAGAGCGACGTGCCACCAAGCTAACACGGTGCATTGAAGAAGCATTTGTGTTTTTATGCTGTATAAATTAAGACAATAAAAGTAATTTAATCAGAATACTGTTTTTATGACCGAGTGTTTGTTTGGAGGCTCGTTATAGGCGAGTGGGTGAGCCGGCCATTGTTTATGCAACCAGCTTGCACCAAGTATGCCACTTTAGTACAGTATTTCATAGCCAACATAACATCTATCCAATAAAAACAATCAACCCACTATTGTGCCAGTAAAATAACTTCAATTGTTGTCATGCGGTGCTTTCAAAAAAAGGCACAGTGGAAAAGCTCGTCGTAGGTGAGAGATTGTGCCATTGTTGATTTTCTTACCAATAAATGTGTTAGTTGAGTGGGTGGATTGAAAGAGTTGGTACTTGAGTTAGTGGGTATAGATTGAGTGACTGAGTTGGTCTCTTCCTTTCATTCACTGGTATTAGAGTTGTACAATTTCTTTGAAATCAAATCATCTTTGAGTTACATGACAGTGATAGATGATCACTCAATTCCCAGTTCAAATTGATTTGATGCTCTTCACTCAAAATGGAAGGGAATTAGTTACACTTGCTATGAAATGGTGACCATGTAAACACTTGAAAATGACTACCAATGTATTTTTACTAGGGCTGTCAAAATTATCGCGTTAACGGGTGGCAATTAATTTTTTAAATCACGTTAAAATATTTGACGCAATTAACGCACATACCCTGCTCAAACAGATTAAAATGACAGCACAGTGCAATGTCCACTTGTTACTTGTGTTTTTTGGAGTTTTGTTGTTCTCTGCTGGCGCTTGGGTGCGACTGGTTTTACGGGCTTCAGCACCCATGAGCATTGTGTAATTATAGACATCAACAATGGTGGGCTACTAGTTTATTTTTGGACTGAAAATTTTACAAATTTTGTTATAACATTAAGAGGGGTTTTAATATAAAATGTCTATAACTTGTACTGACATTTATCTATTAAGAACTACAAGTCTTTCTATCCATGGATCACTTTAACAGAATGTTAATAATGTTAATGCCATCTTGATTTATTGTTATAATAAACAAATACAGTACTTGTATACCATATGTTGAATGTTTATATCCATCTTATGTCTTATCTTTCCATTCCAACAATAATTTACAGAAAAATATGGCATATTTTAAAGATGGTTTGAATTGCGATTAATTATTAGTTTTTAAGCTGTAATTAACTCGATTAAAAAATTTTAATCGTTTGACAGCCCTAATTTTTACATGTAGAAAACATGTGGCACTGAAATCTTTTTTAAACATTTCATAGTTATTTCACCGTATCAGGTAACACCCACTTTTTTCAGCGTTTCTGGTTGTCTGGTTGTCTGGCTTTCTAGCGCTGCGCTAGCTAGAACATGTTTATAGAACAGTCGCACGGCTAAGAGAATAAAAAATGCATGCTAGCGGACTGCATAAATATTCGAAGATTTTTTTAGTGGGCGGAGCCCAGGTAGCTGACAAACGGAGACCAGTTAGGATCTAATTTCATTTTTGAGCTTTTTCTTTCACATTTTTGGATGTATATGTGTCCAAAATATGGTCTGTTATCATTATAAACTCACTTGCTCTAGTATTTCATTGCACCTTTAGGAGTGATGTTGTAGTCTCGGAAATGGTCTGAAATTATAGTAGTTTGTTACAATGATTGTAGATGAGTGGTTACAAGGGCGTAGGTGTGATCTCAACATTGGTAGGGACGATATAACAGCATTACCTGCATGTACACTTTTTGCTGGGGACGGGACATTTATAAGACCAAAGAGACTGGGTATGGTGGTCAGGGCTACATTTCCCACCAATATTAACCTAATTGACAGGCTAAATGATCAATGCAAAATCTGTTTTGACTTGTATTAACTTTCATGTTTATTGGCTCAGGTGATGCACCGTTCGATTCAAACCTTCATTTTCAAAAACTACTAAAACATTTTGAAAACTTCCAGGATAAATGTCTGGATTTTATCAGCCAATTTAAATGCAACATTTGAACACAAATTATATTCAAAAAATACAAACTTGTAAATCAATAATTAACTATCTACAAGGGGATAATCCTTAGTTCACTACATTTCTTACAGTTTAATTAATATTAACAGAAGAAAACATACAGGAGGATATTTCTCTCAATGCAGCTTTATCTTCGAGTTTGAGAAATTCACTCAGATTAATGTTATACTAACTCTGATGCAGGTCTGACTTTCAGTAGCAAAATTTGTGGTGTGTTCCTCACCTCAACAACATTGACATTTTTTTTACATTACTTACAGTGGCTTCTGCTGGCGGAAAAAAAACTGCTAATATCCCTCATCTTCAAAGGGGGCGGAGGAGGCGGCATGTTGTATTTCTGTCGGGCTGTGAATGCTTCGGGGGGGGGGGGGGGGGTCAAGTCATCAGCTAATTAAATGTTTGTTTGAGGTGGAAAAATGGACTGGCACATTCAGCAAGTGAAAACTGGTCGATGTAAGTCTGAACATAATGAAAGTACTGTAATTCACTTAATAATGGTCGGGTCAGTTCTATACTTACAACGTATGGGAAGACAATCTAAATGACCTATATACTGAAGCCATTATATAATGCAAATGAGGTTGCTTCAAAGTTGGTGGGGATAATTTCAACATCCTGAAAAGTCCCTATGCAAACCTATGCCATTGAGTGGTTAGCATGTCCGCCTTACAGTTCTAAAGGTTCTGGTCTTTCTATGTGAGGTTTGCATGTTCATCCCGTACCTGCCAGGGTTTTTTCCGGTTTTCCCATGTTCCAAAAACATGAATGGTAGGATGAGGTGTACCATGCATAAATTTACAAGAAAACAGTATTTGTTCATACGTAACCGCTTTTTCTTTGTCTGCTGCGTCTTGGAGCGTCGAACTCCTGGACTCTGTGTTTTAAAATATTTCCAGGAAACGTGGATGGTTTAGACTTTTTATTGTCTGCCTGAATAACATACGCACAAGATGCGAGCTGGTCAGTCTCATAGGCCTCGCCATGACGTGCTTTGCTGATGACAAAATACAACTGGCTGGCATAAACAAATAATAAACCATAATTGTACCTGAATAACACGCACACGATGCGAGCTGGCCAGTCTCACAGGCCTCGCCACGACGTGCTAAAGAATATTTAAATGCTTAGCTCGGTGGCGCTAAGCTAATGGCAACCTAGCAATGCTTTCCAACTCACCTTTGCTGATGACAAAATAAAACTGGCGTCATCTGCGACGCGTCCAGCTATTTATGGTGAGCACATGAGTTGGGGGCGCTATTGTGCCTTCTAATGTGAACAAGTGGAATCACACAAATCCATAACTCTGTTACACATACACAACCCGCACTGGACTGTAACCCGCGGGTGTCCACGTTGTATATTGCAGTGTTTTTCAACCTTTTCTGAGTCACGGCACATTTTTAAATTAGGAAAAATCTTGCAGCACACCACAGACCAAAAATGTTCCAAAATTGCTTTCTGAACAGTATATTTAAGTATAAAATAATTTCTCAAGAATTATACTTACTCAGTGTGAAACTTGAGCCTGTTTAGATGAACTCAAAGCCGATATCCTGGCAGAAATATTCTTCAATAGCTCTAAGTCAATCTCCGTTTTTATAGCAGTTAGGCTCGAAGAGCTCATGCTGCTTATCAGACGGCAACTTTAGCAATGTCTTTAACCGCATCACGGCCGAGCATCTCGCTGGCAATGGCTTTGTAGGTAGGTAGTATTAATGTCACTGCCACAGTGTGGGACTTTTTGGGATTTAGCAACAAGTTCGGCAACAAGGCTTTGAGGGCTTTCTCATTTACCTTTGTATTTTTTTCCAAAAAAAATTGCCTGTTCATCTGTGTTTTCAAGGCGAACAAAATAGTCCATTGACTTGTCTTGAAGCAACAGGTGTTTCTTTAGGGGATGATGTTTAAGCTCGCTTGGAACCATGGCACTGTTGGACGGTCTCTCGTGTTATGTTCAAGAACTGCTCGGATTTCTAGCCATCAGCCAACTTGCTGTCCTTGACAAGGTGGCTGATGGCTGAAAATCCGAGCAGTTGTTGAATGCGACACGAGCAATACCTCGCTCTTCTGCACACGACCGCAACCTTTTACCTACTCCTTCCTTCCTACTGCAACTTCGCCAGACGATATAAAAAAAATCTGATATTGGACAATTTCTCGCGGCACACCTGACGATCGATCAGTCACGGCACACTGGTGTGCCGTAGCACACTGGTTGAAAAACATTGATATATTGGAATAAATACACCAAAAGACATGCAGCTCATCAGCCTGTTAAAAAAACATACATTTCAAAAGCCGCAAGCAGAGTTCCAAACAGGCGAAAAAAGTAGCGTCTTATAGGCCAAAAATTACGGTATTTACATCTCATGAACATTTATGAGGCCCGCCTGGTTTATTCCCTCTTTCCCACTGTCGGCTCCACAAGTTGCAAATGGAAGCAGCGGGAGTCGAGCAGTTACGGCGGAATCCCGGCGGACGCGTGCTCATCCATCAGGCGTTTGACTCCCGCCAAGATAGCGGCGTGACGGATGGATCTAATGGATTGATTTAAGCCCGCGCTCACCCGGCGAATAAGTGAGCCGGCGCCGCAAATAACTCGGTGTGACGCGTCGTGGTCTTCTTCCCTTTCACCACCAACTTCATCCATCACGCTGCTCCCCGATTGGCCCGTTAATGCCTTCCCCTCCCCATCCCACTTCCTGTGTACGCTTTATTATTTCATATTAAGACCGGGCCTTGACACCTGCACCCCCACAGCCCATTTGTTCATGTGAGCTCTTGTTATGCTGACAGATGAAACCACGCCGTGTGTGTTTTTGTGACTTTCGTGTGAGTGTGTGCTTGCGCGTGCTAACAAGCATCCTCCTTATCAATCCTGTTACCAACAAGCTGCCAGGCTCTTGACGGAGTGCACCGCTCACCTCTCTGGTCTCTCCATCTTTTCATCACCCACTGACTAGGAAGCTATACATTGGCCTTAACTAGGCATGGGTGTCTCCCACTGATGTTGAAGAACCATTAGAGCCACCACAAGAGCTTTGTTGAGTGGAGTGAGTGAGTGAGTGAGTCAGTCAGTCAGTGAGTGAGTGAGTGAGTCAGTGAGTGAGTGAGTGAGTCAGTGAGTCAGTGGGTGATTGAGTCAGTGGGTGATTGAGTCGGTAACTGAGTGAGATGGGAAGGGCGTCAGTCGGTAAGTAGAGTGAGTGATCAAGTTGGTCTGTAATTGACTGAGTGAGTCGGTGAGTCAGTCGGTAAGTGAGTACCTAAGTGAGTGAGTAAGCGAGTGAGCGAGCTGGTGAGTCAGCCGGTGAGTGATTGAGTCAGTGGGTGATTGAGTCTGTAACTGAGTGAGATGGTAAGTGAGTCAGTCGGTAAGTAGAGTGAGTTTTCGAGTTGGTCGGTAAGTGACTGAGTGAGTCGGTGAGAGTCAGTCGGTAAGTGAGTACCTGAGTGAGTGAGCAAGCTGGTGAGTCAGCCAGTGAGTGATTGAGTCAGTGGGTGATTGAGTCGGTAACTGAGTGAAATGGTGAGTCAGTCGGTAAGTAGAGTGAGTGATCGAGTCGGTCGGTAAGTGACTGGGTGAGTCGGTCGGTAAGTGACTGAGTGAATCAGTAAGTCAGTAAGTGAGTACCTGAGTGAGTGAACGAGCTGGTGAGTCAGCCGGTGAGTGATTGAGTCAGTGGGTGATTGAGTCAGTAACTGAGTGAGATGGTGAGTCAGTCGGTAAGTAGAGTGAGTGATCGAGTCGGTCGGTAAGTGACTGGGTGAGTCGGTCGGTTAGTGACTGGGTGAGTCGATCGGTTAGTGACTGGGTGAGTCGGTCGGTAATTGAGTAACTAAGTGAGAGAGTAAGCGAGTGAGCGAGCTGGTGAGTCAGCTGGTGAGTGATTGAGTCATGTAAGTGAGTCAGTCGGTAAGCTATTAGGTGAGTTAGTCGGTAAGTGACAGTGAGTCGGTGAGTCAGTAAGTGAATAGCTATGTGAGTGAGTCGTGAGTGAGTCAGTAAGTGATTGAGTCAGTGAGTGCTTGAGTTTGAGAGAGAGTGAGTCGGTAAATGAGTCAGTGAGTCGGTGAGTTAGTCTGTATGTGACTGAGTCGGTAAATGAGTGAGTCGGTCAGTTGCCTTGCTGCCGCAGGCCCCTCTTTCCCCGCACCTCTTTTAACACACCACAAATTATACTCCATCGGGGGGCTTCGGCGAGGGGCGGTGGTATGTGCTGCTGAGGAAGAACTTCCATGCGGCGGTCCCACTTCCCTCATCCTGGTTCTCCTATTTCAATGCATACACAGCAGTAACCTCCTTACACAATCCCATGATGGTGCTGGGTAAGCAATATGGCGGTAGGTGGATCCCCCACTTTTTCTCGATGGCTTTGCTCCCGGTTTGTGTCCTCATCTTTGCCTGGCTGCCGGTTGCGGGGTTGGGGCTCCGCTCTTGTGCCGCCCTACGGTGGCTTTTCGGCGCTCTTCTGCTTCAGTTTTCCCCTTTCTTTTCTGCCCGGATGTCCTTCTTAGGCCCCGGGCGAGGGTCGCTGGCCAGGCGCTGGTGGGTCGGCGGGGTGTTGACCACTCCGGATGGGGACCCTGTCCTGCTCCAGGCCTAGTTGGTCGTGGGGGTCCTGCGGTGTGCCTTGTCGGTTGAGGAGTTGTGACCGTGGCTGGTGGCTCGTCCCCTCATCCCTTCCGTGCAGGGCGGTTAATGGGGTCTCGGATGGTCCGGGGGAATGATGGCGGCCCCCTTGCTGGAGCTGCGGTAGGAGGGACGGGCTGCTTTGGCTCACCCCCCTGGTTGCCTTGGGAAGGGGAGTGGCCCTGTGGCCGCCCCCGCGTAGCATTTCCACTTGTCTGCAGGACTATCACACGTTGGATGGGATTCACGCATGACTAGTAGTGAAACTATTAGGGCCAGGATTAGTGATCAGGCATCATAGAATAGGATGTCAACATATCCACACTTATAAGTGTTTCACATAATATTGGGTTTTACACTTCACATTGCTGATTTGTGAACGCTCAACCCCACCTAATCACATCTCTTTTTGACCCACCCCCATCTCTTCTTTTTCTCCTCGGTCATCAGGCCCCCCACATGCTGTCAACCGGAAATGCAATTAGCTAAAGACAGCACTACTATATTAATAGTTAGTGTAGACGTTGAATGTATTTCTTGTTGTTGTTTGTTCTCCTCTTCTGTCTATCTCTCCTTTCCTATTTTCCTTTCTGTCCCCCCATAACCCCTTCCTGCTCGCTGCTCTCTCCTAATGAACGAAACCATCAATACTCATCACAATGGAAGTACACTATACTCCCACGTGATACATTAAAATTGTTCAGACCAACAGGACACTCAGACTCAGTCAAAAAAGAAATGTTAAAAATGATTGTTGGGATGGGGGAGGGGAAGTCAGGGCAAAATTAGCCTGAGTCAACTTTTTCATTTTACAGGTTTTTTTTTTTTTTTTAATTCTCTGACATGAACTGAAGATGATGACTCACAATCCCAGAGCAAAAAAGAAACAAAAATACAAATAATAAAACACGGAACAAAGTATCAGATTAAATGAGCACAAAAAGACAGAAAAGAATCCTTTTAGAAAGTCCAATTGTCCCTTCTGAGGGAGAGAAAAAGAAAAGTCCTCTTGTCTGGGGGGCCGCCCCGAGCTATGACCGAGCCAACATTTATATTATTCTTAAGCAAATGGGTACGTTAAAACCCGCCTCCTGGGTCAAGCCATTGGAGCGCAGGCGGTGAAAAAAATACTCTCCACTATTAAAAAGAAAACAATACATTCCTATGTCATATCAAATGTTTAAAGAAAAGAGAGCAGTTAGTTTCGTGCATTAAACAGAGCACACCAACAGAACAGCAATGAACAAATACGTATAGAAATTACAGTGGTCCAACAGGAAGAAGTTAGTACAACTCCTAGCAAAAAGTACTCAGACATTTTATCATGTAAAACACTCCGATAAATAATGAATTAGTTCTAAAAATGCAACTCTTTAGCGTTCAGAAAGACTAAAAGAAATGAATAAAAAACTGTGGTGGTCAGTAAATGTTAATTTTATAGAGCAAGTGCAGGGAAATATACATGGAATCACTCCATTCTGAGGAAAAATATGGAATCATCAGAAACAAACAAAGAAATAACAATCAAAACACATCTCTAGTATTTAGTAGCACCACCTCTGACCTTTATGACAGCTTGCAGTCTCTGAGGCACGGACTTGATCAATATTCTTCGTCAATTTGGTGCCAACTCTCATTGATTGCAGTTGCCAGATCTTCCTTGCGGGTCGGGGCCTTGCTGTGGACCATTTTTTCAATTTCCACCACAGATTATCAATAGTGTTGAGATCTGAACTATTTGCAGGCCATGACATTGAGTGGATGAGTCTTTCTCCAAGGAATGATTTAAGTTTTAGCTCTGTGGCATGATGCATTGTCATCTTGGAAAATGACATATTTTCAATTGAAGGGATAAGAAAGCTGTCTAAAATTTCAATGTAAATTTGTGCATTTATTGAAGATTTAACCACAGCCATCTCCCCAGTGCTCTTGCCTGACATGCAGCCCCATATCATCAAGGACTGAAGGAATTCTGATGTCTTCTTCAGGCAGTCATCTTTGTAAATTTCACTGAAACAGCACCAAACAAAAGTTACAGCATCATCACCTTGTCCAATGCAGATTCTTGACTCTTTTGCACTTTTGAACTACAGTGGGGCAAACACGTATTTAGTCAACCACCAATTGTGAAAGTTCTCCTACTTGAAAAGATTAGAGAGGCCTGTAATTGTCAACATGGGTAAATTTCAACCATGACAGACAGAATTAGGAGAAAAAAACAGAAACTCACATTCTTTGATTTTTAAAGAATTTATTTCCAAATTAGAGTGGAAAATAAGTATTTGGTTACCTACAAACAAGCAAGATTTCTGGCTGTCAAAGAGGTCTAACTTCTTCTAACGAGGTCTAACGAGGCTCCACTCGTTACCTGTATTAATGGCACCTGTTTTAACTCATTATCGGTATAAGACACCTATCCATAATCTCAGTCAGTCACACTCCAAACTCCACTATGGCCAAGACCAAAGAGCTGTCGAAAGTAACCAGAGACAAAATTGTAGACCTGCACCAGGCTGGGAAGTCTGAATCTGCAATAGGTAAAACACTTGGTGTAAAGAAATCAACTGTGGAAGCAATTATTAGAAAATGGAAGACATACAAGACCACTGATAATGTCCATCAATCTGGGGTTCCATGTAAGATCTCACCCCGTGGCGTCAAAATGATTAGAGAACGGTGAACAAAAATCCCAGAACCACACGGGGGCACTTGGTGAATGACCTACAGAGAGGTGGGACCACAGTTACAAAGACTACTGTCAGTAACACAATGCGCCGCCAGGGACTCAAATCCTGCACTACCAGACGTGTCCCCCTGCTGAAGCCAGTACACGTCCAGGCCCATCCGCTGTTCGCTAGAGAGCATTAGGATGATCCAGAAGAGGACTGGAATGTGTTATGGTCAGATGAAACCAAAATAGAACTTTTTGGTAGAAACACAGGTCGTCGTGTTTGGAGGACAAAGAATACTGAATTGCATCCGAAGAACACCATACCCACTGTGACGCATGGGGATGGAAACATCATGCTTTGGGGCTGTTTTTCTGCAAAGGGACAATGCAGGACGACTGATCTGTGTAAAGGAAAGAATGAATGGGGCCATGTATCAAGAGATTTTGAGTGAAAATCTCCTTCCATCAGGAAGGGCATTGAAGATGAGACGTGGCTGGGTCTTTCAGCCTGACAATGATCCCAAACACACAGCCAGGGCAACAAAGGAGTGGCTTCGTAAGAAGCATTTCAAAACGTCACTGCTCTAGAGCAGGGGTCCCCAACCTTTTTTGCACCACGGACCTGTGTGATTTGGGTCTTTTGTTTTTTTTCACGGCCCGGTGTTTTGTCAAATTTTGCAACCCATCAAAAAGTGCAACTATGCGGTTCTGCGCATGCGCGTAACATTAAAAATGGCCACGAATGCAGCGATTCCAAAGTAAACACTACAAACTTTCTTTAGAGAAAGAAATATTAACTTACGTTTGATCGTGGATGGACAAGAAAAGTTCTCCTCAGACCCATCCTGCCATGTTAGCGGCACACCGCTCTCTCACCGTTAACGCCTTCGCAGTGTCGTTAAGCATTAATTAAGAAGCTCGCTTCACAAAGATGCGATGTTGGAAATTGTAGCAAGGTTTTTAGTGTTCCGGTAGCGCTGTCAGGATATTCCGGAATGGCTTTAACCATCTCAAATGTACGTTTAAGGTCGCTGTCATTTGCGATCTCAACAAGCTGATCCTCCTGTTGCACAGACATGCTCGAATCACTCGGTTTATTCACAAACGGGTCACGAATCCACTCCTTTGCAGTTCGTGGGTCTTCGAGGTTGTGGGCTATTCCTCTGGCTCGTCAGGTGCCCCTTTTCGCCGTAAAAAATCTCTCCAAAGACGTGTTTTCCAGTCATTTTTGCTCGTGTGGGGGAACAAATGTGCTGCGCCCGCAGCCTAGTCATACGTTATTATGGAGGACAAGCGCACATAGATATATATACAAAACAAGATGTACTACTTGCTCTCCAATCAATGGATTTCTATGACGACATTCTAATATATATCGTAGTATTACAGTGGGGCAAATAAGTATTTAGTCAACCACTAATTGTGCAAGTTCTCCCACTTGAAAATATTAGAGAGGCCTGTAATTGTCGACATGGGTAAACCTCAACTATGAGAGACAGAATATAGGGGGGCAAAAAACCCAGAAAATCATATTGTTTGATTTTTAAATAATTTATTTGCAAATCATGGTGGAAAATAAGTATTTGGTCAATACCAAAAGGTACTTTGTTATGTACCCTTTGTTGGCAATAACGGAGGCCAAACGTTTTCTGTAACTCTTCACAAACTTTTCACACACTGTTGCTGGTATTTTGGCCCATTCCTCCATGCAGATCTCCTCTAGAGCAGTAATGTTTTGGGGCTGTCGTTGGGCAACATGGACTTTCTGTCTCTCATGGTTGAGGTTTACCCATGTTGACAATTACAGGCCTGTCTATTATTTTCAAGTGGGAGATCTTGCACAATTAGTGGTTGACTAAATACTTACCGTAATTTTCGCACTATAAGGCGCACCTGACTATAAGCCGCAACCCACCAAAATTTCACACAAAAACAGCATTTGTTCATAGATAAGCCGCACTGGACTATAGGCCGCAGCTGTCCTTACTGTATTATAGGATATTTACACCATAAGATATTAACCGGTAACACTTCATTAGACTGCAACATCATACGACCGTCAGAAGACCAAATGAACCACCATGAAGCTTTGAACCAATTGGCTGCTAAGCTTCATTGCTTCAAGAAGCTTCATTTGGCCATCACTGCTCCCTTGGGGGAGACAGTCAATCTCTTCTGCAACCTGCTGTCAATACTGTTGTCCAACATGCATTGCATTGCAACTCCTAGCATGCATTGCAGCGCAACAGATGTAAATAACAATCAAAATTCATGTTCTGTGCTAATTATTTATTCAGTTATTGTTCTAGTTACATTATTGCTAGTTATGTTATTTGGTAACACTTTGACAGTGGCCCCATGAGATTGTTATTATACATGACACTGTCATGGGCATTAATGAATGCTTATAACAGATGTCATTTAGTGTTATTCGGCAAATTATCTCACTTTTGAATGGATATAAAAGATCCGAGCTGGACATAAATTGAGTTAGTAACATAATTTACCAGATGACACTTAATGACATCTGTCATAAGCATTCAGTAATGCCCATGATAGTGTCATGTCATAATTATGACTGTCTTATGACAGTCTTATGACACTGCTGTCAAATAAAGTGTTACCAAATACCATAACAAGCAATTAATGAAACAACTGGAACAGTAACTGAATAAATAATTAGCACAGAACATGAATTTTGATAGCTATTTACAGCTATAGTGCTGCAAAGCATGCTAGGAGGCATGTGTTTCCTATTAGCCCCCCCCCCCCCCAAAAAAAAAAAAACTCCATCAAATAAGCCGCAGGAGTCAAAATGAAGGAAAAAAGTAGCGGCTTATAGTCCGAAAATTACGGTATTTGCCTCACTGTAATTCATTATTTTTTCAAGCTTTTTATCTGAGTTGGTTCTACATGATAAAATGTCTGAGTTTTTTTGGGTAGGTGTTGTAGAAGACAGACTTGAATTAAATTGTAATATAGCTCATTTAACGTGGTGACCAAAAATATTAACTGTGGCTGTCATTTTGTTGACCAAACAACATTTGTCGGCTCTCGTTTCTGTCTGGACTTCCCTTTAGCAGATTCCCAGGTCTCTGACACCTGAGCATTCCCGTCCCTGCCAAAACTCTCAGCTAGTCTTTTGAAGAAAGAGCGCCACGCTGATTGTCGGCGACAGGTGACTGCTCCACTTTGGGTGGGAGCCAATCCTCGTCCCGTATGCACCATCTCTTTTCCTCCCAGCTCAAGGTCGGTGCAGAAAAGCGGGGGGGAACGAGTTGTCCGTCGCCCCGGAGGTGCAATTCATGTCGGCAGACAAGCAAAACTAATTTAAAACGATGCTACGCTTACCTTTTAGTCGGGATAACACTTTTTGCCACAGTTAGTCAGCAGAAAGAACATCCTTATTAAGATACACCTAACCCAACTCCAACAACTTTTTAGAACGCACCACAAAAGCCCCTTTCACAGTGCCTATCAATCCCGTTTTTTTTTTTTTTCGAATATGGTTGATCTGTATGAAAGGTACAGACTTGAATCAAGTGAGACACGGGCAATTTCCTGGCTTTCAAGGTAGTATAAAATAGAGGGTGGATTACTGCTTTTCGTAAAACCCTTGAAGCTGGATTTATAGTGGTCTACGTCAACCGCCTAAATTTGAGTCAATCACACAGAACATCAACCTTGGAAAAAGGCTGAAAATTCCCTTCTTTAATAACATAAAAGAGGCTATGTTGCATGTATGCATGATATGTGGCTGAATGACAAGCAGTTAATGAGGCCTTTGGAGATGGACCAAAGGGTCGAACGTGAAATGCTGCACGCAGACAACAAATGCACTCTGACACGCGGCGACCGGTCTGACGTGACATTTCGGCAGACGCGAAAGGTTCCCGTCCCAGCGCTCTTGATCACGTTCGGCATTTTGTTTTGCAAGACGAGAGATTTGAGCGGGAATGAAACAAACACATAATTGGTCTCCGAGGACCCGATACACTGTCTGAACTTTGCGGCGGGTGTTTTAAGATGTACGCTGCCGGAGGCGCCGTTGGCAAACGGCCTGCTTTAATATTTGTAACACCCCTCCGCAGCACCCACCGCCCCCTTACAAACACACAGTCCTCACAATGCAAACACAGTAACTGAAATGCATTCGAGACTGTCCGGAAATCTGAGATTTGCCACACAAGATTCATAAGCAGAGTTTATGAATCCGCGCCAGCCCCACCACCCCCCCGGTGGCCAAAAAGTGTCATTGCATGTAAATGACTTTCCTATAGACCCTACTCACCAACGTCACAGAATGACGTGTCGCTGTATCCGGCCGCCATATTGTCCGTGATTGTTTATCCGTATTCTCAATGGTTTCAAATTGTCGTGCAATTTATAGTGCAATTCATGGAAGCCCCGGTGCTTTCAGACGCTGTAAACTCATTGGATGTGTTGCATAAAAGGCGTTATGTGGAAAAGTTTCAGTCTATCCATTCGCCAGATCCATATTTGATGCCTAAATCGATATTTTTCGACCCGCTGTCTTCGCCGTCTCTGCCTGACATCTGCAACCCTGATATCTACAACTATCTTGTCCAAACAAAATCAGCCTATTCTCACGAAAGTTTGAAAAACTTTAAGAGCAGCACTCTAAGCAACATTACCCCGTGTGACCCTTTACTTCCAATTTTCTAAAATGGCGACAATCAATAAAAAAAAAAGTTGACTGCGATGGTCGACGCTTCAAGGATAGGTGGATATTGGACTATTTCTTCAATAAAATACGCAACAACTGTGTCTGCCTCATTTGCAAAGAGACAGTCGCTGTTTTCAAAGAGTTCGATGTGAGGCGATATTACCAAACAAGACACGCTGACATGTACGACAAGATTACATGGAAAATAGCAGCGAGAAATTATAGCAACTTGAAGCTAGTTTAATTTCACAGCATCAGTATTTCGCAAGAGCCCGAGGGTCAAAAGAACGCCACAAAGGCAAGATTGTTGAAATTATGAATTAAAAAATAATAATAATAAAGCAAATGTGACACACAGAAGGGCTTGCTAAAATTTGTTTAAATATATTGTTCTACGTAAATTAGCCAAGGTAGCCCCCCACATTTTTACCACACCAAATCTGGCCCCCTTTGCAAAAAGTTTGGACACCCCTGTTTAATTGATGATCCGTAGACGAGGCCAGCTTCTTTCACTTGGTACCAGCTAAATATTATTCAAAAAATAATGATGGCGGAAGAAATAAACATCTTGAATTTGAAACTGTATGTTGTCGGCGATTAGCCTCGTAATGATCTGAATTGTGGTTGTCAGCCCAAAACCCTCTAAATATATATTAAATGCGTCTTACCAGACATAAAATGACTACTACATAGTCTGTGGTGATCGTTTGGTGCCCAGTATTCTCGTCGAATTGCAGCAGTCCATCTCGCTCTCCTTTCCGGGTCTCTCGGAATACGGTAGAACTTCAAGTCTCTCCGTCTATCTTCTGTTATTGCAACCAACCGCCACACACGCCTTCACCATTTTGATTATTAATGTTAACGAGCAGAAAAACACGGCATAACAGGAGGAATTTACATAGCGGTAATGCGTCAACACGACGAGTTGACGGACAATATGGCGCGGAGGCGTGGTTGTGACGTCATGTGAGTAGGGTCTATATGGCGGAAAACACTCAGGTGACTTGAAGTTCCGCTCTGAGATACCCAATATGGCCAAATTTCAAAATTGTCCGATATATATGTGTGATACATCATTGGAAAGCATAAAATCTCAATTTTCTGGGGGAAGAAAAAAATTGGACTGGAGGGCATTTAAAAAAAAAAAAAAAAAAAAAAGTTTTTTAAACAGCAAAACCCAATCTGGAGGTGAGTGCACGCGAGAGCAGAATTACAGACGCCATGACTTTAACGAGATATTATCACTTGCTTACCTTGTTTCGATCCCAAAGCTCCATGCCGCAGGTATGTCGCACTGAGTGTCAAGACACAGCTGTGAATGGCCACAGCTGGATTTTAAAAAAAATTATTTTATGGGTGAAAAATGGTAATATAACAAGGATCGTGATGCAGAAATAGCAGACGTCAAGGAGTGGTCGAGATTTTGTTTTTCATATATTTATCCTTTTAAACGTTTTTTTTTCCAAATTTTCTTTGGACCGATTATTTATCATGTAAAATATCGGGGAAAATACGACATTCATTCATTCATTTTCCATGCCGCTTTTCCTCACGAGGGTCGCGGAGGTGCTGGAGCCTATCCCAGCTAACTACGGGCAGTAGGCAGGGGACACCCTGAACTGGAAATACGACAGCAACAAAAAAAATTAAAATTAATCGATAGTTATGAGGTAGATATCCGGGACTTTTTTACAGACGCCATATTTTTCATTGTGACGTAATTTGTTTAAAAGTTTAAAATACGCCAGTGAATAATTTTTTTTTAAAGTCGTTTAATATTGTGTTAAAAAAAAAAATCACCAATTAATGATTTTAAGCTAAAAAAGAAAATTTGAATAATAAATATAATTACTTAACCTTGTTTTCATGGCTGGGTTGAAACAAAAACGGTTGCGCGACGTCTGTTAACGGGGGTTTCCAGGGTAAAATGGGCAAATTAAAAATAGTTCGGGGGCTTAATGCGCCATGAATCTGCTATGGCAGCACAACAGTTGTTTTGGCTTAAAATACAGCAGTTTCTTTTAAAGAGTGCAAGAGCAGAAACTGCTTTTTCAGTCTTGTCTGTGTTTTCCGCCATATACATAACATTTATAAAGCAATAAGGCAAACAACAAAAATGAATGAAATGAGCAAACAAATATATTTTTATAACTGGTCAAAATTATTTTTTGAACAGATCATATGACTAGCACCTTAGACGGTCATTGGCTTTGCATATTATTTAAAAAAAAAAAAAAAATTATGGGAGGGCAATTTTATTTTTCAAATGATTTTTTTTCTTTGTTTGAAAATATATATTTTTTAAATGAAGCAACTTTTGGGGGGATTGATTTAGACACAAACGTTTTGCCCAGACACAAAAAGGATTGCTAAATCAAAGAAAACTTAAAAATTAAGTGTTCAATATCAATCTTCAATATTTTTGTGCATTCAAAAATGTTTTTTCTATGATTGAAATTTTTCTTTTTTTGATTGAAGTGATTTTTCATTTGAAAATATATATATTTTTTGTTTGAAGCAACTTATTTTTTGATTCAATAATGACACAAAGGTCCAAGCCAAAATGCGGCCCAAACGCAAAACATTACTTCAATCAAAAAAAAAAAAAAAAAAATTCAAAGAAAAATAGCTTTCAAATGCATATTTTTGCGTTTAAAATTTATTTTTGGATTCAAACACTTTTTTTTTCTCATCAAATAATGAAGACACAACTCTACCTCCATATGGCTTTGCCCAAGGGATACAATTTTTGACTGGGGTAACTACATTGGCACTACACCGACGGGCGTACCATATTCAATGGATGACTATCTTGGCAAAAAGTATAGCTTTCCTAAGCAGCCTGATTTGGAATTCCCCTCAGGAATGATGGAAAAAAAGCTTATTTTCCACTTATTATTATAAATATTCTTGTGAGTTAATTTTATTGCTGACACTACGTTTTGGGGTCATCAACTTGTTGTGCCCCCCCCCCGGGCCAAAAGTCAAACTCCACCTATGACAAGATAGATGATGAGCACGATAAAGCCGGTTATCTGGTGTAACCTTCACAATTACTTTTGACAAAACAGGGCAGTTGAAGTGATTGTCGGATGTTAAACTTCAATACCCCCTTCAAGGCTTTCCAATTTTCCCTCACACACAGTCATCAGTCCTGGTTTAGTTACAAAACATTTCGAGCCAATAACTTTTACAGAGAACAGCAAGCCGGGAGTGAAAATGCTACAATGGGAAGATTAAGAGGGATAAGAAAAAAAAAAAACAGGCAATTAAAGGTGCGATGAAATGGTAACCATGTCAAAAAGTAAAAATGACTGCACTAATGTCATTGTACATGCAGAAAACGAAGTTGGCATTGAAATCTGGCTGGAAGTTCAACATTTCGTAGTTGTTCCGCCCGAAAACATGCATCAGGGAACGCCCACTTTTCTCCAGCATTTCTGATTGTGACATCACAACCAGAGTTGATGATGCTGTTTAGCCTTCAATGGTGGATGGTGGTCTTTCAATGAGGGGAAGCTCAATCTGTGTCCGCCTGAGAGTGCTTTGTGACGGTGGAGGCGCGGCGCTCAGAGGCACCTGCTGGTTGGTAGGGAAAAAAACTAGAGTGCCAGATGTCAAGTCTCCAAACCCCAGCAGCCACAATTAAAAAAAAAAAAAAAAAGCCAGAATTAAACTGCATTTTTTCACTAGCAGTTTCCCACAAAGTAAGTGTAGCTGTATGATTAGTAAAGTCTCCGGTTTAACTCAGAAAATTGGTATAAAATTTGAAAACTGCCTCACAAGGATATTAATACGACAATATCACTGTTTTCATTTCTGTGCCAATCAAAAAGGGATTCAGCCTCAGAAAAATCATCCAATCATCGTGCGGAGAACCATAGCATCCAGGCCAGCCAAGTCCCGCCCACTGCCCATCGACCCCCAAAGACACAGAGTATCCCATGGGTGCAGGGGTGTCCAAACTTTTTGCAGAGGGGGCCCGATCTGGTGCAGTAAAAATGAGGGGGGGCCGACCTTGGCTGACGTCCTTTACGTAGAACAATATATTTGTTTTTAACTCATTCACTCCCAGCCATTTTCACTGGTGCAACCCTCTTCGCTCCCGGCCGTTTTACTGGATTTTGACTGATTTTGCAAGGCCCACAGAAACTTCTGTTCTATTGCTATATAAACATGGAACCCACCAAAAGAAAGATTAGACTCTCTTCTTTCAGCAGGAAGAAAAATATTAGTTCATATCTTTTTCCATTCTTTAGAAATCAGCATTAGGAAATAGCTTGGTTTGAGCAACTTTCCAATTTCTGATGAAAAAACAGAGAACTTGAGCTTTTTGTGAAAGCATACATTTCAAACATAACTTTTTTTTCCCATTAGTTGCATCCTAAACATCTGAAAAATGTCCGCTGCACTGGTGGTCTCGGTCGTTCTGATCGGTCGTCCACCGCCTGGCATCCTCGACGTCCATTCGGCGCCCCAGCCGTGCGGCCCGTCCGTTCATTCCATTGAATCGGGTTGGGGGTCTTAACAAATGCGCTACTGCCCTCCAGTGGCCAGTTTTATTGTTTTAAAATGGATTTTCAGCTTTGTGCTTTGGAGCTAGATTGAATCAGAACCTGGAGATGTCTCTTGTGAGAAAAAAACGTAAAAGACGTATAAATACGTCTTTGGGACTCTGAAACAATTAAAAATAGAACGTATTTATACGTTTTTGGGAGCAAATGAGTTAATAATTTCAACAATCTCGCAACTAGCCTTTGTGGCGTTCTCTTTTGACTCTCGAGCTCTTGCGAAATACTGCTGCTGTGAAATTAAACTAGCTTCAAGTTGCTTCAATTTCTCGCTGCGTATCTTCCTTGTAATCTCGTCGTACATGTCAGCGTGTCTTGTTTGGTAATATCGCCTCACATTGAACTCTTTAAAAACAGCGACTGTCTCTTTGCATATGAAGCAGACACAGTTGTTGCGTATTTTAGTAAAGAAATAGTCCAATTTTCACATATCCTTGAAGCATCGGCCGTCGCAGTCAACTTATTTTTTTGTTTATTTTAGAAGATTGGAAGTAAAGGGTCACACGGGGTAATGTTGCTTGGAGTGCTGCTGCCTTTTAGTGGGTAAATGATGAGCAGCATTTAGTGTGTAAGCTACTTCATGTGCTGGTAGCACTACTGCTGACCAATTTATTAAGTTGTTGTGCGGGCCAGACGTTATTGATTTTGTGACAGAGGCTGGGGGCCGGATGAAATTTGACCACGGGCCGCATTTGGCCCCCGAGCCAGACTTTGGACATGTCTGCTGTAGTGGAATAATGTACTCTCAAGTCTGGAGAAGCACAGTGTCCACACTGTTTAAAGGACTGTGAAGCTGCACAAAAAAATGAGAAGCAAGCCGCAACGTAACCGGTGATAAGCTATTTCTGAACAAAAGTTGAGCACGTTGAAGCACATATTTAGTCAATGACATGTACACACAGATGTAAACATTTGATCACTTATTTTCGGACATTTGGGGGGAAGCTGGGCTTCCCTTGCATTCTTAAATCAATCGCCTCGGCTAGCCTTTTAGTGCTGCGCTAGCAAGGAAATGTTGACAGAATGACAGAACGGTCACATTTAAAAGGAGAATAGAACGTCTGGATAGCATGCTAGCAAACATGAGTTGCTCATTCTATGTGTGGCGTCATCTTTTTTCAAATTGAAGTATCAAATACACAAGTTATTTATGTGACTGTCATTTTCCTGATCAATGTGTTATTTAAACTCAAACTGAAAAATGAAACTTTATTTCTATACGTTCGTCCTGGCTGTAATGCTGACTTTTAAAATTTTAATGTATCTATTTTGAACTTGTGATTTTTCGCTAAATTTAGATGTTCATATATATTGCATATTTAGTGAGTAGATCTAATGCTGCCTTTATATGCTCTGCGAAAGATGATCCTTACCACTTGCTGATTGGTTATTACATGTACGTTCATTTGCTTTTGTTATAGCAAAAAAAAAAAAAAAAAAAAGCAACAGACGTGTACTTTTTGTTTGACGTGGACTCCATTTTTGTTTGTTGCGTGAGGAAAACTGTTTTAGACCTATTAATTCCATCTACTACAACAAGGAGAATCCATCAAAATGCAAAATGTAAGTCTTAGTTTGTCACTGAACTTTTTAGCAAACACTTGTAACTAGGGTTGTTCCGATCATGTTTTTTTTTCTCGTTCTAGTTTGAGTATCTGCCAATCCCGATATTTCCCGATCCGATTGCTTTTTTTTTTTTTTTTTGCTCCCGATTCAATTCCAATCATTCCCGATAATTTTTCCCGATCATATACATTTTGGCAATGCATTAAGAAAAAAATGAATAAAACTCGGACGAATATATACATTCAACATACAGTACATAAGTACTGTATTTGTTTATTATGACGATAAATCCTCAAGATGGCATTTACATTATTAACATTCTTTCTGTGAGAGGGATCCACAGATAGAAAGACTTGTAATTCTTAAAGGATAAATGTGACTTTGTAAATTGTGACTAAATATTGCCATCTAGTGTATTGGTTGAGCTTTCAGTAAATGATACTGTAGCCATTTAACTGTTCTGCCCAAATGCATGATGGGAAGTGCAACCATGACTGAGCCTAGTGGCACCAATTGATATATCTTCTCTGCGTTGGGAAATAATATAGGGTGTTAAGAAAAAGATCAACTACTACCTTTCTTCCCCAAATTGCTTTCCATGATATTTCTAATTGTTGAGAGAGGGATTTTAAGGTTTTAGCCAATTAAATAAAGGCTCCAAAGACTGCCAAAATTCACTCTACTCACTTTACGCTGCCTCTACTTATTGGTAAAACGGTGCCATTATAGATTGAACGTGACATGCGTGAGTGGGTCGTGCAGCGCATGCGTTAATTGAGTTAAATGTTTTAACGTGATTAATATTTTAAAAAATTAATTACCGCCGTTAACGCGGTAAATTTGACAGCCCTTCTTTAAGCCAAAACTAGAGACTCTGGATGAGTGTAAGACATTTTGTCTGTAACGTTAAATACAATTAGAAAACGATTTAATTAAAAATATATATATATATTTAAAAAAGGCATGTCCGATATTTTTGTTGCCAATTCCGATACTTTGAAAATGACATGATTGGACCTGATCGATCGGGATCTTTACTTGTAACTTTATAACTGTGTACGCTACACAATTATAAGAGGTGGGAATCTTGGGGCACCTCACAATTCGATTGCGATTACAATTCAGAGGCAACGATTAGATTATAAATCGATAATTGATGCGCAAAAAACTTAGTTTCTTACCATGTACAATGTCTTGTTCGCGCGCCACCGTTTTGAAAGTAAAAAATCTTGTAAACTCATGTATTGTCGAAAATGAAATATTTCTCCAGTTGAAAATACGACTTGAGGGGACGTCGACATGCAATTTTTGACTCAGCAAGTGATAGTTACCATAATTACGACGCCACGTGAAGGCAGCGTAAGCAAATAAGTAAAAACCCTTTCACGATACAGCACAAGAAGGAACGATGGAGTGCGATACATCAATTGTCACGTATGATAATACCTCGGAAGCTAGGAAATTTGCGGTTTGACTTGACGTCCTACGTTTTTACCTTTCGCGCCGAATGGCTTTTGAAATCAACGGTCCGTATCGGCAGCAGTCCAATTTGTTTACGGGTGAGCACGTTTAAATCTGGATGTCGTTCCCGGGAGGGCGACACGAAAGCGGGTGGTTTTATTTGTGTGCAGCGGTCCAGCACCCCTTAAAGGCGGCTTCCGTCTGTCACTTGTGTTTTATACTTGACCCGCGTCATTAAACTTACATCTACAGGCTGTTTTCCTTCCGCCGCACTCGCCCAACATACAAACAAGCATGTAGTCATTCCTATTCGCACGTGGTGTTCTGCTCCCTCGTCGGTTCCGGAGACCGCAATCCGGGGCCGCATCGCGATACCCCTGATTGGCAGTGCTGATAAACCCACCTCCGCCTGAAGCAGCGCCCCTGCCAATCGGTAAAGATGCTCTTCTACATTCTCCACCTTTACGTGAATGTCAGAAGCTTCAGGGCAAGATTAGCTCAGAGGTTTCAGGGGGATTCCAGTAAGTCAATTTTGGCATTTGATTTCCATAAAGTGGGAGGAGTGCTCCTCTGCGCACTCTGCGAGGAAATGCCTTAGAGCCGATGGCGGCATCAGGAACACAAAGCCTGGATGCGGTGATTTGGTGTTTTTTAGAATAATATGACAAATGTCCGTGTCCGTTCAAGACAGTGGCAGGGAGACTGACTGAGAGCAGTACTGTACTGCTCATGAATAACAAATAGCATACTATACACATGTGGATGGAAACAGCAGTAAGAGCAATCTGCAGCGTTCTAACGTATGTAGGAATAAAACCTATGCATCAATAGTCTTACTATAAAAGAGGGAACATGAATAGCAGCAAGATCAGTCAGCAGCAATGTACAGTATGTCTGGAAAAAAAAGCGAAAATATACCGTTCCTATTGCAATAGGTATGTATGAAAGCAGTGTAAATTTTACTAAAATGCTATCTGGACGGCGGTTCACTGTTTTTTTCTCAACAAAACACTTTTAACATTTCATAAATATTTTAAGTCTTACATACAGTGGTACATCTACTTACAAACATCTCTACAAATGTAATTTTCAGGTTACGACATGCCTCAAAGGGCAAATCTTGCCTCTTGTTACAAAAGACTCGTGCTGCAACGATTGATCAATTAACTCGAGTATTCAATTAGAAAAAAATATTCGAATTAAATTTTATTGCTTCGAGTATTCGTTTTTATTGATTAGGGTGGATACACTGCCCTCTGGTCTGCCTCATTTCACATGGCTGAATCCAACTGCTCCTTGTTAAGAGCAACAAAAGCTAAGTTTTCGTTTGAGCTAATGTTTTTTAATGCATTTGTAATTTTGTTTATAGATATATTTAGCCGTTTTTTGTGGGAGTATGTGTTTAAAGATGTCCCAATCGATCGGGATGCCGATCGATTGGGTCTGATCACGTAATTTTCAAAGTATCGGAATCGGCAAAAAAATATCAGACATGCCTTTTTTTAATATACAGTGGGGAGAACAAGTATTTGATACACTGCCAATGGGAAAACCCATTGGCAGTGTATCAAACACTTGTTCTCCCCTCTGTATATATATTTTTTAATTAAATCATTTTCTAATTGTATTTAACGTCACAGACAAAATGTCTCACATTCATCCAGAGTCTTTAGTTTTGGCTTAAAGTAGGGCTATCAAATTTATCGCGTAAATGGCGGTAATTAATTTTTTTTAATTAATCACGTTAAAATATTTAATGCAATTAACGCATGCGCTGCACAACCCACTCATGCATTGTCGTGTTCAAACTATAATGGCGCTGTTTTACCTATATATAGAGCTAACAGGCAGCGTAAAATGAGTAGAGAGAATTTTGGCAGTCTTTGGAGCCTCTTTTGAATTGGCTAAAGCCTTAAAATCCCTCTCTCAACCATTACAAATATTGTGGGAAGCAATGTGTGGAAGACCGGTAGTGGTTGATCTTTTCCTTAACACCCTATGTTACTTCCCAATGCAGACAAGATATATCAATTGGTGCCACTACGCACAGTCATGGTTGCACTTCCCATCATGCATTTGGGCAGAACAGTTAAATGGCTACAGTATCATTTAATGAAAGCTCAACAAATACACTAGATGGCAATATTTAGTCACAATATACAAATTCACATTTATCATTTAAGAATTACAAGTCTTTCTATCCGTGGATCCCTCTCACAGAAAGAATGTTAATAATGTAAATGCCATCTTGAGGATTTACTGTCATAATAAACAAATACAGTACTTATGTACTGTATGTTGAATGTATATATTCGTCCGAGTTTTTCTTAATGCATTGCCAAAATGTATATGATCGGGAAAAATTATCAGGAATGATTGGAATTGAATCGGGAGCAAAAAAAAAGCGATCGGGAAATATCTGGATCAGCAGATACTCAAACTAAAACGATCGGGATCGGATCGGGAGCAAAAAAAACATGATCGTCACAACCCTAGTTTAAACCTATTGTTAATAGCATTGTTTGGTTAAAAAAAAAAAAAAAAAAAAAAAAACGTTACCATTTTATAGCATTTAAGATAGCGGACTTTTGCCATATAAGTTAGCCAATTGTTCTTTTGTTGTACACAGAGCCTCATTTTTTTCTTAAATACCGTTTGAGGGTAAGCTCATGTATTATAATTTTTCATGTTCTTTATCCGATTACTTGATTATTCAAACTAACTAGTTCATCGATTCATCGACTACTAAAATAATCGATAGCTGCAGCCTTACAAAAGACATATCAGGATGTGAAAGGCAAAAATACAGTATGGGCTGCTACTTGCAGCTCCCAGAGTTTACTGAATGTAACATACTTATAGCTGCTCTGCAAGTGGGTACTGCCTAGCATTTTCCTGGCATCCAATTGGCTAAGAGGGGCCTGAACTGTATGTGTACATGTGTATTCCAGCATCCTTTTCATTAGCCCCTCGGGCCATCAGGTCTTCCGACGGCTTTACGTGAGTGTATTAACTTTAATTCTTTACTTTATTCTTTGTTTTCTACATTATGCACAACTATCATTTTGACACTTCGTCATTCTTTGCGTCATGCCTTATCAGAGGAGGCTGAGCTTCATTTAGTTTAGTCAGGCGAAGACGGCACACGCTCATGTCCAAGCTGGATTCAAGCTTGGATTTTTGAACTACGAAAGCTGTACCGCATACAAACAGGAAGGATTGTGTCAGGAGTGATTTATTAGAGGATTCAAGGTAAATATTATATTTTTCGTACCATGCGTGCATTTTGAAATGTTGTGGGGAAAAAAATCAATGAGAGAATGGGAACCGCTACGGCATTGGCATCATTCTTCGACATATACAGTATACGAAAAATAGATGCGTAACTTCGATTTTTTTTTTCTCTTTTAACAAAGAATCGAGACAGTTGTACGTCCATATCTACACATGGAGGTGGCTAATTTTCGTAGCAGATTAGCCTCATAGTTGGCAATATTTACGTGAAATAAATGCTACTTGCACGTTTTTTTTTTTTTTTTTTTTTTTTTGCTTTTATCCAAGAAATGACCGTCTTACGTCCATATCTATGAAGAATTTGGGGATTTAAGCATTTATTCACGAGAATTTTTTCCAGAAAAACTCTGTTTACGTCAGGCGGCCACTAGCCTCATTTGCTAACAGAGTAGCATTGTACTTCTACATTTATACGTAAAATAAACGCTAAATGCACGGTTTCATTGCTTTTAACCAAGAATCAAGACCATTTTATGTCCATATCTATGAAAATTTGGGGATTTAAGCATTTATTCACAAAAATTTTCACCAGAACAGCTCCGTTTACATCAGGCTGCCGCTAGCCTCGTTTGCTAACAGTATATAGTGTATAATGATAATAAAGGGCTATTCTATTCTATAATAATTTGTGATTGAATATAGAATTTATTAATAATCTATTTACATGTTATTTATAATTCATTCTGCATGCTTTCCTCAAGTATTAAGTTTCTGATGTTAACTTGAGTGATTTATTAGCTGTTGAAAACTTGCAGTACATAAAAAAAAAGTTGCTATTTTGGTCAAAAACTTCATATGTTAAATATTGCTATTGATCCTGAAAGTATAGGTCACTATCTCTGCATTTGGTGATATTTGTGCATCTAGTGTAAAATCTAAGACTTTTATAGCAATTTTAAGTTGTGCTATACTTACATAAAAAATAATGAATCGGGATTTTTTAAGGGAAAAACTTTGAATTTTTTGATGCCGCTGCTCATGGAGGTTCATCTATGGCTAAGGTAGGTGCCTGTTTTGGTTTTAGGTCGGTAGCAGCTTGGGTTTTGAAAATATTTGAATTTGAAGTTTTTCAAAATAGGTCCCTACGAATCGGCCCTTTTCCCATGTCATGTCAATAGGTTTTGAAGTCTATGGCATTTTTATGCGTAATAAAAGATAAAGTCTGAATTTTGGGGCAATTGGAACAGATTAGAACATTTTCATTGAAAACACATCTCTACTTACGGACTTTTCAGTTTACGAAACAACTCATTTAATTTCGTAAGTAGAGGTACAGCTGTATATATTTCCATGTATTCACATCATTTAGTTGTTCATTTCCATTGGTCTATTCATTTTAATATTGTTGTTTTTAATTCACTGGGTGGCTATGATCTGCGACTATTTTCATAAGATACTAATTAAGTTACTGACTGTCGAATAATTATTTGTTTTTCAAGTAATTTAATTTTTTTAAACAAATCTCATTCCACATATTTGTTCATTTCACTTGGTCTATTTATTTTCTTATTGTCTTATTCAATGGGTGGCTGTGACCTGCGACTCTATTTGGATTAGATATGAATGTGAGCTCTTAACTTCTTTCCGGTAGCAAAGCCATCGTTGATAACTTATTGTGGTTTTCGTACACAGTTGTACACTGAATTTCCATTTTGTTGTGAGCCACACAGGTGCCCTTACGGGATTATCTCGTGGGCTGGCATTAGACTGCCAATTCGTATAGGCATAATGAAAAGTGTATGGTTGAGGGGGGTCGGGACCGAATCTTGGGCATCATGGCTCACACAAAAACAGAGTGCACCATTTATGATTAAATGTATTTGGTGAGGGTGTCCGATAATTACTTTTTAACCGATATCCAGATATTGCCAGACTCCGAAAATCCGATACCGATATATGCGGTCGTGGCCTTAAAATATTATGGTTCTATCCGAATGATAATAAGATAAATTTAAAACGACAAAAGGTCAGTGATTAGATAAAAGGATTAGTTATATAATAAATTAAGAGATGCCAAAGCATTCCATATACAGATTTTTGTGTTTTATTACTTTCCTTAGTGCCTATTTGTTTCAGGTAACGCATTGGTTGTATGTAATGAATATCTAATTCATTATTTTTCAATCATTTATTGTTCATTTAATTTTTGCACCATGAATGCAAATAGTCTGCCCACATAACAAATCTTAAGAATCTTTGTTTGGAGACATCTAATGGTCAACAAGCAAAGCTACTGTGCTAAGTTGTGACCAGCCCTTGTACAAATGCAGAAGGCTTCTACAGTCACTTTGAATGCAACATGCAAATTGGCCCAAAACCAATGTCAATATTATCTGATATCATTTTAAAATGCTTTGAAGACAACTCTAGTATTTAGCTTAGATGTCTTTAGCTTTATTTTTACTCCTGATTCGTGTATAATCGTCTTCTCTTCATTTAAGACAATTAAAGGGAATCTTCAGTCTAAATCAAATTCAGTGTCATGAGTAGCACAAGTCAAAGTCAAAATGATTCTTAGCCAAGCAAGTTTGCAAATTGGCTATTCCAGTTTGACTCAAGTCACATCATGTAACTCAAGTCCCCCACCTCTTCTATTAAGTATGTTCCCCAGCCATCCAGGTGTCCAATGTGTGCTTGTGTGTATCACGAAAAGACCCTCACGGTGACTTTATCCCACTTTGTCCTCGAGTGCAACAAGGAGACAATTCCCAACAACAAAAAGTGTTGGTGGAGAGCGGCTCCCGAGGGTCTGATTAGCTCTGTGGACCCTGGCCCTGTCACTGGGATGCTCTCTGAGGCTTGAGCCCATATAGCTGAAGGCCCATAGTGGGGGGCAAACACACACACAAATGCACACACTCTATATCGTATATTCTTTTCCTAGAGTCAAACAAAGAGCATTACTACGACCTTGAAAGAAGCCGACAGTCATTTACACTGTAAAAAGAAGCACGTGAGCACAGAGATGCAACAAGAGTGGCTTTGTCTGTTCCTTTCAATTGTCATGTATTGAAATTGCAATGAGAAATTATCAGGGGTGGGTAGAACAGCCCAAAAATGTTACTCAATTCAGAGTAGTGTTCCTTCAAATTAATATTACTCAAGTAAGAAGTAGTTATGCAGAATTTTTACTTCGGTAAAAATTAGGTGAAAACAATACTCAAGTAATAAGTAACATTGTGAGTAACTGCTTACTCTGTCGGATTATTTTAAAGTAATGGTATATTTTGTTTCTTGGCGGATTGTCTTCTAGATGAACTCTTATGAGTATACTGTCCTATAACTGATTAAATAACCATACTATATACATAAAAATACTAGGGCTGTCAAACGATTAAAATTTTTAATCGAGTTAATCACAGCTTAAAAATTAATTAATCGTAATTAATCACAAATTCAAACCATCTCTCAAATATGCCATTTTTTTCTGTAAATTATTGTTGGAATGGAAAGATAAGACACAAGACGGACATAAACGTTCAACATACTTTCCATAAGTGCTGTATTTGTTTATTACAACAATAAATCAACAAGATGGCATTGACATTATTAACATTTTTTCTGTTAAAGGGATCCACAGATAGAAAGACTTGTAGTACCTAAAAGATAAATTTGAGTACAAGTAATAGGAATTTTATATTAAAAGCCCTCTTAGTGTTTTCGTTTTAATAAAATTTGTAAAATTTCCACTCAAAAAATAAACTAATAGCTCGCCATTGTTGACGTCGCCGAGCGGGACATCACATGGGCTCCCTGCCGTTCATCCACAGTGTCTTTAACTACGTAAGGTAGTGATTGAAATACACCACAAGGTGTCAATGGCGAGTTTTAAATTAATTAGAGATCTAGCCAAGGCAGAGTCTGAGTAAGTTTTAAGTGTATTTTACATAGCTATTTTGATTGGGAATGCCAGTTCTCTTTGCATTGTGCACTTTTCTTTTTGTGAACATTATTTTTTTGAGGGATGGGAATATTATTTTTGTTGTGCTTTCACTAAATTCAACTGTAGCGACATAACTGTTACGCCCAAATGTATGATGGGAAGTTGGGCAACCATGACTGTCAGTGGTGGCTGCAAATGGTATACAGTATGTTCTGCGTCGTGTTCAATTAATTGTGTTAAGAAAAAGATCATCTCCTGTGAGAGATAGGAATATTAGTTTTGTTGTGGTTTCATTAAATGATAATGTAGCGACTTAACTGTTCCGCCCAAGCGCATGATGGGAAGTTGGGCAACCATGACTGTCAGTGGTGGCTGCAAATGGTATACAGAATGTTCTGCGTTGTGTTCAATTAAGCGTGTTAAGAAAAAGATTGTCTCCTGCCATTCTTCCCGACGTTGTTCGCCACTATAGATATATTTGTTGTGAAAGAGTTGCCAAAGCTCAAGCCAAGAAATGGCGCAGTCCAGTGAACGTCATGTCAACTCGCATTTCTCTGCCTTTCGCTCTCAAGGTGCTAAAACAGTGTCATTGTAAATTGTTTGAGGCAATGCATGAACGGGTCATTCCGTGCATGCATTATTTACGTCAAATATTTTAATGTGATTCATATGAAAAATTAATTACCGCCCGTTAATGCAATAAATTTGACAGCACTAAAAAATAAAAACCGTCCACGGAAAAAATATACAGAAATGAAACATCAACCGTCCAAGAAAACACATTTCCTACCTTGAAATTAAACGATCAAACCTCTGGTTTTCCGTGGTCTATCAGTGTCATATTAAAACTGGGAAAAAGGTTGAAATCCACACGTTTGACGGCTGCACTCTATGTCAGACAGTTTAATTTTTATGGTGTTTTAAAGACGCCACGTGATTGAACAATCTGGCATCTACATAGGACTTCAGACTGCAAGCTTGTGTGTGGGCATGGGACTGTATTGTTAAGTCTGTTAGGTATAATGGAGTCATGTGATTGCTGTTGCAATGTGTCGGTCGAAATGACTTTTACCGTAATGTTTGAATTACGTGGGTGCGCAAATTTCAGGGTCTGCTAATTTGACCACAGAAACACGAACGTCCGCTGGCTTGAACGCAGAGGTGCAACTTTATATATTTCATATGCAATTCCATCCATCCGTCCGTCCGCCTGCCCGCCCGTCCGCCACTTTATCTGGGGTTGGGTCGGAGCTACTTATTTCTCACCCAATACTTACTTTTTCTGTGTACGTGTAAAATATGTAGGGTCGCAATTCGCGCACCCAACCCTACTTATTTTAGGAATTACGACCCTACTTATTTGTCCTGACGCCGGCCCATCAGCCCACCAGGGAAATTCCCAGTATCCCTGTATGCCAGTCCACCCTTGGTAGGAAACATGTAACGGCGCTACAGTCCCTGACAAAAGTCTTGTCGCTTATCCATTTTGTAGAAAAACTTGCTAATAACCTGACTTTTAATTATTCAATTGGTTTCAGAAATGGTTCATATGAAAGCTAAGACTCTCCCAAATGATGGTGAATGTACAAAAATATATTTGTTTCACTGAAAAAAGATTTATCATTTAATGAAGACATAACGGTCAGATTTTGGCAAGACAAAAGTTTTGTCGCCTACAGAAAGTAGTGTGAAAATTGAACAAAAAATGTTTTCAAATACAAAAATATGTTACATGACATAAGCGAATTAAGTAATGGTGCTGTGAGATGCAAATTTAATATTTTGTATGACTTCCATGGGCTTAGGCAAGGATTCATACAATTTATTAAAGAAGTCATCAGGAACTGCCTGATGCCAGGAACATGCCTCTCAGAGTTCATCAACATTCTTGGGTTTCGTCTTCCATGCTTCCTCTTTCATCCTACCCCAGACATGCCCAATGAAGCTGAGGTCAAATTTTTCGCAAGACAAAAGTTTTGTCGCCTACAGAAAGTAGTGTGAAAATTGAACAAAAAATGTACTTCAAATACAAAAATATGTTGCATAACATAAGCGAATTAAGTCGTGGTACTGTGAGATCCAAATTTGATATTTTGTATGACTTCCATAAGCTTGAAGGAATGCATCCATGCGGTTCGGCAAGGATTCATACAATTTCTTGTTGAAGTCATCAGGAACATCAAAGAAAGCAGTCTTGCATGCCTCCCAGAGTTCATCAACATTCTTGGGTTTCGTCTTCCATGCTTCCTCTTTCATTCTGTTCATGTCTGGTGACTGGGCTGGCCAGTCCTGGAGGATCTTGATCTTCTTTGCCTTGAGGAACTTTGAGGTAGAGATTGAAGTATGCGATGGAGCACCATCCTGCTGCAGAATTTTCCCCTTTTTATGGTTAGGAATGTAAGAGGCAGCTAAGATTTGTTGATATTTCAGACTATTTACGTTGCCTTCCACCCTGCAGATCATTTGCACACCCCCATACTGGATGTAACCCCAGACCATGATTTTGGTAATGATCTAACCACCAAACTTCACTGTTTTCTGAATGAATCTCGGATCCATGCGGGCTCCAGTAGGTCTCCTGCAATATTTGTGGTGACTGTGGTGTAATTCAATGGAAGATTCATCTGAAAAAAAATCACCTTTTGCCACTCTTCCATCCTTTTGACAGGCTGTGGGCCTTGGCAAATGCCACCCGTTTTTTTATTTGTCTGCACCCTGAGAGATAAAAAAAATCTGGAGTAGGATGAAAGAGGAAGCATGGAAGACGAAACCCAAGAATGTTGATGAACTCTGGGGGGGCATGCAAGACTGCTTTCTTTGATGTTCCTGATGACTTCATCAATAAATTGTATGAATCCTAGCCGAAGCCCATGGAAGTCGTACAAAATATTACATTTGGATGTCAGAGCACCACTACTTGATTCGCTTATGTAACATATTTTTGTATTTGAAGTACTTTTTTCGTTCAATTTTCACACTACTTTTGTAGGCGACAAAACTTTTGTCTTGCCAAAATTTGACCTTTATGTCTTCATTAAATGATAAATCTTTTTTCAGTGAAAGAAATATATTTTTGTACATTAACCATCATTTGGGAGGGTCTTAGCTTTCATATGAGCCATTTCTGAAACCAATTGAATAATTAAAAGTCAGGTTATTAGCAATTGTTTTTACAAAATGGATAAGCGACAAGACTTTTGTCAGGGACTGTATTGTAACCCAAATTAACAGCGTAAGAATAATGTTGACAAATCTACTCATGTAATGGAATAAAGTATGGCATAGTAAAGCTACTCTTAGAAGTACATTTTTTTCTCCTAAAAAAAACCAAGTAAATGTAACAAAGTAAAGTGCAAGCCCGCAAGGAAATGTTTGGCCAATCTTGATAGATACTTTTGTGTTGCTTTGTTACTATCATCGTCCTCCATGGCTTTATATAAAAATACGCTGTGCCACTGTGGACGCGCAACTGTTTGCGCAACGTGGCTGAAGAGGATTTTAATATTTACCAAGCGGTGACAAACAAACGTGCCCACGAGCGAGACCTCCCACACGACACCTTGGCCTCGCTCTTCTTCTATTATCTCGCCCAAGGCCATCGGAGCACCGCAAAACCGAGGACGCTCCGCCTAAACGCTTCTATTCACATCTTTGTGTGTTTAGAAGGACACGCGGCCGCCGATGTACCCAGCGTGGGCGCAACGCCTCGCCTTTAAGAATAAACACAAATGTCAGAGATGTTTTATTAACTAGGAATATTTGCTGTCTTAGGAAAATAACCCCTGTGAGAGCAGCTTGTGTTTGTTCTTTAAAACCCTTGTTTGCTCGCTGCTTGGACACTCGATGGACTAGGCGAGTCTCATCGATAATCTATCGAGAGATGGGCTAGAGTAGGGATGTCCATGAAAGAATTACGGACTTTAATATTGCGTTAGCATCAGAGGCGATTGCTTTTAAGACTGTAAGAGAAGCTCATCTTCCCGTGAAATGTCCAAAAATAAGTGTTCAAATTAGTGCTGTCAAATTTATCGCGTTAACGGGCGGTAATTTTTTAAATAATCACGTTAAAGTATTTGACGCAATGAACGCAATTTCCCGTTCAGGCGTTGCCTCAAACAGTTTACAATGATGCCGTTTTAGCACACTGAAAGCGAAAAGGCAGAGAAATGCGGGTGGACACAGGCGTTCATGGGACCGCACCGTTCATTGGCTTAAGCTTTGGCAACTCTTTCACAACAAAAATAAGTATTGTGGCGAACTAAGTGGGGAAGAATGATGGGGGGTGATCTTTTTCTTACCATGCTTAATTGAACACAATGCAGAACATACTGTATAGCTACAGTATCATTTAGTGAAAGCACAACAAAACTAACATACCTATCTCTCACAGGAGACAAGCTTTTTCTTAACACGTTTAATTGAACACTATGCAGAACATACTGTATACCATTTGCAGCCACCGCTGACAGTCATGGTTGTCCAACTTCCCATCATGCATTTGGGCGGAACAGTAAAGTCGCTACAATATCATTTAGTGAAAGCACAATAAAAATAATATTCCTATCTCTCAAAAAAATAATGTTCACAAAAAGAAAAGCGCTCAATGCAAAGAGAACTGGCATTCCCAATCAAAATAGCTATGCAAAATACACATAAAACTTAAGACTTTGCCTTGGCTTGCCTAGGCCTGCCTCTCTAATTAAATTAATTTTAAAACTTGCCATTGACTCCTAGCGGTGTATTTCAATCACTACCTTACGTAGTTAAAGACACTGTGGAAGAACGGCAGGGAGCCCATGTGACGTCCCGCTCCGCAATGTCAACAATGGCGAGCTATTAAGTTATTTTTTTTGATTGAAAAGTTTTCAAATTTTATTAAAACGAAAACATTAAGAGGGTTTTTTTATATAAAATTACTATAACTTGTACTCAAATTTATCTTTTAAGAACCACAATTCTTTCTATCCGTGGATCCCTTTAACAGAAAGAATGTTCATAATGTTTATGCCATCTTGTGGATTTATTGTTATGATAAACAATTAGAGTACTTATGTACAGTATGTTGAATGTTTATGTCCGTCTTGTGTCTTCCCATCCCAATAATAATTTACAGAAAAATATGGCATATTTTAGAGATGGTTTGAATTGCGATTAAACACGATTAATTAATTTTCAAGCTGTGATTAACTCGATTAAAAATTTTAATAATTTGAAATTTTAACCCTAAAATTTATACTGTTTGTACATGCGGTTGATTAAAACTTTTTCATACATTTGCGCAGTTTCACAGTGCTATAAACAGTGTGGACGCTGAACGTGCGTTGTTCTCATTGTTTTTGTCAATGATGACGATAACGAAAATATTTCTTTAAAAACCTTTTTTTTTTTTTTTTTTAATGATGATGATGAGACAATGAGCTAAAAACATGTCTTGGCAGACTAAAACGTAACGAGACGAAAATTCGCCAATTTCCATCATGTTCAAAATGTGTGACATTTTCTTATTGTATGTGTAGTCAGCTTGCATCGTAGCTGTATTTGTTTGTGTCACACATGTGACTTGTCCACAGCAGGCTCCGGGCTTGCTTGTTTTGAAACACGGTGAGATATGTTTTCTTAATTTGCCAGGAAAGAATATGCAATGCTGCTTTAGCCTTCAAAGGTCTGTGCTAAGTGATCATCACACACTAAATGTAACCCACAGTGTTAGCATAGCTCTAACATTCCAGTTAGCATTAGCATCAAGCAATCTTAAGCGTGGCAAGTGTGTTAAACGCTCAACTTTCTTTTTTACATACAGTTCGTGGCGTCAAGGTGGGTATAATTAATTGAAAATACTGTTTTCCTGCTTAGTGTGTATTAACATCATGAAGTCGGCGTAGTCCTTGTCGACACTACAATATGTGCTCGTCTCTCAATGTTCATTCAAAATTGTTGGAAGCCTTTTATTTATTTCAGAAAACTAAAACTCTTGGATTTTCCAGACGAAAATATTTTGAATAATCGTTGACTAAGACTAGACAAAATTGGATATTTTTTCAATGAAAACTAAGCAAAGACAAATACATTTTGAAATGACTAAAACTAAGATTAAAAACTATTTTTGTCCATAAGACAAAGACGAAAATTAAAAGGGGTGCGAGTCATTGGATAATTGCTGATCTAGTTCTGCCCACCCAACGCCCAGCGTCTCTAGAGGTCTATGGAGCAGTGGGCGGGGCTTTGCTCAGCTTCTCTGCTTGATGATTGTATGAGCTGTCTGAGGCTGAATCCCTGTTAGATTGACAGCAAAATGAAAGAATCGGCGATCCTGTGGTATAAAAATCTGCAGGAAAATTTTCCATTTTCATTCCATTGTTCTCAATTGAACCGTTGACTTTCCTAATCATCCTAGCAACACTCTCTTTGTTAAAAATGACGATTTGTTTGACCGACATGGTCACATTTTTTTTCAAAAGGTAGAATTTTGTATGAATCAATGGACACATTTTATGATGTAGGCTGAAAATTGGCTTCCCCTCCTTGAAAGTCCAGTCTCTGCCATTGGTTAGCGTTGGTTAGTGTTTGGCACGTTACAACTTGCATCCAAATTTGGGTACGATTTAGCCAACGTTGGTGCAACGAAAAATTTTACATGCATACCAGGTCAGTTAGATCAGTGGTCCCCAACCTTTTTTGCACCACAGTGCACAGTGCAGTGTTTTGGGTTAGTGTTAGTGTTTTGTGATTTGGGTCTTTTTTTTCTGTGTTCTGTGTTTTGTGCTCTGTCAAATTTTGCACCCTTATAAAATTTTGCTCCCAAAGCTTTTGTTTCAGTGAAAAAGCCCTCTTTTATATTCAGTTGGACTCTAAATGTTATCCAGCGGTGCTAAAAAAAAACTATTTACATCATAAACATACATGTGCAACACGAAAAATGCGTAAATTAATGCTTAATGACTCGGCGAAGTCGTTAAGTGAGAGAGCTGCGTGCAGTTGTTGTATGCTGCTAACATGGCAAAGGTAAGTTAATATTCCTTTTTTTGAAGAAAGTTTGTAGTGTTTACTTTGGAATTGCTGAATTCGCAGCTATTTTTAACATTACGCGCATGCAAAATTTGTCAGAACACCGGCAATGTGCGGAAGAAAAATACAGCAAATATAAAATAACATTTGTTTTTAGCCCCGTCGTGTTAAGTGCAGGGAAAATATAACTCACCCGCTGAATCAGTGGGAGGCCTGAGCTTGTTTCGTTGAGACGAGATGGTTCCATCAATGTGTATCTTTGCTTTACAAAGATACGTTGTTGGAAATTGTAGCACGGTTTTCAATGCTCTCCTAGCGATGTCAGGATATTCCGGAATGACTTTAATCCAGAAACTCAGTAGAGTTGTTGTCTCAAATGTACGTTTATGGTCGCCGTCATTTGTGATCTCTACAAATTGATCCTCCTGTTGCACGGACATGCTCGAATCACTTGGTTTTTTCACAAACAGGTCATGAATCCACTCCTTCGCAGTTCGTGGGTCTTTAGTGATAGGGAATTAGCGGATATTTTGTTTTCTTCGAGGTTGTAGGCTCATTTTCTGGCTTGTCAGGTGCCCTTTTCCCCGTAAAATATCTGTCCAAAGACGTCTGTTTTTCAGTCATTCTAGTGTGGGGGCTAATTATTTCCGGGAACAAATGTGATTCGCCCACCCTACCTCAGACATTATTATCGAGGACAAGCGCACGTAGATATACAAAACAAGATGTTCTGCTAGCAGTCCAATCAAGGGATTTCTATGACAACCTTCCATCCTGTAGAGTAGACAGGGATACTGGTGTGTTAAGGCGCACAGGAAATTTAATTTGGCCATTATGCAGTCGTTAATAAATTATTATTTCTTTTGCGGCCCTGTACCAAATGGGCCACGGACCGGTATCGGTCCGCGGCCCGGCGGTTGGGGACCCCTGGGTTAGATTGTTATATTTGTAGACAACTACACCCCCTGACAAAAGTCTTGTCGCATAAGGACATACAGTAGTGACTTAAAATGGCATATAACTTTATTTCTAATCATTTAATTCTTACAATTAAAGATTAATTTTAATTTCAAGGGCCCTCATATTAATAACTGCTTGCAATATGAAACAATCAAAAATTTGTGTGACGTTCAGAGCTTGGTAAAGCCCATAACATGTTTTTGCAAGGACAAAACATTGTGGTGTCTTAAATTGATTCAACCAATCACAGATTAGTTTTATCCCTGTGAAAAACACAGTGGTACCTCAACATACGATTGTCATATCTGTATGCCTTCTCAGTTGTTTTCTCTTTCCAGCATCTGATTCAGCTGGATGGGCGGGGCCGTGGCCGCACACCTGTGGCGCATTAGGAGCGTTCATTATTTAAGGACTCCTGTCACCGTCTGCGAGTGTCGGACTATTGCATTTGCTTGTTACGGCTTTGCTTACTTCTGTGTGCTCATCGTCACCCTTGGTGCTTCCCGACATTCTTCGATCGTGTTCTGGTTTGATCTCATTTACTTTTGTGTTTTATTGGGATTTTGTAATTGTAATTTTGTACTGTTGTATTCACGCCGTTTTAGCGTGCTCTCTCAGTTGTATTTTCTTACCCGCGTTACTTAGCGTGCTCTCTCAGTTGTATTTTCTTACTCGCGTTTTAGCGTGCTCTCTGTTGTATTTTCTTACCCGCGTTACTTAGCGTGCTCTCTCAGTTGTATTTTCTTACCCGCGTTACTTAGCGTGCTCTCTCAGTTGTATTTTCTTACTCGCGTTACTTAGCGTGCTCCCTTTGTTGTACTCATTAAATACTAAATTCGCTCTCTGATCTCCTGGTCTGTGTTTTGGATCCACATTAACGGCTTGCCGCTCGTAACAGAATAGTCCGACCATGGATCCCACAGACTCCGAGGCTATTCGCCATGCGCTTGCCGGTCATGGCCATATGATCAGCAAGCATGAACAATCATTAAATGAATTACTGACCGTGATCACCGCGCTAACCACTAGAATCGAAAATATGGTCCCACCTGCTCAGTCCGGTGGTGTTGATAACGCAGCCGCGGCGCCCGATCACTCCGCCCCGCCTCCGGTTGTTCCACCGTCTTCTTTTCGGGAGCCGGTGTTGCCACACCCAGATCGTTATGAGGGAGAACCCGGCGCTTGCCAACAATTTTTGCACAAGTGTTCCCTTGTATTTGACCAACAGCCGTATACATTCGCGAGTGACAGGTCCCGTGTAGCGTATACTATGAGTCTCCTCGCCGGTAAAGCGGCAACTTGGGCAATGGCGGTAAGCAACGCTAATCCCGCAATCCGTCAGTCATTCGAGACTTTTAAAACAGAGTTTGTGAGGGTTTTTGATCACCCGGTTAGAGGCAAGGAGGCAGGCAGCCGCCTGCTGGATTTTTTTTTTTTTCAAGGCGATCTTAGCGTGGCGGACTACTCCATTCGTTTTCGAATTTTGGCCGCGGAGTGCGGTTACGACGAGGCTGCGCTGTGTGGAATTTTTCGACGGGGGCTGTCGTCTGCGGTGAAAGACGAGCTGGCGGCCCGGGAGGATTCTTCGGGCTTGGAAGAACTGATTTCTTTGTCCGTGAGATTGGACGGTCGACTGAAGGAGCGCGAGCGGGAACGAGCCTTGGAGCAGCGGGGTCGTCGTGGGTCGTCGTTGCGGAACGGCCCAGCAGCGCTGCGTGCGGACGGCTTCGTCGGATCGCCATCTGCCTCTACGCCGACGTGGAGCCCGGTCCTGACGGCGGAGGAGCCAATGCAACTCTGTGGCGGTCGTCTTTCTGCGGAGGAGCGACGGAGACGGATGAAGGCAGGCTTATGTCTTTACTGCGGCTTGCCGGGGCACCACGTCGCCACCTGTGACGCGATCCCTTCACGTCGTCCTGGATCTTCGGCTCCTGGGGTTCCCCTCGCCCGAGGGGGGACCAGGTTCGTACATAATGGCAATCAGTCGAATTAATTGCCTCGCAGCGAGTTGAATGAACTAAAACAAACTCGAGCTGAAATGAGACTGCAATTGCCGGGAGAAGTTTCGCATGGTGGGGTTCAAGTTAAGTTTACTGCTCTAATTGATTCGGGGGCAGATGACTGTTTTATGGACCAGAGTGTTGTTGACGCTCTTAAATGTCCATTAATAAGACTTGCTAGACCTAAAAGGGTTTTAGATCTCGATGGGCGACCCCTGGCGGACGTGAAATTTATTACGCCCCCGCTCAAAATAAAGTTGTCCGGGAATCATTTTGAGGCCCGTAGCTTTTTGGTTATGCTGTGCAAATCTGCTCCCGTCGTGCTGGGGATCTCTTGGTTAAAAGTGCATAATCCTAATATCGATTGGGCAAAGACTCAAATAATTGCTTGGAGTACGTTTTGTTATGCACATTGTTTACGTTCGGCGTGTCTACTTCCCGGTGAAGCAAAAATGGCTACCGAGCCAGTTAATTTGAAGAATGTTCCCGTCGAGTATCATGACCTCCAGCGTGTATTTAGTAAAGAGCATGCTAGTACCCTGCCACCGCACCGACCTTACGACTGTGCCATTGAATTGCTGCCCAATGCCCCACTACCCAGCTCGCGCTTATACCAAGTCTCTAAACCGGAGCAGGAAGCTATGAGGGAATACATCTCCTCTTCCTTGGCTTCAGGCCTCATTCGCCCTTCGTCTTCTCCTTTGGGGGCGGGGTTTTTCTTCATTGGCAAGAAGGATGGGGGTCTTAGACCGTGCATCGACTATCGGGGTCTCAACGATATTACTGTTAAAAATAAATACCCGCTACCGTTGTTGGATTCGGCTTTCGCGCCGTTAAAATCAGCCACCATTTTCACCAAATTAGACTTGCGTAGCGCTTACCACTTGGTCAGGATTCGTGAAGGAGACGAGTGGAAAACCGCTTTTAAAACCCCGCTTGGGCATTTTGAATACTTGGTCATGCCTTTCGGTCTAACAAATGCACCTGCAGTGTTCCAAAGCCTCATCAATGATGTATTGCGTGACATGCTAAATGTGTTCTGTTTTGTTTATTTGGACGACATCTTAATTTTCTCCAGAAGCTTGCAGGAACATCGCCAACATGTCCGCATAGTTCTGCAAAGACTTTTGGAAAACCGGTTGTTCGTTAAGGCCGAGAAATGTGAGTTTCACTGTGAGTCAATGCAGTTTCTTGGCTTTATCGTGGAGAAAGGGCAGCTAAGGCCTGATCCGGCAAAAATTCAGGCGGTGGCAGAGTGGCCCACCCCCACTTCACGTAAGCACTTACAACGTTTCCTCGGGTTTGCTAACTTTTACAGACGTTTTATCCGCAATTATAGTATGAGGGCCGAGCCCCTCACCAGGTTAACCTCTAACAAGCGGCCATTTGTTTGGTCCTCGGCGGCAGAGGCCGCATTTTTAAGCCTTAAACGAGCGTTTACGAGCTCACCTGTCCTTGTTCATGCCGACTCCGATCTTCCTTTTGTTGTCGAGGTAGATGCGTCGAGTTCCGGAGTGGGGGCCATCCTGTCCCAGAGGTCTACAGTCGACCAGAGGCTGCACCCCTGTGCTTTCTACTCCCGCCGCCTCAGCCCTGCCGAGGCAAATTATGTCGGCAACCGGGAGCTGCTCGCTATAGTCCAGGCATTGCAGGAATGGAGGCACTGGTTGGAGGGCACCGAGGTACCGTTCCAGATACTAACAGACCATAAGAACTTGGAATACCTTCGTGCTGCCAAGCGCCTCAACTCACGCCAGGCCCGCTGGGCATTGTTCCTGACCCGTTTCAACTTCCTGATTACTTACCGTCCAGGGTCAAGGAACGGGAAGCCCGATGCGCTGTCAAGGATCCATGAGCCGGTTGAGGAGGGGCCATCAGAGGAGTCTGTTGTTCCTGGGAATCTGATCGTTGGCGCCCTACGATGGGAAGTTGAACGTCTTGTGGAGGAAGCCCTACGAGGTGTTAGGGTGCCTGGGGGCTGCCCTGCCAGCAAGTTATTCGTCCCAGTTGCTCAACGTGCAGGAGTGCTGAAGTGGGGCCACTCCTCAAAGTTTGCCTGCCACCCGGGGGTGTCCCGCACATTCTTCCTCGTGTCCCAGAGGTTTTGGTGGCCAGGCATGCGCAAGGACGTCATGGACTAGGTCTCCGCTTGTTCCATCTGCGCTCGGGGCAAGCCAGTCCATCGTGCTCCAGCGGGCTTACTCCATCCATTGCCTGTTCCAGCTCGCCCCTGGTCACATGTGGCGCTCGATTTTGTCACTGGTCTTCCACGATCCAGGGGTTATTCGGTCATCTTGACGGTGGTGGACCGGTTCTCCAAGATGGCACATTTCATCGCACTCCCCAAGTTGCCTTCAGCCCTGGAAACCGCCGACCTGCTGGTAACCCATGTATTTCGTGCTCATGGCATCCCGTGTGACCTTGTCTCAGATAGAGGGCCCCAGTTTGTCTCACGAGTCTGGGGAGCGTTCTGCAAAGCTTTGGGGGCCACGTCAAGCAAGTCTTCAGGTTACCACCCACAATCCAATGGACAGACGGAACGGGCCAACCAGGAGCTGGAGGCCGCCCTCCGTTGTGTTTGTGAACTGCATCCGGCTTCCTGGTCGTCACACCTCCCTTGGGTGGAGTATGCACATAACACCCTCGTTTGCTCTGCCACTGGGAGGTCACCATTCATGACTGCATACGGGTTCCAGCCTCCACTGTTTCCTTCCCAAGAAGCCGAGGTCGTCGTGCCGTCTGTACAGGTGCACCTGCGGAGGGCGCATAGGGTCTGGAGAGACGCAAGGGCTGCACTAGTCCGAACGGCGGCCCGCAACCGGCGGATAGCTGATCGCCACCGACGGCCCGCTCCAGTCTATCGCCCAGGCCAGATGGTCTGGCTTTCGACGCGGGATTTGCACCTGGCTGGGACTTCAAGAAAACTGGGCCCTCGGTTCGTGGGTCCTTTTGCGGTTGACGCGGTGGTGAACCCTGTGACTGTCAGGCTGAAGCTTCCCGGCTCGATGAAGGTTCATCCAGTTTTCCACGTCTCTCTGCTCAAGCCGGTCTCCACCTGTCCCCTGAACCCTCCATCAGTGCCTCCTCCTGCTCCTCGCGTGATCGACGGTGGGCCGGTGTACACGGTGCGTGCCATTCTTGATTCTAGGAGGAGGGGTAGGGGGGTGCAGTACCTGGTCGACTGGGAAGGTTATGGCCCTGAGGAGCGCCAATGAGTCTCCCGCTCCTGGATCCTCGATCCGTCGCTTCTGCGGGATTTCCACTCCCTTCATCCCTCGAAACCAGGTGGTCCGCCAGGGGGTGTCCGTTGAGGGGGGGGTTCTGTCATATCTGTATGCCTTCTCAGTTGTTTTCTCTTTCCAGCATCTGATTCAGCTGGATGGGCGGGGCCGTGGCCGCACACCTGTGGCGCATTAGGAGCGCTCATTATTTAAGGACTCCTGTCACCGTCTGCGAGTGTCGGACTATTGCATTTGCTTGTTACGGCTTTGCTTACTTCTGTGTGCTCATCGTCACCCTTGGTGCTTCCCGACATTCTTCGATCGTGTTCTGGTTTGATCTCATTTACTTTTGTGTTTTATTGGGATTTTGTAATTGTAATTTTGTACTGTTGTATTCACGCCGTTTTAGCGTGCTCTCTCAGTTGTATTTTCTTACCCGCGTTACTTAGCGTGCTCTCTCAGTTGTATTTTCTTACTCGCGTTTTAGCGTGCTCTCTCAGTTGTATTTTCTTACCCGCGTTACTTAGCGTGCTCTCTCAGTTGTATTTTCTTACCCGCGTTACTTAGCGTGCTCTCTCAGTTGTATTTTCTTACTCGCGTTACTTAGCGTGCTCCCTTTGTTGTACTCATTAAATACTAAATTCGCTCTCTGATCTCCTGGTCTGTGTTTTGGATCCACATTAACGGCTTGCCGCTCGTAACAACGATTGCTCCGACGCACAATCTTTTCGACATCCGACGTAAAATTTGGCTCGTCATTTGTCTCGACATAGGACGATCTTGTCAAAATACGACAATTTATGATGCCGGCGCAATATTATTGTTTACCAGCAATAGGGACACACGATTTTCTTGTTAGGGAAATCAACATGGGTTCCAAGAAGGTTAGTGCAGGTAGTGAAAAAAGGAAAAAGGTGACGCTTACCATTGAAATGAAGATGGAAATGATCGAAAATATGAGCATGGTGTGCGCATCCATGAACTGGCTGGACAATATGGCCGTAGAATGTCTACGATCTCGACGGTCCTCCTCCGACTGCCGTTCGCCAGTCCTTATAAGTTAAGGAGACAATTATTTTGTGGTAACATCGCCAAAGAAACCGCCAGCTTCATCAGGTTTTTCAAGCATTTATTTCAGAACTTGTGCAACGCAACACCCGCCGCAGTTAACACCAACAACAAAATATTAAAAGAGAAAGTAAAATCACTACCACACCTCACTGTCACGTCAGCCACGCGGTGCGTTCAGGTTCAGCGATTATTATTAACTTATTATTACGATTTTTATTTATTTATTAACGTATTGGCCCAAATATAAGATGGCCCTGATTATAAGACGACCCCCTCTTTTTCTAGACTCAAGTTTGAAAAAAGACTTTTTGAAGACCAAATGAATTTTTATACAGAAAATAATTACATACATCCGAAACAAATGATTATAACAATAAATTTGAGAGAAAAAGCATGTTATTTTGCCTCATTCAAATCTTAATATCTGAACATTTAAATATGTAAACTAAAGTGCAATCACATTTGTAAATGAATGGCTTCTGGTTTTTGAAATGTTAAATAAACCAATCTATTGTGATAAAACAAAATTGCAATAACTGCATTAACAATCAAAGTGAAGTCTAACTGTAACCGTAGTCTTGAAACAAATCTGAATAAGGAAAAACATTGCAATAAAATAATGCAAACTGGTTAAACTTGAGAGTTGCTGAGATCTGTCATGACAGAACATCGCTTCAATGATATCTGGCGCCATCAAGCGTCGTGAATGGGTATAATGTCTAGACCGCGAATATAAGACGAACCCCATTTTTTCAGTCTTATTTCAATGCAAAAAACACAGTCTCATATTCGGGCCAATACGGTATTTATTTTTTTGTGTTGCTATGTGCAATTGCCATTTGTAATAGTACCAGCAGTATTTTTTATTATTATTATGATTTAGTGTAGGTTTTCTGGCTGTGGAACAAATTAATGGAATTATAATATACTCTAATGGGAAAATCTTGATCGACGTACGACCACTACTTACAAACAAGGTCCTGGAACGTATATAACTTCGTATGTAGAGATACCTCTGCATTGCAATCATAACATTCCCAGGTGTGTATAAAAAGAACCCCAACACACCAGACCTTCACGTGTAGTGGAACCTGACTTCTTAAAAGATGCCAAAGATTCAACCACAGAACAAACTTTTGATCATTAATAGCCCCAAGACCAAGACTGCTGCTGAGTTTGCAGCTTTTGACTGATTCATTTTGCACCCAGTAATTAATGTGAAGGTCCTTGACATTAAAATTAACCTTTTATTAGAAAAATTAAATCATTAGAAATAAACTTATATGCCAATTTGCAGTTACTAAGTCCATACGCGACAAGACATTTGTCAGGGGCGTGTACATTCACTGGGCCATGAAAGCATAGAACCTCACCGTTAAAACACTCTCGATCTATTTTCAGACATCATTTTCCTTGTGTCAGTCATGTCCTGTCACCGAGTTGCCACATGACAGACGTGTGCTGCTGGATGATGTCATCAGCGGGACAAACGACATCATCTTCAAGGTGAGCGAGCGAGCCTACGCGGCTGCGGCGTAACGATAAAACACCGACACGGCGACAAAAGCTCGTTCTGTCGTTCTCGCTCCGGCGGTCCGCTCAATGGCCTCGAGGCCGACGCCGCCCCCGAATATTTGATGCACGTTTATGGCCAACTTCAGAAATATTATCCAGGGGTTGACCTGGCCTGACCACATGCTCTCAGCTCGATATACTAATGAAGTTACTCAAGGTCAAGCTTCTGGCTGTTGATTGGCGTTGCTGAAAACAGTGTCATAAAAAATATACCCAGATGCATATCAATAATGCTGATATCAGTGCTAAACAACTACTGTTGTCTCAGCTTATATTGATACTAATATATCTAAAAAAGATCATGACAAACAGTCTAATACCAAATTTTTAAAACGCACGACAGCCATATTTCAATTGCAGTGTTGTTTTTCAGGGGTGAAAGTGGCTAGAATTTCTTGCCGGAACTCCTCGACGTGAAGGTCGCCACGGAGCCAGAAATTGTATTTATTTATTTATTTTTATATATATATATCCTCATTTGGGGGGGGGGTCAAACCTCCTAAAACTTCTGAAATGTAAAGAAAACTGTTTTGGCACAGTTATTTCTATAACACATACAAAACTGATTTTCAGTCAAAATTGTATTTTTTCAATGATTTGCAAACTAAACTTAACAAAAACAGCAACAACCCCAACCTCCATCTCCTAATTTTTATTTTCCCTCATTTCCTCACATACTAAATGCCAAATCTCTATTTTAACTACTTAAGAACATGGGATGTATATTAAAATTGAAGTTAATTTAAACATTTACTTTTACTTTCTTTTTTTTTTTTTTTAATGATAAAGATATGAGTAGCATAATTCAGAAAAATAGGTACATATGACTTATATCATGCAGAGTGAAATGGAATATATTATGAAGATCGCGCAAACATTGACTTTTTTAAATCATAAGGAAATGAATAAGTACCCAAACATAAATGAACAAATAAAAGTCCAAAGTGCACATTGACAACTAAGGTGTTCAGAACCTCCCCATCAGAGCAATTAAAACTAAATACTGTATAATAAGCCTCCTCAACTCTTTACTTGCTCTTAAAGATTTGATCTATTTTCTGTTGGATTGCCCTTTTTTTTTTTTTGTCGCATCAATTCAATTTTTTTTTTTTTTTTTTTTTTTGCTGTTCCAGAAAACATGCACATTTGAACCAATCAGAGCTAACATCTCTGCTGATCACATGTATGGTCACAGTATGTCAGCCAATTGAACGGGTAAATGAGTCCAGGCGTTTTGCTTTGCTGCATGCATTGGCATATTGACGTGACTCTGATAACTGCAGCAGCTGTGGAAACCTCCATGCCGTCCGAGGAATAAAGTAATAAATATCGGTGGAAACGGATTACGCTACACAAGCACTTTATTATGCTTGTTGTCAACACTTTTGTATGTAAATCTGATGTTAGTAGGTAGATGAAATGCATGTCTGGCAGTTCAGCATTTTTTTTACATAGCGTTTTGATAGTTGCCGTCATATTTTTGGAATCAAAGCATCGTGTACAGCATTCAGGGCCTGAATCTTATACCGGAACTGCGTTCCTGACTGTTCTGGCCCACTTTCACCCCTGACGATGACCACAATAAAAATATTTCGACGACGAACAATTTTTACATGACAATGATGAGACGATAACAAGCTAAAAACATGTCTTTGGAGATCAAAACGTAACGAAACAAATGCCAGTTTTCAACTGATGAGACGAGAACGAGACGAAAATGCGCTATAGTTTCCGTTAATGTGTGATTAGCCTGCATCATAGCAGTGTCTCGTTGTGTGACATGTGACGTGCTGCACCCGCCCACCTTCAACTCACCGGTGTCCTCTCCTCTCAAGGCTTGTTTGTTTTGCAGCACACAGCAAGATTTGTTTTCATATCCTGGCATGAGGAAGTATGCAATGTTGCTTTAGCTTTTAAAGGTCTGTGCTGCGTAATCCTCACACACTAAATGTAACTCATAGCGTTAGCATTGCGTTCGTGTTAGGTTAACGTGTAACTGCGAGCATTCTGCTAAACTTGATGACTTTTTTTTTTTTTTTAACACACAGTACGTGGCGTCCAGGTGGGTATAATTAATTGAAAGTAACCTACTGTTTTGCTGCTTAGAGTGTATTATCACCAGGAAGTTGGTATTGTCCTTGTAGATGCTATAATATGTGCTAGTCTGTTAATGTTCATTGGAAAGTTTGGGAAAAAAATGGAAACCTTTATTTTTGGACTAAAACTTGAATTGTAGAGACGAAAATATTCGGCGACTAAAACTTCATCAACGAAATAGACAAAGACACATTTTGAAATGACAAAAATATGAATAAGAAAAATAACTATTTTCGTCCAAAAGACTTTGACAAGGAAGAAAATTTAAAAAGGCCCGCCCAAAGAAAAAAAATGTTTTGTTTTTTTTCGAATGGTGTTTCTTCGGCAGGTCGCACAGCCCGAACCGTTTCATTGATCGGCACCATTCTAATATCGAAATGACCGGGAATTTTTGCGCGATGCAGGGAATTTTTTTGAATGACCCCCTAAAATTTTCCGTTCACCCGTAAACACAGGTTTTTTGAAAAGAAAGAAAAAAATCAAAACACTACTTTTCCAACAAATTTTGACCAAATCACAAAATTTACACATAAAAAAATCCAGGATGGTAAAGGGTATAAAACTTGGAAAAAAAAAAAAAACCTACGGCTACCCCAAAATTTGCCCAAAAACTTGCCTATTCATTTCCACCAAACTTCACTGTTTTGTGGCAAAAGGTGGATTTTTCAGATGAATCTTCCATTGAATTACACCACAGTCGCCGCAAATATTGCAGGAGACCTACTGGAGCCCGCATGGATCCGAGATTCACTCAGAAAACAGTGAAGTTTGGTGGTGGTGAAATGGGGTTGCATCCACTATGGGGGTGTGCGAGAGATCTGCAGGGTGGAAGGCAACATAAATAGTCTGAAATGTCAACGAATCATAGCTGCCACTTACATTCCTAACCATAAAAAGGGACAAATACTGCAGCAGGATGGTGCTCCATCGCATACTTCAATCTCTACCTCAAAGTTCCTCAAGGCAAAGAAGCTCAAGATCCTCCAGGACTGGCCAGCCCAGTCACCAGACATGAACAGGATAAAAGAGGAAGCATGGAAGACGAAACCCAAGAATATTGATGAACTCTGGGAGGCATGCAAGACTGCTTTCTTTGATGTTCCTGATGACTTCAACAGTAAATTGTATGAATCCTTGCCGAACAGCATGGATGCAGTCCTTCAAGCCCGTGGAAGTCATACAAAATATCAAATTTGGATCTCACAGCACCACGAATTAATTTGCGTATGTTATGTAACATATTTTTGTATTTGAAGTACATTTTTGTTCAATTTTCACACTACTTTCTGTAGGCGACAAATAGAGGCGTGCAAAATTTCCGATTCTTAGATTATTTGCGATTCGGCCGTGGAAGATTCGAGAACGATTCACAAACATCCAAATTCCGATTATTGAATTATACCAGGTAAAGCGGAAGTAAAACACAGTAGGCGCGGTCTTTGGGACGCAATTAGGAACGGACTGAGAGCAAATATCATGTTCAACTCATGCCGCTAGATAAAAAAAAAACAATCATACCTGAATGCGGCCGACAGCCGCTACAACCAACGCCCAGTTGCTAGTTGCTACAAACATACGGCTACAGTAGATTCATATATATGTAGAACTAGATGTAAAACGACAGACGACGGCGGTGTTAGAACATGTATTATTGAACAGAGATTAGAAATGACAGCCCTGCCAGCGTTAGTAAACAGCCGCCATCTCAAAGCAGTAGACATTTCTAGAAGGCTCTTTTGTAGCGAACCTAATTGACTTTTTATTGAAATACTCCTAAATCGGCAAAAGCTTGTCTTGAATCTATCTTTAAATGATGAAACAGTTTTAAAACTTTGACATGTCAAAAGTAGACAGAAGGGATATTATGGAATAACGGGAGCAATTTTAACAACTGTAACGGTTGATGAATAGGGACTGGAGTATTTTATGTACTGTTATTATTGTATATTTGTTTACTGTTATATGTTAACTTGATATTGAAATGGTAGTTTGGTTTAGCCTGAGAGGATTTTTGAACAATTTTGGAACTAATGTACAAAACATTAAAAAAAAGAAAAAAAAAAAAGGAGGGGAGTGCATCAATAATCGTTTTATAATCAAATCGGAGCCTCTGAATCGTAATCGAATCGTTAGGTGCCCAAAGATTCCCAGCTCTAGCGACAAAACTTTTGTCTTGCCAAAATTTGACGTTTATGTCTTCATTAAATGATAAATCTTTTTTTCAGCGAAACAAATGTATTTTTGTACATTCAACATCATTTAGGAGGGTCTTAGCTTTCATATGAGCCATTTCTGAAACCAATTGAATAATTAAAAGTCAGGTTATTAGGAACTGTTTCTACAAAATTGATAAGCGACAAGACTTTTGTCAGGGACTGTACTAGGACCCTCACAATGCATTTCAGGCGAACTAGCTATTAGCAGCAGCGTTACTTTAGAGCTGGGATGTAACCTTTGACCGCAAAACAACAAAGGTAAGACATGCACAGAGACCGACTGCGAAGTAAAAAAAAAAAAGGGTAGGACCGACTGCTAACAATGTCACAGGGAAAACGCGGACTGGATTTTCAGAGATGTGGGCGTTCTTTATATGAACAAGTCAAATGAATTAGATAGCGACACACTGATGCGGCGCCCTACCTAACTCTATGAAGTAAGGGGAAACTGACAGATTTATGATCATATTTAAGTTAATAATGACAGGTTATAGAATTATTGATTTAAACTAATATTCTGGCAACTTTATAGGGAATATGTCAGCATTTCTTGTATCTTTTTTAGTAAAAAAAAACACCAAATTAAGGTCACGAAGGGGGCAGAGGAACCATTTGCGTATTGCAGACACAGGACTTTATTGATGTTGACAGGCAAAGGAACCATCAGGTCAAGCGGTAATGGACAGTTGACATGCGAGTGTATGCTGGAACGCTGACGACCTGACACTGAATGCTATTTGTTTGTGCCTTTAATTCTGTTCACAGTTGTTCTTTGTGACATATTAAGGAGCGCACAGTCTTTATGATGGAAACCTTTGTGATGCAAGAGGGTGATGCAATATGGTGACACATGACAGAACAGACTTTGTGATGAAAGCCTGATGCAATATGCTAGCACCTACACTACTACACTTGAACTTAACCTGAGCACACTTTGAGTGCACGTGACAATTATTTAGGGGAGCTTAAGAATAAGGCCTAATGGCGCCACTGCATATCGCGGGAAACACTCAGGCGACTTGAAGTTCCGCTCTGTGACCCCCAATTTGGCCAAATTTCAAAATTGTCCTATATGCATGTGTGATACATTATTGGAAACCTTAAAATCTCAATTTTCTGGAGGAAGAAAAATTTTGAACAGGAGGGCATTTTAAAAAAAAAAACATTTTTTTAAACAGCAAAAGCCTATCTGTAGATGAGAGCACGCGAGAGTAGAATTACAGACGCCATGACTTTAACAAGATATTATCGCGTACTTGTTTCGATCCAAAAACTGCATGTAGCATGTATCACTGAGTGTCAAGAAACAGCTGTGAATGGCCACAGCTGGATTTTTTGGGTGAAACATGGAAATATAACAAGGGTCGCGATGCTGAAATCGCAGACATCAAGGAGTGGTCGAGATGTTCTTTTTCATATATTTACCCTTTTAAATGTTTTTTTCCCCAATTTTTCTTTGTTTGGATCGATTATTTATCATCTAACATATCGGGGAAAATGCGAGCGTAACAAAAAAAATACAATTTAGCGATAGTTATGTAGTAGATATCCATAACTTTTTTACAGACGCCATTTTTTTCTTTGTGACGTCATTTGTTTAAAAGTTTAAAATATGCGCGTGAATCATTTTTTAAAGTTTTTTTTTTTTTTTTTTAACTAAATATTAGACATCAAGTAAAGATTCTAAGCTAAAAATGACACATCTTGAAAAAAAAAATTACTTGTTTTCATGGCTGGGTTAAAACAAAAACGGTTGCGCGACGTCTGTAAATGGGTGTTTCCAGGGTAAAACGGGCAAATTAAAAATAGTTTGGGGGCTTAATGCGCCATGAATCTGCTATGGCAGCATATAGACATATTGTTCTATCAAACACAACAGTTGTTTTGGCTTAAAATACAGCAGTTTCTTTAAAAGAGGAGGGCAAGAGCAAAAACTGCTTTTTCTGTCTTATCTATGTTTTCCGCCATATACATGTGGGGGAAAAAATCAGAGCAAAATAAAACCACATGAGAACATGCCGTTTCAAATTTAACTATATCACTCTCATTGACGGTAATGGACGTCCAATCTGTTTAAACTGGGAAGTCTAGCAGCCTCTCCCAGTTCGAACGGATTGCTCTACCAGCCCCTCTCATTTAAAATGGCCTAGACGTCTATCGTTGTCAATGAGTTAACCTCCACCTTATTGATCATTGGACCAATCAGCAAGCAGATGCTCATTAATTAGTAAGGCAGAAAAAAACACCATGTGACGCTCTCTCTCTTTTCTCTCTTCCACTCCTCCGCCTCGTGTCACAGTGGAACTCTTCCTCCTTCATCCTCCTCCTCTTCTTTGCCTGCCTTCCTCGTCTTGTCTCCGCACTGCGTTACAACCGCGAGGTGGCGGCTCGGACACTCAAACCAGCCCAGGCAGCTCGGGAATTTTCATTTCTTTTATTTGAAGTATTTTTATCCCCCTTTTATAGTACTTGTTTTATTTTTTTCCCCTGTAGGCTTTTATCTTTTACTGTGTATAGCCCACAAATGAGCGGGCGCGAGTGCGCATCTCGCGGAGAACCGCCGCGAACGCAGCCGTGATGGGACGCCGGAGCTCCGGAGGACGCGCGACTTTGGCCGCGCGGCTGCTACCGCTTCTGGTGATTCTTCTCCCGGCTGCCGCGCTCGGTCGAGGTAAGACCCTCCGGAACAGTATGCGTGCGTGTGTGGAAGTTGCACGTGGAAGTTCGAGCTTGTCAATCAAAGATGCAGAAGGTCACCGGTTCGAGTTCTATAAGCTGGAAAGTGTACAGTGGTGGCGATGATGTGCGCGTGCGCGTGTGGACAGTCACCTTTTGACTCGCACCTGTCAATCAAGCGCTGCCATGCGAGCCGAGTGGCGAGGTCACCTCATTAGGTACATAGGACGGTTGCCTAGTGAGTGAATAGTTTGCCCCTTTGCCTTGCGTTTTAGAGGTTATGAGTTCGAATCTCGTGTGTTACGATTGCTTGATTTTACGCAAGCTTTATTGGGCACTCCGATTCCTCAAAAACTAGGAAAAAATCATGGAGAGTTGCCTAGTGGGTGAATAGTTCCTTTGAAGTATTTTTGAGGTTCTGGGTTAAAGTCTCATCTGTGGTGATTGTTGGGTCTTGCGTGAGCTTTGTTGGATACTAAAACAAAAGATGTCGTCATTCGCTGCCATCCCTCTCACTTCAAATGGATTGGACTAGTGATAAACAATGGGACAGTGGGAAGGTGTTTTTTTCTCTTTGGCTGTCATTGACTATGTTAGACGTCCAATCCAGTTGAAGTGGTATACTCGGCAGCGAATGACCGAACATTCACTATAAATGCAGTTTAAATACGGCGATATGCAGTCCAAGCCAAAAGAACAACAACGCCGAGTTTTCAATTGACGCTGTCTAAGAGATGTTTCACTGATCAATATGTTTGTTCCTTAAAAAAAATGTTCCAGCACAGTATGGAAAGGGTTGTTGATGAGTTGCATTTTAATGAGCTTGATTTAAAAATATACTCTGTGTTGCTCTCTTCATAAGCTTCATCATCTGAAGGGCCTTTGATTGGTCACCAAGGAGACGGCGGACAGGGAGGCGTCGTTATTTTTTATCATTTAACAGGAAATGGTGGAAAAATATCAATACCAAAAGTACAATGCTAAGTAGGTCTGTGTCACTGATATTAATCAAATAGTGTTTATATCACTATGAGGTTGAATAGAAATTGGTATGCTATTAATGATACTGATATTGATAGTAATACATCGAAGTGCATAGTTAAGAAAAAAAAGATACGAAATCAAATAGAGGGAGGTATCATCTAGACCAGAGGTTCTTAACTAGGGTTCGGTGAGAACGCCTCAGGGGTTGGATGAAGGTTAAGAAGCGCAGAGCCCTATTTTGTACGCTGACTAAATCTAGGAAAAGCGGCATTTTAGACAAGGTTTTGGACTACTTAGCCCTCAATTTACAGGCTTTATTCATTTCTTTCAAATGCTAGGTCTCTATCTAATGGGAGAAGAAATCGGTTTGCTCAGTGGAAGGTTGACAGGCACTTGGTATGAGGAAGTATAACAGACCTACAGACAATGTAAACTTAGTAGACAATTTAAAAAAACAAAAAGCGGCATTTTATGCCATGAAAACAGTATTTGTTGCAAGGATGTGACAAAAACAATGTAGACATTGAAGCAAAAAAAAGGAACAGTGTGAAATGAAATGACTTTAATTTCATTTACCGTTGTGAAAATCATCAGCAAAAGGCAATTATTTGTAGTAAAGTTGAAATCTGTTAGAAATTTGAACAGGAATTCACTTTGATGTTAGCTTGCTAGGTTTTGAATATGTAGAAAAATGGCTTTATTTTGAAATTCCGAAGAGTTCAATGAATACACCTATTAAACTCGTGGGGTTTGGTACCTTTAGCAAGGTTAAGAACCATTGATCTAGACTTGTTATTAAAACATTTCTGGAGAAATTGCAATGATAGCTTTGCTTTGATGATTGGTATATCGGGTCACTTCCTGTTGATTTTTTGGCATCTCAGATTTCCTTTAGCTATCAGGCTGATTTTGGGGCATTTCAGGTTCACATCCTGTACATAATGGGTCACTTCCTATTAATTTTGAGGCATTTCAGGGTCACTTCCGATTCATATTGAGTCACTTCCTGTTAATTTGGGGGCATTTCAGGGCCATTTCCTGTTCATATTGGGTCACTTCCTGTTAATTTGTGGATATTTCAGGGTCACTTCCTGTTAATACTGAGTCACTTGGATTGGAAATCAATAAGAGTGAATAAAGGTTTTTCTGCCATAGAAATGAATGGCAAATATAGCCATAGGAGATGAATGGGAAATTTTGACCATTATAAATGAATAGGTACGTTTCTGGCAATTTTTTGGCCAAACCGTACTTTTTTTTTTTTTTTTTTTTTGCAAAAAAAAAAAAAGAATAGAACTTTTGTGCCCCTTAGTGGTCTGAATTTATTTAATGTATACAGTAAATGGCGATATTTGGACAAAAAAATATGACAAGTTGTATTTTGAACTGTCAATGTTTTGTTTTTCTCCCAAAAACTGCATTTTTGCGCGAACGCTCATTTTTGGGGTGTCAAATGGAAGAGAGCTTGAGTCACATAATTCTGGTCATTTTAGTGTATTAAACATTATATATGCAAGGCTACCATCAAATATACTGTAAAACAATATACCGAGTAAAAAAAAAGCTAGCAAATGTTCCCAATTAAAGCAGACACTGTAATTGCTTCTTCTGACATTGATGTTGTTTAAAAATTGTAATAAGTCAAATTCAAACTAATGACTGTGTAGCCGCCAGTATCAATATACTTTAAGAAAATTAATGAAATATTGCTGAATATCTAAGCATTAATTTAAATTTAGATCAATACTAATATATTTAAAAACAGCAAGTGAAATAAGACTGATCTTTTATAATGTTTCATTTGCATTTCATGAAATCAAATAATTGAATGACATTTAGTTTTAAGGGTAAAGTGAGTTTAAAAATCATTTTAAAGTTTTTCAGGGATCATAATTTGAAGTATATTTAAAAGTTATTTAATACAGTGAGTGATATCAGCAGCTAAAGTCCGCCTTATTCCTTCTGAGTGTTCTGATTTTCTACTTGTGTGCTTGTGCTTGACATTGCTGATGGTGGCTCTCCTTGCCCACATGAGAGGGCATTGGAGTACCTTCACTTCATGAAGAGAAACTCTGAAATCGGAAGAATCACAAAGAGTACTTTCACTGTATACCCAAAGGTCATGAAACAAGTAGCCACTATATTGGCAAACTGAAATTTTTTGAGTACCTTATTTTTCGGACTACAAGACACACCTGAGTATAAGTCGTACCAGCCAAAAAATGCGCAATGAAGAGGGGAAAACATATAAATTGCACGAGAGTATAAGTTGGATTTTGGGGACGTCAACTTATTTAATTGGAGACCAAGCACAAACATTATGCATTATAGTAGTTATAAAACAGAGAACAAAGTGCAATATATATAAATACAGTTTTTGCAATAGGGCTTGTTCATATTTTGTGTTTTATTGCAAGAGCGTAGGTTTGGTCTAAACGTTGGTAGGGACTAGAGGAGTTCCAAAAAATCGATTATTACATGCATCGCGATTCGACACGTGACGATTCGATTACGATTCATAAAGGCTCAAAAACGATGATTTTCCCTCATAACTTTATGGCAGCCTAATGGATGCTGCCTGTAACTGAGTGAGAGATTTATTCTTTTTCAAAAGACTGGAAAATAAATTTGTGTATGAGACAGGCAGGGACAGAAGCGCGACCCGGCACACTTCTGTGCGCAGGATATTTTTTAGAGCGAGAGGGGAAGAGAGATAGTTTGTTGCTCCTCCTCTTTCAGATTCCCAGCTGTAGTTTCAAGTCGTCAATTGAAAAATGTCCTGAGTGTGTTTCGAAGACCCGTGTGTACACGAACCCTCTTGTACTGTTTAGCCTTTATTGTTGTTGTTTATGAGCGCTAAGCTAATTAGCTAATTTGCTAACGTGTATTTCATATGCAGAACGTGTAAAACCATGATTAAGTACAGCGGTACCACTACAAACATGCGAAATATTACAGAAATCTGTGAAAACAAGGTATATTGGTTAAAAGAAGGTTTATTGATAAAGACACTTTGTTTCCAGAAAATGTGGAATTCATTCCACCTGTGTAAATTTTATTTTATTGTTGAGAGAAATAAGTACTCCCTTTAAAATGGTTCATGTTTTTGCACTTTCTTGTATAAATAAATAAAAAAGCAGCTTAAGGGCAGCTTTTTGTTGTATGGGCATGTTTCCATCATTCCTGTTGAATCATTAGGATATTTTAAATAAATGATGGACAAAAATTTGTTTCGTCTTTTTTAATTATTAATGTACGATGCATCAATAATTGTGATAACCGCGATCATCGCCAATACTGTGATCATCATCCAAGAATCGAGTCGTAGCACCCTGAATCGTAATCGAATTGACTCGTGGGGTGCCTAAGATGGCACACCCCTAGTAGGGACGATATAACACGCATGTACATTTTTTGCTGGGGACGGGTTATTAATAAGACCAAGCAGATTATTGAACGGGGATCGAGGCTACATTTCTCACGAATATGAACCTAATTAATTGATAAGGTAAATGATCAATGCAAAATAAATCTATTTACTTATACTAACTTTCTTGTGTATTGGTTCAGGTGATACAATGTTCCATTCAAATCTTTGTTTTCAAAAACTACGAAAGAAACATTTTCAATTGCAAGTCCCTTTATTTAAAAAAAAAAAACAAAAAAAACCGGGAGCTATCCACATCTGGAGTATAGTATTGCAGTAAAGTATTGTAATATAACAGCGATTTTGTAAAAAATTCATGAAAAAAATCTGAGGTATCCAAGGACCGATCTACATCTGAGGCATAGTAGACTCGAACCAAAGTACTCTCATGAAATTCTGTTGCGTGATTTCATTTCACTTTTTTTTTTTTCATGTCAGTTCATGTTCATGTCAGTTTTTTTCTTTTGAATAAAGGGACTGCAGCCACCGCATTGCAATGTTGTAATGCTAATAATACAAACAATGATCCAAATGAGGTACGGCTAGCTTTTTGCAGGTCACACAGTTTAATATTATGCTAACTCTGATGCAGATCGGACTTTCACTAGCAAAATTAGTGGCGTTTCCCCCACCTCCACAACATTGACATATTTTTACATTACATACAGTGGCTGTTGCTGGCTGGGAAAAAAAACTTTCTAATATCCCTCTTCTTCAAATGGGGTGGAGGAGGCGGAATGTTGTCGACTTGAATCTCGCGGATGTGTGAGTGTCTGTGTGGTGGTGGGGGTCAAGTCTCTAGCCTCTCTGCTCTCACTAAATTAATGGAGTGCATATCCGATGTGAAGCAGTGGCTAGCACATAACTTTTTACATCTAAACGAAAGCAAAACTGAATATAAAACTTTTGGCACACCTTTTATGTTAAATGCCCTTGAGCCCAACTCTGGCACTCTGGCTCCCTTTTTTAAAACACATGTTAAAAATCTCAGAGTGATATTCGATAGCAGGCTCAACTTTGAAAAACAGATTAGTTCTGTTGTAAGAGCAAGTTTTTTTCCAGCTCCGTCTCTTGGCCAAAGTGAAGCCTCTTCTTACTCGCCACGACCTCGAAAAAGCAATTCACGCTTTTATAAGCTCAAGGCTGGATTAATGCAACGCACTTCATGTTGGTCTTCCCAAGTCCCCAATTTCTCGTCTCCAACTTGTTCAAAATGCTGCTGCTCGATTTTTAACAGATACACCTAGACGTGAACAAATTACCCCCGTGCTATCATCGCTCCACTGGCTTCCAGTCCATTTTAGAATTGATTTTAAACTTTTACTGTTTGTTTTTAATTCTATTAATGGCCAGGCTCCTTCTTACTTATCGGAAATTTTAACCATCCGTAATTCTGGCAGGACTCTTCGCTCTACCGGCCAACTTCATTTGCACGTTCTGAGGTCCAAACTCAAACAGTGGGGAGACCGATCTTTTGCGGTTGCTGCCCCCAGGCTATGGAATAGTCCTTCCCCTGAAATCCGCACCACTACGAATTTGGGCCTTTTTAAATCTCGTTTAAAGACACACCTTTTTCCACTCGCCGTATCCTAAGATTAGTTTAGCCTGGTTTTATTTCTTAAGGGTTTTTTATGTTTTCGGATTTTATCTGTTTTATTTTTTTATTTGCTGTCTGATTGTTATCGTGATTAGAGATGTCCCGATCCGATATTTGGATCGGATCGGACGCCGATATGGGCAAAAAAATGTGCATCGGTATCAGATCGGAACACGGAAAAATTCCGATCCAGACTTCCGATCCAGTTTTTTTTTAAAGTCTGGTCCGGGTTTTCCAGCGCTCTGATTTACATAATCCATTCCAGTTTTTGCTTCGGTTTCCCTAAAGTCCGGTCCACATTTTACGGCAGACCTTCAACACACTACATTTACATTACCGTCTCCCAATTTACCGAGAGACTTTATCGGTAAAAATGTCAGCTGTGTGGGATCATTTCACCTTAAAGGACGACAAAGACGAAGAGGCAGAGTGCAACATATGCCACAATAAAGTCAAGCGTAGTGGAAAAGCTGTAAGAAGTTTTAATACAACCAACCTAATCAAGCATTTAGCGAAATACCACCACAAACAATATGAGGAGTATGTTAAGAAAAAACCGAAGACAAAAAGAAAGGTCCTACGCAACTAACACTGGCAGAAACTTTTGCTATGCGTGACAAACTGGCACTCGACAGTCCCAAAGCCCAGGGAATAACAAGTCATTGCCGAAGAATTCATTCTGTATGACGAGCCATTATCTCACGTGAGTAAAGACGCACCATCCAACACTTAGAACCACGGTACAACATGCCCAGCCGTCATTACATCCTTGAGCGATTCGGCAGTGGAAGATTAGAGAACGATTCACAAACATCCAAATTCCGATTATTGAAATATGTCAAGTAAAGCGGAACTAGTACACAGCGCGGTCTTCGGGACGCAATGAGAAACTGACCGCATTGCGTCCCGAAAGTAAAGAAATGCTTTTCATAGGCCCGGGTAATGCCAATGCTCAACTCACGGCTTTAGCTCAACTCATGCCGCTGGATAAAAAAAACACAAGAATACCTGACTGCTGCTGACAGCCGCTCCAAACTACGTCGTTTTACTGGAGATAATAGATATCATATGTATATAGAACTAGATGCTATATGACAGACTCGACTGCGTAAGCAACATTGAAGTATTGAAAACCAGATGCGTTAGTAAACCGCCGCCATCTTAAAGCAGAAGACTTCCCTAGTAGGCTGTTGTGAACTTTCCAAGCGAACCTAATTAACTTTTTACCTAAAATACTCCTAAATCGGCAAAATCTTGACTTGAATCTATCTTCAAAACAGTTTTCAAACTTTCACATGTCGAATGTAGACAGAAGGGAAATTATGGAATAACGGGAGCAATTTTAACAACTTTAACAGTTGATTCGCAAAATTAAATGAATTGAATGTAGTTTAAAGCTGCTGATACAGAATGGGGACTTGAGTATTTTATTTACTGTTTTAAAATGTTAACTTGATACTGAAATAGTCTTTTATTTAAACCTGAGAGGCTTTTTATTTAATTATTGTAACTAATGCACGAAACATTAAAAGCATCTAATAGCTTGGGGGATTTGTGGGATTTTCCACAGAGGTTGTTGGTGTGTTTTGCTTTTTTTAAGACAGTTTACAATATTATTTGCATTTTTTACTGACTGACTATGCCATTTCTGTTTGTTATTTATAATGTTTTGTGTTTGTCACTGAATAAACAGGTCAGTTTCTTGTTACCAACCGCTGTGTGTTATTCAAACTCACCTAATTCAGCTGGCTAGTTGTTATCAAGAGTACTAAAACCTTTTTCAACATGAGTCTGACAACTAAGTAAGGAGGCTAAATAACTTTAAATTTTAACACATGCTCAGATAGGCCGGTATCGGCCAGTATCGGTATCGGATCGGAAGTGCAAAACAATATCGGTATCGGATCGTAATGCAAAAATCTGGATCGGGACATCCCTAATCGTGATGCATTGTTTTCTTTTTTTTCTTAATGTCATTGTATAATACTTTCCTGCCTTTTATGAGCCATGTTTGTCTTTGCTGTAAAGCACTTTGGGGACCTTTCGGGTTTTGTAAAGGGCTAAATAAATACATTTGATTTGATTTGATTTAGCCAATCAAACGTGCGTTTGACGAGGAAAAAAAATAGTCGGGCACATTCAACAAGTGAAAAGGGATTAATAAAGTCTGAACATAATGAAAATAGTTCACTTAATGATAGTAGGGTTTATTCAATCCTTACAACATATGGGAAGAATCTAAATTACCTATATAACTGAACTCATTATATAATGCAAATAAGGTTGCTTAAAAGTTGTTGGGGACAATATGAGCATCCTGAAAAGTTGAGTGATATGTCCGTACCGTCTCTATACCAACCGACGCCCTTATTTTATTGTCAGATGATGATGTTTTTTCAGATTTCTGACCGTCCAGAATGTTGTATTTTTTTAAATTATTAATAAAGCAACTGTTGTATGTGGAATTTCTGAGGTAGTAAGATCTACGTTTGAGTCCTGACAGAAAAAGCTGGCCGTGAAGGGTAGGAGAGAACGCGCCAGGAATAAAAGGGCAACGCGGCTGTGTTTTATGTTTGCTGCTAAATGACTTTTCTCGGCCCGCGACTTTGATTGAAGCCACGTCGGAGCGGAGACGCGCCACTCGGCCGCGGCCGCTTGCCTGCTCGGCGGGAGATTGCGACGTGCTCACTTTCGCTCCTGCATTATTGAAGGGGAACACATTTCTCGCCAGGCGGGAGATGTTGAAAGGGGGGGAAAAAAAGAAGCGAATGGGAGCGCTCGGTTCTGCTGATAAAGCTGATGACTGGACGGCAGTGCAGTCAAATATCCATTGTTGTATTATTTTCAAACAGGTCAATATCCATTGTTGTATTATTTTAAAGCAGATCAATACAGAAGCCGTTTTCCTTCCCTGGCGGGTGTGGCATCAATCACAAACAAAGCTTTTATTGTGAAAGGGACGTCATGTGACCGGCTCGGTTTCTTTGTGCTTCTGGATGATGGATCACTAGATGGTGACTCTTCATTGGTGATGTCGATTTGTATTGTAAACAGAACTCTTAATATACGCAGGAAATTTTGCGCAGTCCGTGTGGTGATTTCCTGTGGTTAAATGAACGCATTGATCAAACTTTTTGAGCTGAGACACATGCTCGACTTTAGAAAATCTTGTTGCCAACCAAAAATGTCACAAAATGTATCCTCTGTATCCTTGAAATAATGATGAGCTGGTTTCAAATACACTAAGAAATGTACTTTCACAGAGTGGAGTTTCTTTAGCTCAACACAAAACTAGAAATGGTGTTTTATTATCCTGCCGGGCACTCTACGTTGCTTCCATAGATAGTAGATAAACAAAGATACAATTAATTTTAGGACAAATTACGGTATTGGCTCGAATATAAGATGGTGTTTTTTGCACTGAAATAAGACTGAAAAAGAGGGGGTCGTCTTATATTTGCGGTCTAGACATTATACCCATTTACGACACTAGATGGCGCCAGATATCATTGAAGCGATGTTCTGTCATGACAGATCTCAGCTACTCTCAAGTTTAACCAGTTTGCATTACTTTATTGCAATGTTTTTCCTTATTCAGATTTGTTTCAAGACTACAGTTACAGTTAGACTTCACTTTGATGGTAAATGCAGTTACTGCAATTTTGTTTTTTTATCTTAATAAATAGGTTTATTTACATTTCAAAAACCAGAAGCCATTCATTCAAGAATGTGATTGCACTTTAGTTTACATATTTAAATGTTCAGATATTAAGATTTGAATGAGGCAAAATAACATGTTTTTTCTCTCAAATATATTGTTATTAGTGCTGCAACGATTAATCGATTAACTCGAGTATTCGATTAGAAAAAAATATTCGAATTAAATTTTGCTGCTTCGAGTATTCGTTTAATTAAAGTGGCGTTGTAATGGTTAATTTTGAAAGTGTTTGTATTTAGTTTTACTGATTTAAGTGGATACACTGCCCTCCAGTCTGCCTCGTTTAACATGGCTGAATCCAGCTGCTCCATGTTAAGACCAACATAAGCAAGTTTTTGTTTGAGCTAATGTTTTTTTAATGCATTCGTCATTTAGTTTATAGGTATATTTAGCCGTTTTATGTAGGAATATTAGGAATATGTGTCTGAACCATTTGTTAAGAGCATTGTAAAAAAAAAAAAAAAAAAAAAAAAAAAAACTTTAGCGTTTTATAGTATTTAAGCTAGCGGACTTTTGCTATGTAAGTTAGCCACTTGTTCTTTTGTTGTAAATGGATCCTTGTTTATTATTTTTTTTTAGCTCAGCTCAGGTATTTTAATTTTTCATGTTTCTTATCCGATTACTCGATTATTCGAACTAACTAGTTCATCGATTAATCGACTACTAAAATAAGCGATAGCTGCAGCCCTAATTGTTATAATCATTTGTTTCGGATGTACTGTATTGTCTGTCTAAAAATTAATTTGGTGTTTAAAAAGTCTTTTTTCAAACTTGAGTCTTGAAAAAGAGGGGGTCATCTTATAATCAGGGCCGTCTTATATTCGGGCCAGTACGGTAAGTCAAATTTGATCATCTGTTTTGAAAATCTCTATTCCAGATACTGTATAAGTTTTCACTTTCTGGCAACATTTATCCCTTTTAATTGTTTTTTCATTATTTTTTGTTTGTTAGTTTAAATTAAAGTGTAAGGTCATACAATTAGTACTAGTTTTCTTCACATTTTTGGGGGGAAAAAATCTGCTCAAAAGTCACAGAAAATATCTAGATTCAAAAGTTCAGGCATGACCAGTCAGGCAAATTCAGTTGAGAATTTGGGAAGGGAATTAACACTATATGAGCTTTTAATGTACATGTAGTACAATTTGTTTTGGTTTTTTTCTAGTTGGACTGTGCAAGTGTGCAGTTAACAAGTTTCCTAATCTTTGGCATTTAGATTATTTCCTACGGGAAATGTCGCCGTCATATTTTCTATCAAGAGGAGAGATTTCATCAAGCAGCACACAACCTTTTCTGGCTAATAGGGAAGCTGCTTTAATGGTTATACTAAACCCTGAGCCGCCGCTATTCCCAAACATACAATAGTTCGCAGTTACTTGAACACACGGGATTAACCTTGGGTAATGAGCCATGTGCTGCTTCACCAAGTCTCGATTACGTGCTCACGTGAAGGAGAGAAGCGCCGCGCTTCAAATGTGCTGCACGGGAATGACGGGTCGCCATTTCAGTCCTTTTGCTTTCCCTCCGCCACCACCGCCGCTGAGCACGTGGGCAATATAGAGAAGGGAAAAAGCCTCGGAGCTAACGGGCCGTCCACAAAGCCATTCCGGAGCGAGCTCAAGGACGCCGTCTCAATGTCGTGATTCAACGGCCATATATGGTCTTGACAAATGTCCTGACGGAAGGACGCAACGAGGCGGCGTTCCCGAGGAAAAGTACCAGGCTGAAGACGAATGGGACATTGCGGGGTAGAATGCTTAAATCGTCTCTTGTGCTTACCTACCCCGCCTCCTATCAGATGAATGAACTGCTGTATGAATCACACTCAAACGCATATTTAAAAAGTCCATGCTCCACCAGGGCCTGCTCCTTTATGGAAACTTCTGGGGAATCGATTGAAGATTTCTGTTTCCAACGTATTGGGACACAGCTTTGAAACACCCACGAATAAACCGACCTGACCACCAACCCACAGACATACTGGCTGACTAACCCACTGACTAACAATCAACGCATCAAACTACTTTGTCAGCCACTCAAGCTTGCCTACATAACTACATAATCACTGACCAACAGATTACCTGACAAACTGACAAGACAGTCTCCCGACCTACCTTACCTACCAACAAACCACCCAACCTGCATACTACTTGAATGCTGACCAACCATCTATCCACCTACTGTACCAACCAACCAACCAACCCAACCAACTCAACGGCCAACGATGAATCACCTACCTACCGACCGACAAACAATTCAACCTATATACTACTTGTATGCTGAACAATCATCTAACCACCTACTATGGTAAATAACCAACCAACCCTTACCTACTCAATGGCCAAGGATGAATCACCTAACTACCCAATGAAGGAACCCACCCCCCCTCGCCAAGCCGCAGAAACACCGCCAGCCGAACGAAGTGCCGCTCGGCTGGCACCGCTCCCACAAGCCAACCAGTGGGGGCCAACATTCCGCGCGTTCGCCCCCATGTTAACCCTTTGTACTGACTCCATGTTCCAAAAGTTTGAAGAAGGCTCACCGAAAACAGGTTGACAATTCGTCGACAATGGTAAAAAAACAAGGCAAAACAGACGATGGAGGGACCCTGCTGGATCCAAAACAAGGCTACATAGAAATGTTTCCCGAGGAGCGAACTGTTTGTTATCTCAGTGTCCAGTCTTTTTGAAAGCTGCGGTGGAGTGGGCCGGGCCAAAAGATGTGGCTGGGTGTTGTCTTGGGATCATCCCTCTGTGGCCGGTTTTGGGCGGTTAGGTTCGTGCGTCTTCCTTCGTGTCTGGGATGTGGTTGCCACAGCGACCGACGCCCGTCTTGACGTCCCAAGCGCCCGTTATCAACTTCATATCCTGGTTGGGTGGCCGATGCTACTAGGACAGAGCGCCCTGCTCTTTGTCCTTGGAGTGGCCGGGAGAACTGATTGCGAGAGTTGGTGCCTCAATCTTGCCCGTGACGCACATGTTGGGCTTCTGTGATAAGATTTCGTTGTGTATCTATTCTGCTTCTTTTCATTAAACTATGCTGTAAATGCTATTTATTTTATATTAGGTGTGTTAGAGTTGTACAAACAGTCCTACAGCACATATGACAAATGATACTATTCCCTGATGCAAACAGTTAGACGGTGTCTATGAGAAACGGTCTCATCTTTTTCATCCCCCCTCATGAGCCCTGGCAGGGCTGATAAGGTGATTCACTTTACTGTGTCAAAGGACATGGAGTGAAGTCTGCCTAAACTATAGTTAGATGCTTTACTATAATGAATGTGTTAGACCAGGGGTGCTCAAGTCCGGTCCTCGAGAGCCCCTATCCAGCTTGTTTTCCATGTCTCCCTCCTGCAACACACCTGACTCAAATAATCAGGATCATTATCAGGCTCCTGCAAAGCTTGCTGATGAGCTGATCATTTGATTCAGGTGTGTTCAAGGAGAGGGACATGGAAAACAAGCTGGATAGGGGCTCTTGAGGACCGGACTTGGGCACCCCTGTGTTAGACTAATGCAAACAATTACATGGTGTGTGCGAGAACGGTACCTATTCCCTTCACTAACGATCGACAAACCACCCAACCTACATACTACTCATATGCTGATCAATGATCTATTCACCTACTGTACCAACCAACCAATACCTATTCAATGACCAAGCACTACCCACCTACCAACCGACTGACTAACCCACTGACTGACTGACCGACCTACAACCCACCCACCGACTGACTGACCTGAGCTACAGCGTATATACGTACCTAGATTCTTATTGACCGAATGACCAACCTCCCACCTGACCAAGCTCCCTCCCTAATTTTCCCAACTACTTATCCATATACCAACCGTCACCCAATCTTAGATATTTATCTTCCATTAATTTGTTGTCTTCAACTTTTAGGCCCAATACATTTACATTTCGTCTTTCCCAACTGTTTGTTTAGAAACATTCAATGGGGAAATATACAGTGCCTTGCAAAAGTATTCGGCCCCCTTGAACCTTGCAACCTTTCGCCACATTTCAGGCTTCAAACATAAAGATATAAAATTCAAATTTTTTGTCAAGAATCAACAACAAGTGGGACACAATCGTGAAGTGGAACAAAATTTATTGGATAATTTAAACTTTTTTAACAAATAAAAAACTGAAAAGTGGGGCGTGCAATAATATTCGGCGCCCTTGCGTTAATACTTTTTAGCGCCACCTTTTGCTCCAGTTACAGCTGCAAGTCGCTTGGGGTATGTTTCTATCAGTTTTGCACATCGAGAGACTGACATTCTTGCCCATTCTTCCTTGCAAAACAGCTCGAGCTCAGTGAGGTTGGATGGAGAGTGTTTGTGAACAGCAGTCTTCAACTCTTTCCACAGATTCTCGATTGGATTCAGGTTTGGACTTTGACTTGGCCATTCTAACACCTGGATACGTTTATTTTTTAACCATTCCACTGTAGATTTGGCTTTATGTTTTGGATCATTGTCCTGTTGGAAGATAAATCTTCGTCCCAGTCTCAGGTCTTGTGCAGATACCAACAGGTTTTCTTCCAGAATGTTCCTGTATTTGGCTGCATCCATCTTCCTGTCCATTTTAACCATCTTCCCTGTCCCTGCTGAAGAAAAGCAGGCCCAAACCATGATGCTGCCACCACCATGTTTGACAGTGGGGATGGTGTGTTCAGGGTGATGAGCCGTGTTGCTTTTACGCCAAACATATCGTTTTGCATTGTGGCCAAAAAGTTCCATTTTGGTTTCATCTGACCAGAGCACCTTCTTCCACATGTTTGGTGTGTCTCCCAGGTGGCTTGTGGCAAACTTTAAACGAGACTTTTTATGGATATCTTTTTAGAAATGGCTTTCTTCTTGCCACTCTTCCATAAAGGCCAGATTTGTGCAGTGTGCGACTGATTGTTGTCCTATGGACAGACTCTCCCACCTCAGCTGTAGATCTCTGCAGTTCATCCAGAGTGATCATGGGCCTCTTGGCTGCATCTCTGATCAGTTTTCTCCTTGTTTGAGAAGAAATTTTGGAAGGACGGCCGGGTCTTGGTAGATTTGCAGTGGTCTGATGCTCCTTCCATTTCAATATGATGGCTTGCACAGTGCTCCTTGAGATGTTTAAAGCTTGGGAAATCTTTTTGTATCCAAATCCGGCTTTAAACTTCTCCACAACAGTATCTCGGACCTGCCTGGTTTGTTCCTTGGTTTTCATAATGCTCTCTGCACTTTAAACAGAACCCTGAGACTATCACAGAGCAGGTGCATTTATAGGGAGACTTGATTACACACAGGTGGATTCTATTTATCATCATCAGTCATTTAGGACAACGTTGGATCATTCAGAGATCCTCACTGAAATTCTGGAGTGAGTTTGCTGCACTGAAAGTAAAGGGGCCGAATAATATTGCACGCCCCACTTTTCAGTTTTTTATTTGTTAAAAAAGTTTAAATTATCCAATAAATGTTGTTCCACTTCACGATTGTGTCCCACTTGTTGTTGATTCTTGACAAAAAAATTAAATTTCACATCTTTATGTTTGAAGCCTGAAATGTGGCGAAAGGTTGCAAGATTCAAGGGGGCCGAATACTTTTGCAAGGCACTGTATATCTACATATAAAACATATTTATATTTCCTTTTAAGCACATATGTTGCTGTAGTACTCATTTTGATGTCCTGCATTTATGTTCTGTGTGTTAGACCAACTGTGTTAAAGCAGCCACGTACAAGTCAATATTGTACACTTGAGGCGGGTGAAGGCCGTCGTCAAGGCAACACTGGCAAACATTCACCACTGATATCGTCGTGTTTTATTCATCTAGTCGGGAGCAGCACTTTAAGACGTCAGCACTCCAGCCTGAATAACTCTTGAAGGTCCGCTAGCTGCGCAAAACTCCTCCGTTGATTTGGGGAGGCGTGCGGCGGCAGTGGCGACGATATCCGCGGCGCCTGGACGCTCGCCATTGTCAGCCTGTCAGGATGCCCAAATTGAAATGTCAGCGCCCAACGAAGAGGCGCTGAATTAGAATGGATGCCGTTATTATTATGCGAAGTAGCGCTAATCCTCGTTCGTATGCTGGCTCAAGTCCGACAGTGGCTCGGATTATAAAAAACTCTTATTAACAGAACCACACAGTGCGGGTCGGCTCTATCAGAAGCCATTAAAGCGTGTCCTATTGATTATGTGCACCACGTCGCTTCCGTTTGATTCTCAGGGTCTCGATCAAAGGCAGATAGCAAATTGAGTATGTCTCAACCAATTTGGTGTTGTTGACTCGAGAGTTGTAAGTGGAATATCGTATTTTGAAAGATCAGACTTATTCAAAGAAAATTAGATAAACTTTTATATCCTGGAGTAGGCAGGATTGAAGCCATAACACAGGCTTGCAACCCTACTTTAACTCATTGGCTGCCATGGACGGCATTAGATGTCCAAAATGATTGGCCGTCTAATGCCGTCAATGGCACTTAAGGATTCACAGCTAGTCCTCCCAGGTTAAATTAAGTTGCCTATCGTTGTCAATAGAAGCCAGTTAGTTTAAAGTATGTCCCAGGCTCATAACCTTAACTTTGAAACCCAAACACTGACTCGCAACAATATGTTGAAATTCTGCCAAACTTTAATAACACTGCTTTTGAACCTTAACAATGGCTACAAATACTTTAAACCAAGTCTTGAGATCCTTAAAACCTAAATCCGAAATTGAAACAATCTGAAACCCAGACTTGAAACCCTCATCCTAAACCTCAACTATAAACATAACTCAAGTTTGAAACCAGAATCCAAAACACTGACTTAAAACCTCAATTTTAAACCTTATGAGGCGGCAGTTTGTAAAAACCTCAAGCCCGATTTGAAACTCTAACCCTGTTTGAATCTAACATGAGACCTGTTTAGCCTCATTACAGTAGATTCTTGAAACCTCAACTTGAAACCCACCGCAACCCACATAATCGGTACAGAAGAATGAATGAATGAACTTGAAACCAAACTCCTGCTGTAAATCATAACCCATGTTGTGAAACTGTAACCTTAGTTGAAACTGTACTTGGAAACCCTGGTTTTAAACCTAGACTTTGAAAATCTTGACTATCTCTATCCACAAATGTCAGGAATGCACACTGGGGAACAGAGAACTGAGCTCCACAGTTGCGATAACCTCCAGTAGGTCCACATCAGTTTCTGCGTCTCATGGAGAAAGCTCCCAAGGCGGAACATGACGCTGGCGTGCAGGTCGTGTTTAATGTCATGCGACTGCTTTGAAAGTAATCAATAAGATAATCTTTCCTCCGCTAAGTACTTGAGACACCTTACACCTGCAGCACCGGCGGGCGATGCAAATGAGCCCACTCTGCCGGGACGAGTCAGTGTCTGGAAATCTTGTTTCCACGCAGCCAGGTGGTAGGTAGTGGAATCATTCATCTACTTCTTTTGATGACGCTGCAAATCAACAACACCCGTGTTTAAAACTTTTGTCGCACCAATACCATTTTTTTGACTCCTAATACTAATCCTCATAACGGCGCAGCCGCTACCACGTCTTTTTAGAAAATGCTAAATTACCTTATACTTGAATGTAAATTAATTTTCTATCATGGCTTGGTCAGACACTGTATGACTGCCATTCATTGACGGCGCGAGACGTCCAATCCATTTAAAGCTGGAGGGTGGCAGCCATCTCTCCCACTTCAAATGGATTGGATCTCTACTAGAGACAAATTAATGTTGGGAGGCGGCTATCTTTGGTAGAGCGACCGTTGGTTGGAAACTAGATCTTCAAAAGTCAATACTGCGCAGCTTCGGTGCGCTATTTCTTAGTACTCCCCGATACCGATGACTTCATACTAGTACGACTCGTTGTTGTGCTTGAATGTAAATTAATTTTCTATCATGGCTTGGTCAGACACTGTAAGACTGCCATTCATTGACGGCGCGAGACGTCCAATCCATTTAAAGCTGGAGGGTGGCAGCCATCTCTCCCACTTCAAATGGATTGGATCTCTACTAGAGACAAATTATGGTTGGGAGGCGGCTATCTTTGGTAGAGCGACCGTTGGTTGGAAACTAGATCTTCAAAAGTCAATACTGCGCAGCTTCGGTGCGCTATTTCTTAGTACTCCCCGATACCGATGACTTCATACTAGTACGACTCGTTGTTAATCTTACTTTACAAAAGTAATTAATTACAGTTACAAATTCTCCCAAAAAGTAATTGCGTTAGTAACTCAGTTACCTGAATGTAAGAGTAATTAGTTACTTGGCAAAGTATCTGGTGATAATTTTGATTTTTTTTTTTTTTTTAAAACAAAACAAAAAAAAGCAGGTCACACAACGTGAAGTTTAAAGGGTTTTTTTGGGGACAATTGGCCCTAGCCCAATTCTTTACCCTAAACTTAACCAGACACGGGGGTATTGCGGCTATTGCGATAATTACATAGTAAGTAACCTTTGCTATGTTTGGAAGTCATTTAATGTTATGAATCAACCGTTAAAGTTGTTAAAATTGCTCCCGTTATTGCGTTAGTTCCCTTCTGTCTACTTTTGACATGTGTAAGTTTTAAAACTATTTCATCATTTAACCCTTTAATGCCAGCAATATGAAGCAATTATCACAGAATCCCAAAATTTGAAAAATAAGGTCTTAATGAAACCTTTTTTTCAAATTTGTAAAAAGAAAAGTCAAAATGAATATGTGTAATAAGCGCTCAGATATCTATAACACTTCCGAAATCCTGTTTGTTTTTCTCATGGTACCTGCAGATGCATGTGTTGACTTGCAGCCATCATTTTTTTTTTCAAAAAGAAATGTCAAAATTCTGAATTAGTCTCAAAATCATGAATTTTTAGGTGTATCAAATGTGAAACATTTGTAAATATAGGGTTAGAGATAGATTTAAGTCAAGATTTTGCCGATTTAGGAGCATTTTAGATAAAAAGTTACTTAGGTTCGCTAGGACGGTTCTCTACAACAGAACCTTCCTGAGAAGTCTACTGCTTCAAGATGGCGGCTGTTTACTAACTCATCTAGTTCTTTATTATACATGTTGCTAATGCAGCCGTGTCTGTCATTTGCATCTAGTTGTGTATATATGTGATATCTACCGAAGCATCATGTGGACGTAGTTTGTAGGCTATCGGCTACAGTCAGGTATTATTGGAGCCACCTAGCATAGTAGCATTGCGTTTGCAACGGTGTCACCCTCCCTTGCCTCCTCCCCAATCTTGCTCTGCTCTCTCGTCTCCGTGAGTCCGTCCTTCTCAGACTTTTCTTGTGTCAGTCAACCAACACAGTAACGCACACCTTTCCCGCCTCACTAATGGTAACGGCGTTGCCAAGATGAGAAAAGTAATAAGAGTATTCACGACTGAAGAAAATAACGCCGTTAGTAACGCCGTTATATTCTAACGCCGTTATTAACAACACTGGTAGTACTACTACTAGTATCGGTATCAATGCAACACTACTAATAAGTCTAGTGTACAACACTTGACTTCACTTAGAACTAGGGTTGTTCCGATCATGTTTTTTTGCTCCCGATCCTATCCCAATCGTTTTAGTTTGAGTATCTGCCGATCCCGATATTTCCCGATCAGATTTTTTTTTGCTCCCGATTCAATTCCAATCATTCCCGATAATTTTTCCCGATCATATACATTTTGGCAATGCATTAAGAAAAAAATGAATAAAACTCGGACGAATATATACATTCAATGTACAGTACATAAGTACTGTATTTGTTTATTATGACAATAAATCCTCAAGATGGCATTTACATTATTAACATTCTTTCTGTGAGAGGGATTCACGGATAGAAAGACTTGTGACTTTGTATATTGTGACTAAATATTGCCATCTAGTGTATTTGTTGAGCTTTCAGTAAATGATACTGAAGGCCATGCTCAATGCATGATGGGAAGTGGAACCATGACTGTGCGTAGTGCTACCAATTGATATATCTTCTCTGCGTTGGGAAATAACATAAGGTGTTAAGAAAAAGATCAATTGCTACCTTGCTTCCCCACATTGCTTCCCATGAATATTTCTAATCGTAGGGAGAGGGATTGTAAGGCTTTAGCCAATTAAAAAAAAGGCTCCAAAGGCTGCCAAAATTCACTCTACTCATTTTAGGCTGCCGTTTATCTCTCTATATAGGTAAAACGGCGCCATTACAGACTGAGCGTGACAATGCGTGAGTGGGTCGTGCAGCGCATGCATTAATTGCGTTAAATATTTTAACGTGATACATTTCTTAAAAAATTAATTACCGCCGGGATAAATTTGATAACCCTACCTTAAGCCTAAAGACTCTTGATGAGTGTAACGTATTATGTCTGTAACGTTAAATACAATTAGAAAACGATTTAATTAAAAAATATATATATTAAAAAAAAGGCATGGCCGATACTTTTTTGCCGATTCCGATTCTTTGAAAATGACGTGATCGGACACTATTGATCTAGATGCCGATCGATCGGACATCTCTACTTAGAACCCTATATTCAGATGAATATTTAATAAACCCTGATTTAAAACTCAAAAGTTAACCCTTGAGAGTCGAAGGACGCGCCGGCGCGTCCTCAGCGCACGTCGTCTTTGAAGCGCCCTCACGTTTTAATTACGTCACCCACATGCCGTTGGTTGGTCTCGTTTTAAAGTGCGGAAGTTGCGGTTTACTCTCATTATTATTTGAAGTCAATCGACCAACTAGAACGTGAGATATTGTCATTTAAGTTTTATAGTTTTATTGTCCTCTCAAAAAAACATTAAAACGCTGCATGGATCATTTGTTTATGTCTATATTTCCATCATTTCTAGTCCTTTTTCAAAACGGAAGCTCCATGAAAAAAACACAAATCAAACCCTTTCGAAGTCACAGTGGAAGCACAAAATGCGTTTTTTTTATTTTTATTTTTATAAATATAACTGCGGTGCGAGGTTCAACCGAACGAGAGGGAGGAGGAGTGTTCTGAAGCAGCGAGGTGGCGAGCGACGGCCAGTTGGATACTGCTGGATCGAGCAGCGACTTTGTGTGACTTTGACAATGAACGGAAAACTAAATTTAGCGCAAGCAATTGTGCTTATGATCAACTTGAGGAAGAGGATGGTCCAAATTCGTCATCATCGTCTTCTTCGGAAGAGTCCTCGAGTGAAGATAGTGACGGATTTGAACACGTGGGTGACGCCATCGACGAGCAGAGGTAAACCAACTCACTCTTTTTTTTCATGCTGAAAACGTTTCTTTTGAAAGTTTCTTTTGATATCGCAAGACAAAGTTAATTTTGATGCAATATAAGTGTGTGTTTGTGTATATAATAATAAAATGTGCATATCAGATCAAGTCGTACGTGCACTGTGGGTATCCCAGGCAGGAATTTATAATTTGTGGTGTTCTTCTTTCTATATGAAGATTAGGGATGTAGCACATATTCAGCTATGGTATTCTTTCTATTGTCATACATATAGATTTCCATTATTATTTATTGCTGTATATATTTTTATTTTATACTTTATTATTTTCATAAATACTGACTTATTTTCATGTACATTTATAGTGACAATGAAAGCAAAGTGAAATGAAAATGGAAGGGTGGAAAGAGGACCGACACCCCATGGAAGTGTGAGCTGTGTGATGTAGCCGTGTCTAATTCCAGGACGAAACTGCTTTTCGGAGTGGCATGACTGAAAAAAATTTAACTTGTTTATTGTAAATATTTTTGAAAATGCTTTTTTCCCCCCAATGTTATATATATATTTTTTTCCCACATCAATCTTCTCAATTTGTGTATATAAATGTGTGTTCAAGAAGCTTGATTGTGTGTACATAGTTTTCATCAGGCGATTGGCCGCAATACCTAAACTCATAAAGAGATGGCCTCTAAACACTTTTTGTGTTAGATGGTATATATTTTTTCACTGTTCTTCACTGTTAGGTCTGCTGTATATAACCTGTTTTGACTGGAGCATGTATAAAGGCAAAAAACGCCTATGGCTATACCTGTTGTTTATGTTGAATTGTCAAATATAAGACTATTTATTCTAAATTTTTTTGGTTGAATGTTCATCCTAACATGTTGAATAAATATTACAAAGTTTCAAAACGGTTCGTTACGCATGTTTGGTTGTCAATTGGACATCAATATTAAAAATTTTGACAAAACGATTTTGGAATTTTTGGTCTTTTTGGGCCCAAAATGATGATTTATAATTGATCAGTGAAGGAAACAACAATTTGGACATGAAGTTCAAGGTGTCACAAAAAAAGGGACCAAACCAGGCCATCGTAAACAATTCTTTCTTTGAAATATAAAGGCAACTTCAAAGGCATGCAAAATCAGACAAAATAGGCCCAGACCTTAAAGGGTTAAACTAACCCTGACTTTAAGCCTAACCCTTGTAATGAAATCTTACTTTAAAACCTTGTGAAAACCCCAAAGTCGAATCCTAAATGTAATCTTTAAGCAGGAAGTGCTCATTTGAAACCCTAACTTGTAACCTGAGGCCTGTCTTGAAACCATACTTTTAAAATCGATTGCAGCGTCTGTTGTTTATTAGTCGCGATGTAATAGAAAGGTGATATAGTAGTCGTGTATGACATTTTAGCTGCAGGCTTATTACTCTTCAGCATCATTTGTCGAGTGTGTATCTTTTGTTTCCGCACCCTGGCGCTCTTGTTGTCATTGTGGCGGCGGTTGCGGTTGTGTCGGCTGTGCAAAAGCAGGCCGTCGTCAAAGACTGGCTGAGGTGTGAGAGTCTGGCGCGTCGCAGCAGCCCAGCTCATCTCTCATCCGTCCCCTCCGGCTTTTCAGCTCTGTTCCCGGCCAACTGGATCCTTCCTTGCTTCACCGCTTTACCCCCTTCCCCCTTCTGGAAGATGGCGGCGCGCGTGTTACGGCAGCAACACGGCAAAGTCATTAGGCATTCCTTTTTATCTTCGGTCACGCCCTCTTTGCGTCTTGGGTGGATTTTGTTGCTTGTCCAGACCGAACTAGTCTAAAGAAGTGGTTTGCTTTCAAACTATTTCACGCTTCGCTGCGTCGATGCCTAAACTTGTTTTTAAGATGACCTCGTTGTCGCGCAGCAGATTGCATTCCGGGAAAAGTTCGTTTCCCATCCATGTTTGCTCCCCTTCGGCTGCAAGCGACGGGTGTGCACCGCTCGTCCCGTTCTGTTTGCCTTTGCGGTCTCCTCCAAAAAATAGGGCGCTTACTTCTAATACACAATCTGCACATGTGGAAATGAGGGTTTTAAATGAGTGTTTATGCTTGGTTAAGGTTTCAACGTATGAGTTCAAGCCAAGGCCATGGTATCGAATTTGTTTTAAAGCATTCAAAGTAGCAAAGTAAGTGAAAGATTCAAGCATGATTTAGATATTAATGTAATTTTTTAGGTCAAGGTTAAGGGTTTTAAATGAGGGTTTCAAGACATACAGTGGGGCAAATAAGTATTTAGTTAACCACTAATTGTGCAAGTTCTCCCACTTGAAAATATTAGCGAGGCCTGTAATTGTCAACATGGGTAAACCTCAACCATGAGACAGAATGTGGAAAAAAAAACAGAAAATCACATTGTTTGATTTTTTAAAAAAATTTTTTTAAAGAATTTATTTGCAAATCATGGTGGAAAATAACTATTTGGTCAATACCAAAAGTTCATCTCAATACTTTGTTATGTACCCTTTGTTGGCAATAACGGAAGCCAAACGTTTTCTGTAACGCTTCACAAGCTTTTCAAACACTGTTGCTGGTATTTTTGGCCCATTCCTCCATTCAGATCTCCTCTAGAGCAGTGATGTTTTGGGGCTGTCGTTGGGCAACACGGACTTTCAACTCCCTCCTCACCCCGTGGCGTCAAAATGATAACAAGAACGGTGAGCAAAAATCCCAGAACCACACGGGGGGACCTAGTGAATGACCGACAGAGAACTGGGACCACAGTACCAAATCAGTAACACAATGCGCCGCCAGGGACTCAAATCTTGCACTGCCAGACGTGTCCCCCTTCTGAAGAAAGTACACGTCCAGGCCCGTCTGCGGTTTGCTAGAGAGCATTTGGATGATCCAGAAGAGGACTGGGAGAATGTGTTATGGTCAGATTAAAACAAAATAGAACTTTTTGGTAGAAACACAGGTTCTCGTGTTTGGAGGAAAAAGAATACTGAATTGCACCATACCCACTATGAAGCATGGGGGTGGAAACATCATGCTTTGGGGCCGTTTTTCTGCAAAGGGACCAGGACGACTGATCTGTGTCAAGGAAAGAATAAATGGGGCCATGAATCGAGAGATTTTGAGTGAAAATCTCCTTCCATCAGCAAGGGCATTGAAGATGAGACGTGCCTGGGTCTTTCAGCATGACAGTGATCCCAAACACACAGCCAGGGCAACAAAGGAGTGGCTTCGTAAGAAGCATTTTAAGGTCCTGGAGTGGCCTAGCCAGTCTCCAGATCTCAACCCCATAAAAAATCTGTGGAGGGAGTTGAAAGTCCGTGTTGCCCAACGACAGCCCCAAAACATCACTGCTCAAGAGGAGATCTGCATGGAGGAATGGGCCAAAATACCAGCAACAGTGTGTGAAAAGCTTGTGAAGAGTTACAGAAAACGCTTGGCCTCCGTTGTTGCCAACAAAGGGTACATAACAAAGTATTGAGATGAACTTTTGGTATAGACCAAATACTTATTTTCCACCATGATTTGCAAATAAGTTACTTAAAAATCAAACAATGTGATTTTCTGTTTTTTTTCCTCACATTGTCTCTCATGGTTGAGGTTTACCCATGTTGACAGTTACAGGCCTCTCTAATATTTTCAAGTGGGTACTTGCACAATTAGTGGTTGACTAAATACTTATTTGCCCCACTGTAGATGGGATTGCAAGTCAAGGTAGTTTTCAGCAGAGTTGGGTAGTAATGTGTTACATTTACTTCATTTCATTTACTTGAGTTACTTTAAGAAAAATCATACACTTCATTATCAGTTGACGAGACAGCTCCTACAGATGTTGCACAACTAGGCCTGTCGTGATGACAAATTTTAGTCTGTAATAATTCATCTCTCAAATGATTGCGATATGCGATATTATTGTGCCCGCCTCCCAAATAGTTTTTTAAAACCAGTTTACAATAATACAGTGAGAATACAGTATAAATTAATAGATCAAGTAGGCCCATTTAAACACGATAAATTTTTACTCTTAAATTTAAAAATACTTTTTAAGAAATCACAAATAAAAATAGACCACGCCTCTTTTAAGTAAAAGACAACAATATTAATACCGCACAGAAACACAGAATAAATAAAATGTCATTTCAAGAAAAAAATTAAATAGCACGTATTAACGTAATCATCTAGGCAAATGAAAACTTTCCCCCTCATAGCTTCTGCTATGGCGTTCCATGTGTAATGTTGTGATTGGATGTTTTCCGAGGCACCATGAAGCGCACGCAACGGTGACGTTGTTTTGTTCATGTGATGCGGCAGTGAGAGAGGCAGTGTCTCTACATAGCCTGCCGAGAGTCACAGCTTGAGGAAGTGTTGTTAGCGCCGTGTGTTAATAGAGAGGCAGTGTCTCTACACAGCCTGTCGGGAGCCACAGGTTGAGGAAGTGTTGTTAGCGCCGTGTGTTAATAAAAACAAAGTTTTTGCCAGAAAAACACACATAATAGGACACCATACAGCTTCCTTTTTAATGTTGTCCTTATATGATGATCTGCTGCATCATAAATCACTTTGTGACTTTCCAACCTCCATGATGGAGCGTTCTTCGTTCATGTTCGCTGGTTAAACCGTGAATAAGCAACTGGGCTGTTGACTTCAGGCCTGGCTCGGCCCATTTTGATGGATGCGTCTCCGACAAAAATAAATAAAAAATAGCCTAAACCATCCGCGGAGAGCACGCCGGAGATAGTCCGCAGTCAATCCGGAGCACTGACGCGGCCGATATATGGTACGTTGAACAACAGGATATAATGGGAACAGATTAGCTCTGGCGCTATTTTTTGCCAGACCAGGAACGAAGATGCATTTTGCTTAGTTGGTAACAAGGAAGCCGAACTTTTAACAGCAAGTGTGCATGCGAGGCAATAAATCGCAGATGAAAAATGACCACCTTCATTTTTATTTACCGTGCGATAAATGGGTTATTGCATATTGCGACAGGCTTAATGGCAACTTTCACTGCGATAAACTCCAAAACACACGCTGCGTTCTAACGCCAGATTTAGGTGGAAACAGGACGGAAGTTTTAGTGCATATAAGCAAGCAGGAGTGTCTCAAGAGTGATTTGGTCGAGGTTTTAAGGTAATTATTAAATAAAATAGCACCATGCATGCACTTAGAAACGCTGTGGAAAAAAATTGAAATGAATGGAAAAAATTAATTAGCTTGAAATATTAGCTTGAAATATTTACATAAAACAAATGAAAACTGCCAGGTTTTTTTTGCTTTCAACCAAGCATATAGACTGTTTTGCATTCATATCTATAGAAATTCTATTGGAAGATTTACACATTTATTTCCAAGAATTTTCAACTTAAAAAGCTCTGTTTTGTGATGGCCGCCATGTTGGATTTTGTATCCATAGTGTAACTTTACATTTTGATAATCAGGTAATTTTCAGCGAACTGCCCGTTTTTGGGCAAAAAAATAATTTAGACATTTCTGCGTCTGTATGAAAAAAAAAAAGGCTTTTACGTGTTTCATTTTATGTAACCTTTCAATCTAAAAACAACGAGGGTCAGATAGCCGGCAAGACGTGCTGAGGTTAATTGTGACATCGGAATTCAAACTAAGTTGTGATTGTACATAGAAAAATACTAAATTTGCTTTTGTTGAGTAAAATTCAGATGATTATGCATGCTTTCATTAAGTATGAAGTTTCTGATGTGAAAATTGAGTGATTTATTAGCTGTTCAAAATTGCACTAAATAAAAATTTAAGTCGCTATTTCGGGCAAAAACTTGCAAAAAATCAGATCCCAAAAATGTTAAATATTGCTATTGATCCTAAAAATATAGGTGAGTATCTCTGCCTTTTTTCATTTTTGTCCATCTAGCGTAAAATCTGAGAAATTTATAGCAATTTTAAGTTTTGCCTAACGGAAGTGCCCGTTTTGGTTTTAGGTCGCTAGCGGCTTTAGTTTTAAAAATATTTCAATTTCAAGTTTTTTTAAACTACGCGCCCTACGGAGCGGCTCCACGTCCGGTTTTCCGTCAACTGGTAGTGAAGTCTATTGAAAAATGTACTTCTAAGAGTAGTTTTATCACGCCATACTTTGTACCGCTACTTGATTAGATTTGTGAAGATGAAACGTTAGTCTTACGCCGCTACTTTGGGCTACGCTAGGGTCGTCACATGTTTCCCACATATTAAATTTAACTTTATTTTTGGTAGCACAGTGGCTCTACCAGTTTCACTAATGAGAGGTTGCAACAACAATCACATGTCTCCATTATACCAATCAGAGGTAACAATACAGTCACATAACCATATGGAATACCTATGATCACGCCAGCCTGTTCAATCACGTTGCGTAAAAAATGAAGTATTTTACATAGAGCATGACCTTAGTCATTACTCAAAAGCGTGGATTTCAACCTCTCTCTCTGTTTTTATTTGGCACTGATAGATTGCGGAAAACCAGAGATATGAGGGTTTTAATTTCATGGTAGGAAATATGTTTTCTCCACTAGAAGGAACTCATGCGCTTTGGACAGGTGATGTTTAATTTGTTTAGATTTTTGTAATCAGAATTCGATTATTTTTGTGTAGTATTGTTTTGTTAAATACGGTTATATAATGGGTTATAATACAGTATGATAATACTAATTCATTTACATCAGACATGTCCAAAGTCCGGCCCGGGGGCAAAAATGCGGCCCGTGGTCAAATTTCATCCGGCCCCCAGCCTCTGTCATGAAATCAATAATGTCTGGCCCACACACAGACCTAATGAATTGGTCAGCAGTACTGCTACCAGCATATGAAGTAGCTTGCACACTAAATGCTGCTTCTCACTTACCCACTAAAAGGCAGCAGCACTCTAAGCAACGTTACTCCGTGTGACCTTTTACTCCCAATTTTCTAAAATGGCGACAATCAACAAAAGATAAAGTTGACTGCAACGGCCGACACTTCAAGGATAGGTGGAAATTGGACTATTTCTTCACTAAAATACGCAAAAACTGTGTCTGCCTCATTTGCGAAGAGACAGTCGCTGTTTTTAATGAGTTCAATGTGAGGCGATACTACCAAACAGACACGCTGACATTTACGACAAAATTACAGGGAAGATACGTAGCGAGAAATTGAAGCAACTTAAAGCTAGTTTAATTTTACAGCAGCAGTATTTCGTAAGAGCCCAAGAGATGAAAGAGAACACCACAAAGGCGAGTTGCAACACTTTGTGGAAATTATTAATCAAAGCAATAATAAAGCAAATGTGACACACAGAATGGCTTGCTAAAATTTGCTTAAATATATTATTCTACGTAAAGGACGTCAGCTAAGGCCGGCCCCCCACATTTTTACCACACCAAATCTGGCCCCTTTGCAAAAAGTTTGGACACCCCTGATTTACATGATGTTCTGCTGGGAAAAAAAATATACCATTGTTGAAAAATAATATGACATTGAAAGCAGTAACTTATGACTTGCGTGTTCCTCTCACCAAATACTTTACATGTACTAGAGTTTATTTTTTGGATCACTTTTACCTGAGTAGTATTACCGTTTTGGCTCAAATATGATATTTTTGCTTTGAAATAAGACTGAAAAAGAGGGGGTCTTCTTATATTCGTGGTCTAGACATTATACCCATTCACGACGCTAGATGGCGCCAGATATCATTGAAGTGATGTTCTGTCATGACAGATCTCAGCTACTCTCAAGTTTAACCAGTTTGCATTATTTTATTGCAATATCTTTCCTTATTCAGATTTGTTTCAAGACTACAGTTACAGTTAGACCTCACTTTGATGGTTAATGCAGTTATTGCAATTTTGTTGTTTTATCACAATAGATTGGTTTATTTACATTTCAAAAACCAGAAGCCATTCATTTACGAATGGGATTGCACTTTAGTTTACATATTTAAATGTTCAGATATTAAGATTTGAATGAGGCAAAATAACATGCTTTTTCTCTCAAATATATTGTTATAATCATTTGTTTCGGATGTACTGTAATTATTTTCTGTAAAAAAAAAACAATTTGGTGTTCAAAAAGTCTTTTTTCAAACTTGAGACTTGAAAAAGAGGAGGTCGTCTTATAATCAGGGCCGTCTTATATTCGGGCCAATACGGTATATTGAAGTAACGCTTTTCTTACCTGAGTAAGATTTTTAGCTACTTTACCAAACTCTGGTTTAAAGATAGGGTTAATGTTAAAATGATTCAAAATCACTGTGGTTTTGTCTCGATATTAGACAATCAGTTGCTGTTTATCATTTAGTTTTAGATCAGATAATAGTTTTCCTATAAAGGAAATGTATGGTTTTCAGAAATGTATTTTGTCTCTTGATTTACATTATATTTACTATATTAACCTCTCAAATGTATGATCCAATCAACCCCCGCCCCTTACATTTCACACCATCATCCTCGCATCCTCCGTATTATAAGACCTTCAGACAGTTCTCTTTAAATAAGGGCCGGCCCAGCAGGACGGCGGTCCACGCATTTCTGACCGACGTTCCTCCACACCAACACTGATGTTTCTTTGCTTTGTGAAAAGGTGGTTAGCTTTGATGAAACAAACCCCCCACCTCCGGCCATGCTCCCCCTCCAATGGCCAATACGCAAAACCGGGTGGCGAACACAGGGGGCTTCATTAGCACACCACAGAGGATCAAACCTGAAATTTCACATTTCACATTCAGGCTCCAATGTTTGATCCCCGTCCTTTTATATATATATATTTAAATACATTTTTGATGGCCAAAAATAAGAACGAATGTGTGATCCTCTGCTGCTTTCATCTTTGTATGAGTCGCGACATTACAACCTTTCCTGAATTGCATTCAAGCAGTATTAGATAGCAACATGCTAACTTTTAACTTATTGGCTGCTATTGACAGAAATAGATGTCCAATCCATTTGAACTGGGATGCGTAGCAGTGAATGATCACAACTGTATATGTATACCAGAGGTTGCGCTAGACATTTTCGTTGTCTGTCATTTTGACTGACAGGGTCATAAAAATCCGGTCATAATCTATTTTTACCCGTCACTTAAATTTTTAAAATGATAATGATGACATATTGAATAGTATTTAGTTTTCATTCATTTTTTATTAATATTGTAACACTTGCTTGGCGGCGAAAAATTAGACACGGAAGTCGTGGTATTTTTCTCCCTCTTTTTACTCTGCTTACCGCCAACAACACCAACAAAACAACAACTCCACCCCCAAAGAAAAAGGAGGCAACTATATAGACCCCAATCACCAACGTCACACAATGATCTTAATTGTGGTTGTCTAACCCTAACCCTAACCCTAATTACAGCAGTCCATCTCGCTCTCCTCTTCGGGTCTCTCAGAATACGGTAGAACTTCAAGTCTCTCCGTCTATCTTCTCTGTTACTGCAACCAACCGCCACACACACCTTCACCATTTTGATTATTAATGTTAACGAGCAGAAAAACACGCCGTAATAGGAGGCATGTACGTAGCGGTAATGTGTAAACACGTCAAGCTGACACACAATATGGCGGCTTCAGTCAGGGGGGCGGAGTTGTGACGTCATGTGATTGGGGTCTATACACAGGCGGCAATCTAGTCCACCAATTGGATGACGCGCTGGCACACCATGTGCACCAATAAGAACCTCGCGTTGATGTGTCAATCACGGTGCCGCCCGGCGCACGCTACAATATTCTGACAGAATAGCCAACGACGTCATGCATTAAGAGAGACAATAGCTAATTAATATGCTCACTCGCCACCCTGTGGTCTGGGGTGTGAATTGCAACCTGTCAAAATGACGGACGGACTTCAGTTTTTTCCGTCACCGTTTTAAAAAAACGGTCAACGACAGAAAATATTCGGTTAATGCGACCCCTGATGTATACATATAATATTACTTTTTGTCACTCTGTACCTTTTTTACTAATTATGTTCGCTTGGTGTAAAGAATAAATAAGCTGTTTAATAAATATTCCTCCAAAGTACTTATCTAAATAAAATGTTATCCAAAATAAAAACAAAAACTGATTTAATCCGACTTAGAATATCATATTATTAAATGATGAACCATATTTGGATTTTTTTCTCTTGTGAAAATACAGAAATTCTGCATGCTATGCCATTTTGGATAAGGAAACATAAGAGTAGTGTTTTCATTAAATCAATATGTAGCTGTATAAATAAATATACACACACTATATATAAACAGTAATGTTAGCTAACTTAGGCTAGGTTCGAATCCGATTTTTTCGTGTTTTTCCGACTCGAGTGAACGCGAAAAGTCTCATAAAAGTGGACCATTTCAAATTCGATCAAGGTCACTTTCATAAGTGGTTAAAATCCCATCCGGGCCACATTTTTCCAGAATGTGGCTGCGGTCCGAACTGTCAAGTCCCCCAAATTGGAATTCATGCAGCAATTAACATCAGCAAAAAGCGAGAGAGACCGGGTGCTCTGTAGCTGTGCATTAGCGTTAGCGCCTAGCTTGAAGGCGGCTTTTGAGAAAGGAGCGGGCTTGACAACAGTCATAAAAAAATAAAATGGGTTGAGGATAAGACTGACAATGCTCGGTTTTCTCTCTGCTCCAATGCTCCTGTGCATGCGGGCCAGTTTGCTCAGCACATCTCGAACTGTGAATTAGAGCGCATGTGTGATACTTGAACAGGCTCAATGGACAAAGGCCGTCTGAACGGGTACGCCAAAAAAACAGATATGACAAAAAATCAGAATTGTGCATTAGGACCTGCGGTATGAACCTAGACTTAGTTAGCTAGCTAGTTATGAAGTAGATTAATTTGTTGATAAATAATAATGAAAAGAGTCATGAAAGACACACACACAAAATACTATATGGACATAATACTTACAGTACACGTATCAGCTCTTGCTGTGTTAAATGATCTTCTTAAGCGATGTCACTTTTTACATACCTCGTCTGTGTGGTCCACGGTAAATTTATTCCTGACAGCCAAAGTTGATAAGAACGAAAGATTCCCATTGGATTCTATAGAAAATGCATGTGGGTCATTTTTGACCCACTTGTGGAAGCTTAGGGTAGTAATACAAAAATGACAATTGCTTTTAATGTATAAAAAATTCATCGAAAATTTGAATGACATTATATCAAAAACATGTTTTTTTGAGGAATACCTGGATTATGAATTAATAACAATTTTTAATTCTGAAGATATTTCAAGAAAACAACCTCACCGGGTCATTTTTGACCCACTTATGCATCTAAGGGTTAAGACCACTCAACATTTTCTGTCTAAATAAAAACAAATATAATTCAAAAATATTCTTAATCAGGGTATAACAACAATGAATAAAAATGGACATAAGCGGATTTTATGGGGGGGGGGGCAGGAAGGCCAGCCCCCCCCCCCCCCCCCCCCCCCCCCCGGTGGGTCAAATGCATGTATATAAAAGTTGTAAAGCTATAAAACTGCAACAAAAATGAATGAAATGAACAAAAAAAATTTTTTTTTACAATGGTTCAAAATTATTTTTCGAATAGATCATATGACTAGCAACTTAGACGCTCATTTGCTTTGCATATAATAAAATTTTTTTTTTTTTAAATCAGGGGAGGGCAATTTTATTTTTCAAACGATTTTTTTTCTTTGATTGAAAGTATATATTTTTTAATTGAAGCAACTTTTTTTCGGGATGAAATGATTTAGACACAAATGTCCTACTCATAATAAGGCCCAAACACAAAAAGGATTGCTTCAATCAAAGAAAACTTTTTCAATGAAAAATTCAGTGTTCAAATGCAAATTTTTCAATCTGAAATATTTTTTCGCATTCAAAAACTTTTTCCATGATTGAAATATTTGTTTTTTTAATTGAAGTGATTTTGCTTTTTGAAAATACATATTTTTTGAAGCAACTTATTTTGTAATTGAATAATATAAAAATGTCCTAGCCAAAATGTGGCCCAAACGCAAATCGACATTACATCAATTAAAAAAGTTGTCTCAATAAAAAAATGACTTCAATCAAAAAAAATAAAGAAAAAAGAAATCAATTCAACAAAAATAGCTTTTACATGCATTTTTTTTTTTGTTTCAAATTTATTTTTGCATTCAAACACATTCTTTTTGATTGAAGCAACTTTTTTTTTGATTGAATAATAGACACAAATCCACCTCCATATGGCTCCGCCCAGGGAATACAATTTTGGACTGGGGTAACTACATTGGCACGACACCGACGGGCGTACCATATTCAATGGATGACGGTCTTGGGAAAAAGTATTGCCTAAGCAGCCTGATAAGAATTCCCCTCAAGAATGATGGGAAACACAAAATGCTCATTGTCAACTTATTATTATCAATATTCTCGTAAGTTAATTTTGTTGCTGACACTGCGTTTCGGTGTCATCAACATGTTGTGCCCCCCCGAAATATGCGAAAAAACATTTGAGATTGAAAAATTTGCATATGAACACTTAATTTTTCATTGAAAATGTTTTCTTTGATTGGAGCAATCCTTTTTGTGTTTGGGCCATATTATGAGTAGGACATTTGTGTCTAAATCATTCAATCTCCAAAAAAAGTTGCTTCAATTTAAAAAAAATATATATTTTCAATCAAAGAAAAAAATTCATTTTTAAACATTTTTTTCTCTCTACTATTTTTTTTTTCAATTTATATGCTAAGCAAATGGCTGTCTAAGGTGCTCGAAAAATAATTTCGATTCATTATAAAATGTTTTATTGGTCATTTCATTCATTTTTGTTGCAGTCTTATTGCTTTACAAGTTATATCTATAGGAATCAATTGCATGCAATGACACTTTTCGGCCACCGACCCCCTTAAAATTCGCTTATGGTCATAAGGCGTGAAATACAGTAAATGTAAGTCATCAGCCAATTACACGTGCATTTGAGAGGGGAAAAAAAATGCACATTCAGCAAATGACAATAATTCACTTAATAATGGTAGGGTCAATTATATCCATACAAAATATATAGGAAGAATCTAGTTTACTTATATAACTGAACTCATATAATGCAAATACGGTTGCTTAAAATTTAGTGGGGACAATTTGAGCATCCTGAAAAGTTGCTAGTGTTATGTCCCCACTGTCCCGATGCAAACCTACGCCCTTGGGATCAGTACCTTTAGCAAGGTTAAGAACCACTGCTCTAAAATGAGGTGGTCGGATCTGGAGATCCGTAATTACAACACTTGGGGGCGCCAGTAAACGATTCTGTAATCGCACCAAGACAAGTTGTCATCCTGATCTGAATTTTATGACTTTTTGTAGTGAAGCAATGTTCTTGATGTTATTACACATTGTAGAGAAGTGCGGGGGTGTTGAGTTCGATTCGGCCGGGAAGTGTCGGCGCTGGGGGAAATGGTCTGGCTCTGATCTGCATTGCACATCCGACCTTTCTTCTTGTCAGATGAGTAAGGGCTTCTTCCTGGAGGCGCTTCACCTGCGGCCCCCGAACGCCTCTCAGCAAGCGCCGGCATCCGCTAAGTCCTTCCAGCCGAGCTTTATTTTGAAAGTGCAGGGTCAAAGGTCGCCGCTTGCCTCTCTTGGCAGCCTTTTGCTCATTCGCTACGTTGGAAAAAAAAAAAAAAAGACTATTGATGCTGCTTTCAGGTTGCACGGGAAATATTCGACGGATGCTCGCTTTCATTTTCTTTGTGCAATTAAATTCTTCTCTTTGCTTAAAACTATTTCTCGGACAAAATATTATTGTTCTGGTGCTTAAAATAGATTTTCTCAAGATACCTGTTTACAGTGGGGAGAACAAGTATTTGATACACTGCTAATGGGAAAACCCATTGGCAGTTTATCAAATACTTGTTCTCCCCACTGTAGATGCCTGATGTAAAATATTGAGGTTTCGTTGAGGTAGAAGGGTCCAAAAAGTAAAGTGAAAATGACCGTCACCATTTTGTCTCAACACAAATTTTGAACAGTCATAACTTGGCAGATGAATGAATGAATGAATGAATGAATTTATTGTCGTCATCATCAAAAATGATTGACAGTTTCAGAGTGTGGAATTTTACCCGAAGGAAAGACAAAGACAGACAAGGAAAGACGGGAAAAGCAGATGCTTATCAAAACCCGTCCCCCATCAGCCCGGGACGCACAAACAGCATATTGTGTTTCAGTCCAGTCATAATCTTCACATTTCGTTCAAAAGTCATTGATTGCCATGGATTTTCACATATTGTCAATTCGAGTGGGTTCATTGTATCAGTTGATGTCCAAGTAGGTGTAGGGAGGGAAGGCCGGGGGTGCTATGGAGGCTCGCGTCTGTTGTATCCGCTTCAGAAGATTAGTCATCATCCTCCCTTACCCGGTTTCGTGTTGATTTTTGTGACCATTTGAGCAGCGGCATCACTAAGCGCTGCTTGTTCCTTCGTCACCTGTGACAATTTGTCGCCGTTGTGACGAGCAACCTCCATTATCTCGTTGAGTTGATTCTTCATCCTCATCGAGAATCGGCGAACCCAGAGGGCACCAAGAAGCAACAGGAAGGCGAGAGCCATCAGAGAGCCGAAGATGAAGAGGTCCTCGACGTCCTCAATCTGGAGAGACGTTAAGCATAATGGCCTCCATTTTCCCCAGGCATCCTCCACATAACCAGACGTGAAGGTGTTGGCCGGACATGGTCGTTGGCTTGGTGTAGGTCTCATCGTAGAAAATATTTTATCCAGAGAGCTCAATGCCCAATCTACAAGCTCCATTTTGTAGCAGGTCAAACACGGTACGATATACAACATATCTGTGCCAAACTTCCCGTGCTTGTTGAGAGTCGTACCCTGAAGGGTCCTCAAAAAGGCACTAATTTTTCTTATACATGTCCAGTTCCTTTCAAGCTGGTCAGTTTGGAAGTCCTATGATCACACCAGCCTGTTCAATTACGTGGCGTAAAACAATGAACTTACCGTATTGGCCCAAATATGAGATGTTTTTTTTTTGCATTGAAATAAGACTGAAAAAGAGGGGGTCGTCTTATATTCGCGGTCTAGACATTATACCCATTCACGAAGCTAGGTGGCGACAGATATCATTGAAGCGATGTTCTGTCATGACAGATCTCAGCTTCTCTCAAGTTTAACCAGTTTGCAATTTTTTATTGCAGTGTTTTTCCTTATTCAGATTTGTTTCAAGACTACAGTTAGTTAGACTTCACTTTGATGGTTAATGCAGTTACTGCAATTTTGTTGTTTTATCACAATAGATTGGTTTATTTACATTTCAAAAACCAGAAGCCATTTATTTACGAATGTGATTGCACTTTAGTTTACATATTTAAATGTTCAGATATTAAGATTTGAATAAGGCAAAATAACACGCTTTTCTCTCAAATATATTGTTATAATCATTTGTTTCGGATGTACTGTAATTATTTTCCGTATAAAAATTAATTTGATGTTCAAAAAAGTTTTTTTTTTTTTTTTTTTTTTTTTTTTTCAAACTTGAGTCTTGAAAAAGAGGGGGTCGTCTTATAATCAGGGCCGTCTTAAATTCGGGCCAATACGGTATTGCACATAGAGCACGACCTTAGACATTACTCAAAAGCGCGGATTTAAAAAAAATTTGTAATACTACATTTTAAGGCCCATGTCCACATGCCCTCCGTCTGTTGCCATGATGACCCTTTGTTTGCCAATAAAAGTAGATTTCTTCAGGGACTTAGTCAGCTTATAGAGCCACAAAATTTGGCACACATGGCCAAATTGGCCCAATTGTAGCGTTCCTTTTGGTTTTGTATAAGTGTGTGTGGCTGCACAGCTCGGTAACGCCTCATTTTTTGTAAGACCCTCTTCAAGAGTTTTTTTTTTTTCACCTAGGTGTGTGAGTGTATTTCTCATCTCAGGATATACAAAACATCTCTTTCAGCCATGCACACAACACAAGCAGTTCAATATAAAAAAGAGGTAAGCATGGCCACATGTTAGTTTCTCATGAGATAATGAGAGGGGGACGATCTTCCACCACCCTGAGCTGCGTGCCTACTAGAGGTGTGCAAAATTTCCAATTCTTAGATTATTCGCGATTCGGCCGTGGAAGATTCGAGAACGATTCACAAACATCCAAATTCCGATTATTGAAATATGCCAAGTAAAGCGGAAGTACAACACACTCAGGGCGCCGCGCGTCTTCGGGACGCATTGAGGAACAAAGCGAGAGTCGCTAAACATCATGCTGCTCATTACCCGGCCCCTCGGGTAATGCCAATGCTCAATTCACGCCACGAGATAAACACAATAACATACCTGACTGCTGCCGAAAAGCTGCTACAAAGTACATCCACATAATGTTACGAAAGATATCATTTATATAGGGCTAGATGCAATATAGCTTCGGTAGCGTTGGCAGCACATCTACAAAAAGCTAGATGCGGGCGTTAGTAAACTGCCACCATCTTAAAGCAGTACACTTCCCTGCAAGGCTGTTGTAGCGAACCTTCCAAGCAAACCTAATTAACTTTTTATCTAAAACACTCCTAAATCGGTAAAATATTGACTTGAATCTATCTTTAAAATAGTTTTGTCACATGTCGAAAGCAGACAAAAGGGAAATTATGGAATAACGGGCGCAATTTTAACAACTTTAACGTTTGATTCACAACATTAAATCAATTGAATGTAGTTTAAAGCTGCTGATACAGAATGGGGACTGGGTTTTTTATTTACTGTTATTTTTGTATATTTGTTTACTGCTATGTTATCTTGATACTGAAATAGTAGTTTGGTTTAGCCTGAGAGTATTTTTGAACAATTTTAGAACTAATGTACAAAACATTTTTTTTTCAAAAAAGGAGGGGGGTGCATCAATAATCGTTTTATAATTGAATCGGAGCCTCTGAATCGTAATCGTAATCGAATCGTTAGGTGCCCAAAGATTCCCAGCTCTAGTGCCTACCGTGTTGTGCCAAACTGCGAGGGCCTGTTCAGTCCTGCTTGCGGGCCTAGGTGGTTTTGTTCTGAATTCTCACATGAAAATTGTCTTTTTCCCATGATAATGTTGTCCTTGGAAAATTGTAATTTTCTTCTTTTAAAATTACCCTTCTTCCTTTTATAATGGAACTTCCGTAAAACTAACAACTTATGCAACTAGGTTTTTTAAATATTATGACTAAAACATTCTCGGTACAGTATGACTCAATTCTCTTGATTAATGGCTTTTTGCCAAACAATTACAAACATTGCCTTGTAATGCAACTTTTATTTTTAAAGGTTATATTTTTTATGCATACATTCTTCCTTTTTCTATCCTAATTGGATAACTTTTTTTTTCCTCGGCAAATACATTCTCTTAATGAGTTTTACTCGTGAAAAATGAATGTATTCTTCTCTAATTTGGTTGACTTTTTTTTCCCCAGAGACTTACGGTCTTCATATATTATAACTTTCTTTTTCTAGTCAAAGGCCTTATCTCTAATCTCCAAAATTATTTTCAAAACATTACTGCTTTTATCTAAATACATTTGAAATTTCCACCCATACCTTTTCTTAATTTTCATCTCTGAACATGTCATTTTATTTTGTCTGTTTTTTACAATAAGGAAATTTCACGCATTGTGTGTCACACATGACAGAGACTGTCGCATTTTCGTCTCGACAGACCAAAATTGGTCGTCCTGTCATGTTGCAGTCACCCAAGACATGTTTTTAGCTTGTTATCGTCGACGAAATGTGTTCGTTATTGTCATCTAGGAGCGTTAAAAAAATTTGATTCTGAGATATATTGTGATATTGCGTCACACAATTCTCGTATCGATTCAAAATCTGTCTCGCAATGTTCTGAGTGGACCAATCACAGTCCTTTAGGGCTTTAGTTTGAATAATCGAGAATCGGATTACAAACATTCAATGCCTTGCAGAATAAATTCCAGGAGATGCAATAAGTTGCAATAATATTTATGTTGGCTTGCTAAGATTGCACTTTCAAAAGAGCATTAAATGCATTTAACACTAAATTAAAATATCTGAGCTAATCCTCAAACAGTAGGAAAAAAACAACAACAATTGGCTAACTTGCACAGCAAAAGTCCGCTAGCTTAAATGCTATAAAATGCTATTTTTTTACACTCTTAACAAAATGTTCAAACACTTATTCCCACAAAAAACGCCAAATATACTTCAAAACTAAATAACAAATGCACAAACAAACATATTAGCTCAAACAAAAATATACCTTATGTTGGTCTGAACAGGGAGCAGCTGGATTCAGCCATGTTAGACGAGTTATGGCATAATTACTGTTGCCAATAGAGGGCAGTGTATCCACCCAAATCAATAAACTAGTAACTTAATGCAACACTTTCAAAACAAATCATTACAACGTCACTCGAATTAAATGAATACTCGAAGCAGCAAAATTTGATTCAAAGCTTTTTTCTACTCGAATTACTCGAGTTAATCGATTAATTGTTGCAGCACTGCAGACCTTTGACGTTCACGTCACGACGCGTTGAAATGTCAGTCATGTAGTCAGGATTTTGCGGCGCATGTCAGGCTACTGTGGAGGGTCAGTAATTGAGTCTGCGTTAACGGCAAAAGTCCGCCGTCACCCCAACGCCGAAGCCTAAATCAGTCTTAACTAATTACATATTTAAAGTGCCTGTGACACGAAAAAGCATGTTTATTTCATGATACACGCGGTATTTTATGCCCCTGAATGATATGGGCCGCTTGGATGTGTGTGGAAGCGAACGCTGTTTTTATTTAGTTTTTTTAATCCCGCGCCATGAAAATGACTTCCGGCTTCGGTCTTGCATTGAGGAGGAGGGCGCTGTGACGTGTACGGTAGAAGACGTCCTCTTCACGCTACAGTGTACTGTTGTGTATGAGGACGAAGGATTCAGCTGATTTTGCGGATTAATACGTTTATTTTTCGCATCATGCCAGCCAAACGGCTGCAGAAAAATCATTTTGTATGAGGGAGAGGCATATGCGCCTTTTTGGAGTTTCAAAAGGTTCCCATTCACCGTGGATATTTACTGTGGGACCATTGGACTTACGAGGAAGTGAGTAAACATCTTGTTTTGTATTATGTCAAATACGAATACAGCGATTACAAAGTAAACACTACAAACTTTCTTTAAATGAAGGACTACTTACGTTTCATCATTAATATGCATGTGAAAAGCTCTCCTAATGCTCATTAGCAGCAGCACGTTATCTGCACAACAACTCCAGCCACCCTCCTCCGGGGAACGAACTGTAAATTGCTCTCCGCCGGGCAGTTTGCCGATCCGCGAAGACAATCGACAACCGGGTTGTCATGTCAAATAATCCAGGATAGTTATGTGTGATTTTCCGCTTCGAAGACTTTCAAACATCACTCGGTTCGGGTTAGCATGTCGGCTAGCTGTCACGCCTTTTGGTTTGTTTACATTCTCCGAAGCAGGGGAAGGGAAATGACATATGTCCGATTTAGGTGTCATAAAATATCGTTCGGGAGGTGCGACAGTAAAGGTGAAGTCGACAGTTTTGACCATTATGGAGTAATTTTGCCATGTCGTCCTGAATAAATGCATTTTTATTATTTCATATTCCATTCAGCACAAGACTGTTATTTGTCATGACCATGCCATTTATTTAGCAATTGGGGAAAATACTTGGATAAAAAGAATATCCTGTAAAAATATTGAAGTAAAGAGACAGAAACAATGACATTTTGCCGCTCTGTCTGTCGCGTTTTCCTCGTTGTGAATAGTTCCCCCTCAACGGGCTGACTGGTCCTTCTCAAGCCATTTATATAGCTATTGGGGGAAAATACTTGGATAAAAAGAATATCCTGTAAAAATATTGGAGTAGAGAGACTAAAACAATGACATTTTGCGGCTCTCTTCGTCGCGTTTTCCTCGTTCTGAATAATTCCCCCTCAATGGGCTGAATAGTAAAACCGATGAGCCCAGTCTAACGCTGACGTCATCCACCTGTTGGGGACGCTAAAGCCCTATAATGGTAGGCGTGGCTAACCGGCAGATTAAAAGACTAATTTCTTGTCATCTGTGCTTTGCTAAATTGTTGTTTAAAGTCGAATCGTCTCAAAATATGATTCTAATTCACATAATAATGCCATTTAAGACTTTTTTTTTCTCGTGTCATATGCTCTTTAAGGCCATTATCCGTCCTAGTGTAGAGGTAGATTATTTTTCGTAATGTGAAGCGATAAAAACTTTTCGAAAAATGAATTTTTCCTGTACCGAAGCGTTCGTATATCGAAGTAACTCTGGATTAGTTTTTGGCTCTTCTTATTTTTTTAAAGCATGATTAGGAACAACGTGTCTTGGTTCTCTAAATTTCTGAATTTTTCATGTCAGATTGCAACTTTTTTCCGAAACTTAGGACTTTCCACTTGTCATTACCCTTTTTGTTTTTTCTTCTTTGAAGCTTAAAACTTTCACCTCGTATAGTTCGACATGTCCCAAAATAGCGATGTAGCTTTTAAAGTTATTCACAAAACACAGGGTCTTATGTCCGACTATGCATCGTTAGCGACTTAGCACATGAAAAACACAATGCTCATTAATTATTTAAGTTTAAAAAAAATAATAATCTCACTTGCCCTTTTTTGACAGATGGCACAACCTTTTCAGCATCCGGCGCTAACACGTAAACAAGACTTAAAGAAAAACTTAGGAGGGGAAAAGTAAGCGCGCCACTTATAGAAGGGAAGTGTTGCGACACTAATGGAGCTGGAAGCACTTGAGAAGTTGAAGAGCGATGTCGCCCATCAAAGCGTTGAAATGAGGCGACGGTGGGGCGGGAAAAAAAAAAAAAGCCAACGTGAGGAATTAGCTCTTAGGTGTTTGAGGTTTTTTACCCCGCAAAGTTTTGCCGGTAATTGGAGTGTCAGTGCGGCAGGGGAAAAAACACATGAAACACATCGCAGACGCCTAACACGTAATTACATTTCGCTATCAAAGAGCTCGATGCGCTTTGAGCTCCAAACGACCGCCGTCCCGGCCCGCACCAGAACCGAGCGTGTGTGTGTGTGTTTGTGGAATTGCATATAGTTTGTTGACCACACTTCGACCAGACGCTCAGTGGGATAAAGGCAATGTTTCCAATTACAGTTGATGCATTGTCATGGCAACGTACTTGGACAGGTGTTGATGCATATGCTTGACTGCTAAAAAAAAAAAAAAAAAAAACACCAACGCCGCCACTCGTAGTCTAGCACCGTTGAATCTTGGGTAGTTTGCTAAATTCAAAATAGATTTTGCGTCATCTACAATTTGAGTCAATGTCTAAGTGGACCCTCATGATGCGAGCACAATCCGTTCCGTTAACGAGCTTGTAACGTGAATGTGCTCGTATGATAAATGTTTTTTTTTTTTTTTTTTTTTCATTTGAAATCATTGAATTCCAGTTAATGCGCGCAACACTTGCTAAGACCCCACCATGTTACCCAGTGATTAGAGTAGCCAAATATTTTAGTAAAATAAGAGTAGTTGTAGAATCCACGAAAAAAAGCCCTTCTATCTGTTGCTATCCTCCTCCCTCGTACCCGTGAGACAACGGGGAAGGAAAAACTCTCACGCTGCTCCTTACGTTAGTTATTTAATGCGACAAAAAAGACTAATCCATGGCTTGGCATCAACATACAAACAAAAGAATAACTGAGAGATCCAAAAACAGAGAGAATATCTAAGACTATAGGCAGGCCATTTGGGGGCCCTAAGCAAAATAATGCAAAGGGGCCCGTATTTTTGGCCCACCATTTCGTCACAGTGTACTGTGAAACACATACATGCAATCCAACCTATACGTCCATATTTTGTATATTAATCAGATTTTGTTGCACTGCATACTTCAAACTTCTCACCCCAAATGGTTGTCAGTACTTACAGTAGATAGTGCCAAACCTTTTTCTAAAAGAGGAAAGAAAGAAGTTCAGAAAGAAGTTTTATTTTTTTAAGCTTGTAATCAAGTACCAAAACTCACATAAGTCAAATAAAGTTAACTGTAGTAAACAAAATAGAATATAAATTAAACGATTGCCAGATTTGGGGCCCCCTCGTGGTCAGGGGCCCTAAGCAGCTGCATAGTCTGCGTATAGGCTGGGCCGGCCCTGACTATAGGTCACAAAATTTTCGGGCTTTAATGCTCTATATATTTCCTCATTCATGCACCACACCAAAAGACACCCCCAAAAAAGCTCTCGCCCAGCCACTCATTTTATGGAATCAAATAAATTATTTACAATTAACATATAGGCACCTGCAGTAGTGTTACTTCAAAATAATATTACTCAAGTAAAAGTTGGGGTAAAAGTGGCTAGAATTTCTTGCCGTAACTCCCTGACATAAAGGTTACCACAGAGCCAGAATTTTATCTATACATATTTTATTTTTATTTTTTTTTTTGGGGGGGGGGGGGGGGGGGTTGTAAAACCTCCTAAAGCCACAGAAATGCAAAGAAAAATGCTTTTGGTAGTTATACCCATAACACAAAATAAAACACAACAACTTTTACACATGCATTAGGCTACTGCATTTTTTAATTGTATTTTTTTGTGTGTGTGTTCAATGTCTTCATTCAGATTTAGCATTAGAAAGGGATACATATAAGACACGGCCCCCCCAAAGTATAATTTAAAACAAACTTTTATATGTAATATAAGTGCTGCAACGATTAATCGCTTAACTCGAGTATTCGATTAGAAAAAAATATTCGAATTAAATTTTGTTGCCTCAAGTATTCGTTTAATGAAAGTGGCGTTGTAATGTTTTATTTTGAAAGTGTTTGGATTTAGTTTATTGATTAGGGTGGAAACATTGCCCTCTGGTCTGCCTTATTTCACGTGGCTGAATCCAACTGCTCCCTGTTAAGACCAACGTAAGCTAAGTTTTTCTTTGGGCTATTGTTTTTTAATGCCTTCTTAATTTAGTTTATACGTATATTTAGCAGGGTTTTTTTGTGGTAATATGAGTCCGAACCCTTTGTTAAAAGCATTGGGGAAAAAAGTTAGCATTTTATAGCATTTAAGCTAACGGACTTTTGCCATGTAAGTTGGCCAATTGTTCTTTTGTTGTACATAGATCCTCATTTATTTTTAATACCATTTGAGGCTCAGCTCAGGTATTTTAATTTTTCATGTTCCTTTTCCGATTACTTGATTATTCGAACTAACTAGTTCATCGATTAATCGACTACTAAAATAATCGATAGCTGCAGCCCTAATATATATACAGTGCTGCTCGAAAGTTTGTGAACCCCACAGCGATGGTCAGATTTTTTGTAAAAAAAACTAAAATAACCTTATTAAATGTTAAGTTATACCCAAATCCACAATACTGACATTCCAAATAATGGACTGAAACAAAAATAGTTATATTGTCATTCTTTATTTAACAAAAGTGGTTGATTTAAGAAAAACTCAGATATCATGTGTGCAAAAGTATGTGAACCCCTTCAGTTAATAGGATATTGCGCCTCCTTTTGCAGAGATTACCTCAACCAAACGGTTTCTGTAGTGACTAATCAGCCTCTCACATCTACTTTGGGGGATTTTTGCCCATTCTTCCTTGCAGAACGCAGTCAGTTGAGAGAGGTTTGATGGGCGTCTGGCATGAACTGCTCGCTTCAGGTCCCGCCACAGCATTTCAATGGGATTTAGGTCAGAACTTTGACTGGGCCAGTCCAGAACACGAATCTTCTTCTTTTTCAGCCATTCCTTGGTTGTATTGCTGGAATGCTTTGGATCATTATCATGTTGCATGATCCACCTTCTGCCAAGCTTTAACTTCAAAACAGATGGCGTCAGGTTATGTTCTAGGATTTGACATTTTCCTCAGAATTCATGATTCCCTGGACTATGTGGAGTTGTCCAGGTCCTGAGGATGAAAAGCAAGCCCAGATCTTGACATTCCCACCTCCATGCTTCACTGTTGGGAGAAGGTTCTTTTGGTGGTATGCAGTGTTGACTTTTCGCCAGACATGGCGGTTTTGGTTGTGACCAAACAGTTCAATTTTGCACCTACATAAGTTGATGAAAACTCTTTTTAATTTAGTCTCGACAACACAACTGTTAAAAAAACAACAAAAAAACTACTGAATTGATTGATTAGGAAATCAGGTTGAAATAATAGAAAATTCCAAAATGTTGAGGGGGTTCACAAACTTTTGAGCAGCACTGTATATATATATATATATATATATTTTTTTTTTTTTGGTTTTAATAAATGGTTTTCAAGCACTTCAAATTTTTATAATATATATATATATATATATATATATATATAATTTAATAATTATTATTCAGTTTTAAACATGTTACTATCCCATCGAGTTATTTTTTGACAAGAAAAAGTATAAAAATGCTTCCTTCTTAAATGCTTCATTGAGTCCACTCAAATACGCTCAAGCTGCTCACTTACACACAATGAGTTGCTAAAGCAACCGTTTAACAAGTTAAACGATGATTGACGCATGCTGCAATTTGAAGCAGGCATCTGTGGCAAGATCAAACATTAAACGTTTATCAATCATCGTTAACTTTCCAAAGCAACTCCAGTGCACTGCCTGACAAAGAGCAGGGAGAGGGAGGGAGAGTGAGACGACGCGATCTGCTCGGGACAGCTCATCTGTTTATTTTTTTTTAATTGAAAAAAAATCCGTGATAGACTTAGGGCGTATAGTTTGAAGCGCAAAGTAGTATGCTATATGTATACTACATATATAACAGTAAGTAAACATAATTTCATTGACAAATAAATAAGTACAAATGACTTACATTGTGCACAGTGAAATGAAATATATTTACTTTTTTATATGATAAGGAAATAAATAGCCTAACATAGGTAGATGAAAACATATTTATATTAAACATTGTAAACAGTTAGCATTGCTACATTGAGGCTAATGAAAAAAAAGACTATTCGAACCACTTTAGCCTGCTATAAAACATTGGCAGTCTTCTCCAAAACGCAGACTTGCAGTTAAAAGGTGACACTTCAAATTTGAAAACTCGCTGGTTTACAGTATTTGCAAATGATGCGAAAAATAGGGGGGAAAAAATCAATAACTGACATCATATGCGTGACGAAAATAGAAGTGGACTTTTTTTTTTTTAACCGAGTGGTTAGCGACTTAGTTGAATTGACAATAATATTGCATATCGGTAATAACTTTCGAGACAATATTTCGCATACTAAAATTTGTTATCATGACATGCCTCACTTCGATAAAAAATTTGGTTGCGGGAGACAATGAGGGCGAGCAGCAGGTGGTTGATGCGATATGCTCGTATGCCCACTAGTGGGACGCCGATGAAAATTTGCTCGCTTAAAGAGATTCATGTTCTCTCGTGACGATGCTCGCATCGTGAAAAACACGTAAGGAGGTATCATGGAGGTCCACATTATTTTTTTAAATATAAAAATATATATATATTTTAGGGCTGTCAAACGATTAAAATTTTTAATCGAATTAATTACAGCTTAAAAATTAATTTATCGTAATTAATCGCAATTCAAACCATCTATAAAATATGCCATATTTTTCTGTAAATTATTGTTGGAATGGAAAGATAAGACACAAGATGGATATATATAGTCAACATGCGTTACAAACAAAGCGATCCATGGATAGAAAGACTTGTAGTTCTTAAAAGATAAATGTTAGTACAAGTTATAGAAATTTTATATTAAAACCCCTCTTAATGTTTTCGTTTTAATAAAATGTGTAAAATTTTCAATCAAAAAATAAACTAGTAGCCTACCATTGTTGATGTCAATAATTACTTACACAATGCTCATGGTTGCTGAAGCCTATAAAATCAGTCGCACCCAAGCGCTAGCAGAGGGCAGCAAAACTCCACAAAACACAACAAGTGGGCATTTCACTATACTGTCATTTAAATTTGTCTGAGCGGGGCATGTGCGTTAATTGCGTCAAATATTTTAACATGATTAATTAAAAAAATTAATTACCGCCCGTTAACGCGATAATTTTGACAGCCCGAATATATTTTCATTTAAAAAATTTGAATTTTTTCTCACGTTAATATGGGAAAATTGAAAATTTATTAAAAAAAGATAAACAGGACAATTTAATCATTTTCTATGGCCGCCAATGGCCGCTAAATAGTGGACATATTTTTAGTAGACAACGTGATATTCTCTTCATTTTGCAGTTCTCTTACTGCAAACTTAATTGTGAGTGCTCATAAAAATCTAATCGTACCTTTTGGAAAGCAACTTGCAAAACAAAGACTACTTTTTACACCGTAAAGACAACTTCATTCTTAAATTATTATAGCTTTTAGTGTTCTGTTTTATTCTGCCTTTTTCTTTGAATAAATCAGACTTTTTCATTTGGAGAGCCACCCATCCGTGTCTTGTTGGAGGCTTTTAGTTGCCTGAGTGTTTTCATTCATCAGGCGGTGGAAAAGCATCAGTGCGCTGCCTCCTCCAGGGAGCGTTTAGTGCTTGAATAAAAGCGGCCATCACAGTGTTTTTATGTGTGGCCGAGGAGACGTAAGAGAGTAAATGCACATTCGCATGATGATTATTACTTTCTTTAGAGTCTGGCAACGGTGCTTATGTTCATTAAAGTGATTCAATCAGAGCTAATTATTAGCCGCAATCGGACCAAAGGTAGCTCGAAGAAGAGGCAGTAATCCAAAAATACTTTAGCCATTGAGTTGCCAACGGACAAGCACCTTTTAAAGCTAGGAAATACTAAAAATTAAAATTAAATAAAAATTCTGGGGAAATTTTGATGTTAGCTTTGCTGTTATGGTTGCTATATCGGGTCAATTCCTGTTTATTTTGAGGAATCTCCGACTTCCTGTAGATCTCGGGTCACTTCCAGTTGATTTTAGGGCGTTTTAGGGTCACTTGTTATGGATTTTGAGGCGTTTAAGGGTAACTTCTTGTTAATTTCGAGGCATTTCAGGGTCACTTTCTGTTGATTTGAGGCATTCAAGGGTTACTTCCTGTTGATTTTGGGCCATTTTAGGTCACTGTTGATTTTAGGGCACTTGAGTTGGAAATCACTAGGAGTAAATGTAAGTTTTTGTGCTATTGAAATGAATGGTGAATAGGGCCATTAGAAAGCAATGGTAAATTTTTCGAAGGGGTATGTTTTTGGCAAATTTTGGCCAATGGTTCGTTACTGGCAAAAATTGAATCGAACTTTTGTGCCCCTTCGTTTCCTGAATTTTTTGATGTATTAAAGCAACAGTATGTAATTTTTCAGTTTTGGTTGATTTTAGCGACAAAGGTGGACAAAAGCTGGAGTGCCTTAAGGAAGCCTACGTTTCCCATGAGGACCAACGCACAGTGTCGTAAAATCATGATCTCCCGGTCCCCTGCAGATGATTTGAACGACATTTCTGTTTCCAGCGACTGTGTGAAGGATGAATAGTATTTTGTACCGTATTCCGTCACTGGCGGGAGCCCCCCAAGAAAATGGTATTGGTGGAACACTAATGGCGGAAAACACCCAGGTGACTTGAAGTGCCGCTCTGAGACCCCCAATTTGGCCAAATTCTCTTCTTATATGTATGTGTGATACATCATTGGAAATGTTAAAATCTCAATTTTCTGGGGGAAGAAATATTTTGAGTAGAAGGGCAGTTTACAAAAAAAAAAAAAAAAAAAAATTAACAGCAAAACCCGAACTGGAGGTGAGAGCACGCGAGAGCAGAATTAAAGACGCCATGATTTTAACGAGATATGCTCGCGTACTTACCTTGTTTCGTCCCAAAAACTCCATGTAGCATGTATCATCGAATGGCAAGACACAGAGGTGAATGGCCACAGCCGGATTTTGGGGGGATTTTATGGATGAAACATGGTAATATAACAAGGGTCGCGATGCAGAAATCGCAGAAATCAAGGAGTGGTGGTGATGTTCTTTTTCATATATTTACCATTTTAAACGTTGTTTTTCCCAATTTTTCTTTGTTTGGATCGATTATTTATCATCTAACATATCGGGGGAAATGCAACAGTAACAAAAAAAATAAAATTAAGCCACAGTTATGAGGTAGACATCCGTGACTTACAGTATTTACAGACACCATTTTTTTCATTGTGACATTATTTGTTTAAAAGTTTAAGATTTGCGAGTCAATAATTTTTGTCCTTTTTTTTTTTTTCACGAAACATTAGACATCAATTAATGATTCTAAGCTAAAAATGACAGACATTTTGAATAAGAAATATAATTCTTTTTATGGCTGGGTTGAAATAAAAGCGGTTACGTGACGTCTGTAAACAGGGGTTTCAGGGTAAAACGGACAAATTAAAAATAGTTCAGGGGCTTAATGCGCCATGAATCTGCTATTGCAGCATATAGACATATTGTTCTATCAAACACAACAGTTCTTTTGGCTTAAAATACAGCAGTTTATTTTAAAGAGGGGTGCAAGAGCAGAAACTGCTTTTTCAGCCTTGTCCGTGTTTTCCGCCTGATGCATATGTGTGTGTGTATCAGTGATGTTTTTAGCAGCCCTTTTAATTTTTGTCTTAGTCTGTTGGACGATAATACTTATGAGTTTGTCATAATTTAGTCATCTCAAATTTGTTGGTCTTCATCTAGTTTTTTTTGACGAAAACTCTGATTTAATTTAGTTTTAGTCGACGTTTACTAAAAACGTTTTGTCTGTAAAATTTAAAAAACACTCCAAAAATAAATTTTTCCAACTAGTTCGAATGAACATTGACTGACAAGCATGTATTGTAGCGTCGACTAGGACAACGCCAACTTGGTGATAATACAAAGTCGTCAGGAAACAGTACATTATTTTCAATTCATTATACCCACCTGGACACCACGAACTGTATGTAAAAAGTTGTCAGAGAGTTTAAGAGGACACTCGCCGTTAGCGTAATGCGAACGCAGATGCTATGTTACATTTAGTGTGTGATGATCACTCAACACAGACTTTTAAAGGCTAAAGCAACATTGCATATTCTCTCTGGCCAATATGAGAAAACAAATCTTACCGTGTGTGCAAGAATTTAGAGTGGAGAGGACACTGCACTGGTGACTTGGGGTTGAGGTGCAGCACGTCACATGAGTGACATGACCAGACACTGCTACGATGCAGGCTAACTACATATACAGTGGGGCAAATAAGTATTTAGTCAAACACTAATTGTGCAAGTTCTCCCACTTGAAAATATTAGCGAGGCCTTTAATTGTCAACATGGGTAAACTATGAGGGTCAGAATGTGGAAAAAAAAACAAAAAAAAACAGAAAATCACATTGTTTGATTTTTAAAGAATTTATTTGCGAATCATGGTGGAAAATAAGTATTAGGTCAATACCAAAAGTTCATCTCAATACTTTGTTATGTACCCTTTGTTGGCAATAACGGAGGCTAAACGTTTCCTGTAACTCTTCAGAAACTTTTCACACACTGTTGCTGGTATTTTGACCCATTCCTTCATGCAGATCTCCTCTAGAGCACTGATGTTTTGGGGCTGTCGTTGGGCAACATGGATTTTCAACTCCCTCCACAGATTTTCTAAGGGGTTGAGACCTGGAGACTGGCTAGGCCACTCCAGGACCTTGAAATGCTTCTTACGAAGCCACTGCTTTGTTGCCCTGGCTGTGTGTTTGGGATGATTGTCATGCGGAAAGACCCAGCCATGTCTCATCTTCAATGCCCTTGCTGATGGAAGGAGATTTTCACTCAAAATCTGTCGATATATGGCCCCATTCATTCTTTCCTTTACACAGATCACTTGTCTTGGTCCTATGCAGAAAAACAGCCCCAAAGCATGATGTTTCCACCCCCATGCTTCCCAGTGGGTATGGTGCAATTCAGTATTCTTTTTCCTCCAAACACGAGAAGCTGTGTTTCAACCAAAAAGTTCTATTTTAGTTTCATCTGACCATAACACATTCTCCCAGTCCTCTTCTGGATCATCCAAATGCTCTCTAGCGAACCGCAGAAGGGCCTGGACATGTACTTTCTTCAGCAGGGGGACAGGTCTGGCTGTGCAGGATTTGAGTCCGTGGCGGTGCATTGTGTTACTGATAGTAGCCTTTGTTACTGTGGTCCCAGCTCACTGTAGGTCATTCACTAGGTCCCCCTGTGTGGTTCTGGGATTTTTGCTCACCGTTCTTGTTATCATTTTCACGCCACGGGGTGATGAGGGAGTTGAAAGTCGGTGTTGCCCAACAACAGCCCCAAAACATCCCTGCTCTAGAGGAGATCTGTATGGAGGAATGGGCCAAAATACCAGCAACAGAGTGTGAAAAGCTTGTGAAGAGTTACAGAAAAAGCTTGGCCTCTGTTATTGCCAACAAAGGGTACATAACAAAGTATTGAGATAAACTTTTGGTATTGAACAAATACTTATTTTCCACCATGATTTGCAAATAAATTATTTTAAAATCAAACATTGTGATTTTCTGTTTTTTTTTTCCACATTGTCTCTCATGGTTGAGGTTTACTCATATTGACAATTACAGGCCTCTCTAGTATTTTCATGTTCATATTTTGAACATGTGACAGAAACTACTGCGCATTTTTGTCTCGTTCTCGTATCGTCAGATGAAAACTGGCATTAGGCTCGTTAGGATTTTTTCTCCAAAAACAAATCTTCAATAATAATAACAATAATAATTTTACCGCCAAAACTATTTCGATTTTTTTTTTTTTTTTTTTTTAAACGAATCATCCCAAAATCCCGTTACTCGTTTAGCAATCCAGCACACCTCTCATCTGCCTCATTTAAAGTAACTTGTCAACTTGCGAGATGATTAACAGCCACGCACGTTTGTGTATTGCCCACATTTCCTCCCGGATCGATCATCGACCCTTCTTTTCGGCGTAAGTGATTTGACACCGAAAGTGATTTGACACTCATCCGCTCGGGATTGCCGTCGAGATGGCGCTTGAAACGCTCAAAAGGCTTGACCGCCAAGTCGTCGCCACTTCAGACGATAATTGGCGTCCTTCTATATTTGACCACCGTCGGTGTCGAGGGTAATAAAATGTTCTATTTTTCTCGGTTCTCATCAGTGGGCGAAAGTGGGTCGCTCCTCACCAGCGTCAAAAAATGAATCTGCATTATTGGGCAGATTAATTTTTCTATAATGCTATTTCACAATTCATATTAAAGTGAGCTTGAAATCGGCAAACACATAACAGCGATCTCAAGGCACCACTCTGGTATGTATTCTTTTTCTAGTGTATTTTGTAAACATAAACTCAAGAGTCGTTTTATCTGCGGCGTACAGTACAATGACCATTCGTCCATCCTTCTAAGACTGTCGGGCAGAAAAGTGCTCTCAAATGTGGAAAAAAAAACATAAAAATACATCTTGTATGTTCAATCCCCCGCAGACTACACAAGGTCTGACTCGTAGAAGAGGAAAAAAAATCTTTTTGTTGCTTTTATTGTCGTCCGCGAACGCTTCCCCCGAGGCTTTCCGCCAAGACGCGAGTGCGTTCAATAATTTAATAATAAAAAAAGAAGAAGAAGAAGAAACCTTCATGTTTTATGAATGGCGTACTCCTTTCGTCTGCCATGCGGGGCTTCTGAATTGTAACGCGTGAGCGCGGCTACCACTACTCAGCAACGAGAAAAACTGGCGCAGCTATGCGCTTTGCCAATTATTCGTAGGAAGTATAAATCAACTTTTTTGATGGCTTTCCTGCACTAAAAACCTAATTTTTTTAACCACTGTAGCATGCCCTAGAATTAAAAACGACAAAAAAAAGTCAGCCCCAGAAGGCAATTTTACTTAGCAGCAGGAAGTTCAGGATATACAGGTTTATTATGAGTAGACGTAGAAAAACATCTCATAAAGCTATGCCTCAAATCACACGGGGAGTCAGCCATCTTGGTTTAAAGCAGCAGCCCACAACTGTTTTTGCACCACGGACCGGTGTGAAGTGTGGGCCTGAAACGAATGTTAAGTGCTGGAAAAATGTTCCTCACCATGCGCTGAATCAGTGGGAGGCCTGAGCTTGTTTCGTTGAGACAAGATGGTCCCATCTTGGTGCGATGGGAGCTGGAGAAATATCCTTGGTCTCAGGCATATTCAGTTTTTCTCTATTTGCGAAAGGTTTCTTGGCTTAGCAATACGGTTCACCACGAGGTTGCTTTTGTTGATATGGTGGCCCTCAGTCATTGTTTCTGTTCTTTGTATTCCAGGGTGCTTATGCTTTATGTGCCAAAGCAGCTTTGAAGGCTTCAGGATCCTTGATAGGGGTGTTACGGTACACAAAAATCTCAGTACGGTACGTACCTCGGTTTTGAGGTCACGGTTCGATTCATTTTCGGTACAGTAAGACAACAAAATGCAAAATATAAATGTGCTAGTTGTTTATTACACACCTTTGTGCTTTCAACAAAAGGAACATTAGCCTATAGACCCTACTCACATGACGTCACAACCACGCCCCCGCGCCATATTGTCCGTCAACTCGTCACTGTTGATGAATTACCACTATGTAAATTCCTCCTATTATGGCGTGTTTTTCTGCTCGTTAACATTAGTAATCAAAATGGTGAAGGCGTGTGTGGCGGTCGGTTGCAATAACAGAGAAGATAGACAGAGAGACTTGAAGTTCTACCGTATTCCGAGAGACCCGGAGAGGAGAGCGAGATGGACTGCTGCAATTCGACGAGAAAACTGGGCTCCAAACGATTACCACGGATTATGTAGTAGTCATTTTATATCTGGTAAGATGCATTTAATATATATTTAGAGGGTTTTGGGCTGACAACCACAATTAAGATCATTGCTAGGCTAATCGCCGACAACATACACTCAGACGTTGTGAATGAACTACCTGAAAATATATAATTATAAGGGGATTATAAAACAGTTGTCATACAATTAATTTACAATTTCACTATTGAGGTCAAAAGCCAAAAAATAAATTCAACTAGGGACAATCTGGAGTAGTGCTATCACTTCATATTTATTACATATTATATACAGTGCCTTGCAAAAGTATTCGGCCCCCTTGAACCTTGCAACCTTTCGCCACATTTCAGGCTTCAAACATAAAGATATAAAATTTTAATTTTTTGTCAAGAATCAACAACAAGTGGGACACAATCGTGAAGTGGAACAAAATTTATTGGATAATTTAAACTTTTTTAACAAATAAAAAACTGAAAAGTGGGGCGTGCAATATTATTCGGCCCCCTTGCGTTAATACTTTGTAGCGCCACCTTTTGCTCCAATTACAGCTGCAAGTCGCTTGGGGTATGTTTCTATCAGTTTTGCACATCGAGAGACTGACATTCTTGCCCATTCTTCCTTGCAAAACATCTCGAGCTCAGTGAGGTTGGATGGACAGTGTTTGTGAACAGCAGTCTTCAGCTCTTTCCACAGATTCTCCATTGGATTCAGGTCTGGACTTTGACTTGGCCATTCTAACACCTGGATACGTTTATTTTTGAACCATTCCATTGTAGATTTGGCTTTATGTTTTGGATCATTGTCCTGTTGGAAGATAAATCTCCGTCCCAGTCTCAGGTCTTGTGCAGATACCAAAAGGTTTTCTTCCAGAAATGTTCCTGTATTTGGCTGCATCCATCTTCCCGTCAGTTTTAACCATCTTCCCTGTCCCTGCTGAAGAAAAGCAGGCCCAAACCATGATGCTGCCACCACCATGTTTGACAGTGGGGATGGTGTGTTCAGGGTGTTCAGGTGGCTTGTGGCAAACTTTAAACGAGACTTTTTATGGATATCTTTTTAGAAATGGCTTTCTTCTTGCCACTCTTCCATAAAGGCCAGATTTGTGCAGTGTACGACTGATTGTTGTCCTATGGACAGACTCTCCCACCTCAGCTGTAGATCTCTGCAGTTCATCCAAAGTGATCATGGGCCTCTTGGCTTCATCTCTGATCAGTTTTCTCCTTGTTTGAGAAGAAAGTTTGGAAGGACGGCCGGGTCTTGGTAGATTTGCAGTGGTCTGATGCTCCTTCCATTTCAATATGATGGCTTGCACAGTGCTCCTTGAGATGTTTAAAGCCTGGGAAATCTTTTTGTATCCAAATCCGGCTTTAAACTTCTCCACAACAGTATCTCGGACCTGCCTGGTGTGTTCCTTGGGTTTCATAATGCTCTCTGCACTTTAAACAGAACCCTGAGACTATCACAGAGCAGGTGCATTTATACGGAGACTTGATTACACACATTTGGATTCTATTTATCATCATCGGTCATTTAGGACAACATTGGATCATTCAGAGATCCTCACTGAACTTCTGGAGTGAGTTTGCTGCACTGAAAGTAAAGGGGCCGATTAATATTGCACGCCCCACTTTTCAGTTTTTTATTTGTTAAAAAAGTTTAAATTATCCAATAAATGTTGTTCCACTTCACGATTGTGTCCCACTTGTTGTTGATTCTTGACAAAAAAATTTAATTTCATATCTTTATGTTTGAAGCCTGAAATGTGGCGAAAGGTTGCAAGATTCAAGGGGGCCGAATACTTTTGCAAGGCACTGTATGTATGTAGTGAGAGTGCTATCGCTAAACCATATAAACATTAAAAGCCGTAGCTCCATTGACAAATGACATGAAATACATTAGACTTGACAGTGGATGTTAGCAAGAACAAAAGATTTTGAATTGAAAATTTCGTAACTCACCCTCCCGAGCACAAGATAGATACCTGCCGAATTTTCGTGGATGTGGACATGTTTCACCCAACCAGCAACGAAGTATTTATAAGTTTTTCAAACTTTCGTGAGAATAGGCTGATTTTGTGTGGACAAGATAGTTGTAAATATCAGGGTAGCAGATGTCAGGCAGAGACGGCGAAGATAGCGGGACGAAAAACATCGATTTAGGCATCAAATATGGATCTGGCGAATGGATAAACTGAAGCTTTTCCACATAACGCCTTTTATGCAACGCTTCCAATGAGTTCACAGCGTCAGATAACACCGGGGCTTCATGAATTGCTCTATAAATTGCACGACTAATTGAAACCATTGAGAATAGGGCTAAAAAATGACGGACAATATGAGGGCCGGATACAGCGACACGTCATTTTGTGACATAGGTGAGTAGGGTCTATACAAAGCTAGAATTCTGCTCAAAAAGTAGCGGGTATTTAAAGATAATCCAACAACAAATTGCCTTTCAGACCCCCATGTTGGTCAGCTTTCTTTCTGAAAGAATGAAGAAAAAAGAAGTCCTGTGCTAAAGAGAAAAGCAATCCCAATGACAAAGATTTTAACATGTATTTTACAAATGAAATGCCTCAATGACTCATTTTTTTTTTCTTATGAACGGTTTTCAAAAGCTTTATTGGTGGATCTCAAGTTAGAGCGCCACACAGAAATTAATAAATTTAATTGTGTAAGCAGGATCTGTGTATTATTCTTATTATTTAATTACAGGTGTTTCAGCTCATTTTATTATTTATTTTATTATGTGTTTATACGTTTTTTACAACTGTGATGTAGTATTCATTTATATTGTATATATTATGTTGTATAACTTTAGTTCCTATGTGAATATTAGTTCCTACTTGTTTTGTTGTGGTAGGAGAGATTTGTATTGAACACGGGGCTGTGATGGTTATTATGATAGATGATACAGAGACAAGTCAACTGTGCCCCGATCTACCACTCAAGAGATCTGATGGACTCAAAAAGTAGGTTACGATTGCATATTAGTTTGAAAATCGACCGGATCCACCGTGTTTTTACACGAGTGACTTCCGGTCTGCCCGATCCTAGCTACCGGTAGTAGTATTGATGCAGGAGGGTCTCTCGCGTCAAATAATAAACTCTGCAGTTCTTTTCACGTGCGTCGTGTTGAGCCGCTTCTGGGACGCGTCTAACACGCGGCCGCACTGCGACTGGTGTGCATTGGGTGATTGACTTTAACGCCCGCGTTTCACTGCATTCTCGGGGCGGCCACGTTGTCGCGCCGTTGACGTTTCTGGGTGATACTGATCCTCATTTAAAAAATATATCTATATATTTAACGTTTGAGGCTCAGCTCAGGTATTTTAATTTTTCATCTTCCTTATCCGATAACTCGATTATTCGAACTAACTAGTCAACAGATTAATCGACTGCTAAAATATTACATAGCTGCAGCCCCAGTTAAATATAACATTCCTGCTGTTAAGACTGTTGCCGGTCAGAGAAGTGTTTTCTATCCGTTGATGGATGGCCAACGCCATCATGGTGTCACATGAAAGTTCAAGTCCAACTTTAAGTACTTTTTCGCGCTTCAGTCACACTCCAAATTCTTACATCGGATTTTTCCCCTCATCTCACGCATCCAGATTGGATAAATTACAGCCTGTCGTCTCGTTGCCGAGTGCCCCTAAATGAGAAATGAATGTCCTGCCACATCACAGATTTGGAGGCTCTGTCTTGACCTCATTTCATTTTTTTCCCCTTTTTATTAAAGGTTCTTGGAGGAAAAGCTAACACAAATTAAATAGATGTGTACCTGGATTGATGGAATTTTAATCTCCCGATGGCTAAATTTACATTTATAATAAGCGTGAAAGCTGCCAGCCCTCTCGCTTCAAATGGATGGGACGCCTACTCGTGATACTCATTTCAATTCACAGCAGAATAGGATGCCACACAAGTTTTTTCACATAATTACTTATCAGAAATCAATGTTCAATGCAATAAAAAAAATGCAAACAAGTTCTTTCCCCAGCTGTGTTATGGATTTATTCATCCATATTCATTGCGAGTATGCTGATGTCTCCATTAATCAATGCACATTTCACCTAGTGCTTTGACTTTCCTCCCACTTGTGTTTTTTTTTCCGGAAAAAGTTCCAGATGGGAAAAAGAAACAATCCCTACCTGCGCGAGACCTCGCAGTTCATCACGCCTCCTCTTCCTCTCGCTGCTCCAGGCTTGTTTAGCTTTTGTTATGACAAACTTTACTTTGAAACTAGTAGATGCAATTTCTGGGGAAATTGCATGGGGATGCCTTGCTCTCCCATAGGTCACTTCCTGTAGATTTGCTGGTCACCATCTATTAAATTTGGAGTATTTTCAGGTCACGTCCTTGTTAGCTCATTAGCGATCATTCATTTTGAGTTGGTAGAGACTAGTGGCTGTTGACTTTAAGGCATTTCCTTGTCATTTCTAGCATGAATGATCATCTTTTGGTGCCATTGACGGCGCTACAAATCCAATCCATTTGCTCGTCATTCCTCGAATAGCCCCAAATTAACAGGAAGTGACCCAAAATGTACAGAAAGTGACCTGGGAATGTCAAAATCATCACAAAGGGACCCACAGTTAACTAATTGCCTGCCATTGACAACTATAGACATCCATTTCATTTAAACTGGGGGACATACTGTGAAAACTTATCTTTCAGAGACTTTGAAGGCGCTAGAAAATCCAATCTGTTTAGTCATTTTTTACCGGAGAGAAAAAAACCTAAGAAATTGCTCCAAAATTTTAACATGATGTGACCCAGAATGTACAGAAAATGACCTAGGAATGCCTCAAAATCATCAGAAAGTGACTCAAAATCATTAGAAAGTGAACTGAAATCAACAGGATTATTGTGATAATGCCCTTGGCAAGGAAGTGACCCAAAATTAACTAATTACCTGAATTTAACAGGATGTGACCAGTGTTGTCACAGATTACTTAAAAAAGTAATTTAATTACTGATTTCTGATTACACCTCAAAAAAGTAATCTAGTTACTTTACTGATTACTTTATCATCAAAGTAACTAAGTTACTTTAAAATTAACTTTATCATTTACTTTTTACCAATTTTTCTCCTTTTGCTGCCTCAACATAAAAATGACAAACAAAAAATGTCATCGCATGTAATTGAATTTTTCACATAAGGCTTAATCTTTGAGTTAGCGGGGGTTTAATTAGTCGATGGAGTTGATTTCAACCACCATTGACTCGCGCTAGCTTAGCCACCCTGGAGCCCTGAAACTAACAATTAACTGACAAACTGCACGGAATTTGTCCAAATCAACTCCAACGACTAAATAAACCCCCGCTAACTCCAAGATAAAGCCTAATGTCAAAAATTCTGAACTTCCCCTTTAAAATAAAGACCTAGCTGTTAAAATATTGTCTATAAAAGTTGTAAAGCAATAACAACAAAATTATTGAAATGAACAAGAATCCGACAACGTATTTCATAATGGGTCAAAATCATTTTCGAGCAGATCATGTGACTAGCACCAAAGACACTAGCTTTTGCTTTGCTAAGCCAAAACTACACCTGTGGAGGCAAGATGGGTATTTAGACTTTCTGTAAACCTAAGCTTTTAAACGCAACCAACAAGAACTGAGCTTGAACAGTTTTATATATATGTATATTAGGGCTGTCAAAATTATCGCGTTAACGCGCGGTAATTAATTTTTTAAATTAATCACGTTAAAATATTTGACGCAATTAACGCACATGTCCCGTTCAGAAAGTATTCTGCCTTTTGGTAAGTTTTACAGCAAGACTTTTTGTGCTGTCCAACAGCGAACTCTTGTGGTCGCTTTGCGACATGGTTTATTGTTTTCTTTCAAGTTCATTATGGCTGCACGACGTCTCGGGCTGATAATGTTGTGCTTATATGATCCTTGGACAAGATTTGTCCGTAAGTATGGTTGTTGTAAAGAATGTACATATTATGTTAGTAAGCGAAATGTTATATTTTTTGTATGAGACGCTTTTTGTTTATGTTTAGTGAATCTGTATAGCGTGCTAAGCTAACGTTGTTGCTAATGTAATGCTTGTGTACTTTTATTTTGTAGTTTTACGACGGTCTAAAGAGGACAATGCTTTGAGGCCATTTTATTAATAAATCAGATGAAAAAGGAAGAAGTCTAATTATTAAGGCGTCGTTCACTAGCTGTCTAACTTTGGAAAAAGTAGACGCTTCGGAGTGAGGACAGCATAGACAGATTTAAATGACAGTAGAGTGAAATGCCCACTACAGTCCTTTTGTACCGTATGTTGAATGTATATATCCATCTTGTGTCTTATCTTTCCATTCCAACAATTTATTTTACAGAATATATATATAATTAACAGAAAAATATGGCATATTTTATAGATGGTTTGAATTGCGATTAATTGCAATTAATTACGATTAATTAATTTTTAAGCTGTAATTAACTCGATTAAAAATTTTAATCGTTTGACAGCCCTAATAAAAAATAACAAATATTCTAAATAAAATTAAAATAAATGCAGTCCTTAAAGTAGGCCTAAACCCACAGCTATGGCTCAATATTATTACCATCAGAACAAAAATATTTTTTTTCTGTGAAAAGCATGTGTGTATGACTCGTATCATGTTGACATTATACAAACACTCACCACCGCTAGGCACACTAAACACGCTAGAGTTAACTCTCGTAGCTTGTAAGAAACGTTCACGAGAGTGTTTACAAGAGGTGGGAATCTTTAGGCACCTGACAATTCGATTACGATTAGGATTCAGAGGCTACGATGATTATAAATCGATTATTGATGCACCCCCAGCTATTAGCTGCTTTTAATGTTTTGTACATTGGTTCCAAAACTGTTAAAAAATCCTCTCAGGATAAACCAAACAGCCATTTCAGTATCAAGTTAACAGTTAAAAACAGTAAACAAAATACTCAAGTCCCCATTCTGTATTAGCAGCTTTAAACTACATTCAAATAATGTCGTGAATGAACCGTTAAAGTTGTTAAAGTTGCTCCCGTCATTTCTCTTCTCTCTACTTTTGACATGTGAAAGTTTTAAAACTGTTTCATCATTTAAAGATGAAGTCAAAATGTTGCCGATTTAGAAATATTTTAGATAAAATGTTAATTAGGTTCGCTACAACAGAGCCTTCCAGAGAAGTCGACTGCTTTAAAGTGCCTGTGACACGAAAAAGCATGTTTATTTCATAATACATGCGGTATTTTATGCTCCTGAATGATATGGACCGCTTGGATGTGTGTGGAGGCGATCGCTATATTTATTTAGTTTTTTGAATCCCGCGCCAGGAAAATGAGTGACTTCCGGCTTCGGTCTTGCATTGAGGAGGAGGGCGCTGTGACGTTTACGGTAGAAGACGTCCTCTTCACTATACAGCGTACTGTTGTGTATGGGGACGAATGATTCAGCTGATTTTGCGGATTAATACGTTTATTTTTCGCATCACACCAGCCAAACGGCTGCAGAAAAATCATTCTGTATGAGGGAGAGGCGTATGCGCCTTTTTCGGGTTTCAAAAGGTTCCCATTCACCGTGGATATTTACTGTGGGACCATTGGATTTACGAGGAAGTGAGTAAACATCTTGTTTTGTATATCAGCCCGAGACGTCGTACAGCCATAATGAAGAAAAGAAGTAAATAATAAACCATGTCGCAAAGCGACCACAAGAGTTCGCTGTTGGAAAACGCAAAAAGCCTAGCTGTAAAACCAAAAGGCAGAATACTTTCTGAGCGGGACATGTGCGTTAATTGCGTCAAATATTTTAACGTGATTAATTTTAAAAATTCATTACCGCGCGTTAACGCGATAATTTTGACAGCCCTATTTTTTATGTATCTTAACATTATACTTATACAGTGATACCTCGGCTCACGAACGCTTAAGCTCACGAACTTTTCGCCTCAAGAACATTAAATTCGCGAGCATATAGTCTCTGCTGGCGAACTAGTTTTCGGCGGACGAACCAAGCCACGCGGTCGGACAGCGCCACGAGAAGCTGACGCACGCTCACGGCGTCCCAGTTCGTCCCCTCCCTTTCGTTGAGTGCGGACGTGGTTTGTGTTTGATAGACATTTTGGACCATATTGAGTGTACTTTTGCTATTATGGGACCGAAAAAGAGTTACATACAGTCCTTATGGAAGGTGACTCGTGTTACCAATTCGCCCTCGACTGGTAATTGGCGGTGCTTTCAGCTTCCCACCGTCGTGAGAAGTGGACCGGCGAGTCACGTTGGCTCGTTGTCGTCGGTTGTCTTCGGTGCGCCCGATGGCGGCTTGCATACAAACACCCAGAGGTGTCGGATGGCTTTTTGTGGGCACTTTTATTAACAACCAAAAGCATGCGGGGGGCACAGCAGTGGAGTCTACGCTAACTGCGCACTTTGCCGGTAACACTCTCCTTCCAAACAGTAACTCCCTCCCTCCTCCTCCCACTCCTCCCACTCCCATACCATCGCAAAGGTAAATAAAACAACTTTATTATACAGTACAGTTTATTTCTTTAATTATAATACAATAGCACACTTATTATACATAAAATAAGGTATATTTTTGTGTAGTTTTAAGGCTTATTTAGTAGAAAATTATGTTTTATGGGGACCTGGGAACGGATTATTCTCATTTTAATGGTTTCTTATGGGAAATAAATGTTCGGAAGACGAACTTTTCGCCTCACGCACACTTTCTGGGAACCAATTATGTTCGTGAGCTGAGGTATCACTGTATTCAAATTTGCTAATATTTTTGGGAAAAACAATCCTGTTCAATGAAAAAAAAGTCATCAGAAATCTCAAAATATTTTAACACATTTTAGAGCTGTAATTGCAATACCGTGATACTGTGAAACTGTGGTATTTTAGCTTAAGGTTATCATACCGTCAGAATCTCATACCGGCACATACCTAATTTCCTTATCACTTCTGGCCTGAATGCTTCATCTTCAATCTTTCAGTGCCAATTTTGGCGCTAAAAATCCAACCAATTTAGTCGTCCTTATTTTTTCCCAAAATAAACATCCTCGATTTGCCCAAAATTAAGAGGAAGTGACCCAAAATGTACAGAAAGTGACCTGGGAATACCTCAAAATCATTAGAAAGTGACTCAAAATCAACAGAAAGTTAACCAAAATCCACATGAAGTGACACGTTGATGCACTAAAATTAACAAAGAAGTTGCCTGAGCGAATGCTCATTCGCCCCCTCCAGTCAAAATGAGTTTGACGTCTAGTGCCGTCAAGGTTGAGGGTTAAGAATTTTGTAGGTTTTGAATTTTATGTCGCTTTGGTTTAAAAAGATGTCATTTTGAAGACGTTTGAAGGGCGGATTAGAGGAGGATGTAGCATTTTTTTCCCAGTCTAATTAATGGAAAATCAAACACTGGACTGTTTTTTTTCTTCTCACCATTATTCTGTGCCCTAAACGGTCGGATTGATTTGAGAAACTCAATCGATCTCTCCACTCCATTTTGAAAGGCTGGAAAAGGGACAAAAGTGATGATTTGGCAAACCCGATTAAACGTTCGCTTTGCATTAAAGACCTCATTCTTTGCTCGTCACGCCCGACGCGCTCTCCCATGTTAGCGCGGGAACGTTGTTGTTGCCGTTTGAGCCGCAACGTGCAGCCAACTAGCAAACAGCAGACGTGATTAATAAATAGCATTGACTGGCGGTGCTTCGCAAGGTCACAAAAGGAACAGTCGATACTCTGGAGCGCAGCCGTGAAAGAAAAATGCATGTCTTTCTGTTTCCAATGGATTTTTAGTAATTTCAAAAATGTTACTAATTAAAACATCTATTCAGTTCATTCAGGCAAGAACAAATAATAATTCAGAACTGTCGTTTGTTCAAAATGCAAAATTGTTCCACTCAATTAAGATTTTTTAACATTTCATTAGGGTTGTTCCGATTATGTTTTTTTGCTCCCGATCCGCTCCCGATCGTTTTAGTTTGAGTATCTGCCAATCCTGATATTTCCCGATCTGATTGCTTTTTTTTTTGCTCCCGATTCAATTCCAATCATTCCCGATAATTTTACCCGATCATATACATTTTGGCAATGCATTAAGAAAAAAATGAATAAAACTCGGACGAATATATACATTCAACATACATAAGTACTGTATTTGTTTATTATGACAATAAATCCTCAAGATGGCATTTACATTATTAACATTCTGTGAGAGGGATCCACGGATAGTAAGGACTTGTAATTCTTAAAGGATAAATGTGACTTTGTATATTGTGACTAAATATTGCCATCTAGTGTATTTGTTGAGCTTTCAGTAAATGATACCGTAGCCATTTAACTGTTCTGCCCAAATGCATGATGGGAAGTGCAACCATGACTGTGCATAGTGGTATCAATTGATATATCTTCTCTGCGTTGGGAAACAACATAGGGTGTTAAGAAAAAGATCAATTACTACTTTTCTTCCCCACATTGCTTCCCACGACATTTCTAATCGTAGGGAGAGGGATTGTAAGGCTTTAGCCAATTGAAAAAAGGCTCCAAGGGCTGCCAAAATTCACTCTAATCATTTTACGCTGCCTTTTAGCTCTATATATAGGTAAACGGCGCCATTACAGATTGAACGCGACAATGCGTGACTGGGTCGTGCAGCGCATGCGTTAATTGCGTTAAATATTTTAACGTGATACATTTTTTTAAAAATTAATTACCGCCAAGCCTAAACTACAGACTCTGGATGAGTTTAACATATTATGTCTGTAACGTTAAATACAATTAGAAAACGATTTAATTAGAATATATATATATATATATATATATATATATATATATATATATATATATATATATATATATTTTAAAAAAGGCATGTCCGATATTTTTTTTGCCGATTCCGATACTTTGAAAATGACGTGATTGGACCCGATCGATCGGGACATCTCTACCTTTTATTTATATATTTCAAATAAGATTCAAATTTAAATGAGTTTATCATGAGTAAATGATAGAAAAATATAAGCGTGGTGTAGAGCCAGAGGCGGAGTTTGACTTTTGAGGCTGGGGGGGCACAACATGTTGATGACCCCGAAACGCAGTGGCATTAATAAAATTAATTTACAGGAATATTTAAAATAATAAGTTGACAATGAGCGTTTTTTGTTTCCCATAATTCTTGAGGGGAATTCTAAATCAGGCTGCTAAGGCAATACTTTTCGCCAAGATCGTCATCCATTGAAAATGGTATGCCCGCCAGTGTCGTGCCAATGTAGTTACCCCAGTCAAAAATTGTATCCCGTGGGCGGAGCCATATGGAGGTAGATTTGTGTCTTTATTATTCAATCAATAAAAAGTTGCTTCAATCAAAATATATATTTTCAATAAAAAGAAGTTGCTTCAATCAAAAAAAATGTGTTTGAATGCAAAAATAAATTTGAAACTCAAAAAAATGCATGTGAAAGCTATTTTTTTTTTTTTTTTTTTGGATAGGAGTCAAAAAATTTTTTTTTTTTTTATTACAGCGACTTTGTTGATTGAAGAAATGTTGATTTGTGTTTGGGCCACATTTTGGCTAGGACGTTTTTGTCTTTATTATTCAAGCAAAAAATAAGTTGCTTAAAAAAATACATTTTCAAAAAGAAAAATCACTTCAATCAAAAAAAAAAAAATCATAGAAAACATTGTTGAATGCGATAAATATTTGAGATTGAAAAATGTGCATTTGAACACCTAATGTTTCATTGGTTGAAGAAATCATTTTTGTGTTTGGGCCATATTAGTGGTAGGACATTTGTGTCAAAATCATTCAATCCTCAAAAAAAGTTGCTTCAATCAAAAAAATATTTTCAATCAAAGAAAAAAAAATCTTTTGAAAAATAAAATTGCCTTCCCCTAATTTTTTTTTGTGTGAAAATTATATGCAAAGCAAATGAGAGTCTAAGGTGCTAGTCACATGATCTGTAATTGCCATTTGTAATATTACTAGCAGTAAAGTATTTATGAAGGATTTAGTGGAGGTTTTCGGGCTGTGGTGCGAATTAATGAAATTATAATGTATTCCTTTGGGAAAACCTTGCTCGACATCCAACTATTTCGACTGACAAACAAGGTCCTGGAACAAATTAACTTCGTATGTAAAGGTACTACTGTACATGTTTTTCTTTCTTTTAACAGCTTTATCAAAATGGATGTCAACCAATACGGGGTTATATACTGTATATGACGGAAAACACAGGTGACTTGAAGTTCCGTTCTGATACCCCCAATTTGGCCAAATTTCAAAATTGTCCTATACGTATGTGTGATACATCATTGGAAAGCTAAAAATCTCAATTTTCTGGGGGAAGAAAAATTTTTAACGAGAGAGCATTTAAAAAAAAACTTTAAAAATGAAAGAGCAAAACCCTAACTGGAGGTGAGAACATGACGCAAGACGCCATGATTTTAACGAGATATTATTGCATACTTACCTCTTTTCGATCCAAAAACCTGTGTAGCATGTATCACCGAGTGTCAAGACTAGTGTTGCACCGATACCATTTTTTGGCCCCGATACCGATACCAACACCTGGCTGTGCAGTATCGGCCGATACCGATACCATACCGATACCACCCCGTTTATATATATATATTTTTTTATATATATATATATATATATATATATATTTTTTTTTTTTTCTTTTTTTCCAAAAAGCTACATAATTGGATGTGAAATCATTGCTGTCAAGGCTTTGTCAGGCTGTTGCTTACCTTTGCAAAATAGGAAAAAGTACACTAAACCCTAGGAGACAATAGTTGAATAAACCTTTGGCTCTCAATGGCCAAAATAGTGCTAAATTTGTGAAATTAATAAAACATGTATAATACTAGCCCAACAGTAAGAAAGTAAAAAAAAAATTCATAATAATAAACTCTGAATGAACTGAATAAACTTTTTTTAAACCTCTCAAAGTCCAAACAGTGCAACTTTCATGAAATGATTGTCACATTCTGCTGCTGGTTAGATTGTGTTTTGTTGCTGGGCGTGGGGGCGTGGCACTTGAATCCAATGCAGGCTCATCAACGCAGCATTTAAGCACGGGTGATCTCAGAGAAGGCTGCCGAGATATTTGCCTTGCTGATCTCTATTTGACATCTGGCACAATAATCTCGCTACATTTGCTTGTTATGCCCCTGCATTGGGTTTTTCTGTTAGTGTGCTGCTCTCGTTTGTAACCGCTGCCTATCGTCTTAGTTTGTCCGTCGACCTGCTGTCACGGACTCCTTTTGTTATTTCTACTATCCCGCGATCGCGTGTTATTTTTTGTTTGCAATCATTAAACCCTTTTATGTATCCCCCGCTTGTTGTCTGCTTCGAGGTTCAACCTTGTTTCCGCATTTGCGGACGCTAACAATTATAAGTAATAATAATTGACCACAGCATCCCGTCTCTCCTTTTTTTCGGGAGGTGGGAGTCCCTTATTTCTATTTCTGAAAGGTGGCAACAATACTTTGGAAACACTTCACAAATTACTGCGGCATTTCTTTCAGTAAAAGACAATAAAAGTAAAGTAGACGAAGTGAACTGACCAGAGATTGTTGCTCCGGTCCAGCGGCCTTCTTCCTCTGGATAGCAGTCCTGCTCTTGCAGGCTCAAACTCGTTGTGTTCGTTCACGTTTGGTCTTCAAATGTTTTATCAAGTTCGAGGTATTGAAACTGGCCGATTTAACTCCACATCTCCAAACTTTCAGGCCGCAAATCTTGCATGCAGCCATTGATTTTAATCGACGGGATTTCTATTTGGAAATATTTCCCGACCGCCCGCCGCCATATTTCCTGGTTTGTTTTTCGTCCATATGAAAAAGCCCCCTTTTGATTGGTCAGGAGTGGCTATTGGCCCGCTCTCATTGGTCTGGAGCAGGCCAATAGCGATAGCTGCTTGTTCACGTGTCATCACACAACACAGAGACAGAGTGTAGTGAGCGCCAGGAGGAGAGAAAGGCTGTGGTCAAATGTTATAATAATGGACCGGTAAATGGTATCGGCGCCGTCTTTGTTGGTACTCGCCGATACCGATACCACCATTTCGGGCCGGATCGGCGCCCCTTGCCGATACTAGTATCGGTATCGGTGCATCTTTAGTCAAGACACAGCTGTGAATGGCCACAGCCAGATTTTTGGGGGATTTTATGGGTGAAACGTGGTAATATAACAAGGGTCGCCATGCAGAAATCGCAGACATCAAGGAGTGGTCGAGATGTTCTTTGTTGCTTGTTGCTTGCTTTTTCATATATTTACCCTTTTAAATTTTTTTTTTTTTTTTCAAAACTGCTTTATTTGGATCGATTATAATCTAAAATATAGGAAAAAATGCGACTAACAAAAAAAATACAATTAAGCAATAGTTATGAGGTAGATATCTGTGACTGATTTACAGACACTATTTTGTTCTTTGTGATGTAATTGTTTAAAAGTTTCAAATATGCGATAGAATAATCTTTTAAAGTTGTTGTTTTTTTTAACTAAATATTAAACATCAGTTAATTATTCTAAGCTAAAAATGGCGGACAGTTGGAATAATATATATATAATTCTCTTCATGGCTGGGTTGAAACAAAAGCGGTTGCGCGTTCTCTGTAAACGGGGGTTTCCAGGGTAAAACGGACAAATTAAAAATAGTTCGGGGGCTTAGTTCTCCATGAAACTGCTATGTCAGCATGTAGACATATTGTCCTATCAAACACAACCTTTGTCTTAAAATACAGCAGTTTATTTTAAAGAGGGGTGCAAGAGCAGAAACTGCTTTTTCAGCCTTGTCTGTGTTTTCCGCCATATATATATATATTTTTTTTTCAATCAGCCAATAGCCGATGTCTAAAGCCGATTTTTTTAAGCCGATATTTTTAGCCGTTAAACAATGTTTTCACAGCATGTCGATTATGAAAGGCAATTGAAACACTTTAAGTGTCTATATTAGAAATTCACACCAAAAATGTATTGAACTTTCAGCATAGAAGTACACAACCAAATAAAACAAAAATTACAGAACAGGTAAGAAGCCTTAAAAAAAAAAACGACTACCTATAAATAGAGGTGTGCGAAATTTCCGATTCTTAAGATTATTCGCGATTCGGCCGTGGAAGATTCGAGAACGATTCACAAACATCCAAATTCCGATTATTGAAATATGTCAAGTAAAGCGGAAGTAAAACACACTCAGCCCGCCACGCGGTCTTCGGGACGCAATGAGGAATGGAGTGAGAGTAGCTAAACATCATGCTTGTCATTAGCCGGCCCCTCGGGTAATGCCAATGGTCAACTCACGGCTCTAGCTCAACTCATGCCGCGAGATAAAAAAAAAAACAACAACATACCTGACTGCTGCCGAAAGCTGCTACAAAGTACGTCCACAATACATAATGTTCAGGTAGATATCATATTTATATAGGACTAGATGTAGAATAAACTCGGTCGCGATAGCAACACATGTAGAGAATGTTAGATGCGGGCGTTAGTAAACGGCCGCCATCTTAAAGCAGTAGACTTCCCTGCAAGGCTGTTGTAGCGAACCTTCCAAGCGAACCTAATTAACTTTTTATCTAAAATACTCCTAAATCGGTAAAATATTGACTTGAATCTATCTTTAAAATAGTTTTAAAACTTTCTCATGTTGAAAGTAGACGAAAGGGAAATTATGGAATAACAGGAGCAATTTTAACAACTTTAACGGTTGATTGACGACATTAAATTAATTGAATGTAGTTTAAAGCTGCTGATACAGAATGGGGATTTGAGTATGTTATTTATTGTTTTTAACTGTTAACTTTATACTGAAAGTCATTTATTTAAGCCTGTGAGGCTTTTTTTTTTTTTTTAAGTTTTTGTAACAAATGTAAAAAACATTAGCAGCTTATAGCGGGGGGGGGGGTCATCAATAATCGATTTATAATCGAATCGTAGCCTCTGAATCGTAATCGTAATTGAATCGTTAGGTGCCCAAAGATTCCCACCTCTACCTATAAAGGACAATAACGTCAAAACAGTAACCTGAGTGACAAATGGTTTCCGTGCAAGTACAAGGTAATACCCGGGTTACGACGTACCCGATTTACGTGATTCATAACTCGGACATTACGTCATTTTTGGTCGGCATCGGCAACAAAATATACTACACATTTCCAAAAATGGACGACGGACTGTCTCTTCCTCGGCTTTAAGATCCAGTAGCAATTTAATTTCGTAAAGCTTTCAGTTTAATTTTGCTATCTTTACAGTTTGCCATGTTGATAATTGTGATGTTTGATTACTGCTTTACGTATTACTACGAAGAAAGAGGAGATGACGATCGGCCTGCCATGGTATTTACGTCATCAACCTTCACGCTTTGACTTGGGAATTAATCAGCTGCTTTCATACATGCTGTGTCCCGGATAAATCCTGGATATTTATACTAAGAGGCGACCCGGTTAATGTCCGTGTGAGTCGAACACAATTCTTGTACGACTACTACTACTCTACTTCCTTTTGGCCACTAGGTGGTGCAAAATAACGAGTTACAAAGATCGCCCAAACAGTTAACATAAGTCATTGTTATTGGCTTTTTATGTGTAATTATATATTGGCCCGATACATCAGTCAGTCGTTATCTTAAAATGCAGTGTTTGTTTAAATATTTTCTTCTGTGCAATTCTCATTGGGTTGCAGTAAAATAGTTGAAGTTAATGCATGACTTCTGCAGCGTTTCCTTTCCAGCTTTGCCAAGAAGGATCACTGAAGCGTTGCCGCTTGCAACATGATTTTTTTTTCTTGTTGGTACACGTGTTGTACAGCAACACAATTGAATGCGGGTCCATTCAATTTACTTTTACAGTGCGGCCAGCGTATATCGCGAGCCAAAGCAAGCGTAATTGCTTTTATGTGTAAACAATCACAGTGCGGCGGACGCCTGTAATAACCTCTTTGTCGCCCCGATGCACTTGTGCCAGTTTTATGGGCTTATGAACGCCACCATTGGAGACCCATTTTATTTTTAGATTTTTATCTAGGAAAAACAAAATTAAATACATTATTTTGACTCCTTATAAGGAAGAAGTCTGTTATTTATGTTATATTTGATTTAAGATCATTTTAGTTGGGGGAAAACAATATACATTTTACTTTTTATCTGAAAATGTTGTGACTGATTTATAAACAAACAAACAAAAAAAAGACTCATATACTGGAAAAATAAAGTGTTTTGATAAAATTTGGATGGGGAAAAATGACTTTTTTGGCAAAATATAACTTTTTCATTAATCATTTATTTTTATGAATTTAATTTAATAATCTAATGTCACTAATCTGGAAAAAAAAAAAAAAAAGATTATAAAATACTCCAACTGCACAATTTCTGATGGGAAAAAATACACCTACATCTAGAAAATAAAACAATATTTAAAATTAATAGAATAGTATTCTCATATTACAACTTTAATGTGATCATTTTGGGCCCTAACAAAATCTTCTCTTTATAAATGGTATAACTTTTTTCTTGAATAATTCAAATGTAATTAAAAAATATAAAGAAATAATAATAATAATTGAAACTAGGGTTGTTCCGATCATGTTTTTTGCTCCCGATCCGATCCCGATCGTTTTAGTTTGGGTATCTGCCGATCCCGATATTTCCCGATCTGATTGCTTTTTTTTGCTCCCGATTCAATTCCAATCATTCTCGATAATTTTTCCCAATCATATACATTTTGGCAAAGCATTAAGAAAAAAATAAATAAAACTCGGACGAATATATACATTCAACATACAATACATAAGTACTGTATTTGTTTATTATGACAATAAATCCTCCAGATGGTATTTACATTATTAACATTCTTTCTGTGAGAGGGATCCACGGATAGAAAGACTTGTGACTTTGTATATTGTGACTAAATATTGCCATCTAGTGTATTTCAGTAAATGATACTGTAGCCATGCCCATATGCATGATGGGAAGTGGAACCATGACTGTGCGTAGTGCTACCAATTGATATATCTTCTCTGCGTTGGGAAATAACATAAGGTGTTAAGATGAAGATAAAGTGCCACCTTGCTTCCCCACATGCTTCCCATGATATTTCTAATAATAGGGAGAGGGATGGCAAGGCTTTGGCCAATTAAAAAAAGGCTTCAAAGGCTGCCAAAATTCACTCTACTCATTTTGCTCTGCCTTTTATCTCTCTATATAGGTAAAACGCTTGACGCGACAATGAGTGAGTGGGTCGTGCAGCGCATGCATTAATTGCGTTTAATATTTTAACGTGACACATTTTTTAAAAACATTAATTGCCGCCGTTATCGGGATAAATTTGATAACCCTACCTTAAGCCTAAACTAATGACTCTGGATGAGTGTAACATATTATGTCTGTAACGTTAAATACAATTAGAAAAAGATTTAATTAAAAAGAATATATATATATATATTAAAAAAAAGGCATGGCCGATATTTTTTTGCCGATTCCGATACTTTGAAAATGATGTGATCGGACCCGATCGATCGGGATGCCGTCTCTAATCTCTTATTGAAACTGGAAGAAAAATTCAGATTTTCTCAAGATTCTAGCTCTTTTCTTAAAAGTACTGTACCGAACCTTTAGAGGAAAATTTCGATACTTTTCTACTTCACGCATGCTCCAACAATGCATTGATTAGTCCACAAAGTGTTAAGGTCGAAAACTCAAGGCCAACACATGCCTGTGCACGTCCTCACGCATCCCGGCAGAAGCAGCACTGTTTTACCGAGCCTCCTCCTGGTCTCCGCTGGGCAAAAACACTTTTCTAACGCACTTTTCTAACCCACTTAAGACTTGCTAGTAACTGTAAACAATAACGCTTGCTTTTTTTTTTTTACGTTTCTGCTTCTGATTTGATGTGCCAAACACCCGTTGCTTTATGTTCTTGCTCAATCAAGCATGTACAGGCTGCAGTTACGCTCCATGCAGCACCTTTGAAAATCTTTGCTCTAAAATATAACATCACTCAACTAAAATATATCAATCTTTTGTTTTGATAAATTGCTTCATCTAAAACCATAGACATGTGGTCTCCGGGGATACAAATGAGTTCCATTCCTACGCTGGCGACGTAACCCGAATTTCCATGTAAGTCGGAATTAACCCTTTAAGTACCCCTGAATACCCCCTAAATCTTAAAATAACTATCCAAAAACATGTATTATACGTCATTGTACTGTCCTCGCCAAGACGTTCGAACTAAATCTTAGCTATACAGTGGGCTAAGCTCTATTCTTTCGCCTCTCTCACTCAGCTGCGCAACTTCTTCATAGGAGCAAATGCGCTTTTCCCCATGAGTGCACGTGCGCTCTTATTCGTGTGAACAAATACATTCTTCTTCACGTGTACATGCGCTCTTCCTGGCGTGTGGAAGTATTACCTGCTCTACGCTTCCTGAGCCAAAATAAAAGCATGCATTTCAAGACAAAAGTCAAGATTATAGTCAAGTACACATTTCGCCAAAAGACAGAACAGTCATGTTAATAAAATAAAGTAAAAAATAAAATAGTGTGAGGTACAATAAGGTACGCTTTACGCGGCATTAAAAAATACAAACAATAAAAAATAAATAAATAAATAAAACGACTGGAGACGACAAAATGGCGGATGAGACTCCGGCGTCCTAAAGTCGAAATCACATAAGTCGGGTATGTAGTAACCGGGGGACAGTCCGTATAGCTATTTTATTTACTACTGAAACAAACTGCTGAACAAAGTGAAAATGTCCAGCGACAGCAAAATGTTTTTAAAAAAAATCACAACTGAGATAGCTCAATTAATTATATCAGATTACTTTTAATATAAATATAAGTATATATATATATATATATATATATATATATATATATATATATATATATATATACCGTAATTTTTGCACTATAAGGTGCATCTGACTATAAGACACCGCCCACCAAATTTGACACGAAGACGACATTTGTTCATAGATAAGCCGCACTGGACTTTAAGCCGCAGCTGCCCTCACTATACTATGGGATATTTACACCAAAAGATATTAACCGGTAACACTTTATGTGACAGCACATCATACAACTGTCATAAGACCAAATGAACCACCATGAAGCTTTGAACCAATTGGCTCCAAAGCTTCATTGCTTCAAGGAGCTTCATTTGGCCATCACTGCTCCCTTGGGTGAGACCTCTGCTGCCACCTGTTGTCAATATTGTTGTTGTCCAACATGCCTCCTAGAGTGCATTGCAGCACTACGGACGTCAATAACAATCATAATTCAGGTTTTGTGCTAATTATTTCTTCAGTTACGGTTCCAGTTCTTTCATTAATTGCTAATGATGGTATTTGGTACCACTTTATTTGACAGTGGCGCCATAAGACAATCATAATTATGACATGAGACTGTCATTAGCATTAATGAATGCATATAATAGATTTAGTTTAGTGTTGTCCAGCAAATTATCTCACTTTTGAATGGATGGTGTTGGTAAATGGTGTTATACTTATATAGCGCTTTTCCACCTTTCAAGGCGCTCAAAGCGCTTTACACTATCTCGCCATCTACCTACTGGTGACGCAGCACCAGGAGCAACGTGGGGTCCAGTATCTTGCTCAAGGACACTTAGACGAGTTCATCATCAGGGCGGAGAATCGAACCCACAACCTCTGGTTTGGGGGACAACTACTCTACCACTGAGTATAAAAATGCGCGTTGATACGACGCACATAAAGGCAACTTCCATTTAAAAAATCGTTAGAGAGTTGTATGGACTTACAATCCGCTAGCTTGTTGTTTCTTGTTGTCTTCGAAAATTATACTTGGGTGATAGCGCTTCAAGTGTTCGTTTATAGACCCTACCCACGTGACGTCACAACTCCTTCCTCCTGACTGGTGCCGCCCAATTGTCCGTCAACACATCATGTTTATCTGTTACGGCTACGTACATTCCTCCTATTTACGATGTGTTTTTCTGCTCGTTAACATTAATAATCGGTTGCAATAACAGAGAAGATAGACGGAGAAGACAGAGAGACTTGAAGTTCTACCGGATTCCGAGAGACCCGGAGAGAAGAGAGCGAGATGGGCTGCTGCAATTCGACGAGAAAACTGGGCTCCAAACGATTACCACAGATTATGTAGTAGACATTTTATATCTGATAAGATGCATTTAATATATATTTAGAGGGTTTTGGGCTGACAACCACAATTAAGATCATTGCTAGGCTAATCGCCGACAACATACACGTATGTATGTAGTGAGAGTGCTATCGCTAAACCATATAAACATTAAAAGCCCTAACTCCATTGACAAACGACATGAAATACATTAGACTTGACAGTGGATGTTAGCAATAACAAAAGATTTTTAATTGAAAATTTCGTAACTCACCTTTCCAAGCACAAAATAGATTCCTGCCGAATTTTCGTGGACGAGGACCTGTTTCACCCAACCAGCAACGAAGTATTTATAAGCCTCCAAGCTCTTAAAGTTTTTCAAACTTTCGTGAGAATAGGCTGATTTTGTGTGGACAAGATAGTTGTACATATCAGGGTAGCTAGCAGATGTCAGGCAAATACGGCGGAGACAGCGGGTCGAAAAACATCGATTTAGGCATCAAATATGGATCTGGCGAATGGATAAACTAAAGCTTTTCCACATAACGCCTTTTATGCAACGCATCAAGTGAGTTTACGGCATCCGAAAGCACCGGGTCTTCCATGAAATGCATTATAAATTGCTCGATCAATTGAGACCATTGATAATACAGACACAAAATGACGGACAAGGGGGCGGAACCATACAGCGAGCACGTGATTTTGTGACGTCGGTGGGTAGGGTCTATTGCCGACGTGCTACCGTGGTATGCGAGCTCAGCTTAGCAAAGAGTACACACAGTGGCACCCTCCATATTTTCCTTGAAATAATTCCAGGCTCTGGTTATTCTGGTCCGCTTTTTTGGCTTTATGCCGCTTTCACGTGTAACCATCTCTGCCCTTTTTGGAAATTGGCGGTGTTTTCAACTCCTCACCGGCGATTCACACGGCTCGTTGTCGTCGGTTCGTCTGGGTTCGTCCGATTTCCTCCTTAGGAAGGCGGCGGCGTGCATAAAAACACCGAGAGGCGTCGGATGGCTCTTTAAGGATACTTTTATTAACCAAAACAAAAACGTGGGGGATGAAGCCACTCAACTCGACGCTAGCCGCGCACTTTTCCAACTTGCCGATCTCGCTCCCTCTCTCTCGCTCGCTCGCCCACTTTCTTCCTCTTTGCTCAATCTGACAACGCCGGTCACATTGAAATAACAGCGGCCCCCTTGGGGGTGCCAGTAACAACCGCTTGTATCGCGAGCGCCTGCCATTCTAAACTTTATCCGCATGTAATTTTTTTTAACCCGTCATTACCCGTCGACGGTATGTTTTGCCCGTCGACGCATTTACGTCATCGATGACGTCGATAACGTCGACTAGTCGGGACAGCTCTAGTAGACATCCAATCATTTTGAAGTTTGTTCATCCCCTGCCATCTCTCCAACTTCAGACAGATTGGACACCTATGGCCGTCGAAGCCAATGAGTTAATTTTGGTGCATTTCAGTTCCTTTTCTATTGATTTTCTGTCACTACCTGATGATTATGGGGCATGGCGGGAGCATATAGGTAACCTTTTGGGATAGAAAGTATCACGATATATCACCATTTTGTTATATTGTCACACCCTTATACATACTGGATATATATCTTCTTATATCTTAGTAATATGCATAATGCATAACGTTACAATCCTTCCAATTGTTTTCCAACGGTGTATATTGCTATCCAAAGCACGTGTAATTGTCTTTCTGTACAAACAATTACAGTGCAGTGGGCGCGTGTAATAACCTCTACTGTTGCACCCGCGCCGGCTTTATGCGCTTCGCTGCTAAACGGCTGGCCGGCCGCCGCCCTCGGAGGCGTATAGCTTTTGCGGCGCTGTTTGTATAAACATCTATTGATCCTTTGCGGGGGGGAGGGGACTGGCACGAGTCAGCAACTTTATCAACAGCTGAAAAGAAATGAAATTACATTTTTTGATGGATGCTCCTGTCAGGCGCAAACAAATGCCGTCGGCAGGTGAACCGTAAGGGAGGAGTAGATGGGGGTTCTGCCATCAAACACATTCTTGTTATTCATTGGTAGCAAAGCTGCAGCGAGAGGTTCCTCCCGTGTCTGTTTCACCCTTTAATGTTAGTCTTGTTAGAGGTACTGATCACAAGCTAATCCTCCCAAGCGTAAAAGCTAATGAGATCCCAGTGAGTCTTTCATTAGGAACATCTCTGAGGCCAATTGTCCAGCACTAATAATCATATGCTAATAACCGCGACGTGCGACGGAGTCTCCTTCGGTGATTAAAGTTAAAACGGGCAAAAGTCGTCAAGAACGAATCGGGAGGATTGTGCTTTATGGTTCGGAAGGAAAACACTGAAGGAAGAAAAGTCAAGATGGAGCGTTCATAAAAAGGTCAATGGAATGACAGCAGTCTTTTTTTTTTTTCGAGTCGTAAGTGCTGTCAAAGACTGCGCAAAAATGTTCGGTCAAAACGAGACCTAGTAGAAGTGGGTTTTCTGGGCTGACTAACTGTGCCTGACTGAAGTGAGAGAGCGAAGAAAGGCTGAGTTGGCCGGAGTGCGAAGGTTTTCCTATCGTCGGTGTGTACAGTAGTCATGTTCCACTCTTTCGGTTGCAAAAAAAAAACAAGTGGGTAGAATAGCCAAATATTTTAAGTAAGAGTAGCGTTACTTCTAAATAATATTACTCATGTAAAAGTAGTCATCCAAGTCCAAAAAAAGAAATGTTTGGTGAAAGGAATACTCAATTAATGAGTAACATTGTGAGTAATTGCTTACGATGTTTGATTTTTATTTTTAAACTTTTTTTTTTCTCAGCTCAAAGTTATCTGTATGAACTGTGATTATTATACTTTAAGTGGTTCTTAACCCTTTAACACCTAAGCCTATTTTGGCCGAATTTGCATGCATTTGATGTTCCCTTTATATTTCAAGGGAAAAAAATTGTTTACAATGGCCAAGTTGGGTCCCTTTTTTCAGGACACCTTGAACTTCATGTCCAAACAGTTGTTTTCTTCACTGACCAATTTTAATCCATATTTTGGACCCAAAAAGACAAAAAAAATCCCAAAATCTTTTTTCAAAATTTGTAATGTTGATGTCCCACTGACAACCAAACGTGCTCGACCAACCGTTTTGAAGCTTGATCATATTTATTCAACTTGTTAGGATAAACATTTAATAGAAAAAAAATATGATTGAATAGTTTTATGTTTGACAATTCAACACAAACAGCAGGTATGGTCATAGGCGTTTTTGGCCTTTACACATAAAATGGTCAAAACAGGTTATATACAGTGCAAAATAGTGAGGAAAAAAATTATATATATCATCTAACACAAAAAGGGTTTGGAGGATATCTCTTTGTGAAGTCAGGTGTTGTACCCATCACCTTATCAAAAATATATACCTACATGCAGTCAAGCTTCTCGAACACACATCTACATAAAAATGGAAAAGATTATCGTAAAGAATATATATATATATATAACATTAAAAAAAAGTATTTTAAAAAAGATTGACAAGTAGTTCAGTTTAATTCAAAATTTTCAGGCATGCGACCCAATAAAGTTTTTTTTTTTTTTTTTTTTTTTTTGTGCACTCAATAAAGGTTGAACAGGTCACGGAGCTGCGTCTCACACACAAAGTCACACAGCCTACTCTTTCACCGTTTGCGCGCTGCCGTCACTTCTATTCGCCGAGACGCCGACTCATGCAAAGAAAAAGACAACAAATACGGCTCACCTTCTTCCTTGAGTTAATGAAATAATGCATTAGCTTGCGCTAAATGTAGTTTTATATTCATTATGCACGTTTCAAAGTCGCTCGCTCAAACCAACCGGCCGTTGCTTGTGTCGCATGCCTCCCTTTCATTAGTTGGCGCCTCGTTCGGAAATTTATTAAAAATGATCACATTCGGTTCGTCCTTCTTAACATCAGAACAGCTCTTGGGATATGTAGTCTTTTGTGCTGCTTTCGGTTTTGAAAAAGGACAATAAATGATGGAAATATGGAGATAGATACATGGTCCATGCAGCGTTTGAATGCATATTTATGAGTGCAATAAAACTATAAAACTCAAATGACATTATCTCCCGTTTTTCTGGGTCGATTGACTTCAAATAAAAACTGGTGTGGACATCAACTTCCGCACTTTCAAATGAGACCAACCAGTGGCACATGGGTGACGTAATTACAGCGTGACGAAGCTTCAAAGATGATATGCGTAAACGCGTCGCTGCTGACACGTTCGGTGTTAAAGGGTTAACCTGGGTTCGATTGAACCCTCAGGGTTCGGTGAGTCGGTCACAGGGGTTTGGTGGAGCCTCTGCCGCTGAGGTCAAGACAAACCGTCTCATCATGTCTACACGCGATGGCATGCCCCGCTTAGCCATCACTGGCTGCAGATGATCACGTGACATTGCTTGGCCAATCAGTGCTGCGAATAATTTAGTGCACTCAGGAGTGATACAACTTCTGAATGTCATTGTAGTACGTCGTATGATTACTTTCTTCATATTTTAATCCATACTATGTCGAGCAAAAAAGAAAGTGGTCGGACAAATATATATAATATGGATTCTCATGTATCACGGAACGGGATGGGAGTCAGCATCTTAGCTGCATGATTTGCAATGCCAAGTTGAGCAACTCTAGCCTCACATCGGCAAAACTAAAGGAACACTTCGAGAAGCTGCATGGAGACGGAGATTATAAGAACACAGCGTTTGCTGAATTCAAGGTGAACAGAGCCAATTTCGAAGATAAGGCCACTCTCTGCCTGCTCTTTGATTTGTACCCATTAACAAACCGATCCTCACAACATCATATGAAGTTCCGTATCTGATCGCAAAGCAGGTATCTAATTTGTTGCAAGTTCTTGCACTATGTTGGTTTTGTTCTGCTCGGTTCATTTTGTGCACCATTAGAAAAACTATATGGCTTGAATTTGAAAAGAAAAAAAATCATATTTTATTTAACACGAAAGTAGGGTTCGGTGAATGCGCCTATGAAACTGGTGGGGTTTGGTAGCACCTACAAGGTAAAGAACCACTGCTTTAAGACTATAACCTACTACATAACCACATAAAGTCAAAGAAATACAATATAAAACACTGTATTCCGGCAAGAGAAAAAAAAGTACAGAAATGAAGCATCATTCGTCCAAAGAGCATGAGTGCCCACAAGTGGAGAAAACATATTTCCTATTATGACACCAAAAGGATCATATCTCCGGTTTTCCGAGGTCCATCGGTGCCAAATAAAAATTGGGAGAGAGATTAAATTACGTGCTTTCGAGTCATGTTTACGCCAGCACGCTTGGTCGAATACTTAATTTTTTACTGTGCTTTTAAGACTCCACTTGATTTAACAGGCCATCGTGATCCTAAAACGGCAAGCTGGAGTCTGATTGGTACAATGGAATCATGTGATTATTGTTGCGACGTCTCATTTCTTAAACTGGTCAAATCTACTCAAGTAAAATTAAAAAGTATGGTAGCAAAACTACTATTAGAAGTATAGTAATATAACTAGTTACTACCCACCTCTGCAAATAAACCTTTAAAAACTAACTTTATAGCCACCTCTCAGCCGTAATGATAATAACAGCATCTTATTTTTTGTTTTAATTGGGGCTGTCAAATTTATCGCGTTAATGGGCGGTAATTAAATTTTTAAATTAATCACGTTAAAATATTTGACACAATTAACGCATGCACGGAACGACCCGCTCATGCGTTGCCTCAAACAGTTTACAATGAGGCCGTTTTAGCACATTGAGAGCGATTGGCAGAGAAATGCGAGTGGAGACAGGCGTTCATTGGACTGCGCCTTTAATTGGCTTAACCTTTGGCAGCCACTACTAACAGTCATGGTTGCTCAACTTCCCTTCATGCATTTGGGCCGAGCAAGAGACAATATTTTTCATAACACACTTATTTGAACGCAACGTAGAACATATTGTATACCATTTGCAGCCACCACTGACAGTCATGGTTGCCCAACTTCCCATCATGCATTTGGGTGGAGCAGGAGACGTTCTTTTTCTTAACACGCCTAATTGAACACAACGCAGAACTTACTGTATACCATTTGCAGCCACCGCTGACTATCATGGTTGCCCAACTTCCCTTCATGCTTCTGGGCGGTACAGTTAAGTCGCTGACTTGCTACAGTATCATTTAGTGAAAGCACAACAAAAATATTCCTATCCCTCAAAAAAATAATGTTCACAAAAAGATAAGTGCTCAATGCAAAGAGAACTGGCATTCCCAATCAAAATAGCGATGCAAAATACACATAAAACTTACTCAGACTTTGCCTTGGCTAGATCTCTTAATTAATTTAAAACTCGCCATTGACACCTTGTGGTGTATTTCAATCACTTTTACGTGGTTAAAGATACTGTAGAAGAACAGCAGGGAGCCCGATGTGACTTTTTGATTGAAAATTGTACAAATTTTATGAACATTTTGCAAATTTTATGAAAACGAAAACATTAAGAGGGGTTTCAATATAAAATTACTATAACTTGTACTCAAATTTATCTTTTAGGAAATACAAATCTTTCTATTCGTGGATCCCTTTAACAGAAAGAATGTTAATAATTTTAATGCCATCTTGTGGATTTATTGTTATAATACACAAATACATATACTTACTGTACTTGCTGTTTACCTTATGTACAGTATGTTGAATGTTTATGTCCATCTTGTGTCTTATCTTTCCATTCCAGAAATACCTGTAATTTACAGAAAAATATGGCATATTTTACAGATGGTTTGAATTGAGAATAATTACGAGTAATTAATTTTTAACCTGTGATTAACTCGATTAAAAAATTTAATCGTTTGACAGCCTTAGTTTTAATGTATTTTAGTTTTTTCATATGAAGTATTTTGACGTAAATTTCGTTTTCGGTGAAATCACGCGTAAATGGGTTACGTCGCCAGTGTAGGAACATAACTTGTTTGTAATTTGAGGACTCCCTGTAAATTAAAACGAATAATTATAAATAAAAAGAGAATACATGCAGATTTTCTTTTCAGTTTTAATTTTTTGAAATGTTAAAAAGAACCAAATATACAAATGATTTTACAAATCTACAGTATTTACTAATCCGACATGATTACCTGAGACTTTTTGGCACATCTACTCATCATGAACTCATCTACCAAATTTCAAGTTACTCAGTGAAACTCGCTTGGGGAAGCACTGGCAAGTCCAATTTTTATTTAACAAAGAAACATAGCGATTTTCGGAAATCCTAATTAAAAGTTGAAAGCAAAACAATGAACGTGAGTGTTGAGAAGAGATCAATTAAGCCTCGGCCGCGGGGATCGCTAATGTGCCCGTTAACAAACGAACCATTCATCACGCCACGTCTTCTTTTAGGGCGCTGGCTGGCAGGAGTGCATTAGTGACGCCGCAGGGATGGGCATGATGGACAACCTCGAGGAATATGAAAGAATGTCATCCCGTATCAAGCCGGCGCACGCCACTTGCACGCAACTCAGTGTGTGTGCGCTTAGTGGTGTTGTTGCTTGAAAAATAAGTGTTTTTTTGTGTGTGTGTTTTTTTTTTTTAGTAAAGCTGCTGCTTCTACTAACAATTTGTGCCAATAGAGGAAAAAAATGTATTGTGATGTCAAGTGATCGTTTGTGATGAATGGATCCATTTGGGCTGGAAAAAAAACAGCGGACGCTAAGAGTTTCAAAGCTGCTCTAAGATCAGCGAAAACAAAAGAGCAAGTCAAATAGAATGTTAGAGAAACACTGGAAAGGTCATCGACACTTTTGCTCCGTAGACGGAGGCAAAGGCGCTACTCACTTTTTTTTTTAGGTCATTTGTTGCCATTGATATAGACATATGAACTTTCCCCTTTTTTCCGTTTTTTTTTTTTTTTTCTTTTTTTTTTCAACCTGTCCTGTTCATCTGCTTAGACATGGAGGATAGGAATCTGAGTGTCCTTATGGTCCGAACAGTTTAAATTAGGGCTGTCAAACGATTAAATTGTTTAATCGAGTTAACTACAGCTTAAAAATTAATTAATCGTAATTAATCGCAATTAATTGCAATTCAAACCATCTATAAAATATGCCATATTTTTCTGTAAATTATTGTTGGAATGGAAAGATAAGACACAAGAATGATATATATATTCAACATGCGGTACATAAGGACTGTATTTGTTTATTATAACAATAAATCAACAAGATGGCATTAACATTATTAACATTCTGTTAAAGTGATCCATGGATAGAAAGACTTGTAGTTCTTAAAAGATAAATGTTAGTACAAGTTATAGAAATTTTATATTAAAACCCCTCTTAATGTTTTCGTTTTAATAACATTTGTAAAATTTTCAATCAAAAAATAAACTAGTAGCCCGCCATTGTTGATGTCAATAATTACTTACACAATGCTCATGGGTGCTGAAGCCTATAAAATCAGTCGCACCCAAGCGCCAGCAGAAGGCAGCAAAACTCCACAAAACACAATTAACAAGTGGGCATTTCACTCTACTGTCATTTAAATCTGTCTGAGCGAGGCATGTGCGTTAATTGCGTCAAATATTTTAACATGATTAATTTAAAAAATTAATTACCGCCCGTTAACGTGATAATTTTGACAGCCCTAGTTTAAATGTATCACAAAGGAGTTTTATATACTCCCATTGTGGTTGTTCATTGTTGTATTTATTAGGAGAAAGCTGCGAATAGAATGGGTTATGGGTGGACAGAAAGCAAGGAAGCAGACTGAAGAGAAGAACAACAAGAAGTACATTGTTACATGTCTACCTATGAACAACGTGTTGCTGTTATTAGCTAATTATATTTACCCGTGGACACCATGTGGGGGGCCTGTTAACAAGGAGAAAAGGAAGGGCAGGTGAGTGAAAAGGAGGTGTAATTAGGTGGGATAGAGCGTACACAATTCGGCAATGTGAGGTAGGGAACCCAGTATTAGGTGAATCACCTGTCAGTGTGGATATGTTGACATCCTACTCTATGCTACCTGATCGCTAATCCTGGCACCGACAATCTCTATACCATAGTGTGTCTAATTGCACCCAGTGACGCGTGATCCCACTTAGACGTGTGATAGTCCTGCAGAAAAGTGGAAATGCTGAATGGAGGCCGCCCCGACTGGGGCCGGAGCAATCACGGCTCCCCCCAAAGATCCGGCAAACGGCCACTGTCATACCCCCAGGACGCAGGGCTGTCCCCTGCACCATCCACGCTCCAATTAACCACCCCTCAAGGAAGGGACAAGGGGACGCGCTACTGCCTCCCACGTTTGCCCCCACCTACTTGGACCCCTAGGCACCACCGCAACCTCCCAACTGACACGGCACACCGCGGGATCCACTCGGCCCGGGGCGGGAAAGGATCCCCACCCGGAGGGGGTGACACTCTGGGGTCCAGCCGGCGATCCGCGCCGAGGACCAAGGAGGATGTCCAGGTAGAAAGAGAGAAGGCGGAAGCAGGAGAATGCCAAGAAGCTGGCATGGGACTGAGCCCCGACCCGCCTACCCCCACAACCGACAGCCCAGACGAAGAGGAGGCCCCGGCCCACCTCTCGCTCAATCTGCGCTTCGATCCCATTCTCTCACCCGTTTCTTTTCTCTGCGCACTCAGTTTGGCACACACGTTACAAATATGCCACAAAGCCAACCAATCAGAGAGCTGGCGAAAGTTCACCAATTGGTTATTTGCCCTCCAATTAGATCACTTGTTACATTCGAACGGAAAAAGGAAAGGAGACGGACTAGGACAGGAGAAGGATGACTTGAAAACAATGCAATAAAACAGCAAGTTCTATAACATGAGACAATAGTCATAATAACAACATGAGACAATGATCATAATGATGAATACTGTCTTACATTGTACATTCGTAGGTTTTTTTTTTTTGGTCAATGTATATTTGTGTGCTCAAAATCTATCATTGCTTGCTCAAAATCTTTAATTGCTCACTCAATATAGTTTTATTCATTCATTCATTCATTCATTTTCCATGCCGCTTTTCCTCACGAGGGTCGCGGAGGTGCTGGAGCCTATCCCAGCTAACTCGGGGCAGTAGGCAGGGGACACCCTGAACTGGTTGCCAGCCAATTGCAGGGCACAAGGAGACATACAACCATTCACGCACACACTCATACCTACGGGCAATTTAGAGTGTTCAATCAGCCTACCATGCATGTTTTTGGGATGTGGGAGGAAACTGGAGTTCCCGGAGGAAACCCACGCAGGCACGGGGAGAACATGCAAACTCCACACAGGAAGGCCGAAGCCCGGGATTGAACCCTTGATCTTAGAACTGTGAGGCAGACGTGCTAACCACTCAGCCACCGTGCCGCCAATATAGTTTTATGCGCTCGAAATCTATTTTTCTGTGCTCAAAATCGATCATTTGTCGCTCAGAATTAATATAACGTCATTGTTTTCACCCTTCTACTGTGAATTGAATTGAGTTTACCACAATGTCCAATATATTTGAAATCGGAAAGGAGGGGCCGCGAATTAACGAATGTTCATTCATTGCCGCCCTCCTATTTTAAACGGATTATACATCTATGGTGGTCATTGGCAACCAATGAGGTCATTTGCTTTTGATTTTCAGTCACTGTTGATGTGCGGGCAATTCTGGGTCTCTTCCAGATGATTTTAGAGCATTCATGGATCACATCCTGTTGATTTTGGTCAACAGAAGAGGAAGTGACCCGTGAATTTCCCCAAGGGAATAGGCAGTGACTCAAACTCAAGAGGAAGTGACCTGTCAGTGCCCTAAAATGAACAGGATGAATTGCACATTAGCATAGGAACGATATAAAATTCTGCCACGCCAAACGAACTTGAATTTCGTGTAACCGCTGTGAAAATGGCTGTTAGTGAGACAGTTGAAAAATGATTCACAACTCGCTACAAAACGGCTTTAAACAGCAATTTAAATATCGAGGAAAGCAACATGAGCTCATATAGACTTCGTTTATAACATGACATCAAAGCATCAAAAACAACAACACGGGCACATATGCGGTACATGCGTATCTTGCTTTGTAACATGACTTTAACATCAAGGAGTACACAAATAAGAAGCATGAATAAACATCAAAGACAGACACTGGTGCATATGGATCTCTGGTGTCCAAACTACGGCCCGCTTCCCAGTTTTTATTGGCTTGTGGGAAAATCTGAAAATATTGAATATGGACCATACAAGAAGCTTGAGTTCAGCCCGCATTCTGTTGTACATCTCAGCTTCAACACTAGATGGAGCTACTCATTTAAACGGTGCCTGTCCACTGGCTCAGGGCGCAAAACCTGACATTAAAACCAATGTAGGAAACTTTTGTTTTATAATAATAAACTTATAATGAAAGTAACCTAATGTAATTAATTGAGCTATCTTTCTGTGATTCTCTTTACTTTGGCTGTCGCTAAACATTTTCTCCTTGTTCTGCAGTTTGTTTCAATAGCAAATAAAGTAGTTATACAGGTTGTCCCCGGGTTACAATGAGCCTGACTTACGTGATTTCGACTTTAGGACGCCGGAGTCTTGTCCGCCATTTTGTTGTCTCCAGTCGTTTTTTATTGTTTTTTTTTTTTTTTTTAAATCGCATAACAGTACCTGATTTTACCTCACAGTATCTTATTTTTTACTATTATTACTAGAGATGTCGATCAGGTCCGATCACGTCATTTTCAAAGTATCGGAATCAGCAAAAAATATCAGCCATGCCTTTTTTTAATATATATATATATATATTTTTTTTTAATTAAATCGTTTTCTAATTGTATTTAACGTTACAGACTTAATATGTTACACTCATCCAGAGTCTTGAGTTTAGGCTTAAGGTAGGGTTATCAAACTTATCCCGTTACCGGTGGTAATTAATTTTTTAAAAAATGTGTCACGTTAAAATATTTAACCAATTAATGCATGCGCTGCACGACCCTCTCACTCATTGTCGCGCTCAATCCGTAATGGTGCCGTTTTACTTATATAGAGAGATAAACAGCAGCGCAAAATGAGTAGAGTGAATTTTGTCAGCCTTTGGAGCCTTTTTTTTTTAATTGGCTAAAGCCTTGCAATCCCTCTCCCTATGATTGGAAATATCATGGGAAGCAATGTCGGGAAGCAAGGTGGCAAATGCTCTTTCTCTTAACACCTTATGTTATTTCCCAACGCAGAGAAGATATAGCAATTGGTAGCACGACGCACAGTCATGGTTCCACTTCCCATCATGCATTTGGGCATGGCATTTCATTTTACTGAAAGCTCAACAAATACACTAGATGGCAATATTTAGTCACAATATACAAAGTCACAAGTCTTCTATCCGTGGATCCCTCTCACAGAAAGAATGTTAATAATGTAAATGCCATCTTGAGGATTTATTGTCATAATGAACAAATACAGTACTTATGTACTGTATGTTGAATGTATATATTCGTCCGAGTTTTATTCATTTTTTTTTAATGCATTACAAAATTGTATATGATCGGGAAAAATTATCGGGAATGATTGGAATTGAATCGGGAGCAAAAAAAAGCAATCGGATCGGGAAATATCGGGATCGGCAGATACTCAAACTAAAATGATCGGGATCGGGAGCAAAAAAAACATGATCGGAACAACCGTAATTATTACTATTACTACTTAATATGACTGTTCTGCCCTTTGGCGAAATGTGTATGTGATTACAGAAATGTGTATGTGATTACAATGTTGACTTTTTTTTTTTTTTTTTTTTTTTTTTTATACCTTTCCTGTTCAGCTGTTTGACACGGAGAATGGAAGTCTAAGTGTCCGATTGGTCTGAACAGTTTTAATGTTTCACATTGAGAGTATGACATACCCATTGTGATCATTCATCATACCTTGTTTATTATGACAAAGCAGCGAACGGGAAGGGGTTATGGGGAACAGAAGAAAAGAAACACAAGAGAAGAAAGGAAAGAAACACAACAAGAAATACATTGAACGTCTAAACTAACTACTAATATGTTGGTGCTATCGTCTGCTAGATGTATTTCCGGTTGACACCATGTGGGGGGCCTGTTGACCAAGGAAAGAGGGGGACGGGGGTGGGGGAGTCGATAAGAGTTTGAAAGAGGTAGAGTGTACACAAATCAGCTCTGTGATCTGGAACCCAGTAATCGTGTGAATCCCTTTTGAGTGTAAGTCCGTTGGTGACGGTCAAGTTCAAAAATAGACCCTTAGGTAGACATTTGTAAAATTACCCAAAAATAAGGAGAGAAGACACTCAGTTTTCTTGGCCAAGGAGAGCAAGGAGGGACTAGACAGAGAAATGCTAGATTACGCTGTATAGTCACCAAAATTGATCTAAAAAAAACCTCCTTGCTCTTTCTTTTATTAGGGGTTTGTCCAAACACAGAAGGGTGCCGCCCTAAAGGGAGGGGGAAAGCAAGCTGGAGACACCCATGTAATTTAGGTTGGCTATGTGTGAGCATGTAGGTGGAATTAACTAAATACACGTGTGTAAGCAAGGGCACTTAGGTAAAATGGTCAGAATGACACAGACACTTCAGTTATGCAACGCTGCGGCCATGGAAGATGTCCTCGAATGGAAGATTGTCCTCAAAAGTCTTGACGAAAGTCCAGACGTAAGATGCTGAAGATGTCCTAGAAGTTCTAGTTACGCAATGTTGCGGCCATGAAGCAAGGCAGTTGTCACCCCGACCCTTTTTAACACTTTGTAACACTTAAACATTATACTACAGCCTAGTATAGCAAGCAATAATCATTTACTGGTTATATCAAATAAGAAAAAATATGGCAATATGTATTATGTATGTATTAGGTACAGTATATATGAGCACAAGCAAATATTCAATCAATCAACCCTCGATAATTAACTCAACAGTGACCGACCCTACGCCATCCCATCGCTACTCCCAGGACAGGGACCCCCCCACCCGAGCGCGCCCTATCACATCCAGCCGCACGTGAGCCCCACCAAGCGTGCGACTTTTGTTTTGTGATGCATGCTTATATTTTGGCGCAGGAAGCGTAGAGCACGTAGTACTTCAACATGTGAGTAGAAGCGCATGTACAAACGAAGAAGAACGTATTTGCGCACACGAAGAAGAGCACATTTACCCCAATGAACAAGTCGTGCAGCCGAGTCTGAGAGAGAGAGGGGAAAGGTTACAGCTTAGCTCGTCGCTGTCTAGCTAGGACTTAGCTCCAACGTCTTTGCGAGGACAGTACAAAAACGTATAATGCATGTTTTTGGATAGTTATTTTGAGTTTCGGGGTTTGAGTTTAGGGGTAATTAAAGGGTTAGTTCCAATTTACACTGAAATTCGGGTTACGTCGCCAGCATAGGAACACGTTCGTAACCCGGGGACTCCCTGTATATATACACTATACAGGGTGAACCCCCCATAGCAACACAGTAATAAACTAAACAGGCTTTAAGCATCATAAAGAAAAGAGTAAAGACAAATACGCACATAGACATGTAGAACTTTAAAAACCAATATAGTGGACCACAATTTTCTTAAATATAAAGAGCACAGGTGCACATAAGATGCTCCATCCTTTGTAATGGGACTCAAAACCTCAAAAGATTTCATGACATGAAGTTCTGCGCTTTGGGCGTGTAGTTGACTTATCGTCTTTGACTTTGAAGGCTGCCGTTTGCTTATCTGAGATTTGTCGGACATGCTCTCATTTGCATAGATCGCTTATCACAGACGAATGTCTCGCTTGCATATCTTGAAAAGTGCTCCCGACGCAGCCGATAGATCCTCGCTTAATCCCGCCGCTAATTATGCGTCAGGTCAAAACACGTGAGATGTGTCTCGCGCTCAGAGGAGACACTAAACATTAAAAACCACCAATAGCCCCTGCGTATGAGTTGATGCTGTTTCATCGCCGAATCTCTGGTTGGCGTTGATGCACGATCATAAAGACACATTGAACTATGAAAAGAAACACAGATGACTATCTGACAAGTTTGGATGCTTGAAAGCAATGGGGAGGGGGAAAATAATGCAGAATGCGAGAGGAACAAAGTAAATGGGATGTAAAAGACTACAAAATGTATGTGACAAGTTGACGACAAAGCAGTAGCGTCAAAAACAAGCCTCAAAAACAAGAAACTACAACAAATGAAAATTGGTGGGAATAGTACAAGATTTCTAAGGGATTGATCAAATGTAATGCAAAGAGTTGGAGAGAATGAAAAAGAAAAGTGGTGTTTTAAATATGGCTTCCGGCATATTTGCCATATGGCAGTTTTTTGACATATGGCAAAATGGCCTTTGTTATATGGTAGTTTTTTTTTTGCTTAAGGCAAAAGGATTTTTGACAAATGGCATTTTTTTTTACATGTAGCAAAATGGCTTTTGGCATATGGCAGGTTTTTTTGCATATGGCAAAAGGTATTTTGGCATATGGCAAAATAGCTTTTGGTATATGGCAGTTTTTTTTTTGTTTTTTTTTTTTTGCATATGGCATTTTTTTCACATATGGCAAAATAGCTTTTGGCAAATGCCATTTTTTTGGCATATAGCAAAAAGGTTTTGACATATGGCAGTTTTTGTTTTGTTTTTTACATATGGCAAAATAGCTTTCTTCATATGCCAGATATTTTGGCATATGGCAAAATGTTTTTTGGCATATGGTTAAGTGCTTTTTGGTATATGGCAAAATGCTTTTTGGCATATGACTTTGTTTGGAGTATATGGCAGTTTTTTCACATATGGCAAAATAGCTTTTGGCAAATGCCAGATATTTTGGCATATGGCAAAATGGCTTCCGGCATGCCACTTGGTAGTTTTTTTTTTACATATGGCAAAATGGCTTTTGGCATTTGGTAGTTATTTTTGCTTATGGCAAAATGGCTTTTGACATGGCAGGGTTTTTTTTACATATAGCAAAACAGCATATGGCAGGTTTTCATGCATACAGCAAAATAGCTTTTGGCATACGGCAGGGTTTTTTTTGCATACGGCATTTTTTATTCACAGAGGAAAAATAGCTTTTGGCAAATGCCATTTTTTTGGCATATAGCAAAAAGGTTTTGGCATATGGCAGTTTTGTTTTTTTGTTTTTTTACATATGGCAAAATAGCTTTCTTCATATGCCAGTTTTGGCATCTGGCAAAAAAAAAAAAATGGCATATAGCAAAATGTTTTTTGGCATATGGCAAAATGGATTTGGCATATGTTTTTTGGGGGCATATGGCAATTTTTTTTCCATATGGCAAAACAGCTTTCGGCATATGCCAGATATTTTGGCATATGGCAAAATGGCTTTTGGCATATGGTCGTTTTTTAACATATGCTATATAGCAGAAAAAAATGTCATATGTCCCCCCCCCACCCCCCCAAAAAAAAGTGATGCCAAAAGCCATTTTGCCATATGCAAAAAAACTCCCATACGCCTAAAGATTTTTTGCCATATGTCAAATACCACTTTTCGTTCTCTGCCCTGCCCATTTGAGTGTTGTACAGTAATCCCTCGTTTTTCACTGTCAATGTGGACCAGAAACTCCCACAAATAGTGAAAAACCACAAAGTAGAACTTGCTTCCTCACATCCTGAAGAAAAATTAATAAAAAATAATAAGATGGACGTAAACTCTATTTACATGTATTTACATATTGTATAGTTTACATATACAAAAAAATAATTAAAAAAACAATGAGATAGAGGTAAACAGTATTTATTGACATGTATTTACATATTGTATTCTTTACATATACTGTAAACTACGGTATTTAAAACTTTTTACAGTGATTGCTGTCCTGATACATTCACTCCGTAATGCGTGGGGGAAACTGTGCACACCTCCTGGATGTCGTGGAGGTCCACTCGGGTTCATGTAGTGGGGATAAAATGCTTCATTTGCATGTCGAAAAAAAAGGTAAAATCCTCCAGAGTGGCTAATATCTGCTTTATCTCATGAACTGATTGGCTGCTAACATGGTAGCCTCACCCAGCCTTTTACCTTGTTTTATCTTGTCTTACGCAAGGATTTCAACAACAAAACCTCAAGGCTCATTTGTAGCGGGACTTTTCAGCATTTTTACGAGCTTTGAGAGCAACCAAAGCCCACTACAAAACCTCTACAAAATCTGCAGGAATTTTAAACTTTTTTACATTTTTTTTTTTTACCTGAAAATGGGGGACTCAATCTTCCCAAACATCTGCAGGAATATTTTTACCCGCTTTAAGAGCACCCAAAGCTCGATACAAACCTTTTTTTTTTTTTTTTAAACCAGGAAGTGTAGCATCATTTCCCCGCTACATACTCGTGAGTGGACTGCCATGGCATCCAGGAGGTGTGCCAAGTTTTCCTTGCGCATCACAGAGTGACTGCATAAGGACTGTTAGAGATGTCCCGATCGATCGGCCAATCGGGTCCCATCACGTCATTTTCAAAGTATCTGAATCGGCAAAAAAATAGCGGACATGCCTTTTTTTTTTTTTTTTTTTTTTTTTAATTAAATCGTTTTCTAATTGTATTTAACGTTACAGACAAAATGTCTTACACTCATCCAGAGTCTTTAGTTTTGGCTTAAACTAGGGCTATCAAATTTATCGTGTTAACGGTGGTAATAACTTTTAAATATTTAACGCAATTAATGCATGCGCTGCACTACCTACTCACGCATTGTCGCGTTCAATCTATAATGGCACCGTTTTACGTATACATAGAGTTAAAAGACAACGTTAAATGAGTAGAGAGAATTTTGGCAGACTTTGAAGCTTTTTTTTAACTGGGTAAAGCCTTACAATCCCTCTCTCAACAATTGGAAATATCGTGGGGAGCAAAGTGGGGAAGAAAGGTAGTAGTTGATCTTTTTCTTAACACGTTATTTTATTTCCCAGCGCAGAGAAGATATATCAATTGGTACCACTACGCACAGTCATGGTTGCACTTCCCATCATGCATTTGGGCAGAAGTTAAATGGCTACAGTATCATTTACTGAAAGCTCAACAAATACACTAGATGGCAATATTTAGTCACAATATACAAGGTCACATTTATCCTTTAAGAATTACAAGTCTTTCTATCCGTGGATCCCTCTCACAGAAAGAATGTTAATAATGTAAATGCCATCTTTAGGATTTATTGTCATAATAAACAAATACAATACTTATATACTGTATGTTGAATGTATATATTCGTCCAAGTTTTGTTCATTTTTTTCTTAATGCATTGCCAAAATGTATATGATCGAGAAAAATTATCGGGAATGATTGGAATTGAATCGGAAGCAAAATAAAAGCAATCGGATCGGGAAATATCGGGATTGGCAGATACTCAAACTAAAACGATCGGGATCGGATCGGGAGCAAAAAAACATGATCGAAACAACCCTAATTACTGTAAATAGATATAAATACAGTGTATGTGAAGTATACAATCAGTAAATGTAAATACATACTGTTTACATTGATCTTTTTATTTTTTCAAATTTTATTTTAGGGGTGGTTCTGGTCATTCACCACGAAAAACGAGAAATTGCTGTATTCATATACTTTACCTCTGTATTATTTTGTTGCTTGTCGCCTTTACCTAATTCACTGCGATTGACTGGAGGGTGATCGTTTGATGGCTCCCAGCCCCTCAGTCAAATTGGATTGGACATCTATTCCCATCAAAGACAGCCAATCATTTTTCCCCAGTTCTCATCCTCTCACAGTTTCGCAATCAGGACCTGTTTCCAATCACGTGATCAGATCAGGGACTTTCCTAACTCTCTTTTGTGGCATCACTGTGTGAAAACATCTTCCAACACGGCAATATAACCAGTCTCTGTGTGAAAGGCCCGCACGGCCAAATCCAGGACAACATTAAAACATATTTACGCCTGCCTGATGACTAAATGCATCCATAAAGTCAAGTAAAAAGACATCCTAATTAAGTCCAGCCGAGAGGCAGCACATTAGCGTGTGCCGTTAAAGGCCCTACCTTTAATTGTCTCCATAAAAATGCACTCTGCTTGACGCCTTTCCAAATGCAAATAAACACCATGGTTTATTTTAGCGCTTTATGTGTGCCGCCTTGCGTTTGGAGCCCAAAAAGGCACGTTGGCAGTGCATCCTAAACGAGTGGATACGCGCATCCCGAGGAGGCCAGCTCATTATAATGTGATAATTGGCCGCGTAGCATCCGACTGCGGCGGGCGCCAACCTTGTTAGCTTCGATTGCGCCTCCATTACGCTACCGTGTGAATGTGTGCGAGTGCGTGCATGCGCATCTTTCTGTTCCGCTTGCTAACCAACCAAGCTGACAGCGCATTACAATATCTATTTAATTCATTGGCACGCTGTAATGTGTTCAATTACACACTCAAGCGTGTTCTCGATGACAGCTTGTCAATTCTCAATGGGAAACAGAAAGTTGGCGCATGAATGAATGCGACTGCGGGGCCGTGAACACACGCCGATGGTCAAGGCTGGCGGCTTTCAAAAAAAATGACTCTCTGGACACATTTTATCGTTTGCGTTATATTTAGTTTTCGCTAGGCGTCTAATTGACCAGATTCACAAGATATTGGATGTTCTCACCCCTTTTATAAACCATATGAACATCATATTTAATGTATGGACCTTTAGCCTTCATTAAAATCATCATATTTAATGTTCTATATGCCTTTAACCCACCATATTTACATGATATGTAGCCTACCGCTAATATAACATAATTGCTGTTACATTCTAATAAATGTACAGTATAAACATCCCTACTGTATTTACATAATTATTTATGTATGAATCACTAATGTAGCATATACACATACAGTCTATACCAAGGTGTTCAAACTATTCCGCAGGGCCGGAAGAGTATCTGGAGGACCGGTGTTCTGCCAAAATCTCCTACATCGGCGAAACGTGCTACATTAGTCGAATTTAACACCCAAAGTACTACTGTGCGCTCTAAACTTGTTTTGTTTAGATGCATACAGGAATAACGTAATAAAAAAATGCCTGCAGAAAATATTTAAATGAAGTTATTTCAAATAAGGACGGTTTAAATACACTACGTGACTAATGTGGTCAACTGCTTCAAAGCTAACACAAAAAACACAATGGTTAAAAGTATGAGAGGGTAATACATGCAAAAAGTATCTTTGAGGCAGTGAAAAGGTTCTAGATAACTAAATAAAAACAAAAATAGTGAGTACTCGCCGCTTCTAACCAATGTGCGCATTCGTGTGGATGCATGCGCAAGCGCGCTTAGCATTGTGTAGGACGTTTCGCCGCGTAGTAAGGAATGGCCGAACACCGGACTGAGGGATAACAGTAAAATAAATAATAGAGTTGTCCAATAATGACTTTTTAACCGATATTGTCCAACTCCAAAAATCCAATACCGATATCAAACCAATACTGATGTAAGCAGTCGTGGACTTAACATATTCATTATTTTTGAATCATTTATTATTCATCTAATTTTTGCACCATTCACCATTGTCTGCTCTCATAACAAATCCCAAGCATCTTAGTTAGGAGCCATCTAATGGTCAATCAGCATAACTGCTGTGCTAAGCTTTGACCAGCCCTTGTACAAGGGCAGAAGGCTTCTATATTCATTTTGAAGGCAACGTGCATATTGGCCCAAAACTGATAACGAAAAATCAATGTCGATATTATCATTTTAAAATGCTTTTATCGGCCAATATTGTCGGCTAACCGATAATATAGGACAACTGTTATAAATAATATTTCAGTAATCGAATAATCTTTTCATTATTTTGATCTACTAAAAGGATTCAAAAACAGGACCTTATTAGAAGTTGAGAATGCAGAAACATAAACCGATTTTGATTAAGTTAATGACAGTGGAGTAATAATTAGTTTTTTTACGTAACTTAATTTTTTTTTATTAACAAATACAGTAACATTTATAGATACCGTATTGTAATTTATTTGCACATTACTCCACATATTTGTTCATTTTGCTTGGTCTATTCACTTCCGTATTGTTTGCCTTATTCACTGGGTGGCTGTGACCTGTGACTACATGTGGATTAGATATGAATGTGAACTTTTAGCTTCTTTCCTGTAGCAAAGCCATCGTGGCTGATAAGTTATTGTGGTCCTGGTTCACTGTGCAGAGAATTTGCATTTTGGTGTGAACCACAAGGGCAGACCTGTTAAGTTTCACGATTTGGTCGGGAGACTCCCGATTTTGACCCCAATGCTCACGCCTCACGATTAGAAAGCCAAATCTCCCGATTTTCCAAAAATGTCAATTTTTTTTTTTTTTTTACGTTTTTTTTTGTCACCGTTTTGTAACGATACCATTCGGCCCGATTCGGAAAGTGACCAACAACGAATAGCCTGGCCGTCTCCGACTTCCCTGCCCTCCCTCCCCTTCAGAGCTGGAAAAGCCCAACCAAACATCTAACAGGGAGGGAAGAGGCGAAGCACCACCGACTTCCCAAGATACTGGCACTAGTAACCCGGCTTTTAGACTGGTTCAAGTCTTTATTTTGGAAGGAAGAGATGGAGCTGACCCTGGTCGGCCTCCAGTATTCGGGAAAAACGACGTTCGTCAACGTAATTGCCGTAAGTCTTACCTGCCAGCGATAGCTAACTAGCCTAATGCTAATAGCATTAGAGCTAATGATGGGAGAACGATGACGAGGAAGAAGTCGCTGCTTTACTCTGTGTTTTCGTGGATCAAACATCATGGAATATTAAACCACTGCGGTCCTACCCCCACAATATATGAATTTAGTGAGAAAGCGTATCGTTACTTACTTGAAGTTTAATCATTTAGATTCGCTATTATGCTAAAGCTAAAGTGTATACTATACACTTTATTACATTATATCATTATTACTGTGCTGAAACAAAAAATATAAAGTTTCAATTCTAGGTTACAATTCAATTAAAAAACTGCCATGACAAAGATACTTTTAAAAACAAATATGATTAATTTTCTATATGATGTAATTAATGTTTTTAATCTTGCTGATTTAGTCTGACGAAACCCTAATTGGAGTGATGGTTGATGAGATGAAGAGGCTGCTGAGGAAGCTGATGTCCAAATTTGTGCAAATGGATGTGATCAGGAAAGCTGAGGATATCCTAGATGTTGATTACAGGAACAAGGAGAACTGGCATGACACAGGCAACATAGCAGTATCACATGATGCCAGACAATACATGGAGCAAGTTGAAGACTATTTCTGATGCCACCAAAAAGAGGTTCTTTGACAGTGTAGTTAATTTTTACACAAGTGTTGTGACCAAAATGAACTTGAAAAAAAATGGTTGCATTTTGTCTTAGCGATTGTCGCGCGCGCGCGCATCATCGGGGTTGGCAAACAAAAATCTCCCTATTTGCAATTTCTACAACTTAACAGGTATGCAAGGGGAGGCTTATGGGGTTAACTTGCCGACTATTCGCATATGTATAATAAAACGTGTATATTTCAGGAGGGTCGAGACCGGATCCTCTCGGAGGAATCATGGTGCAGGCTGGCGTGCTTCTAATTGTTAATTTATGACTACATAAGTTTAGCTTAGGTGTATATTGCTTCGTTTTTGCTCTTGAATTGTGGGTAGTCATATTCTGTTCATTTCAGAGAATTGAAAAAAGCTTGTAAAAATCTTTGCCTTGATTTTTTTTTTTTTTTTTAGGGGTGTGCCATCTTAGGCACCCCACGATTCAATTCGATTACGATTCAGGGTGTTATGATTCGATTATTGAACAATGATCTCTGTATTGACAATGATTATCAACGGTTATCACGATTATCACGTTTATCAATGCATCATACATTACTAATCAATAAAGTAGCCAAACAAATGATCATGATTATCGAAGCATCGTACATTACTAATTAATAAAATAGCCAAACAAATTCATGTCCGTTATTTATTTAAAATATCCTAATGATTCAACAGGAACGATGTAAACATGCCAGTACAACAAAAAGCTGCCCTTAAACTGCTTTTTTTTTTTTTTTTTTTAACAAGAAAGTGCAAAAACATTAACCATTTTAAAAGCAGTACTTATTTCTCAAAATGCCCATATAACACAGAGCTGACCTTGAGATACACTTTTTCACAAGAAGGTGCAAAAACATCAGCTGTTTCAAAAGCAGTACTTATTTCTCTCAACAATACAATAAAATTTACACTGGTGGAATGAATTCCACATTTTCTGGAAACAAACAAAGTGTCTTTAGAAATAAGACCATAACCAATATACAGGCTGTTCCGAAATGGGTGACCCCATTCTAAATGCCCATATCTCGGAAACTACTTGATGGATCTTAATGAAAATAAATACACTTTGTTGAAGGTCATAAGTTTTATTGGTTAAATTTACAAAGAACGTACTTTTCTATGACAGATTTTCATAAATGTTCAATATGAGCGCCGCCTGCTAAATGCCGTATCAAAATACTTTTTCTTTTGAAGTGAACGGCATTTATTAACCTGAAAAGATAGAAATGCCAAACGTAACACACAAAAACTTGAAACGTTTCTACACAAGCTGTGAAAATTTGAGGTTATTCCAACGAAAATTGTCAAAATTATTGGCCTAAGAAACGGGGTCAAACATTTTGGAACACCTTGTACTTTGTTTTCACAGATTTCTGTACTATTTCGCATGTTTTTAGTGTTACTGCTGTACTTAATCCTGGTTTTAAACATTCTGCATCTGGAGTAACTTGGAAATATATGTTAACGAAGTCGCTAATTAGCATAGCGCACGGCGCTAACTAGTAACATCTCAAAACCAACAACAATAAAGGCTAATCAGTTCAAGAGGGTTCGTGTACTCACCTCTGATAGACAGACACGACTTGAACCTACTGCTGGACAACTGAAAGACAATGAGCAACGAACTATCTCTCTTCCCCTTCTCGCTCTAAAAAATAACTTGTGCACAGACGCGTGACCGCCAGGTCCCTGCCTGTCTCATACACAAATTTATTTTCCAGTCTTTTGAAAAGGAGTAAATCTCTTGCTCAGCATCCTTCATAACGTGTGTGCGTCCGTTAAAGGTGTCCGGGCGGCAGACGTGTCTTGAATTTCGTTCTGCTACAAGCGGATGTCATAAAGTTATTAGGGAAAATCATCGTTTTTGAACCTTTATGAATCGTAATCGAACCGTCACGTGTCAAATCGCGATGCATCTAATAATCGATTTTTTTGAAACTCCCTTACTTTTTTCCCCTTTACTTTCATGGAGGACGAAAGGAATCAAAGGATATGATGAAATTCCAAGATCAAGTTGAAACTCACCAAGGTCTCTGAATGTTTAACCTATTGGTAAAATAGTTGTGCTTACATTTGATCATTGATTAGACGTTGATTAATTGCACCTTAATATTTAATATCCAACATTTACAGCCTATGTAACCTCATATACACCTCTAATGTGGCATTTTTATTGTCAAGTCACCTTTAAAGTTGCACGTTTACGTCCTGTTTGATGTTGTATACACCTCATATATAACATAATACATCATAATATACAGCTCTAATGTAGCATAACCATATCTTGTGCCTCGTGGTGGTCTTTCGGCTGGCAGACTGTTGCGTGACCAACTTTTGCGTGTGGGTATTTTTAGCAGCGAGGTGAGCTGCTAGCTTTGTTTAGCTTAATAATGGACGACAGGGGCAGCGGGGTGGGGGATCAAAATAAAAGTGCAGCAACGGACGGGGGTGAAAGGAATACGAATTGAGGGTGTGTTGACGGGGTCTCTCAGCAGGACTGTAAGGCCACGGGAGTCTTGATGTATTCTACTTGAGCAGCTGTCAGCTAGCTGGCTCGGGGAAGTATACAGCAGCTTAACAGAATGTTACAATTGAGGTCCGACGGGCAGGGTGGGCTCCAAAGAAAGTACGTCGCTTGGCTAGCTTTTGAAGCTAAAGTCAGTGCTAACATTTGTAAGCTAGCCTAACATTGATCTCTTGGGTAAAAGCAAGCGGCGCTGGTGGGTGGTAATGCATTAAGAATGTGAGCTTCTGATTCATTTTACAAGCTCTAGTGATTGTTACTAGGGATGTCCCGATCCAGGTTTTTGCAGTTCCGATCCGATACCGATACTGGCCGATGCCGATACCGGCCTATCTGAGTATGTGTTAAAGTTTAAAGTTATTTAGCCTCCTTACTTAGTTGTCAGACTCGTGTTGAAAAGAGTTTTAGTACTCTTGATAACAACTAGCCAGCTGAATTAGGTGAGTTTGAATAACACACAACGGTTGGTAACAAGAAACTGACCTGTTTATTAAGTGACAAACACAAAACATTATAAATAACAAACAGAAATGGCATAGTCCGTCAGTAAAACGTGCAAATAACATTGTAAACTGTCATAAAAAAGCAAAACACACCAACAACCTCAGTGGAAAATCCCACAAACCCCCCAAGCTATTAGAGGCTTTTAATGTTTCGTGCTTTAGTTACAATAATTGTATAAAAAGCCTCTCAGGTTTAAATAAACAACCATTTCAGTATTAAGTTAACATTTTAAAACAGTAAATAAAATACTCAAGTCCCCATTCTGTATCCGCAGTTTTAAACTACATTCAATTCATTTAATTTTGCAAATCAACTGTTAAAGTTGTTAAAATTGCTCCCGTTATTTCATAATTTCCCTTCTGTCTACTTTTGACATGTGAAAGTTTTAAAACTGTTTTGAAGATAGATTCAAGTCAAGATTTTGCCGATTTAGGAGTATTTTAGATAAAAAGTTAATTAGGTTCGCTTGGAAGGTTCACAACAGCCTACTAGGGAAGTCTTCTGCTTTAAGATGGTGGCTGTTCACTAATGCATCTAGTTTACAATACTTCAATGTTGCTAACGCAGTCGAGTCTGTCGTTTTGCATCTAGTTCTATATACATATGATATCTATTATCTCCAGTAAAACGACGTTGACGTAGTTTGTAGCGGCTGTCCGCAGCAGTCAGGTATTCTTGTGTTTTTTATCCAGCAGCATGAGTTGAGCTAAAGCCGTGAGTTGAGCATTGGCATTACCCGAGTCTATGACAAGCATGATGTTTACTCTCGGGAGGCAATGCGGTCAGTTTCTCATTGTGTCCCGAAGACCGCGCTGTGTATTAGTTCCGTTTTACTTGACATATTTCAATAATCGGAATTTGGATGTTTGTGAATTGTTCTCGAATCTTCCACGGCCGAATTGCTCAAGGATGTAATGACGGCTGGGCATGTTGTACCGTGGTTCTAAGTGTTGGATTGTGCGTCTTTACTCACGAGAGATAATGGCTCGTCATCCAGAATAAATTCTTCTGCAATGATTCTTGTTTTTCCCTGGGCTTTGGGACTGTCGAGTGCCAGTTTGTCACGCGTAGCAAAAGTTTCTGCCAGTGTTAGTTGCGAAGGACTTTTCTTTTTGTCTTCGGTTTTCTTAACATACTCCTTATATTGTTTGTGATGGTATTTCGCTAAATGCTTGATTAGGTTGGTTGTATTAAAACTTCTTTCAGCTTTACTACCACGCTTGACTTTATTGTGGCATATGTTGCACTCTGCATCTTCGTCTTTGTCGTCCTTTAAGGTGAAATGATCCCACACAGCTGACATTTTTACCGATAGTCTCTCGGTAAATTGGGAGACGGTAATGTAGTCTGTTGAAGGTGTGCCGTAAAATGCGGACCGTATTTGAGGGAAACCGAAGCAAAAACTGGAATGGATTATGTAAATCGGTGCGCTGGAAAAGCCGGACCGGACTTTTAAAAAAACTGGATCGGAAGTCTGGATCGGAATTTTTCCGTGTCGGCCAATCCGATACCGATGCACATTTTTTTGCCCATATCGGCATCCGATCCGATCGGATCGGGACATCTCTAGTCACTTCATGTTTATTTTGACTTATAGAACAGGAAGTGACCTGGGAATCACCCAAATGAATAGGCAGTAACTCAAACTCAAGTCTGGATCGGATTTTTTCCGTGTCAATTCAGAAGAGCACTCGAATATCACCTTGACAATATTATCCCACCTTAATGATTAGTCTCGGCATTGTTAAAAAAATTAAGATAAATAGATTATTTTTTCACTTTTTCCCACGTGATCTGGAATTCACGACCCGATTTACGACCCTATGCTGTAGCCTAATGTGCACCTAAAAAAAAATCTTGACTAGGCGTCACGTCAACATGCATGAAATGAAAATCATAGGACTGTGATTGGTCCGCTCAGAACGTTGTTTCTGGTTCAACACGACAACAACACCGTTTTCAAACATTCGGAAACATCTTCTGTGTCGTCTACGATTCAACATTTGTATGAACAACATTTGCTGTTCAGTATTGATTAGGTGCAGCTGCATATACCCATGTTCCATCTCCATTGCCATTGCTGTCAATACCAGAGGAAAACTAAAGGAATTTGAAAAGTCCCCCAAAACCGTGCAAAGACAAAGCCACACCCCTCTAGTGGCATTTCAGTGAATTACAGAGTAATGCGTTCCCTTGACGCAGAACATCGATTGCACAATGATGGCAAAGGGTCTACGCCGTCGCCTCGCTGTCTCCGCAGAAGCATAAATCAGCCTTAAGAATGCAAGGAAAGCTCAGCTATCCCCCATAGGTCAAAAAAAAAAAAAAAAAAAGATCAAATGTATTCTGTTGTGTGTACATGTCGTTGACTAAATATGCGCTACAACACTCTCAACATTTGTTCAGAATTAGTTTCTTATCAGTGTTTACGATGCGGATTGATTTTCATTCATTCGCGTTGCATCATCGTCCTTTAAACAGTGTGGAAACAGAGTTGAGAGTGCATTGTTCCACTTCAGCGAAACAAGACGAATCATTGGCTGAAGCTAGGTTTATCCCGCCCATTGGAAGCTGTGCGTGTCTAGGTATCAATGAGCAGTGGGCGGGGCTCGGTTGGCCCGGACGCTCTGCTTCTGATCCGTCTGAGACTGAATCCCTTTTTGATTGACAGCAAAATGAGCAAATCAGTAATCCTTTCGTATTAACTCATTCACTCCCAGCCATTTCCACCGGTGAAACCCCCTTCGCTCCCGACCGTTTTACTGGATTTTGACTGATTTTGCAAGGCCCACAGAAAATTCTGTTCTATTGCTATATAAACATGGAATCCACCAAAAGAAAGATTAGACTCTCTTCTTTCAGCAGGAAAAAAAATGTTAGTTCATATCTTTTTCCGTTCTTTGGAAATCAGCATTAGAAAATAGCTTAGTTTGAGCAATTTTCCAATTTCTGATGAAAAAAGAGAAATTGAGCTTTTTGTAAACGCATACATTTCAAACTTTGACCTTAACGTAGCGTTTTTTTTTTTAGGGGTGTCAAACGGTTAAAATTCTTAATCGAGTTAATTACAGCTTAAAAATTAATTAACCGTAATTAATCGCAATTAATCGCAATTCAAACCATCTATAAAATATGCCATATTTTTCTGTAAATTATTGTTGGAATGGAAAGATAAGACACAAGGCGGATATATACATACTGTACATAAGTACTGTATTTGTTTATTGTAACAATAAATCCACAAATGGCATTATTAACATTCTTTCTGTTAAAGTGATCCACGGATAGAAAGACTTGTAGTTTTTAAAAGACAAATGTTATAGCTACAAGTTATAGTAATTTTATATTAAAACCCCTCTTCATGTTTTCGTTTTAATAAAATTTGTAACATTTTCAATCAAAAGTACAGTTAATATAATAATAATAAGAATAAAAATAACAATAATAAGAATAGAGTGACCAAAGTCTGAGTAAGTTTTACGTGTATTTTGCATAGCTATTTTGATATGGAATGACAGTTCATTTTGCATTGTTGTTTAACTGTGAGAATAGGGCCTCATTACTATAGAATGAAGTGCTTTTCTTTTTGTGAACATTCTTTTTTTTAAGAGAGATAGGAATATTATTTTTGTCATCCTTTCACTAAACGATACTTATGTTTGTTGTGAAGGAGAAGCTTATGCCAATAAACGGCGCGGTCCAAAGAACGCCTGTGTCCACTCGCCTTTATAAAATATATATCTCTTACCCATTATTATATATATTACCCAAAATACAACCAGAGACACATAATTGCCACTAAAAGAAAGAAAACTTACCGAAATATGTCTGGAGCACAAATAGCAATTTGCATTGCTTTGTGCATACAGCATAAACATCTCACAACTACTAATTCTCCCACGTTTAGAAGAAATAACATTGGTATGGAACGGCGCTGCCCCCAAGCGGCCGGTGGCATTCTCTTCACACTTAATGTCCATAAACGGCCTCATTGTAATCTGTTTAAGGCAATGTGCGAGCTGGTCATTCAGTGCATGCGTTAATTGCGTCAAATATTTTAACGTGATTCATTAAAAAAATTAACGCCCGTTAACGCGATAATTATGACAGTCCTAGTTTTTTTGCTTTAGTTACATCCCAAACATCTGAATAACGTTTTCCTTTTACAAAATAACATAAACAACAAGACAAATAGAGCTTTTGATAGAAAAGTAACAATTTATTTACACATTTCTGACAGATGACGCTGTTGGGGCCACGACGGCCGGGGTAAACTTTTCCATCATCGCCGCCTGTCTCATAAAGATGGATTTTTTTTAGTCTTTCCAGCACGGACTCAACGGCATCGTCCGCTGCACAGGTGGTCCCGGTCGTTCTGCTCGGTCGTCCAGCACCTGGGATCCTGGGCATCCTCCCGGTTGTTCCGCCCCCTGGTTCCTGGACGTCCATTTGGTCGTCCTCCGCCTATGCCCCGGCCATGCGGCCCGCCTTTCGTTCTGTTGAATCGGGTTGGGGATCCAACCAAATGCGCTACTGCCCTCCAGTGGCCAGTTTTATTGCTTTAAAATGGATTTTCAGCTTTGTGCTTTGGAGCTAAGTTGAATCAGAACCTAGAGATGTCTGTTGTGAAAAAGAACCCTAAAAGATATATAAATACGTCTTTGGGACACTGAAACAATTAAAAATAGAACGTATTTATACGTTTTTGGGAGCAAAGGAGTTAACATCCACGGGAGGCATTTTTCAATTTTCATTCCGTTTTGCTTTGTTGAAACCACCTTCGAAAAATCAAGCTTTTTTCTGGTGTTTTTTTTTTTTCTTTTTCTACTGTAGCTGCTTGTTTTTGGAGACTTGACATCTGGCACTCTAGTTTCTTTGCCTACCTAGCAGCAGGTGCCTCTTAGACCCTCCACTGTCACAAAACACTCACAGGCGGACACACTTTGAGCTTCCCTTCATTGAAAGACTAGCATCCGCCACTGGTACAACAAACAACACAAACAAGGGAATGAACTGCTGATTTAAACAACAAAATATAAAAGGAACAACATGTTCAGTCGTGTTGTTTTGAGGCGTCTCTGTAGTGCAAAGATGAGCCGAGGCGGTTCCACTTGGATCTCATCGTATTGCCAACACCAAGTCCACCTCAAATCCATTAAAAGCCAATTATACGTGGCGAGCGGCAGGCAGCGAGCGGCCGTGTCTGGGCAGCCATGGCCCTCTCCCGTCAACCGCGGCGCTTAATCCATAAAGAGCAACTAATAGGAAATTTGAAAATAGAATCCACGCCGCAGTGACTCGGCGGGGATTTGCCGGGATTAAGAAGATGTCCTGACAACAAGCCGGGTTGAGAGGGAGCGACATCCGTTTGCCTGCCACCACGCGACGCTCTTAGCCGGCCCGACGTGTCCTCTTCATGTCAACATCTCGCCGGTCGTGTTTAACGTATCGCCACTTTTCAAAAACCCGAGTCTATCTTTGCGAGGTGACACGCAAAACAGTCTTCGGGATTTACGAGTTTTGACAGGATGGCATTTTAAAGATGGTTGAGTGAATAAAAGACTTGAAGGCTTGCGTTCTAACACTTTGGGAAGGATGGAGGGTGAAGCCTTTATGCAACTTTTATATTTTAAATATAGAACAGTGTTGATTTTGGCAGCCTTTTTAATTTTCGTCTTGGTCTTTTTGATGAAAATACCTAAGACTTAGTCATATCATAGTCATTTCAAAATGTGTTCGTCTTCGTCTATTTTTCGTTGACGAAAACAATTTCGTCTAGCTTTAGTTGATGATTACTCAAAATGTTTTCCTCTGTAAAATAAAAATAATTCCAACAATTTGAAAACAACATTGACAAACGAATAGGCCTGTCACGATAACAAATTTTAGGAGGGGCTATATTGTCTCATAAATTATTGCGATATGTGGTATTATTGCCTGTTTTGTTTTTTTTAACCTTTTCAACCACTAATATAGTGTATACATCCTAATACGTCCTAATAAATTAAACCTAACCAATTAAAATGTAATAAATTGTTATTCTTAAATAAAACACAAACTGTATTGAAATGTATTAATTAGGGTTGTTCCAATCATGTTTTTTTGCTCCCGATCCGATCGTTTTAGTTTGAGTATCTGCTGATCCCGATATTTCCCGATCCGATTGCTTTTTTTTTTTTTTTTTGCTCCCGATTTAATTCCAATTATTCCCGATAATTTTTTCCCGATCAAATACATTTTGGCAATGCATTAAGAAAAAAATGAATAAAACTCGGACGAGTATATACATTCAACATACAGTACATAAGTACTGTATTTGTTTTTTATGACAATAAATCCTCAAGATGGCATTTACATTATTAACATTCTGTCTGTGAGAGGGATCCACGGATAGAAAGACTTGTAATTCTTAAATGATAAATGTGACTTTGTATATTGTGACTAAATATTGCCATCTAGTGTATTTGTTGAGCTTTCAGTAAATGATACAGTAGCCATCTAACGTCTGCCCAAATGCATGATGGGAAGTGCAACCATGACTGTGCGTCGTGGTACCGATTGATATATCTTCCCTGCGTTGGGAAATAGCATAGGGTGTTGAGAAAAAGATCAAGTACTACCTTTCTTCCCCACATTGCTTCCCGCAATTATTCTAATCGTTGGGAGAGGGATTGTAAGGCTTTAGTCATTTAAAAAAAAGGCTCCAAAGGCTGCCAAAATTCACTCTACTCATTTTACGCTGCCTTTTAGCTCTATATACTGTATGGGTAAAACGGCGCCATTATAGATTGAACGCGACAATGCATGAGTGGGTTGTGCAGCGCATGCGTTAATTACGTTAAATATTGTAACGTGATAAATGTAAAAAATATTAATTCTAGCCGTTAACGCGATAAATTAGATAACCCTACCTTAAGCTTAAACTAAAGACTCTGGAAGAGTCTAACACATTATGTCTGTAACGTTAAATACAATTAGAAAACGATTAAATTAAAAAATATATATATATTTAAAAAAAGGCATGTCTGATATTTTTTTGCCGATTCCGATACTTTGAAAATGACGTGATCGGACCTGATCGATCGGGATGCCGATCAATCGGGACATCGCTACTATTAATATTAAAAACACACACCCGCACTCAATGCATACTGAGTCATTTTAAAGGTGCAGAATATGAAATAGGTGAGAATCAACTGTCATTTTTGTTGTCTGCCAATTAGAGCCCATTAAAAGTGTTAATTTGATCCAAAATGACTGTCATCTTGTCGCGCAAAGTGTGCATGCAACAAATTTGAAGCCAAATTATTATTATTTATTACATATTATCATTGCCGATCAGATTTTTCATAATGGATGTCATTTTAAATTTATTCTTAGTGTAGAATCTGAAGTATATGCGATTGCATCCAGAAATCAGAACATGACACGCTTTTATTTTGAAATGTTTACCTTAAGTACGTTTGCTAAGCCACTAACTGTAAGCTTTACACTCAGTAAAAAGAAACGAAAACAAAATGCACTTCCCTTTCGTCATGCATGTTGTATATCAGTAATAGATTTTTTTTTTTCTTTTTTTCGCATCACTTGCATATTCAAGTTTTCATGTTTGATGTGTCACCTTTTAACCGCAAATTTGCGTTGTGGAGAAGACTGTCAATGTTTTATAGCAGATTAAAGTGGTTAGTACACTGGCTTTTTTCCATTAGCCTCAATTTAGCAATGCTAACGTTTTACAATGTTTAACATAGAAGCGTTTTCTTATTTTGTATGTCTGGAATTTAATTCCATGGCCTGTTGATGGCCAATAAACATCTGTGAATTTGACTTATGGCATATCGCGACAGGCTTACAAACGAACACCTATTGTAGCGTCTACAAGGGCAACTTTGGTGATGATACTACAAACTCAGCAGGAAAAAAAGTACATTATTTTAATAATGTTACCCACCTGGCTGCTACGAAATGTAGGATAAAAAAAAATGTTGTCTAGGACTTTAAGACTTCGCTTGCCACGCTAAATGCTAACGCTACGAGTTACATTTAGTGTGTGATGTTCACTCAGCACAGACTTTTAAATGCTAAAGTAGCATTACATGTTCTCTCTTGCCAATATAAGAAAACAATTCTTACCAACTGTTTCAAAACAAGCAAGTCTGGAGAGGACACCGGTGCGTGAGAGGGTGCCGCACTCCACATGAGTGACATGACTAAACACTGTTACGAGCAGGCTAACAACTAATACAATAAGAAAATGTCACACATTGTTATAATACGATGGAAACTATTACACATGTTCGTATCGTCTCGTCAGACGAAAATTGGCATTTGTCTTGTTATGCTTCAGTCTCCCAAGAGATGTTTTTAGTACGTTATCGTCTCATCATCATTATGAAAAATTTGTTCGTCGACAAATTATTTTGGTTATCGTCATTGCTGATGAAAACAATGATATAGAATTTGATTAATTCAGGAATTTCGAGCTAGTCAACTACGGAACAAACGGCAAATTCTGCCTAGCGACAAGCTTCCAGGAAATGTGGTCGGTTTCTGCTCGATTACTATTATTTTAATTCCATCTACCGTATTTTTTGGACTATAAGTCGCACCGGCCATAAAATGCCCACCGAAGAGGAAAAAAACATGTATAAGTCGCATTTTTGGGGGAAATTTATTAGATAAAATCCAACACATAGAACAGATATGTCATCTTGAAAGGCAATTTAAAAATTACAATAGAGAACAACATGCTGAATAAGTGTACAGTATGATAATGTTACATGATACATAAACAACAAAATGCAAACTTGGCCAGTAGGTTAACGTAACGTAGCTATTCGGAGTTATTCAGATAACTATAGCATAAAAAACATGCTAACAAGTTTACCAAACCATCAGTGTCACTCCAAAACACCAAAATAACATCTGAAATGTTATAATAATGTGTTAATAATTTCACACATAAGTCGCTCCGGAGTGTAAGTCGCACCCCCAGCTAAACTATAAAAAAACTGCGACTTATAGTCCGAATAAATACGGTAACTACATTATTTATAATCGCATAAAAACTGCTTTCACATCCGTTCGGACTTCATTGCTTTCATCCCTGCAACAAAAGCGCTCTCGTCATCTCCATCTTCTCTTTTTCTCTCCAACCTTCACCGTAATCACCTCTCCAGCCCACTCCTCTCGTTTCTTCATCATCTCCATCATCTTCTGCGTCTTCGTCTCGCTCCGGAGGCCGTTTGAGTGCGCGAGTAGGCGTGCGCGAGGAGCACTCTCGCTTGCATTGTTACACTTGATTGCCTCGCAGGGCCGTCCCCCCGCCCCAAATAGGGACCGCCGTATGGCTTACATCCAATTAGGCTGTCAATCCACCAGCGCATCCCTGACCACGAGTTGTGTGGGTGCGCGTGCGTGTGTGTGCGGGGGCGAGGTATCGTCTATGAGCTTGACAGTTCTATCTGACAAGACCACGTTGACCTTTTGTTGCTTCAGGCTAATATGGGCCTGCTTTATTTGCTGGAAGAACACAGTGAGGCGGAATAAACCATTAAGATGTCTTTTAAAGCGGTACTTAAGCATTATTATCATTAAAAGGCAGCGCCCACCCGGAATGTTTTGAAAATTCAGCCCCCGAAGACAGATTTTCTCTGATTCCTATGAAATTTGAATCGAGTACTGTGTACTAGACAGATGGAAGGTAGTACATCGTGAAAGGTTTGTATTTTAGTCAGTGTGTGGGTAGAGCATGAAGTGGAAATAGGGGATTTGCCATGGAACATGAAATGAAGAACGCTACAATTTGAAGATTCAGCCCACGCGCGACATGAAATTGGGTACACGTGTCCTATGAGCAGACTTACAAAAAATGTCTCAAAACAAGGTATGATATTTTTTTTTTTTTTGGTTTGTTAAGGTTTGTTTTCACCATTTCTGCCATCCTTCGAATATAATGCACAAATCTCAACAGACACTAGAGTTGTCCCGATCACAATTTTCTGCACGCGATTTCGAGTCCAACTCGCCGGATTTTGAGGATCTGCCGAGTCCGATTCGATACCTCGGTAATTTAATAATTTATTAAACCAAAAAAATTGTGTTTTGTAATAAAAGAATTTTTACAAAACATTTTTTAAAATTTCTTTTGGCAATATCTTTGCTATTAAGATTCTTGGCTGCAAAACAACAAAATAATCAAGATAAGCAATCTTTTTTCACCCGATTCCGATCATCTAAAAAACGTCCGAAACGTCCAAAATAAAACATTAATTTTGTTTCTTTTGATGATTTGATGATAATTTGATAATGACTATTAAACCAATATGCTGATATTGTCCAACTCCAAATATTCAATACTGATATCAAACCGATACTAATTGTATTGCACTGGATGCTTTCTACATTCACTTTGAAGGCAACATGCACATTGACCAAAAACTGATAATGAAAAAATGATCATCATAAAATGCTTTTTTTCGTCTTTTCTTTTCGTCTTTTCCCTTTTATCAGCCATTATTATCGGCTACCCGATGCTATCGGACAACTCGACCTATTACGGTTTGTTGCTTTGTAGCCCTTAAATAAATCTTATAAAATCTTCACAACCCGATCTTTTTCATCAGATTTCACTCGACCCTGATTTCCGATCACTATCATATCAGGGACATCCCTCATCATTATACCTCGATAATATTTTGGTGCTTTTAGCTTTTAGCTCATTCACTCCCAGCTATTTTCACCAGAGCAAGGCCCTTCGCCCCCGGCCGGTTTACTGGATTTTGACTGATTTGCAAGGCCCACCGAAAATTCTGTTCTATTGCTATATAAACATGGAACCCACCAAAAGAAAGATTAGACTCTCTTCTTTCAGCAGAAAAAAAGTTAGTTCGTATCTTTTTCCATTCTTTAGAAATCAGCATTAGATAATAGCTTAGTTTGAGCAATTTTCCAATTTCTGATGAAAAAACGGAGAAAATGAGCTTTTTGTAAACGCATTTCAAACATAACTTTGACTTTAACACGGCTATTTTTTGCTTTAGTTACATCCCAAACATTTGAATAATGTTTTCCTTTTACAAAATATCATAAAGAACAAGACAAATAGAGTTTTTGGTAGCAAAGTAACAATTTATTTACACTTGACTAACTGAGAGATGATGCTGTTGTCGCCGAGATGATGCTGTTGTCGCCGTGTCAGCCGGGTAAACTTTCCCCTCATCGTTGCCTGTCTCAAAAGATTTTGAGACTCTACGGCAGGGGTGCCCATTACGTCGATCACAACGCTAGTGTGGGTAGCTCGCGGCATCAAACAAAAAAAAAAAACAACAACCAAAAAAAAAACAAATTTTTTTTTTTTTTTTTTATGTCCATAGTTAATTATGTTATGTGAGCAAACATAATTTACTTTCCATTTTTTATATATATATATATTTTTAAATGTACACAGTTATTTGTGTTTTGTGAGCAACATAACCTCATATGTTGCTCACAAAGCATAATTAACTGTACATTTAATTTTTTTTCTTTTTTTAGTTCACCCTCCTCTCTTAAGGTAGATCGCGGGAGGTTGTCTCATTTAAAAGTAGATCTTGGGGCAAAAAACATTGAGCACCCCTGCTCTACGGGGTCTGCTCGGCGAGCCTGCTGCACTGGTGGTCACAGTCATTCTGCTCAGTCGTCCACCGCCTGGTTGTTCGGTTGTTCTGCTCGGTCGTCCGCAGCCTGGCATCATTCCGCCAGCGCTCCGACCGTGCTGCCCGGCCGTTCGTTGCTGTTGAATCAGGTTGCGGGTCTTACCAAATTCGCTACTATCCTCCAGTGGCCAGTTTTATTGCTTTAAAATTGATTTTCAGCTTTGTGCTTTGGAGCTCAGTTGAATCAGGACCCAGAGATGTCTTTTGTGAAAAAAAACGTAAAAGACGTATAAATATATCTTTGGGACACTGAAACAATTTAAAATAGAACGTATTTATACGTTTTTGGGAGCAAATGAGTTAACTGATTCACTGCCAACTACAGCGCTAGTCGTCAAATGTATTCATCGAGTGAGGACTCCCAGTCAAAATGGATTGGACATCTATCACCCTTAACTCATTTGCTCCCAAAAACGTATATTTTCTATTTTTAATTGTTTCAGTATCCCAAAAACGTATTTATACGTCTTTTACGTTTGTTTTCACAAGAGACATCTCTAGGTTCTGATGCAACTTTGCTCCAAAGCACAACGCTCAAAATCCATTTTAAAGCAATAAAACTGGCATGTGGAAGGCAGTAGCGCATTTGGTAAGAACTCATATTTGACCATGAAAGGAAGAGAGGAGAGGAGGCGTAACCCGCGGAAAAAACTGTCGGGTTGCACTGCCTGGGCGCTGGTGGAAGACAACCGAATGGATGATCAGGAGAACGTCCAGGATGCCAGGTGTGGGAAGTCCCAGTAGGACAATCGGGAGGACGTCCGGGATGCCAGATGTTGGACGACCGAGCAGAACGATCGGTATCACCAGTGTAGCGGATGATGTTGTTGAGTCTGCGTTGCTTGTTGAGTAGAGTTCGCGTTGCCGTGTTCGGCCGTTCGTGTCTCTTGTGACTCTCTAGTGTCTCGTGACTCTATCGGAAACACGCACGGCTAAATTAGTTCCCCCCCAGGAACACAACATGCCCCTCACAAGTTCCCTAGGCGAATTCTGATATGAGGGTCACCACAAAAGAAAGATTCCAAAAAATCTTGATGAGGCAGACAGGCGGTGATGAGGGAAAAGTTTACCCCGTCTGGCGAGACAGCCGCGGCCACAACAGCGTCACCTCTCAGTTCAATAGTTTAGTTATGTGTAAATAAATTGTTACTTTGCTATCAAAAGCTCTATTTGTTTTGTTGTTTGTTATTTTGTAGAAGGAAAACATTATTCAGATGTTTGGGATGTCACGAAAGCAAAAAAATAGCTGTGTTAAAGTCAGTTATGTTTGAAACGTATGCTTTTAAAAAAAGCTCAATTTCTCTGTTTTTTTTTCATCAGAAATTGGAAAATTGCTCAAACTAAGCTGTTTTCTAATGCTGATTTCTAAAGAATGGAAAAATATATGAACTAACTTTTTTTCTGCTGACAGAAGAGAGTCTAATCTTACTTTTGGTGGGCTCCATGTTTATATAGCAATAGAACAGAATTTTCTGTGGGCCTTGCAAAATCAGTCAAAATCCAGTAAAACGGCCGGGAGCGAAGGGGATTGCTCTGGTGAAAATGGATGGGAGTGAATGAGTTAATTGCAGCCAATGAGTTTAAGCTGAAAAATAGAAATACATTTTTAAAACCCTATTCCAATCTTTTAAAATGACATGATCGGGCCCGATTTCCGATCACGTGATCGGATCTGGGCATCTCTATATTGTCAAGGATTTCAACTGTTTCATTGATAGGGGCACGACATGTCGCATGCAGAACTGTGAAAATTTACCCCCTTAAAAAGCTAGTCAACGTAACAACGTGAACCAGACACACAAATACATCTCAAGAAGCCATTCCTGAAATTTTTAATCCACCATCACACCAAATCCAATCAGATTCCGCTCTCCACGTGCCAGTCCTACAATCACATGGAAATCAGTGTTGTAGTTTTTTGCATAATTGTTTACTACCCAACCAACTGCGACATCACAGATGAACTCAGACGATGAGCATCAAACGTGTATATATATGTATTTATGCAGGCTATGGTCCAGGAACCAGGGGGCGGGGGCCCTAGCACAAACAAACTCGCTCCCGCCCAGCGTCGCCCTTGAATACATAAATACATCACTTCCTGCGCTACGTCCAGGCTGCGAAGACAAAATGCACCCTTCTGTAGGAACCTAGAGGGTCCCCCTCCTTCTTATTAGGTCGGTATTGTGTGTCTGAATATAAAATGTGACAAGTAAATGGAAAAACATGGATCACGCGTTGGGGAAAATCAATAATAAAGACTAGCTTTGCGCTGGCAGGCGATCGCTCTGCATTTCTTATGGCTTTAATAGGAGCCAGCGTGTATACGAGTCAACATTATAGGTTCGAGGGGGCCTGTATGTCACTATTTCTCATCCTTCATATGTGTACAGGGATTCTGTTAGCGCTAATCTTTGCACTCATGGTATTTTTGTCCTGAATGTGTGCACAGTTTGAAGTTATGAGGATACATCACATTACATTTACTTGAGTTACTTGAGAATAATGTACCGTAATTTCCCGAATATAAAGCGCACCCGTTTATAACGCGCACCCTAATTTTAGCACTAATAAATAGAAGAATACAAGAAAACAGAGCTCGTGTACAGATACAGAAATGTCATTTTAGTGACTGGTGAAACACAGCACAAGCATAGCATATTGGTAGTTCAAAACATTACCATAAACTGACAATATTTACGGTAATAATATGATTTGACAACTTCTCCAACTTACCAGAATCTAGGAGAAAACAAAACAGATGTGACTTTTCTTTTAAAGGCTGCTGTATAACTTGCTTGTTTCATCATGATGAATAAATGTTTCTGCCATGGATTGATACGGTAAAATGAAAGTGAGAACGTAAGTCGGAAACCCGAGAGAGCTCGCCGCTGTCGACACGACAGTAACAATAGGAACTATTGTTCTTTGGGTTTGAGTTTCCCGAGGGACAGATGTAGTCGACGGACAAACACAGGAAGTCTGTGTTATTACGTTTGTTATGGTCCGAGTTGCGGAGCTGCAATAAACGTTGACTCAAATGAGTTCAAGAAACTAAATTCTGTGGTTTATGAAGAGTGAAAAAAGCAGAATTTAACACAGACGAAATCATTCGGCCAATCAGAGTGAAGTATTACCGAAACAAAATGGTGACGTCACTAGGGATGGGAATTGATAGGATTTTTACGATTCCGATTCCATTATCGATATTGATTAACGATTCGATTCTTTATCGATTCTCTTATCGATTCTAATTTGGCGAAAAAGAAGAACAAACGTTTTGATTGGCATTGAGTTTGTTTAATCAGAAGTCACAACCTTAAAAACTCACAACAAGGTCAAAAGAGGTCCAAAGCCTCAATATTAACCGTGGCAATAAGTGGCAAATGCACAAGAATGTAACATTTTACTGAAACATTTTTCTAATAGAAATAAAAAATATTGGTATATATTGGCATATAGGTCGCTGGTCTGCCGTTAGCAATATGGGTTAAACTTGCAGGGGTCCCCAAACTTATTCCAGTGAGGGCCGCATAACTTTTCCCTTCTCTGATGAGGGCCCGGGGTCAGTTTGTAACAGAAAAAGTGTGACGATTGCAGGAGTGCCTAAATGTAAAAAATTATTGTTTTTCAGAATGCCACAAACAAATAACCCTTTCTGGATATTTCATGGAACGAAAGTAAATAAAATAAAAATAATAATATAACAAAAATTAATAAAAATAACACTATTAATCAAATAGATAATAACCAAATAACCCTCTCTGAGTTCTTCACAGAAAAAGGCCAGAAAATAATTAACACTATTGAGAAAAAAAAAAAATTCAAAATGCTCTCTGGTATTGTTCAGGGGGCCGGACCAAATGTCGGGGCGGGCCGTATTGGGCCCGCGGGCCGTAGTTTGGGGTCTCCTGTTAAAGTATTATTTACCAGTATATTGAAATGCATGCCTTTTAGTTTTTATGGTGCTTTCACGCTCAAGTGGGGGTGCCCTTGCGCTTCCTCACGCGAAGAAGAACGCGCTCACGTGAAGAAGAAGAAATGCCGCATCCAAGCGAGTTAGTGAGAGAGGGAAGCACTGTTGCGACCCTACGTTCTTTGTTAATGCTTGTAAAATATCTACAGAGGCAACGCCTGTATGTATCATCTTTTGTGTTGTTGTTGTGTGTTTCCACTCGCGATCGGACACTTTAATCCAGTTGTGTAGTGGTTTGAACGATGTGCTAATGCTAGCGAACGCATGCTAACTGCTTTGTTATTACTGAATTAGCCGCTAATCATCGCTGATTTACGTTGATGCAAACCTGTTTGTTATTGGGGACGAAATTGATTTGTTGCATTTCTATTTTTAGTTTCACTTTTCAAGTGATGGTTGAATAAAGTCAGCAAATTATACCAACGTCTTCTGGATCGTAATTTCGGAGTTTAGCTAGCTGTATAGCTGTCTCTGTGAGGACAGTGCAGTCTATTCCCTCCCGATGCAGTTATCTCCACTTTCCCTCCCGATGCAGTTATCTCCACCTTGCAATGATTGTAAGTTGTTTCGTTGTAATTTTTCCTCGTGAAGTGAAGACACACTTTCGAGCGTTTGAACCTACGTGCTGTCATTGTTATGTTTACAGCTGCAATGCTCGTGCTAAACCATCGTAACCTTTCATTTTCACCCTCTTTCCTGTTGAAGTGTAGCCAAACTTTGGAGCGGGTGGTTCTTGGCGCCATGCTAGTTTGATGTGTTTGGACAACAAGACAGTCACGACACAATATGCGTCTTCAGGACTTGTTAAAGGGATCGTTAAGGCTTTTTCATTGTGATGTCGAGGCCTCGAAACACTAGGAACCGGTTCCGAATTGGAATCGGATTTCGATTCCCATCCCTACACGTCACGTACCGTAATGGTCGGCGACGGATCGCCGCATACGTTTCTTCAACACAACGTGGCCGTGTCGATAAAAAAAAAAAAAATTGGTTTATTTATATATATATTTCTGTCTCCATCCATGTACCCGTTTATAATGCGCACCATGATTTTACAAGTTGATTTTAGGGAAAAAAGGGGCGCGTTATATTTGGGAAATTACGGTACTTCTAAGAGTAGGTTTTTCATGCTTTACTTTTCACTTTTACGGAGGTAGATTTGTGAAGAAGACACGCTAATGTTACGCCGCTACTTTGGGCTACGCTAAAGTTGTTCCATTTTTCCTCAATATTCTTTTCATTTTGGGCAGCACAGTGCCTTTACCAGTTTAACCAATGAAATGTCGCAAAAATAATTACATGACTTCATGTTACTAATTAGATTTAAAAATAGAGTTACATGACAACATACAAGCTTGCAGTCGGAAGTCCTATAATCACGCCGGCGATCATGCTGCGTCTTTAAAGCAACACTAGGTTACTTTTCAACCTTTATAATATTTTTCTGTAACATTTTTGATATGTCGACTGACAACTAGTTGAATGACACCTCTCTCATATTTTGAGGGGGTCTGTATAGCTTTCACCTGCACTTATTAACTTTGAGGAGAGTGGCAGGAACCCTGCCACACAAAAAAACTACAAATGTGCTGACTGCTTTACGGCATTCGTCACTTCCCCCTTTCCTTATTCATTATACAGACGCAAGTCGATGCGAACGCTTTCGCACAAATTCTGCAAAGATGGCAGAGCAACAAAAGAGACAAAAGTTTTGACCGAGGAGACAAAAAATGAAAAAGGGAGGCTCAAAAATAAAAGGACATTCAAAAATAAACATTGACCTGGCTTTCACTCGCTGGTGTGACCCCCCCCCCCCCCTTTCGAGAGGGGTGTAATATGGTACAAAATATGTTTCTTATTTTCAACATCGTAATCTGCTATTGTATAGCCACAACAGGTTTCATTACGTCATTATTATTCATCTTTCATACTGTCGCTTGAAACAGAAATGTCATTAAATCCATCTGCAGGAAACCAGGAGATCAAGATTTTACGACATTGTGCGCTGGCCGTTATGGGATACGCAGTCTTCCTTAAGGCAAAACACTACCACTTTTGTTCATCTTCGTTGCTAAAATCGACCAAAACCGAGAAGTTTCCTAGTTTTTCTTTAAAGCACCATAAAAAAATGCATCTGTTTCACATAAAGCGCTCCTGTCAACATTACTCGATTTCAACCTTTATTTGGCACTGATAAACCACAGAAAATTGGATATATGATCGTTTTAATCGTATGGTAGGAAAAAAAATTTTCTCCACTAGAGGGCACTCGTGGTCTTCGAACGGGTGATATTTCATTTCTGTTGATTTTTCTAGTCGAAATTCGATGATTTCTGTGTATTTTTTGGCCTAATATAGTCATATAATAGGTTATAGTACAGAATAATACCAACATTTCATATAGATGACGTTGTGCTGAGAATGAAAAGTAAGTAACACTACTTGAGTAAAATGTTTGGCTATTATACATTTGTTTTTTTGTTTTGTTTTTTTTTTTGTTTTTTTTTCAACTGAATTTAGGTATCAATAATTTTGTGTTTCTGTCATTGTGAGGCAAAATCTTCTCATAAGACACCAAACCAGTAATTACAGCTCCTTGACTTTTTTTGTTTAAAAATTCAGGCCCAGAACCCAGTTTTGCATCACAACATGGAATTTGCTGGGCATGTGTATGAGAAATAAACCCACAAACTACTTACCAGAAGTGGGTAGCATAGCAAAAAATTTTACTCAAGAGTAGCGTTACTTCAAAATAATATTACAAAAGTAAAAGTAGTCATCCAAAAAAATGTACTCAAATACAAGTAAAAAAGTATCCAGTGAAATGAATACTCAAGTAATGAGTAACATTGTGAGTAACTGCTTTTTTTTTTTTGTTTTTTTTTTTTTTGATTTTTTTTTTTAAACAATGGTATTTTTTTTCTCATCAAACGTATCTATAACAACTGTTGTTATAATGATACTGTACGTCTCATTGGTGAAATTAGTAGTGCCACTCTTGGTAATGGCAAAAAAAAAAAAAAAGAATATAATACACTATGTACAGCCAGAGAAGCAGAGAAAGAGTAGCATTTTTTCTTCACAAATCTACTCAAATAAAAAGTATAGCTGAGCAAAACTACTCTTGGAAGTACATTTTTCTCAAAAAGTTACTGAAGAAAATATAGAGGAGTACATGTAACTCATTACGACCCACCTCTGATGCTTACCAATACTCTTCCAATGTGGTTTCAGAAGTCCATTTTGTTTCACATACACATCCAAAGTCTTTACAATACTTCAGCCCCTGAAGGCAGTTTCACTCGGCAACATAGAATTTGTTACATCTCAATCATGAACACATCCACCAAATTTAAAATATTTCCAATTTTCTAATTCTAATAATCTAGTAATTTTATGTATTTTGTATTTGTAATTTTTAGGGCTGTAAAAATTATCACTTTAACGGGCGGTAATTATTTTTTTTAATTAATCACGTTAAAATATTTGACACAATTAACGCACAAATGCCCCGCTCAAACAGATTAAAATGACAGCAAAGTGAAATGTGTACTTGTTCTGTTTTTCTGAGTTTTATCGCCCTCTGCTGACGCTTGGGTGTGACTGATTTTATAGGCTTCAGCACCCATGAGCATTGTGTAAGTAATTATTGACATCAACAATGGCGGGCTACTAGTTTATTTTTTGATTGAAAATTTTACAAATTTTATGAAAACGGAAACATTAAGAGGGGTTTTAATATAAAATTTCTATAACTTGTACTAACATTTATCTTTTAAGAACTACAAGTCTTTCTATCCATGGATCGCTTTAACAGAATGTCAATAATGGTAATGCCAGTAATGCCATCTTGTTGATTTATTGTTATAATAAAAAAAATATAGTACTTATGTACTATATGTTGAATGTATATTTCCATCTTGTGTGTTTTCCTTCCATTCCAACAATGATTTAAAGGAAAAATATGGCATATTTTATAGATGGTTTGAATTGTGATTAATTGCGATTAATTACAATTAATTAATTTTTAAGCTGGAATTAACTCGATTAAAAATGTTAATCGTTTGACACCCCTAGTAATTTTCTATATTTAGTTCATTATTATTATTATTTTCTAGTACGCATTTAGTCCCTCAATGCTTTTAAATGTATAATTGTTAAATGTAAATTCAGGAATCCAGGGTTAAAAACAGCTCCTTCCCTGGCAAAATTTTCCAAAGTTAAAAAAAAATGGCTTCGATTAAATAGTTAGTACAACTAGTTCTGCCCATGCATTTTTGATGATGTCCTTATTCAGAAAGCAAAACTAAGAGTTTCATTATGTTTCTCTTTTCAACAGCAGTACATCTTGTTACTTTATGTCTAGTGATTAAATGATTTCCATTAACAAAGATGAGTGGCCAAAGTTTTGGTTCTGATAGAGGGCGGGCGGCAATTGGCGACACTTCATTCCTTAAACATCAAACAAAACGACAACAAATGTGGCCCCTATCGCTAATAGGGCCACCCTCGGGGGAGTCAGATGTAGGTGGTGCGGCGAGGTGTGTGATATTTGTGATGAGATGATAGCGGCAAGACAGAGACAAGTCCATTTGTTTGGGTATTAGCGCGGGACACTGTAAAGCCTGATGGATGCAGTCATTACTTCAGGCGGGCTGCGAAGCGGCTGCCGGAAAGCCGTTTAATCTTGATAAAAAGACATCGTAGGAGGACCTGGCAAAGGTGCTGAAGACTTCCTCTGTCGGGATGCATCAGGAGCGCGAGCGGTAGATCAAGGAAACTATGTGAAGCTGAGTTTTTCCCAGAGTATTCATCCCTACGAGCGGATAAGTAGAAAACAGGAGCTCCGTCATCTGCCTGTATGACGATTAGTTGCGACGGGAGACAGTCAAATGGAGAATGTTGAGTCGGGTGTCAGAGTATATTGATATGGCGTAGGGCTGTCCCAAACGATTATTTTTCTCCCGATTATTCTGTCAACTATTCGTACAGCTAGTCTTTAATAAAGTAAAAATACATACATCTATTTTAAGTCATTGAGGGTACAGTGGGGCAAATAAGTATTTAGTCAACCACTAATTGTGGAAGTTCTCCCACTTGAAAATATTAGAGAGGCCTGTAATTGTCAAAATAGGTAAACCTCAACCATGAGAGACAGAATGTGGAAAACAAAACCAGAAAATCACAGTTTGATGTTTAAAGAAATTTATTTGCAAATCATTGTGGAAAGTAAGTATCTGGTCAATACCAAAAGTTAATCTCAATACTTTGTTATGTACCCTTTGTTGGCAATAAGAGGCCAAACGTTTTCTGTAAATCTTCACAAGCTTTTCACACACTGTTGCTGGTATTTTGGCCCATTCCTCCATGCAGATCTCCTCTTCAGCAGCTGGTATTTTGGCCCATTCCTCCATGCAGATCTCCTCTTCAGCAGTGATGTGTGGAAAAATATCTCCAAAGACGTCTGTTTTCCAGTCATCTTCGCTCATGTGGGGGCTAATTATTTCCGGGAACAAATGTGCTGCGCCCGTGGCCTAGCAATACGTTATTATCGAGGACAAGCGCACATAGATATATTATACACACAAACAAGATGTACTGCTAGCAGTCCAATCAATGGATTTCTATGACGGCATTCTAATCTATCCCGTAGTATATCTAGAGCAGACAGAGATATTGGTGTGTTAAGCAGGGGCACAGGGTTAATTCAGCCAGAATGCGGTCGTTATTAAATTATTATTTCTATGCGGCCCGGTAGCAAATGCGCCACGGACCAGTACCGGTACCGGTCCGCGGCCCGGCAGATGGTGATCCCTGCTTTACACAGATCAGTCGTCCTGGTCCCTTTGCAGAAAAACAGCCCCAAAGCATGATGTTTCCACCCCCATGCTTCACAGTGGGTATGGTGTTCTTCGGATGCAATTCAGTATTCTTTCTCCTCCAAACACGAGAACCTGTGTTTCTACCAAAAAGTTCTATTTTGGTTTCATCTGACCATAACACATTCTCCCAGTCCTCTTCTGGATCATCCAAATGCTCTCTAGCGAACCGCGGACGGGCCTGGACGTGTACTTTCTTCAGCAGGGGGACACGTCTGGCAGTGCAGGATTTGAGTCCCTGGCGGTGCATTGTGTTACTGATAGTAGCCTTTGTTACTGTGGTCCCAGCTCTCTGTAGTTCATTCACTAGGTCCCCCCGTGTGGTTCTGAGATTTTTGCTCACCGTTCTTGTTATCATTTTGACACCATGGGGTGAGATCTTGCATGGAGCCCCAGATGAGGGACATTATCAATGGTCTTGTATGTCTTCCATTTTCTAAAAATTGCTCCCACAGTTGATTTCTTTACACCAAGCGTTTTACCTATTGCAGATTACGTCTTCCCAGCCTGGTACAGGTCTACAATTTTGTCTCTGGTGTCCTTCGACAGCTCTTTGGTCTTGGCCGTAGTGGAGTTTGGAGTATGACTGACTGAGGTTGTGGACAGGTGTCTTTTGTACCGATCATGAGTTAAAACAGGTGCCACTAATACAGGTAACGAGTGGAGCCTCGTTAGACCTCGTTAGAAGTTAACTTCTTTGACAGCCAGAAATCTTGCTTGTTTGTAGGTGACCAAATACTTATTTTCCACTCTAATTTGAAAATAAATTATTTAAAAATCAAACAATGTGATTTTCTGTTTTTTTTTCCCACATTCTGTCTCTCATGGTTGAGGTTTACCCATGTTGACAATTACAGGCCTCTCTAATCTTTTCAAGTAGAGGAACTTGCACAATTGGTGGTTGACTAAATACTTATTTGCCCCACTGTATATCCTGGAAGCTATTCAAATCATTTTCATAGCTAATTGTATCAAAATGGCAGTCATAACAGTTACTGTAGTAAACTAGATGGAAAGTGGTTCTCAAATAACATAAAAAAAAATCAGTAAATTCATGTACGCTTGTTTGGTAATGTTTGATAGTAACGCGTTACTGTAATCTGATTACTTTTTTCAGTAACGGGAAATCTAACGCGTTCATTTTTCTACACCAGTAATCTGATTAAAGTTAGTTTCCTTAGTGTCTCTGCGTTACTATTTTTTCATTGCCTCATAACGTATGTAGAATGAAGAATATTTTAGTCATGTACGAAGAGCATTTTAAATAGAAAATGCTAAAATAAAAGGTTCCCGGTATGCGTTTCCATGACAACCTCTTGGCTTTTTCCTGTTTTGGTCTAGCTTCACGTGTTGTGGGACTGAGGCGGGTGGGCATTTGCGCCGAGTGTTGAGACGTTGCGAGGGAATGTTGATCTGTGGATATCCATGAATGAAGGTCAGTATTTTTCCTTCATTCTAGAGAGTATCAGCAAAAGGCTGGACCCCCTACATGCGCGGCCGTTTCGTAGCTTTGCCGTAGCAACGACGGGCAGTCATCGCTCCAAGTTGGCAAGCTTTGTTTACATCATATGCGTGTTCAACATTTATGCCGTGAGGTGGTGTGTTTGTTTCGCATTTGTGGGATGTGTTCTAAGTCCGATTGAGTGTAAATTGCTTAGTTGCCGCCACGTTTTGTGGCCAAATTGACTGCGTGTGTGTTGAGAGGAGTACTTCCGGGTTGTTAATGTGCACGGCTGCACGTGCATCCGCGCCCGCCACCACCTTTGTGTTTATTGCACTGTACAATCCACTTGTGTGTTGTTGATTACTGTGCCGTCAGTTTGCATTGTTTTACATTGGCACTGATATGCTGTCAACCATAACCCGAAATTCAGAAGTTTTGACATGAGGCTTGACCTTAGAGTTAGCGGGGTTTAGTTGGTCTGTGGAGTTGATTTCAACAAACTCCAAGCAGTTTGTCAGATATTTGTTAGTTTCAGGGCTCCGGAGTGGCTAAGCTAGCGCGAAATTCTGATATTCCCCTTTAAATTCAATCATCGGAAAGTCAATTACATGTGATGACATTTTTCTGTTGTCATTCTCATGTTGAGGCGGCAAAGGGAGAAAAATGGGTAAAAAGTAACTGATAGATTACTTTTAAAGTAACTTAGTTTCTTTGATAATGAAGTAATCATTAAAGTAACTAGATTACTTTTTTGAGACGTAATCAGTAATCGGTAATTCAATTACTTTTTCAAGTAATCTGTGACAACACTGATGCCCAATATGTCAAATAAAAGTATCGATACTCGGTGGGAGCATATCGATAACCGATCAGGTTGCAAAATATCGCAATATATCGGCGTATCGGGATATTGTCACACTCTTAATTCACACATGACTGGGTGCAATTAGACACTCACGTAGAGAGCTTGTCGGTGCTAGGATTAGCGATCAGGCAGCATAGAATAGGATGTCAGTATATTCACACTTACATGTGATTCACATGATACCCCACCCCGCCTAAACACGTCCCCTTTGACTTGCTTCCTCTCCTCTTTCTCCTCTGTGTCCACTGGTAAATATAATTAGCTAATGATAGCACCTCTATGTTCATAGATAGCATAGCTGTGTAAAAATGTATTTATTGTTGTTGTTTGTTCTTTCCCTCTTCTGTCTGCATCCTTCCTTTCTGTCCCCGCATAACCTTCCCTGCTTTCACCTAAAAAGAACCTAAAAAAAATGTTCGTCATTGGTTTAAAATATTAAAAATTTAACTAAAGTATGCTCCGTTCTACCAAAAGAAGGATCCCAAATAGCACAAATATATAATTGATGGAAAATAAGTGCGCCTTTAGTATCAACATCGCATTGTGGAGCCTCCTGAGAAGAAACCTTTTATCCCGATACATAATTGAATTACCTGAATAAAACATCCTCCACCTGCGGATAATTCATCCCTCAGGTTTCAAGACATACTTTGGGTTTCAAAGTAGGGTTTCAGTCAGGTTTAAAAATAGGGTTTTGTGTGAAAGTTGGGGTTTGAAGCAGTGGCGGAACAAATGTGAACAGGGCCCAGATGCGATGAGCATAAACTGGACCCTCCCGGGTTTGGCAGGCCCCTTAAGTCGATCGTTCGGTGTGAGTGTATTTCTGGGGGATGTTGTTAGCGGGCCCCTCCCAACAACTGGCCAAGCAGCTGGCAGAGATTTTTTACCACTTTAACCAGGGGTCAGCAACCCGTGGCTCTAGAGCCGCATGCAGCTCTTTAGCCCTGCCCTAATGGCTCCCATGGAGCTTTTTCAAAAATGTTTGAAAATGGAAAAAGATGGGGGAAGGAAATATATTTTCTGTTTTAATATTGTTCATGTAGGAGAACAGACATAACACAAACATTCTTCCAATTCATTAATATTTTAATGAAGTTAACTTGAGATGGCATCATACAACAGAGTTGTCACGAGGTGCGTCATTTCTCTATAGGATGCACTGCAGGGAAAATAAATATTTAATCATGAAGACTCATTAGGTATTTGTAGCCAACTTAGTCATTTTGATAGTCGGCTCATATAGATACAGTGTATCACAAAAGTGAGTACACCCCTAGCATTTCTGCAGATATTTAAGTATATGTTGTCATGGGACAACACAGACAAAATGACACTTTGACACAATCAAAAGTAGTCTGTGTGCAGCTTATATAATAGTCAAGTGCGGCGTATGGTCTGAGCACTAACCGGCTTACCCCTCGCCTCTTCAATCACTGCAGCATTGCTGACAGCTAGAGATGTCCCGATCGATCGGGTCCGATCACGTCATTTTCAAAGTATCGGAATCGGCAAAAAAAATATCGGCTATGACTTTTTTTAATATATAGGGTTTCAAGAAAGGATTTAAAGTTAAGGCTTTAATTAGTTGGTTCAAGGCTTGGTTACATTTTCAAATTAGGGTTTTAAGACAAAGTTTGTGTCTAAAAAAAAAAAAAAAGGAGGCGTTAGAAATAAATTTTCGAGTCAAACTTAGGTTTAAGGCCTACAAACCCAGATTATTAGGGTTGTAAATTATGATTTTGAGCCTTGGTTTAAATTTGAACTGTTTTTCAACCCAACATGTAATTGAATTACCCTAAATTTGAATCCTGCTCTTGCAGATAATTTATCCTCCCCACCCCCGCTCACTTTCTGTAGCAACTTCTCCTGTCCTTGTCACGCTTGAGCGAAGCGGCCTCGTGTCAAGCCGTCGTTCGACCTCAGCCATATATTGCACATTGGGGACGGCCTTATGAATCTCTCCGCGATGCGTCGGCGGGAGGACGCGGTCAGAGATCATTCCACCGCCATCCGTCTCCATCCGAGCGCCGTCTCTGTTTACTCTCCGTCCTCCCCGCCGCCGCTTGACTGCCACGCGGGCAATTTACTCCCCCGTTCTCATTTCCCAACAATAACACGCGCTCGTAAATTATACCGGCTCCTCGCTTCTGTTTACCGACGCTTTGACACATTGTGGGGTAGCAAGACGGGGGTTAGGATTTCAATTTAGGGTTTGAAGTCAGGGTTAAAGTGTCAAAGTAAGGTTTCAAGAGAGGTTAGGGGTTTAAAATGAGGTTTAAGTCAGGATTGCGGGAGAGAAGTATAGTTCTAAGGTAGGATTTTTTAAGACGGAGTTAAGTTTCAATGCATGGCTAGCAGGAGTGGGAACCTCTGTGTATCTCTCAATACGAAACGATTTGCGATACTAGGGCTGCAGCTATCCGTTATTTTAGTCATCGATTAATCAACTAGCAGTGTTGTTAATTTTAATTTAAAAAAGGAATTAATTACAGTTACAAATTACTTCTCCCAAAAATTAATTGTGTTAGTAACTCAGTTACCTGAATGTAAGAGTAATTAGTTACTTGGCAAAGTAACAAGTGATAATTTTCTTGTTTTTTTTTTTCTCAAAAAAAAAAAAAAAAAAAAAAAGTCACACAATGTGAAGTTTAAAGGGTTTTGGGGACAATTGGCCCTAGCCCAATTCTTTACGCTCCACTTAACCCTTTAACACCTAAACCTATTTTGGCCGAATTTGCATGCATTTGATGTTGCCTTTATATTTCAAAGAAAAAATTGTTCAAAATGGCCAAGTTGGGTCCCTTTTTTATGGACACCTTGAACTTCATGTCCAAACTGTTGTTTTCTTCACTGATCAATTATAATCCACATTTTGGACCCAAAAAGACAAAAAATATTTTTTCAAAATTTGTAATGTTAATGTTCCATTGACAACCAAACATGCTCGACCAACCATTTTGAAGCTTGATAATATTTATTCTACTTGTTATGATAAACATTCAATAGAAAAAAATAAGATTGAATAGTTTTCTGTTTGACATTTCAACACAAACAGCAAGTATGGTCATAGGCGTTTTTGTTCTTTACACATACTATGGTCAAAACGGGTTATATACAGTGCAAAATAGTGAGAAAAAAATAATATATATCATCTACAAAAAGGGTTTGGAGGATATCTCTTTGTGAAGTTAGGTATTATACCCATCACCTTATCTAAAGTAAAAATGTACATGCAATCAAGCTTCTCGAACACTCATCTTTAGAAAAATTGAAAAGATTATAGTGAAGTAAAAATATATATAACATTGAAAAAAGTATTTTCAAAAATATTCACAAGTAGTTCAGTTCAATTCAAATTTTTCCAACGACCCAATAAAGTTTTTTTTTGTTTTTTTTGCGAACTCAATAAAGCTTCTGCATGAACAGGTCACGGAGCTGCGTCACACACAATGTCACACAGCCTATACTCTTTCGCCGTTTGCGGACTTGGCGCGCTGCTGTCAGCCTGTCACTTCTACTCGCCGAGACGCCAACTCATCCCAGGAAAACAACGACAAATACGGTTCATCTTCTTCCTTGAGTTAATGAAATAATGCATTAGCTTGCGCTAAATGTAGTTTTAGATTCATTCTGCACGTTTCAAAGTCGCTCGCTCAAACCAACCGGCCGTTGCTTGCCTCGCATGTCTCCTTTTCCTTAGTTGGCGCCTTGCTCGCAAATTTATAAAAAAATGTCCACATTCGGTTCGTCCTTCTTGACATCACAACGGCCCTTGGGATATGTAGTGTTTGTGCTGCTTTCGGTTTTGAAAAAGGACAAGAAATGATGGAAATATGGAGATAGATAAATGGTCCATGCAGCGTTTTAATGCATATTTATGAGTGCAATAAAACTATAAAACTCAAATGACATTATCTCCCGTTTTTATTGGTCGATTGACTTCAAATAAAAGCTGGTGTGGACATCAACTTCCGTACTTTCAAATGAGACCAACCAGCGGCACGTGAGTGACGTAATTACAGCGTGACGAAGCTTCAAAGACGACATGCGTAAACACGTCGCTGCCGACACGTTCGGTGTTAAAGGGTTAACAAGACACAAGTGTATTGCGATAACTAGATAGTAATCTTTGCTATGTGTGGAAGTCATTTAAAGTTGTGAATCAACCGTTAAAGTTGTTAAAATTGCTCCCGTTATTTGCATTAGTTCCCTTCTGTCTACTTTCAACATGTGTAAGTTTTATAACTGTTTCATTGTTTAAAGATAGATTTAAGTCAAGATTTTGCCGATTTAGGAGCATTTTAGATTAAAAAAAAAAAAAAGTTACTTAGGTTCGCGAGGAAGGATCTCTACATCAGAGCCTTCCTGAGAGGTCTACTGCTTTAAGATGGCGGCTGTTTACTAAAGCATGTAGTCCTTAAAACATTTTGCCAATGCAGCCGTGTCTGTCATTTGCATCTAGTTCTATAATATGTGATATCTACCGTATCATGTGGGCGTAGTTTGAAGGCTATCGGCTACAGTCAGGTATTATTGGAGCCACCTAGCATCGCGTTTGCAACGGCGTCTTCCCCACTCCTGCTCTGCTCTCTTGTCTCCAAGACTTTTTTTATTCCACCAACTTAATAACGCATAGTAACGCACGCCTTTCCCGCCTCAGTAACGGTAACGGCGTTGCCAAGATGAGAAAAGTAATTAATTAGATTACTCATTACTGAAAAAAATAATGCCATTAGTAACGCCGTTATATTCTAACGCCATTATTAACAACACTGTCAACTAGTTAGTTCGAAAACTCGAGTAGTCTGATTAGGAACATTTAATGCGTTGCAGAATACATTTTAGGAGATAAACAACAAAAGCTTGCTAAGATTGCACTTTCAAAAGAGCATTAAATTAAAAGAAAATTCCTAAGTGTTTTTTCAAATTATGCAGAATTGCACTTTCTTTTAGAAATCCATTGAAATATCGGAGCTTAGCCTCGAACAGCAAAAAAAAGATGTAAGTACACCAAAAGAACAATTGATTAAGTTGCATGGCAAAAGTCTGCTAGCTTAAATGCTATAAAATTCTAACATTTTTCTTTTACAATGCTCCTAACAAATCGTTCTAACACATATTCCCCCAAAAAACTGCTAAATATACCTATAACCTAAATTTAGAATGCATAAAAAACATATTAGCTCAAACAAAAACGTATCCTATGTTGGTCTTAACGGGGAGCTTCTTGATTCAGCCTTGTTAAATGAGTAATGTCATATTCACTGTTGCCACTAAAGTGCAGTGCAAATCAATAAAACAACATGCAAACACTTTTAAAACAAACCTTTACAACGCCACTCCAATAAAACGAATCCTCGAAGCAGCAAAATTTGATTCAAAGCTTTTTTCCAATCAACAGCAGCATTACTCACCATAATAATCTTACGATATGGCGATAAAACAATTACTGATACATACGTTTTTTTCATCCTTCTGCTGTGAATTGAAATGAGTTTATCACTAGTAGATGTCCAATCCATTTGAAGTGGGAGGAATGGCGGCGAATGTTCTATGGCATTCCTTGGCAGCCAGTGCCAGGCAATGGGTTAATTTGGGGGCATTTCACTTCATTTCCTGTTAATTTTAAGTCACTTCCTTTCCTTTTTGGGGCATTTAAAGGTCACTTCCTGTTGATTTTGGGTCACTGAAAAGGAAGTGACTCAAGAATTTCCCCAAATGAATAGGAAATGACTCAACATTCCTGGGTCACTTCCTCCGAAGAATGTTAATAATGTAAATGCCATCTTGAGGATTTATTGTCATAATAAACAAATATATACTGTATGTTGAATGTATATATTCGTCCGAGTTTTATTCATTTTTTTCTTAATGCATTGTCAAAATGTATATGATCGGGAAAAATTATCGGGAATGATTGGAATTGAATCGGGAGCAAAAAAAATCGGGAAATATCGCAAAAAAACATGATCGGAACAACCCTACTTGTAACACTTGCATTGATGGGTTTACATAACTGTGCCATCCTACACATACTGATTAGCAACAGGCTAGCAGCAGATAACATGTGTTGCAGCCACAGCAGTACATTAGTTGTAGTAAATATTAAACATCATCATAATTACAATCATCGTAATAACAATATCAAAGACAACAAGTCGTGTCATGCGCAAGATTTTAGCTTTAGTATTTTTTGAGCACCGGATACATGAAAATTCAGGGATAGGAAGAACATACCTTCCATTAAACCAGCAGCAACATGGCTACATAAACACGTGGTGGCACAGGCTTGGTTCCACATCTGCCTCATGAACATATTGTCCGCTCATGTCGTGGCAGATGGATGCGATTTCCAAATTGTCTTTTGTAAAGGGATTTTAATGAGTAATGCTACTCCAGCTCCATTGTTGTTTTCGATGGAGAAAGTCGCGAGCAGAAATGCGGAAGCAAAGCGGAAGTATTTGTTTATACCAACCATCACAGCAAACCTACCATCGCAATTTCTCATCGCAATTAAGATTGTAATTTGTTGTCTTCAAACCCTAACATGAAACACAAATCCTCCATTTAATCTCGTTTTACACGTCCCTAAATGATTGAAACCCTAAATTGAAATCATAACTGCTAGTAAAAGCCTTGAAAATAGAAGCACAAAAGCTTTTCTTTCCATGTCACCACTTTCTCGACAAGGCGAGAAAAAAAATTGTCCCCCGGGGATGGCGGCTAAATTGTTGGGTACGAAGGCCGATGGCCATTGTGCTTCGCCGGCACGCACGACAACACACACGCACGCAAAGAGACATGAAATGAAATAAAACGTCTTCCGTTGAAGTCTTATCGAATGAAATCGGTGCGAGTAAATAAATAAAAAAATCGGGAGCGGGGAATGTGAAGCGAGAGAAGCAAAGTGGGTTTGTGTCATCACAAATTTAATTGAAAGCCGAGATGATGCGCGCCAGTGAGCCGTGACATCACCTGCGTTGCCGGCCAATGACACGCCGTCGTCAATCTCCGTCCCCTCGATCCAGAAAACGGTGATCGTGTCAGTATTTGGTGACACTTGTGCATTGGTTAGCGATATGCTCTCGCTAACAACCGATATATGGATTAATTAAATGTTGCTACGAATATTTTACATTTTATATTTTAGTAGAGGATTTTGTTTCGCAGGTCCCGGTTTATTTTTTGCCAAATGACTCACAGGCATCCACTGACGGCGCTAGACATCCAATCCAGTTTTTGCCCCCTCCCAGTCCAAATGGATTGGCATCTAGCCCTGTCAATGGCATTAAAATATTAGCATTCTCTAGAAGTCCTCCCAGTTTAGGTCAATTGAACGTCTGAATTATTTTTGGTAACTTCCTTGTAATTTTAGTGTACTTGTGGGTCATTTGTACATTTTGTAGGTAGCTCATTGTCACTTCCTGTATATTTTGGATTATTTCCTGTTGACCTTAAGGCATTTCAAGGCAATTTCCTGTTCATTGGTCCCTTCCTGTTGATTTGGGGGCATTTCCAGGTTATTTCCTGTTGATTACAGGTCACTTCCTGTACATTTTTGGTTATATCAGTGTCACTTTCTGTACATTTTGGAATATTTACTGTTGATTTTAAGGCATTTCCGGGCCACTTCTTGTTCATTGGGACTTCCTGTTGATTTTGGGTCACTTCCTGTACATTGTTGGTTATCTCAGGGTCACTTTTTGTACATTTTGGGTTATCTTAGTGTCACTTCCTGTACATTTTGGATTATTTTCTGTTGATTTAAAGGCATTTCCGAGCAACTTTGCGTTCATTGGTCACTTCCTGTGGATTTGCGGGCATTTCCAGGTTACTTCCTCTTGATTTCGGGTCACTTCCTGTACATTTTTGGTTATATCAGTGTCACTTTCTGTACATTTTGGAATATTTACTGTTGATTTTAAGGCATTTCTGGGCCACTTCCTGTTCATTGGTCAATTCCTGTTGATTTGGGGGCACTTCAAGGTTATTTCCAATTGATTTGGGGTGATGTCAGTTTCTTTTTCTGTACATTCTGGAATATTTCCTGTTGATCTTAAGACATTTCCGGGCCACTTCCTGTTCATTGGTCACTTCCTGTTGATTTGGGGGCACTTCCAGGTTACTTCCTGTTGATTTCGGGTCACTTCATGTACATTTTTGGTTATCTCAGTGTCACTTTCTGCACAATTTGGAATATTTCTTGTTGATTTTAAGGCCTTTCTGGGCCACTTCCTGTTCATTGGTCACTTCCTGTTGATTTAGGGGCATTTCCAGGTTACTTCCTGTTGATTCCGGATCACTTCCTGTACATTTTTAGTGATCTCAGTGTCAATTCCTGTATATTTTGGATCATCTCCTGTTGATCTTAAGCCATTTCCGGACTACTACCTGTTCATTGGTCACTTCCTGTTGATTTGGGGGCACTTCCAGGTTACTTCCTGTTGATTTCAGGTCACTTCCTGTACTTTTTTGGTTATATCAGTGTCACTTTCTGTACATTTTGGAATATTTACTGTTGATTTTAATGCATTTCTGGGCCATTTCCTGTTAATTAGTCACTTCCTTTTGATTTGGGAGCATTTCCAGGTTACTTCCTTTTGATTTCCTGTCACTCCATGTACATTTTTGGTTATCTCAGTGTCACTTTCTGTACATTTTGTATCATTTCCTGTTGATTTAAGGCATTTCCGGGAAGTTTCCTGTTCATTGATCACTTCAGGTTTGTTTGGGGGTATTTCCATGTTACTTCTTGTTGATTTTGGGTCACTCCCTTTACATTTTGGGTTATTGCATGGTCACTTACTGTACATTTTATATAGTTTCCCGTCTAAGGCATTTCTGGGCCACTTCTTGATATATATATCATATATCATCAGATATATATAGTCAATTCCTGTTGATTTAGGAGCATTTCCAGTTTAATACAGATTGATTTTGGGTCTCTTCCAGTTGATTCTGGGTCACTTTCTGTTACTTTCGGGGCAATTTTGAGTCACTCCTTTGTTAATTGATTGGCTGATATTGACGACGCTTGACATCAATTCCATTTTGATAGGGAGGGGTCGAAAAGTGAGACAAATATCCATTTTTATGGCACCAATGTCAAAATAAAAATGTGATTCTGTATGTGCTGTATAGTTGAGCTACAACATGCCTGTCCGAATTGGAGCCCTGATGGCGAGCGTGCTGCACGTTTCACACCCGTATTAATTCATTTGCTGCCATTGACGGTGCTATATGTCCAATTAATTTTGACTGGGAGCGGCGAATGAACGAACGTACATTTGCCCCCTCCAAGTTGAAATGAATTGGACGTCTAGCCCTGTCAATGGCACTCAAACATGAGCATTGGGTTTTTCATTGGGTTGTGGTCGTTGATTTTGCACTCACCATGCTCTACCATGCCCCTATCCGACCTATCTTTCCTCCTCTAACCTAGTCTTTCAAGCCTAGCAAAGGCTTCTCTTTTAAAGTTTCACAGAGGGTGAAGTTTTTCCACTTTTCATCCTGAACGCCTCCAGTTTTGCCAAGGTTTTTCCGCTTTCTCGCCGCGAGCCACGCACGTCCGCTTGCCGCCCGATTGATCGTCTTTTTGTCTCGTCCCCGACGTCTGCTGCGCCCCCCGCGGCCCCATTTGCATTCGATCCTGCTGCTGTCCTGGTCTAATTGGACGAGACACAGTTTTCCCGCCTGCGGACCGAAGCGTTTGACAGTCGCTTTCAAATCAATCGCAAAAAAAATCATTCAGGTTGGGGGAAAAAAAAGAGATTAGCTCGAGCACCTTTTGCCATATGTAACCCTTAAAATAGAAATGCAGGATAAATGTGTACAAAAACTGCCCCTGAAGGCAAAGACCCTCCCAAATGATGTTGAATGTACAAAAATATATTTGTTTCACTGAAAAAACGATTTATCATTTAATGAAGACATCAAGGTCAAATTTTGGTAAGACAAAAGTTTTGTCGTCTACAGAAAGTAGTGTCAAAATTGAACAAAAAATATACTTCAAATTAGGGCTGTCAAAATTATCGCGTTAACGCGCGGTAATTAATTTTTTTAATTAATCACGTTAAAATATTTGACGCAATTAACGCACATGTCCCGCTCAGAAAGTATTCTGCCTTTTGTAAGTTTCACAGCAAGCCTTTTTGTGCTATCCAACAGCGAACTCTTGTGGTCGCTTTGCGATATGGTTTATTATTTTCTTCTTTTCTTTCTTCATTATGGCTGAACGACGTCTCGGGCTGATAATGTTGTGCTTATATGATCCTTGGACAAGATTTGTCCATAAGTATGGTTGTTGTAAAGAATGTACATATTATGTTAGTAAGCGAAATGTTATATTTTTTGTATGAGACGCTTTTTGTTTATGTTTAGTGAACCTGTATAGCGTGCTAAGCTAACGTTGTTGCTAATGCAATGCTTGTGTACTTTTTTTGTTGTAGTTTTACGTCGGTCTAAAGAGGACAATGGTTTGAGGCCATTTTATTAATAAATCAGATGAAAAAGGAAGAAGTCTAATTATTAAGGCGTCGTTCACTAGCTGTCTAGCTTTGGAAAAAGTAGACGCTTCGGAGTGAGGACAGCATAGACAGATTTAAATGACAGTAGAGTGAAATGCCCACTAGAGTCCTTATGTACCGTATGTTGAATGTGTATATTTCCATCTTGTGTCTTATCTTTCCATTCCAACAATTTATTTTACAGAATATAATTTACAGAAAAATATGGCATATTTTATAGATAGTTTGAATTACGATTAATTGCGATTAATTACGATTAATTAATTTTTAAGCTATAATTAACTCGATTAAAAATTTTAATCGTTTGACAGCCCTACTTCAAATACAAAAATATGTTACATAACATAAACAAAGTAAGTAGTGGTGCGGTGAGATCCAAATTTAATTTTTTTTATGACTTCCATGGGCTTGAAGGACTGTATTCATGCGGTTCGGCAAGGATTCATTCAATTTATTGATCAAGTCATCAGGAACATCAAAGAAAGCAGTCTTGCATGCCTCCCAGAGTTCATTAACATTCTTGGGTTTCGTCTTCCATGCTTCCTCTTTCATCCTACCGCAGACATGCTCAATGATGTTCATGTCTGGTGACTGAGCTGGCCAGTCCTGGAGGATCTTGATCTTCTTTGCCTTGAGGAACTTTGAGGTAGAGATTGAAGTATGCGATGGAGCACCATCCTGCTGCAGAATTTGTCCCTTTTTATGGTTAGGAATGTATGAGGCAGCTAAGATTTGTTATTTCAGACTATTTATGTTGCCTTCCACCCTGCAGATCTCTCAGGGTGCAGACAATTAAAAAACCGTGTGGCATTTGCCAAGAACCACAGCCTGTCAAAAGGATGGATGCTGGAAAAGTGGCAAAAGGTGGATTTTTCAGATGAATCTTCCATTGAATTACACCACAGTCACTGCAAAAAACCTCAGAAAACAGTGAAGTTTGGTGGTGGCAAAATCATGGTCTGGGGTTACATCCATTATGGGGGTGTGCGAGAGATCTTCAGAGTGGAAGGCAACATAAATAATTTGAAATATCAACAAATCTTAGCTGCCTCTTGCATTCGTAACCATGAAAAGGGACAAATTCTGCAGCAGGATGGTGCTCCATCGCATACTTCAATCTCTACCTCAAAGTTACTCAAGGCAAAGAAGATCAAGATCCTCAAGGACTGGGCAGCCCAGTCACCAGACATCATTGAGCATGTCTGGGGTAGGATGAAAGAGGAAGCATGGAAGACGAAACCCAAAAATGTTGATGAACTCTGGGAGGCATGCAAGACTGCTTTCTTTGATGTTCCTGATGACTTCACCAATAAATTGTATGAATCCTTGCCGAAGCTCATGGAAGTCATACAAAATATTACATTTGGATCTCACAGCACCACTACTTATTTCGCTTATGTTATGTAACATATTTTTGTATTTGAATTTGACATTTTTTGTTCAAGTTTCACACTACTTTCTGAAGGCGACAAAACTTTTGTCTTGCCAAAATTGGACTTTTATGTTTTCATGAAATGATAAATCTTCTATCAGTGGAACAAATATATTTTTTAGGGCTGTCAAAATTATCGCGTTAACGGGCGGTGATTAATTTTTTAAATTATTCACGTTAAAATATTTGACACAATTAACGCACATGCCCTGCTCAAACAGATTAAAATGACAGCAGTGTAATGTCCGCTTGTTATTTGTTTTTTGGTGTTTAGCGCCCTCTGCTGGCGCTTGGGACCAAATGATTTTATGGATTTCAGCATAATGAGTGAGAATGGTGTAATTATTGACATCAACAATGGCGAGCTACTAGTTTATTTTTTGATTGAAAATATTACAAATTTTAATAAAACGAAAACATTATTAATACATTTTTTACATTAATATTCAGTGTTGCTAATAACGACGTTACAATATAACGGCGTTACTAACGGCGTTATTTTTTTCAGTAGTGGGTAATCTAATTAATTACTTTTCTCATCTTGGCAACGCCGTTACCGTTACTGAGGACAGAACGGCATGCGTTACTATGCGTTACTATATTGGTCGAAAAGTCTGAGGGAGACGGATTCACCGAGACGACAGAGCAGAGCAGGAGTGGGGAGGAGGCAAGAAAGATGTGACGGCGAGCAAACGCGATGCTAGTAGCTCCAATAATAGACCCTACTCACGTGACGTCACAGCCACGCCCCCGCGCCATGATGTCCGCATACTCGCCATAGAAATGCATTAGCGCTTCGTAAATTCTTCCTATTATTGCACGTTTTACTGCTCGTCAACATTAATACTCAAAATGGTGAAGTCGTGTGTGGCGGTCGGTTGCAAAAACAGAGAAGATAGACGGAGAGACTTGAATTTTTACCGTATTCCGAGAGACACGAAGAGGAGGCCGCGATTGACTGCTGCAATTCGACGAGAAAACTGGGCTCCAAACGACTACCACAGATTATGTAGTAGTCATTTTATATCTGGTAAGATGCATTTAATATATATTTAGAGGGTTTTGGGCTGAAAACCACAATTAAGATCATTGCTAGGCTAATCGCCAACAACATACACGTATGTATGTAGTTAGTGCTATCGCTAAACCATATAAACATTAAAAGCCCTAGCTCCATTGACAAATGACATGAAATACATTAGACTTGACAGTGGATGTTAGCAAGAACAAAAGATTTTGAATTGAAAATTTCGTAACTCACCTTCCGAGCACAAGATTCCTGCCGAATTTTCGTGTACGAGGACGTGTTTCACCTAACCAGCAACGTAGCATTTATAAGCCTCCAAGCTCTTAAAGTTTTTCAAACTTTCGTGAGAATAGGCTGATTTTGTGTGGGTATCAGATGTCAGGCGAAGCCAGCGGGTCGAAAAACATCGATTTAGGCATCAAATACGGATCTGGCGAATGGATAAACTTAAGCTTTTCCACGTAACGCCTTTTATGCAACGGATCCAATGAGTTTACAGCGTCAGATAACACCGGGGCTTCCATGAATTGCTCTATAACTTGCTCGACTAATTGAAAACAATGAGAATAGGTCTGAAAAAGAGGTACAGTATGGCGGCCGGAAACAGCGACACGCCCATTTTGTGACGTAGGTGAGTAGGGTCTATACATGTTGTAGCCGATAGCCTACAAACTACGCCCGCATGTTATGGTAGATATGGTAGACATGGTAGATATCACATGTACTGTATATAGATATAACTAGATGCAAAATGACAGACATGGCACTAAATGCGTTAGTAGACAGCCGCCATCTTAAAGCAGTAGACTTTTTAGGACGGCTCTGTTGTAGAGAACCTTCCTAGCAAACCTAAGTAACTTTTTATCTAAAATACTTCTAAATCGGCAAAATCTTGACTTGAATCTATCTTTAAATGATGAAACAGTTTTAAAACTTTCATATGCCGAAAGTAGAGAGAAGGGAACTAATGCAATAATGGGAGCTTTTAACAGTTGATTCAGGGTAAAGGGTAAATTAGGGTAAAGAATTGGGCTCGGGCCAATTGTACCAAAAACCTTCACAAAGAAATTCACATAGTGTGGCCAATGTTGTTTTTTTTTTTGAGGAAAAAAAAAAAAGTAATTATCACCAGTTACTTTGCCAAGTAACTAACGCAATTACTTTTTGGGAGAAGTAATTTGTAACTATAATTAATTACTTTTTTCAGTAAGATTAACAACACTGTTAATATTTAATACAAAATTTCTATAACTTGTACTAACATTTATCTTTTAAGAACTACAAGTCTTTCTATCCATGTATTGCTTTAAGAGAATGTTAATAATGTTAATGCCGTCTTGTTGATTTATTGTTATAATAAACAAATACAGTACTTATGTACCATATGTTGAATGTATATATCCGTCTTGTCTTATCTTTCCATTCCAACAATAATTTACAGAAAAATTGGCATATTTTATAGATGGTTTGAATTGCGATTAATTACGATTATTTAATTTTTAAGCTGTAATTAACTCGATTAAAAATGTCAATCGTTTGACAGCCCTAATATTTTTGTACATCCAACACCATTTGGGAGGATCTTAACTTTCATATGAGCCATTTCTAAAACCAATTGAATTATTAAAAGTCAGGTTATTAGCAATTGTTTCTACAAAATTGATAAGCGACAAGACTTTTGTCAGGGACTGTACTTCCAACCATCTAAATAGGCGCTTCCAGGAGTTCACACACAGCACAGAAAGTCTCAGAGTCTCATCTAAATCGTGCTGAATCAATTTTTGGAGATTCCGTGGGTTCCTCTGGTTTGATTTTGCAGTTTTAACTCTGTCAACACACTGCTTACTTCAACCGCACTTCAGTTGTTCTATCTAAACCGGAAGTTCGGAGCAGAAATGATCAAAGATGGCACCGCCCATGTTTCGCTCAGGAAACCTGTCTATATCGGGTCACTTCCTGTTGATTCCGAGGCATTTCGGGGTCACTTCTTGTTGATATCTTAATACTTCCTGGTAATTTAGGGGCATTTCAGGGTCACTTCCTGTTGATTTTTGATCGCTGCCGGTTGATTTTGAGGTATTTTGGGTAATGGAGGTAGATGGTCGTCAATTGCATGGACGTACAGTGGGGAGAACAAGTATTTGATACACTGCCAATGAGTTTTCCAATTGACTGTGTATCAAATACTTGTTCTCCCCACTGTACATGAGCATAAATGGCGTTGAGGGTCCCAGACGAACATCAGTGGGCTTTAATGGAAAATTAACAATAGACAAAAACAGTAGGACATTTATTAGTGTTATGAAATTGCACTTTTTTGGCCAATTTTTTTTTAAACCCGCATTTTTGGGGCGCATGGAAATTTTTGGAGTGTCAAACTAAAGAGAGCCTGGGTCGTTTGAGAATTCCGGTCGTTTTGGTGTTTTGAAAGGTGTTGACGGGTCAAAGGTTTTTGGCTGGGTGGCGTGCCGAAAAACTGCCATGAAAAAAAATATATATATATATATATATATATATATATATATATATATATATATATATATATATATATATTAACGATGGTTGCTTTTGTATTACATTCAAACCTACCATCAATTATTAGCACAGAACATGAACTTTGAAAATTGTAATTACATCTCGAGACAAGCGCTACAATGCATGCTGAGAGGCATGAAACTTCTTATTCGTCTGTTATTTGCAAAGCTACCATCAATTAAGTATTCAAATCTGGTTTTTGAGACTGTTTTAGACCTTTAAAATATGGTGAGGGTTTCAAGTCTGCTCAAGGTCTCACTATAGAGTATCATTTTCTGGGTTAGCGTTGGAGTTACAACCCTGCGTTTTTGCTTTAATGGCACTCTACTCGCTTGCATGCTGGAACTACTTCAGCACCGTCATGAGCTGCTGCACATCTAGTCATCTCTTCACAGGAAATGAAAGGTGACATCTCACCATCGTGTGGAGACTGACAATGTGGAAACACACACGTCTGTGTGTGAATGTTTAAACTGTATATACTGTATATGTCTATTAGACTTTTTAGTGTTGAAGATCATTAAACACATGTCATTATCAGACAAAAATAGCCTATGCAAACAGATTTTATATGGTGGTTGTAATTATTAATGTATTTTTGGTACCGGTACAGCACTAAAATGACTGGGTCCAATCATCCTTTTGAAGTGGGAGGGTGCCAGGCATCCCACTTCTAGCACCGTCAATGGCAGACAATCTGTAAAGCAGTGTCTGACCAAGTCATGACCAAAAAAAAAAAAGTGATAACAAAGGGGGGGAAAATAGGGGTATAAGTCGCATTTTTATCAGAATGTTTTTTTAAAATAAAATCCAAATAAATAAACCAATCTATTGGGATAAAACAACAAAATTGCAATAACTGCATTAACCATCAAAGTGAAGTCTAACTGTAGTCTTGAAACAAATCTGAATAAGGAAAAACATTGCAATAAAATAATGCAAACTGGTAAACTTGAGAGTAGCTGAGATCTGTCATGACAGAACATCGCTTCAATGATATCTGGCGCCATCTAGCGTCGTGAATGTGTATAACGTCTAGACCGCGAATATAAGACGACGGCCACTTTTGCAGTCTTATTTCAATGCAAAAAAAACCCCTCTTATATTTGGGCCAATACGGTAGTTTTTTAGTACCGTTGGATAACATTGACAGTCCAACTGAATATAAAAAAGTGCTTTTTTCACCGCCACAACAGCTTTGGGAGCAAAATTTTGTAAAGATACAACATTTGACAGAACACCGGTCTGTGAAAAAAAGATCCAAATCACACCGGTCCGTGGTGCAAAAAAGGTTGGGGACCCCTGGTCTAAAATCCTAGCAGAACCTTGTAAGAAACTCGTTCGCAGTTATTTTGTCCAAACGTTGTTCTAACAAGTATTAGGCTGAGGGTGCCAATACTTTTGTATGGCCCGTTTTTGGAGTTTTGTGTAAAATGATAATGATTTTTTTTCTTTTGTGTTTTTTCATTGCAAGCAAAATAAATGAAGGTATTACTACTAGTGTTGCGCCGATACCATTTTTTGGGCCCGATACCGATATAGATACCTGGCTGTGCAGTATCGGCTGATACTGATACCATTCCGATACCACTCTGTTTGCAAAAAAATAAATAAATAAATACATATCAGAGGTTGCGCTAGACTTTTTCGTTGTCTGTCATTTTGACTGACAGTGTCATAAAAATCCGGTCATAATCTATTTTTACCCGTCACTTACATTTTTAAAATGATAATAATGACACATTCAATAGTATTTAGTTTTCATTCATTTTTAATTAATATTCTGTCCGAACAAGCTTAACAAGAGGCAAACAGACAGCGGAGTGCACCAATCAGCGATGGACAGACGTGCCGTTAGCAAAGCGACGAGGGCAGGACAAGGGACTTGCGCGCGGAAGTAAACATACGAGGAGAACGGCGTTTATTCAACATGGCTAGCGCGAGACAGACTGTTGTCAATGTCTCGTGTCGATGTGTTTTAGCTCATTTAAAACTAAATTTACCGCGGATTGGAACATATTCTCGGCTCTCCCGCCATCCGTGTTGTTGTAGAGACGACTTTCGGCGCGCAAGAGTGACGTTGCTCGTGAAGAACACGTCACTCAAATAAACAAATCTGATTTGTCGATTGATTTTGTACCTACTCGAGAGGCTGTGTCCCAGACTTTTCTCTCAGTGTTTGAAAAATACAGGGAGAACAGTCTGGCCGTGCTAGGCAAACACTCAGTTGCCTTGACATTTTTCCGAGTAAGGCCAACGACGTCATGCATCAAGAGAGACAATAGCTAATTAATATGCTCACTCGCCACCCTGTGGTCTGGGGTGTGAATTGCAACCTGTCAAAATGACGGATGGAATTCAGTTTTTTCCGTCACCGCTTTAAAAAAACGGTCAACGACGGAAAATATTCGGTTAACGCGACCCCTGATACATATATATAGATGTACGTATAAGGGATGCAACGATACAGTTAAGTCACGGTTCGGTACGATTTTCGATACAATTCAATACATTTAATGCTCTGAAACAGAAAATACAACTTATTATTATTATTATTATTTATATTTGCTAACAAGCAAAAATAACAGTGCCATCATATAAACAAGCATTTTAGTGCATAATATTTATGTGCTTACTTCTTACTGAGCTGAAGAAATTTTGTACATAAGTGCTGAGAGCAATCTTCACTGTTTGTAAAGTGGGGCACACTGTTGATTGCTGCAGCTCTCTTAGCAGCTATATTTACCATATAAGCAAAACATCCTATTTGTGGTCCGAGTCCATCTGTAACATGTACTGAATTAACAGTATTTGCGGCATTATCTATAGTCACTGGTATGGATTGATTTGGCCTGCTTAACTTCCATTCAGTCATGGCGGTTTCTAATTCATCAATGTAGTATATGGACTACGCGTCGCTCTGGGCTCACGCAGCTAATGGCAGGGGATCTAATGTAGCACATCTAGGTTTCTATTTGATGATATTTAGTGTGTGCGCTGCGCCGCTAGAGTGTTTTCTGGCCATAGAAGTCACTTCTCCTCATTACTGCACAACACCAGCATATGACAATCGACTTTCATAAACAGAACGAGTTTGAAGTACGGCGCTCTTAATTTGCCACTCATTGTTCATCATGAAACCATGAGTTTGCTTAGTCTCCCACTGTCTTAACCTTTCTGATCCCATCGGCGCTACAATAACAGGCGTTAGCTTACGCATGCTAATCGTTTGTGAATGCCATGTTAGATGGGCAGCGTAACATCGCGGATATGCGTTGTAGTTTAGATCCTTAATATTGAAGACGAAGGTGTTAATTTCGTTTGGCAATTTCGAGACAAAGACATACAAATGTCATGCATCGGTATTTGGGAAGTTAGCTCACTTGGGGAGGACAGTACATTTGCGTTCAAGTGATGCCAGTAGATGGTATCGGCGCCCTAAATGTTGGTACTCGTCGATACCGATACCACCAATTCGGGCCGGATCGGCGCCCCCTGCCGATACTGGTATCGGTATCAGTGCAACTTTAATTACAACTAAAGCATTTGTAATTGCAATCATTTTCTGGGAGAAATTGAGCATTATCTGAAAGAATTGCAGGGGTGCCAATACTTTTGGCCAGCCCTGAAGATATGTCAAAAATAATAGCCACTACTATTGAAATCCACTTGTCATGCTTAAGCCCAAAATGAATGTGGTATTTCAGTTGATAACAACACTTACCCAAGCTCTTGATCGATCAGGTTGTAAAAATCATCTCCAGCTAATTGACGTTGACCTTGACAGCATTGACGGCATGACAGCCACTCGGCAAGTCTCCAGTGCAGGGAGAGCGTAAATTGATCCCGTCCGTGGTGACCTTTCTCCCGACGTGGACGGGTAAACGAGCAGCGGCTTTTTAGCGCCTTCGCTGAGCAACATCGATCTGTTGAAATGGTACGTGGAAGTGAGAGCGACTTGCAGACGTCAAGACTGCTCAGCGCTGACATTTGGAGCAGTAAATAACACCGCAAAGTCCTTTCTGCACTTCGAGGAGAGCTCAGACACTCAAGTGGTGCAAAAGTGGAACGATATTGCCGTTTACTTGATCGGTATCTCTCAATTATGAGGCGACACCGATGCAATCCGCTCCAGTTACATGTGATACGATACAACGTGCGAGGGTTATGATGCGGTGCCATGTGCGTCAATTACGATACAACGCAAATTTAAATACGCGCCAATTCCATTGCGAGGCGGTGTTACGATGCACTCCAATTATTATGTGATTGTGATTCGATTCGCTCGAATTAGGGTGCGCGCGGTATGATTTACTCCAATAACAATGGCCAAAAGAGTGTGATAATGCATTATGATTATATTATATTGCTATAATGCCGTTAAAATACGATTACAATACAATGCAATTGGCTCCAATTCCTACTCCGTTCAATGCAGTGTCATACAATTCAGTCCTAGTTAGATTTAATGTTATTAACTCCAATTTTGATATGATTTAGTCTGTCAATAATATACAAATCAGCTAGAATATGATTTTACATGAAATGATTCACTCAAGTCACCATTAACGCTGGCAAAAATTTGATATGATTCACTACAGTTTTATTGTAATGTAAAAAATCCAATGTATTTAAAAAAAAAACAAAAAAACTTTTCATTAATTTTTAACAGGGCTGTCAAACGATTAAAATTTTTAATCGAGTTAATTACAGCTTAAAAATTAATTAATCGTAATTAATCACAATTCAAACCATCTATAAAATATGCCATATTTTTCCGTAAATTATTGTTGGAATGGAAAGATAAGACACAAGAAGGATATATACATTCAACATACGGTACATAAGTACTGTATTAGTTTATAATAACAATAAATCAACAAGATGGCATTAACATTATTAACATTCTCTTAAAGCGATCCATGGATAGAAAGACTTGTAGTTCTTAAAAGATAAAGTTAGTACAAGTTATAGAAATTTTATATCAAAACCCCTCTTAATGTTTTCGTTTTATTAAAATTTGTAAAATTTTCAATCAAAAAATAAACTAATAGCTCGCCATTGTTGATGTCAATAATTACACCATGCTCACTCATTGTGCTGAAAACCATCAAATCAGTTGGACCCAAGCACCAGCAGAGGGCGCCAAATACCAAAAAACAAGTAACAAGTGGACATTGCACTCTGCTGTCATTTTAATCTGTTTGAGTGGGGCATGTGTGTTAATTGCGTCAAATATTTTAATATGATTAATTAAAAAAATTAATTACCGCCCGTTAACGCGGTAATTTTGACAGCTCTATTTTTTAACTAACCCTTGCAAGCCCTCAGTTAACTCATTGGCTTCCAATAATGGTGCTAGACATCCAATCCATTGCGATTGGGAATAGATCTGGCGAAGCTATCCCAGTCAGAATGGTTTGGACGTCTTCAGGCTTTTTCGCCAAGGGCCTATACTCATTTCCGTAAACATTTGAACTTTCCTCCTCAAAAATATGATAAGGGTGATAGGATTTATTGTTTATACTTTGGATTTTTTTACCGTGTATGGCATATGGCAATGCTTCTCAATTATTTTCTGTTACGCCCCCACCTCAGAAAGACAAACGTTTCACCCCACCCATCTCTCTGCCGTCACTGTAATACATACCTGTCAAGTTGTACGGTTTCGGTGTAATTTGTACAAGTGAGCACTGATTTTTAAATGTGTACGCCGTACGTTCAAAATCTGTGTTTTTTGTGCATTACATTTTTTTTTCCCTCCGTTTGAATTTTGTCACCGTTTCGGCAACGAGACATTGTGCATTACTACGTTGGATGAATGACGCAAAAAAAGTCAGGGACACGGAGAGAGAAAAGCGGGAGTGGGAAGGAGGGAAGAGTGTTGTGACGATGTTGGAAACGTGATGCTAGGCTAAGTGGCTTCAATTTTTTCAGACTGTTGCCGACAGCCTACAATCTATGTCCACTTGATGCTACGCTAGATATCACATTTATATAGAACTAGATGTGAAATGACTGACTCTGCGGCATGAGTAAACAGCCGCCATCTTAAAGCAGTAGACTACTCAGAAAGGCTCTGTTGTAGTGAACTTTCCTAGCGAACCTAAGTAACTTTTTATCTAAAATACTCCTAGTACCTAGGAGTACTCCTATACCTTTGCTTGAAGCGGACCTTCAAGTCACCTGAGTGTTTTCCACCATATACACTCACCGGCCACTTTATTAGGTACACCATGCTAGTAACGGGTTGGACCCACTTTTGTCTTCAGAACTGCCTCAATTCTTCGTGGCATAGATTCAACAAGGTGCTGAAAGCATTCGTCAGAGAGTTTGGTCCATATTGACATGATGGCATCACACAGTTGGTGCAGATTTGTCGGCTGCACATCCATGATACAAATCTCCCGTTCCACCACATCGCAAAGATGCTCTATTGGATTGAGATCTGGTGACTGTGGAGGCCATTTGAGTACAGTGAACTCATTGTCATGTTCAAGAAACCAGTCTGAGATGATTCCAGCTTTATGACATGGCGCATTATCCTGCTGAAAGTAGCCATCAGAAGTTGGGTACATTGTGGTCATAAAGGGATGGGCATGGTCAGCAACAATACTCAGGTAGGCTGTGGCGGTCCAACGATGCTCAATTGGTACCAAGGGGCCCAAAGAGTGCCAAGAAAATATTCCCCACACCATTACACCACCACCACCAGCCTGAACCGTTGATACAAGGCAGGATGGATCCATGGTTTCATGTTGTTGACGCCAAATTCTGACCCTACCATCCGAATGTCGCAGCAGAAATCGAGACTCATCAGACAAGGCAACGTTTTTCCAATCTTCTATTGTTCAATTTCGATGAGCTTGTGCAAATTGTTTATCTTTATTTTAAAGAGGAGTGCAAGAGCAGAAACTGCTTTTTCATTCTCGTCTGTTTTCCACCATATATCAAATTAATCGAATAACTAATTGGGATCGGACTCCATTGTTAAGTCTTTTCGGCCACTTTTTTCGCATGAATTTGTTCTGCTATCATTATAAAATCAGTGCTTTAGTATTTCTTAGCACTTTTCATCAACGGCATACAATTGTTCAGTTTTGTGTTGGTTTTCTCCTAGTGTGACTTGTCTCTGTGATTGCCCATTGATTTCACCTGTTGTGCCTTCTCCTAGTGTATCCTGCAATCTGCATCCTACTGTTTTACCCAGCTGTTCCTCGTTGTCTCGTTACCCCTTGTCTGCGTGTGTGTATATAAGCACCCAGTTTCTTGTCAATCCTTGTTGCGTCATTGTGAAAGTCTATGTCAAGGTCTTTGTTCATGCCAGCGTCAACTTTGCCTCTTCCTACGTCACAGCCCTCATGTTCCTCTGCCTAGTAAGTTTTTGAGACCAGTCTTTTGCCAATACCCTGGGTTTTGTTTGCAACTGTGTATTTGGGATTACCTCAGTTTTGGTTTGTACTTTGTTTTTCTGTTGGCTTTAATTAAATTACTTTTGCACCATCTTTTGCCTCGCTTCCCTTTCCCTGCACTTGGGTCCACACACCACCGGCCTGCCCTCATTCTTGACAACAATGACTTGAATGCTATCTTTTTTTGGTGTCATTGAAAATGTTGAACAAACTTTTCTATCATGTACATAGCCTTTGTTTGGAGGTGACATTTTTCGCTTGTTGGGTTCATCATTCCAGCACAAAAGCTCTTATTGTAACCCCGACGCGAGATGAATCGTTCCGGGAAGGGTGTGAGTATGTTATTTTATTTTCCAAGGGGGAAAAAAGTGCACATGCAAGCATTTAACTCCAGCCGCACAATCTCCTCACACAACAGCTCATTTAATACCATAAGGCTGTAACAATGCAGCGAAATCATCCACCAGAGGCCATTTTCCATCACTGCTTTTTGTGTGCCGCTGCAACTTCCCTTTGTGTGTACATATAGGAGACGTTGTCGGTCAATCCAAACACAGCTGGCACTGGCTAAATCCCAGCAGGTGCGCGTTTATCTCCCGGCAAACCCGTACGCCGTTCGGCTGTTTGCCGTATTGACAAGCTGCACTTCATCCAGACTGAGCGTTGATGAGTCTCGTGGTAGAAAGACAAAAGATGGGAAGTTAAGAGCGAATCAGTCTTAAAGGGGACATATTATGGAAATCTGACGACCGTATACCGGCGGCACAGTGATCAAATGCTGCCGTCGCTGGCGATAATGCAACCGAATCTCCACGGGCACTGGGATGTGATTACGTTGCGGCGGGTTGGTGAAGAAACGCCGCCTTCGCAAACGATAATGCGATTGAATCTCAACGGACGCCGGGATATAGTTACATTTCAGTTGTTTGGTGATGAAATACTGCTCTCTCAAGTGATTCTCCAATCAAATCTTTATGGACTGACTGGGTGATATGGTTAAATTTCAGTAGCTTGATGAAGAAATGTGAGCAACTCCAGTGGAATCAGACGTTTTTGAAATTAGCAAATTTTGTCACTGTTTTCCTCAGTGCTAATAATGGGTCTCCTTAAAAAATCACCCTGAAATCCAATTTTAGCATGCAATGTTTCAATAATATTGCCCAGTCTGAACTGGCCCAGATCTGATTTGAAGACTTGCTAGAAATAGTGTAATAGTCAGCCATAAAAATCGGATTTGAGGAGGAATCTGATTGGAATCAGATATGCCTGCAGTCTGAACGCAGCATAATTTTGCCACCTTAGCACTTGGCTAGGTACATGTACAGTGGTACCTTGACATACAATCGCTTAGACCAGTGGCGCCACCATAAATTGGTTGGCCAACCCACTGGCCACCCCGCTTGCCAGTATATTGTTAGATTGTTGTAGCGTCAGTTATGCATTTCTTCCCAAATGAATGCATTAATTTTGTTTAGTTAAATGTAGGGCTGTCAAATTTATCACGTTAACGGGCGCTAGTTAATTTTTAAAAATTAATCACGTGAAAATATTTATCGCAATTAACGCATTCGCAGTACGACTCATTCACGCATTGCCGCAAACAGCCTACAATGGCGTTGTTTTACATCTATTCAGAGATAAGAGGCAGTACTGTCAAGTGAGTGGAGTAGATCAAAGAATTCGTTGGTGCTTTTAATTGGCAAAAGCTTTGTCATCTCTCCCACAGCAACTATAAATATTGTGGGGAAGAATGAAAGGAGTCGATGTTTTTAACACCCTGTAGTGTACCCAACGCAGAGAATATATAGCATTTGCAGCCACCACACACAGTCATGGTTGCACCACTTCCCTTCATGCATTTGGGCAGAACAGTTAAGTCGCTACTGTATCATTTACTGAAAGCTGAACAAATACACTAGATGGCAATATTTAGTCAATATACAAACTCACATATATACAAACTTTATCCTTTAAGAATTACAAGTCTTTCTTTCCGTGGATCCCTTTCACAGAAAGAATATTAATAATGTTACTGCCATCTTGTGGATTAATTGTTATAATAAGCAAATTCAGTACTTATGTACAGTATGTTGAATGTATATATCCGTCTTGTCTTATCTTTCCATTCCAACAATAATTTACAGAAAAATATGGCATATTTAATTACGATTAATTAATTTTGAAGCTGTGATTAACTCAATTAAAAATTTTTATCGTTTGACAGCCCTAGTTAAATGTACACCTTATCCCTAATATATACATAACACAATAAAACAATTGTTGTGGAACTCAAAATGTTGACTGGACAGCTATGGACTATGCGCATTAAATCATTAGTAACATCAAATATTACATAATACACCAAAGTATATCAGTAGCAGTGTCCTTAAGTCTTTCTGATAGTTTTCCCCTGACCTTTTTACTGCAATAATCTAATGTAGGGTGACCAAACGTCCTCTTTTGCCCGGACAAGTCCTACTTTCATGTCGTCTCCTCGTCGTCCGGGCGGATTTTATAAATTCATAAAAATGTCCGTTTTTTATGATTTTTCACGGGACCAATTTGAAGAGAATCCCTCCGGCCGCTGGGTGGCAGCGCCTGCCTGCAACCACATGGCTCCTAGTAGTAGGGAGGGAAGGAGTAGTTCTTCTTGTTTTTGTTGGCAGGTTACCCCTATCATGAGGCATTACTGCCATCTACTGGGTTGACGATTTGGCGACAACGCCTGCCCAGTTGTTAAGTTTTTAGTTTTTATGATAAATACGTATATAATGGCGACTGTTGACTTCTGTCGGAGCTTCGACTGTAAAATCCTGTTTGGTGTTGCATCGTTGAGCTGCCGATGATTGTAAACTTTTATAGCAAAGTTTGATTTTTGCCTCAGCTAGCTATCAGTAAGCTAAACCACGCTAGGCATAATGGGAAACGTAGTTTTTGATCTGCTACGTTTGGAAACATGCTGGTTGAATAGTTTGTCAGTTTATTTCGGTTATTGTTTGTATGCAATCTAGAACATTGAATGAGAATATCAGTTGAACGGGAATAACAATTTGTCAAGGACAATTGTAGTGTTAGTAATTTATAAAAATGTTTAGTTGGCACATAGCCTACTGCGTGTATGTGTATTGACTAGACCAGGGGTTTTCAACCCAGTCCTCAAGGCACACTGTGGGTCCTGGTTTTTGTTCCAGCCGATCCAGCAGAGACAGTTGAACCAATGAGGCTTCTGCTAAAACAAGCCACACCTGACTGCAATCAACTGATTGCACTTGTAAAACACCAGATTGGGGAAAAAGTGTTGTCATCTTGTTTGGTAAGAATGAAATCCTGCACCCACAGTGTGCCTTAGTGGAATAGGTTGGGAACCCCTGGACTAGACTACATTTCCATATTTTTTTTAATTAATTTATTTATTTTTTTTGTTTAGTCATTTTTTTTCAAACTGCATTTTTCCATCCAGAGTAAGGGGGCACACTTTAAATACATTAAAGTGATATAAGCCATAATTTCAGGTTTCCATTATATTAGGGTGACCATATTTTGATATCCAAAAAAAAAGTGTGTAATAAACAACTAGCACATTTATATTTTGCATTTTGTTTTCTTACTGTACCGAAAATGAACCGAACCGTGACCTCAAAACCATGGTACGTACCGAACCGAGATTTTTGTGTACCGTTACACCCCTAATTGTGACTGTCTGAAATCCTCACTCTAGAATCCACTACTGGTAGTTGAGGTACATGTAAGATTTTTATTTTTTTCCCATCCACTTCTTCGGCACGCCACGCAGTCCGCATGACAATACCAATACTTTTGGAACATTCCAAAAATTCCCACGATGCAGGCTCTTCCAAGTTCGCAAACATTTCTGAAAATGAAGGTGCACAAAAATTGTATATATATTTCCAAAACTGTATAGTTCTACCAGAATTTGACAAAAAACATCCCTATTTATTTCCATTGGCCCCATTAATTTCTAATGGGAATAAAATGACCCGATATCAATAGGAAGTGATCGGAAAAAGCCACAATCTCTACAGGAAGTGACCCATAAATTCCCTAAAATAAACGCAAACACCCAAGAATATTATGAAAAATCTTGAAAGAAAAAATGTGATAAAAGTAAAAACATAAATAATAATAAAAAAATTAAAGAAAAAAAATGTGAACAAAACAAAAAATTGCAGAAAATAAACACCAAAAAAATCGCAAAAAATCTAAAAGAAACTAAAAATAAAAAATCATGGAAAAAATGCATAATGTTTAATAATCCTGCCAAAAAACTGAAAAGAAAAAAAAACAAAACCATGAAAAGTTCATGCAAAAAAAATGAAAAGGAGAATGTGAACAAAACAAAAGTTGTGGGAAAAAGAAACAGAACAAAATCACAAAAAATCTAAAAAAAAAAAAAAAAAAAAAAAAAAGGAAAAAAATGTACGGTTAAAAAATCCTGCAAAAAAAAAAATGGAAAAACCAGAAGAAAAAAAAAAACGTGAAATGTGCAGGCAAAATAATGCAAAACCGCAAAGAACTGCAAAAAACTCCACCTAAACTCCTCAAAAAAAGCACGAAAAATCAAAAAACCATCGTAAATTTTAGTTTAGTTTAGAAAACCCTCCCAGTCAAACTGTTAGAATCAATGGCAGCCAACGAGTTAACAAGAAACCGTCCCGAAAATGCCCCAAAATTAGTCGGTGACTGAAAATCTACAGAATTATGTTAAAAAATTAATAATCTAAATGACTTTTCAAAGGCTCTGTTTGATTTATTTTTCTTAATACATCCTTGTCTGCCTCAAGGCAGAATATTGAAACTTTCTATAAGCGTTTGGACAATGCGTGTCTTAAAAAGCCAGTGACTGTCTGACTTTTCCATCTGACTGTTTGACACAGTCAGATGGAAAATGCTCATTAAAGAATAAAAAAGTTAGACGAAGCCCGTCGAGGCGGCGCCAATAAGAAAGTGGCTCAGTGCCACTTGAGCAAATCAACTATTTATTTTTCCGGACACACACAGGCATAAACACCAAACTCGCACACACACGAGCTGTTTGTAATGGCCGCGGTTACATAAAAGAGCGGCGACAAGAACGTCCTAATTGGCTCCGTCGATGCAAACCAAATGTAATTAAAAACAAATACACACAGGGAGGACACAAACACACACCATTTTCTTTTGTGTAAACAGGAGCGGAGTTAATGACACGTACAAAAAAATACAAACTGAAAGAAACTAAATGAAAGATGGCCAAGTAAGCGAAATACTAAACAATTAAAAGTAGGGCTGTCAAGGGATAGAAGAGAAAATCATGTGATTAATTAATTGTGATCTGTAAATAATTAATTCAGTGAATCTTTTTTTTTTTTTTTTAATCACACAATTGCTGATAAAACTCCTCAACTCGAGGTATTTCATTTAAAAAGTAATTGCGGGATTATAGCAGATAAAAAGACTATCACAATAAAAGTAGGTGTTATAAGATCACCGTATTTTCTGGACTATAAGTCGCACTTTTTTCATAGTTAGAGCCTGCAACTTACAAGTGCGACCGTTTTTTTTTAAAATGCACATGCCATATAATTGATTTTTTATTTTTATTTTTTTTCTATTAGGGCCAGTACACCAACTGGTGCGATAGCTCTATTATAATGCGAAGGATTATTATTATTTAAATAAATAAATAAATCACGGCTAATGAAAATGGCCAATTTGGACACCTTCACATTTTTGAAAATTCATATGCGGCTTAGCGTAAATTTTGATTATTTTGCGACCTTGCGAAAAAACTTAACAAAATGGCTCAGTGACACCCCCTTGAAATTTAAAAAAAGCCCTCTCCTATTAGGTTTTTTTTTTTCTTTTTTAACAAAGAGCAAAGAAATTTGGGGAATAGATACCTTGTGCAAAACTGCTCCAAAAAGTCTCTTGCACCCATGTTCCAAACTCAACAGGAAATCAGGTACTTTGGATTGAATGTGAAATTTATATCGTGTGCATACAGTGGGGAGAACAAGTATTTGATACACTGCCAATTTTGCTGGTTTTCCCACTTGCAAGCCATGTAGAGGTCTTTAATTTGTATCATAAGTTCTCTTCAACTGTGAGGGACGGAATCTAATACAAAAATCCAGAAATTCACATTGTGTAACTGCATGAAATAAGTATTTGATACATTACCAACTAGTAAATATTTCGGCTCTTAATTCTTTTTTAAGAACCCCTCCTGTTCTCCACTCATTATTGGAAGTAACTGCACCTGTTTGAACTTGTTACCTGTATAAAAGACACCGGTTCACATGCTCAAACAAACAAACTCCAACCTCTCCACAATGGCCAAGACCAAAAAGCTGTGTAAGGACATCAGAGATAAAATAATAGACCTGCACAAGGCTGGGATGGGCTACAGGAAAATAAGCAAGCAGCTTGGTGAGACGGTAACAACTGTTGGAGCGATTATTAGAAAATGGAAGAAGTTCAAGTTGACGGTCAATCTGCCTTGTTCTGGGGCTGCATGCAAGATCTCACCTCGTGGGGCATCACTGATCATGAGGAAGGTGAGGGATCAGACCAGAACTACACGGCAGGACCTGGTCAATGACCTGTAGAGAGCTGGAACCACAGTCTCGAAGAAAACCATCGGAAACACGTTACGCCGTCATGGATTAAAATCCTACAGCGCACGCAAGGTCCCACTGCTGAAGCCAGTGCATGTCCAGACACATCTGAAGTTTGCCACTGACCATCTGGATGATCCAGAGGAGCAATGGGAGAAGGTCATGTGGTCGGATGAGACCAAAATTGAATTTTTTGGTCTAAACTCGGCTCGTCGTGTTTGGAGGAAAAAGAAGGATGAGTACAACCCCAAGAACACCATCCCAACCGTGAAACATGGAGGAGGAAACATCATTTTTGGGGGCTGCTTCTCTGCCAAGGGTACAGGACGACTGCACCGTATTGAGGGGAGGATGGATGGGGCTATGTATCGCCAGATCTTGGCTGACCACCTCCTTCCTTCAGTGAGAGCCCTGAAGATGGGTCGTGGCTGGGTCTTCCAGCATGACAACGACCCAAAGCACACAGCCAAGGCAACTATAGAGTGGCTCCGTAAGAAGCATCTTAAGGTCCTGGGGTGGCCTAGCCAGTCACCAGATCTAAACCCGATAGAAAATCTATGGAGGGAGCTGAAAGTCCGTGTTGCCCGGCAGCAGCCCCGAAACCTGAAGGCTCTTGAGAAGATCTGCATGGAGGAGTGGGCCAAAATCCCTGCTGCAGTGTCTGCAAACCTTGTCAAGGACTACAGGAAACATTTGGTATCTGTAATAGCAAACAAAGGTTTCTGTACCAAATATTAAGTTCGATTTTTGTGATGTACTATCAAATACTTATTTCATGCAATTAAATGCAAATTTATTATTTAAAAATCATACAACATGATTTTCTGTTTTTATGTATTAGATTCCGTCCCTTACAGTTGAAGAGAACTTATGATACAAATTAGACCTCTACATGCTTTGCAAGTGGGAAAACCAGCAAAATCGGCAGTGTATCAAATAGTTGTTCTCCCCACTGTATGTGAGACATTGGCACCAAGGGAGATCGTTGGATCCTCCTGAAAATTGGTGAGACTGTTCATGAGACATATGGGATCTTAAGTTATCAAAATGGTGAGTTTTCATTTACATGCCTGACCTGGGATGGGTGCCAAATTCGCCCATTTTTTTGGCAACACGCCAAACTCAGTAAATGACTAATTACTCCCTGATACAAGGTTCAGTTTTTTTCATACCTGGCTATCCTTTTTTGTAGGACACTCTTCAATAGAGTTTTTTTTTCCCTTGGTGTGTGAATGTATTTCTAATCCCCAAAAAAGAGGCGACGTTCGAGCACACGTTACGTTCTCATGAGATGATGAGTGGGGAATGATCTGCCATTTGTCTTGGCATTGGTTCTACAACCTCGGAGGCTTGAGAAATTTAGTTTGCAAGGTGCCAATTCTGAAACCTCATGGGCAGGGGCGGATCCACAAGTGGCGTAAGAATTAGTCAATGTTGAGCAATACTATCTCAATTAGTTGAGGAAAACTGAATGTAATTTGATCAAAATGCAAAATGATTCAAATTTCAATATACCGTTTTGTTAAAGTTTTCTTCATTTATATCAAATCTGATGTTTCATCAACAAAATGGTCATACACATAAAAACCAATATGCATTTTTTATTTCTTTAGGTAAATTGAACCTGTATTTTATGAGTCGCTACCATTGTGAAATATTTGCCACCAGTGTTGGGAGTTACGTGACGGCGTTATTTTTTCAGTAACGGGGTAATCTAACTAATTACTTTTCCCGCCGTTACCGTTACTCACACTCAAAAGCGGTGCGTTACTTACTCTGAATAAATTGAAGAAACTACCAGCCATGTCGAGTCAACTCTCTGCTCTGTTGATTTGTCATCCAAGACTTGGGGTGCGTTCAGGTTTGAGAATAGCGCACATACTTCTGACTCCAAGCTGTTTGTCCCTGCTCATTCAATTAGACAATGCTTTCCAAAGTTTGGTAACGTTTCTGTGTTTGCTACACCTCATGCTAGCCTCGTTCCCATCTCCCACTGTCAGCCAGCAATAATTCTGCTTCCATCTTGAGGACGGCGGGTGCTTTGAAGGTGACGTGAATTGTCAGGAAACGAGCCTCCCTAAATGCAGCCCCTCGAGAGATGCGATGGAAGTGATTGTGATTGGCTGAGGGTTAGAGTCATGTGTCGTGGTAAGCCAATCAGAGCCGGTGATTTCACAAGCAAACCTTAACAGCGCGTGCAGCAAACACACATATGCAAAACAGATGCACAGGGTCTGGATGGCAGAGCATTCAGATGAAAAATTGTCCTTTAAGAGGTGGAGATATAGACACTATTTCGAGTTTGTCGAAATTAAAGGAAAGAACCTGCATGTAATGTGTAATTTATGTCCCGGGGCAAAGCTTTTGTCGACATCTGTGGTAAGCAATTCAAATCTGCTGAAGCACCTAACAAGTTAACTACCTGTCTGTTCTTCTCTATTCCACTGACTCGAATACTGCTCAGAAAATTTCAAATTCTTTGACATACAACAAGTTCTTTTTAAAGTAACGGAAATAGATACTTTCCCTGGTAACTAGTTACTTTTACTATAGAGTAATTCAGCTACTAACTCAGTTACTTTATGGAAGAAGTAGTGAGTAATGTAACTAATTACTTTTTTAAAGTAACGTGCCCAACACTGTTTGCCACACATCAAAAAGTTCCAGCCCACTTCATAAATATTTTTATAGATTCGCCCCTTCCCATAGAAGGTACTGAAACCCAGCGCGTGCACGGCCATTTTTCACGGTTTTGTGGGCATTTACACATCGCTTCCTTTTCCTGTTGAGGCATTTACTGGTCACTTCCTGTTGATTTTAAGTCACTTCCTTTTCAGCAACCCAAAATCAACAGGAAGGGACCTGTAAATGCCTCAACAGGAACAGGAAGTGACCTAAAATCAACAGGAAATGGCGTGAAATGTCCCAAAATGAACTCATTGCCTGATATCGACTGCCATTAGAACCATAGACGCCCAATACCTGTACTAGTGATAAAATCATTCAAATTCACAGCAGAGGGATCCAAATTGCTTGTTTTTCTGTTTATTTGTTGTTTTGTAAAATATCGTAGAATAATTTCCTGACCCACGTATCGATAATTCTTATATCGTCATATCGTGAGATCGTTATCGTGAGCCTTGTATCGCAAATCGTATCGTGAGCTACCCAGAGGTTCCCACTCCTACCACTAACATGAATAATTAATCCCAATAGCAAAAGTTACCTAAATATTTTCTGTTTCTTGGAAAGTACAACAAGAGTTTGCCTTCAATATAATTTAACAGATGCGCAACACTGTTTCTGTTTTGTTTCTCGCCACGCTCGAGTTTCGTTATCTCGCTGACTGTTTGTTGTCGGCGCCGGAGACGAAACACAAGTCACCATATGTCGCGCACCGCCTCCGCGCTTCATTAGTAGCTAAGTTTATTGCCTAGTGGAGGTGAAAAGCACTCTCGAGATTAATTTTGTAACCAGCCACGTGAAGGCCCTAATCATTTATTTATCTTCAAGGGCCCGCGGCTGGGATTATTCATCATTGTTTTGATGTATAGGGCGTTTGAATTTATTTTGAGGCCCGGCCAGACGTTTATGAATATTTAGAAGCGGATTTAGCACATCTGCGTTGAGGAAACGTTCACAAAATGAGTGGATGTAGTTGTAATCATTGCTTAGTTCATATTAATGTTGGCTAAGTTGTCTCCACCCTTCTCTGTGCGGGCCTGGAAAGGCGCCTCATTGTCGGCCGTGAGTGTGTACACGCAGAGCTGGGTAATAACACGTTACATATACTCCGTTACAGTGGCGGAATAAATGTGAACAGGGCCGACTGGGTTCGGTGAAAATAAACGGGAGACCCCCGAGTAGACCGTCCAATGGCGGCTGCTAGTGGACAATTATTCCACCACACTTTTGCGGCCTCTCGAGACGAGTGGAATTTTTTTGCAGTTGCCACCAAACAACCGGCCAAGTGTCTGGTAGAGATATTTCAACACCTAGACTAGGCCTGTCGCGATAACAAATTTTAGTGTGCGATAATTATTTTCATAAATTATTGCGATATGCGATATTATTGCGCCCCCCCCCTTTTTTTTTTAACCAATTTACAATAACACAGTGAGAATACAGTATATATTAATAGATCAAGTACACCCATTTAAACGCAATAAATATTTACTCTTAAATTCAAAAATACTTTTTAAGAAATCACAACTAAAAACAATAGACCATGCCTCTTCAGTAAAAAACAACAATATTGATACCGCACAGAAACACAGAATAAATGTGTTTAAAAAAAAAAAAAAAAAAAAAATTGCACTTAAGTTATAACTTAAGCATTTAGGCAAATGAAAACTTTTCCCGTCATAGCTTCTTCAATGGTGTTCCATAGGGATGCAACGATACAGTTAAGTCACGGTTGGGTACGATTTTTGATAGGGGGACACGATTTTCGATCCAATTCAATACATTTAATGCTCTGTAAAAAAAAAAAAAAAAAAAAAAAAAAAATGTTTTTGTTTCGTTTTTTTTGTAGTTGTTTTTTTTTTTGTTGTTGTTGTTTTTTTGCTAACGAGCAATAATTAAATTGCCATCATATAAACATGCATTTTAGTGCATAATATTTATGCGCTTCTTACTGATCTGAAAAAATGGGTAACACTTTATAATAACTATCCGTTTTACTAGTTAATAGATCATTAGTAAACTGTTGATAAATGATTTATTGTTGATTTGTGAAGTATTTGTCAACAGTTTGTTAAGCATTTACAGGGTGTTCCAATATGGTTGACCCCATTCTAAATGCCAATGCTAGTTGATGGATCTTAATAAAACTATATACACTTTATGTTGAAGGTCATAAGTTTTATTGGTTATATATACAAAGAAAAGTACAAATATTTGTTGGTTCTATGGCAGATTTTCATAAATGTGCAACATGAGCGCTGCCTGCAAAATGCCTGATCAAAATGCCTTTTCTCTTGAAGTGAACGGCATTTCTTAACTTGAAAAGATAGAAATGCCATAGTTACACACAAAAACTTGAAACGTTTCTACACAAACTGTGTTTCAGGGTAAGAACACCCTGTAAATGCTTAACAAACTGTTAACAAATACTTCACAAATCAACATTAAATCATTTATCAACAGTTTACTAATGATCTATTAACTAGTAAAGGGATAGTTATTATAAAGTGTTACCAAAAAAGGTTGTATAAAAGTGCTGAGAACAATCTTTACTGTTTGTAAAGTGAGGCGGAGCACACTGTTTGCTAATTGCTACAGCTCTCGTAGCAGCTACGTTTATTGCATGAGCAAGAAATCCTATTTGTGGTCCGAATCGGTGTCATGTACTGAATTAACAATATTTGCAACATTATCTATAGTCACTGGTATGGATTGATTTGGCCTTCTTAACTTCCATTCAGTTCAGATGACAGTTTAGAATTCATCGATGTAGTATATGGACTACGTGTCCCATAATCACTCTGGGCTCACGTAGCCAATGGCATGGAACATAGCACATCTAGTTTGCCATTTCATGATATCTAGTGTGTGCGCGCATTAAAAAAGTTAGCAAGCGCCGCTGAAATCACGTCTGCTCATTACTACACAACACCAGCATATGACAATCGACGTTCATAAACAGGACGAGTTTGAAGCACAGCGCTCTTAATTTCATTCAGGTTGTTCGTTGCAGCCAAGTCGGTAACAATGTTTTGGCAGACTTTGTTGTAAATATCTGACGTTGTGCCGAAAAATAGCCGCCCCGCGTGAAATGTCACTCCTGACGGGAGCGCCCAACACGTCAACAACACCGGCGTGCCTTAGGTGGTCCACAGTCACTGCGGAGCAGGGACGCGGCCGGTATACGTTGAACAATAGGATATAATGGGAACGATTGGCTCCGGCACTAGTTTTTGCCGGACCTGGAACGAAGATACATTTTGCGCAGTTGGTAACGAGGAATCCGAACTTTTAACAGCACGTCTGCCGCACGCGCGCACACACGTGCACGCGAGGCGATAAATTGCAGTGGAAAAATTACCGCCTTTTTATTTATCGCACAATAAATGGAATTATTACATATTGCGACAGGCTTAACCTAGACCAGAGTTGTCCGATAATTAATTTTTCACTGATAATCGATATCCCGATGGTGTCCAACTCCAAAAATCCGGTGCCAATATCAAACCGATACCGATAAATGCGGTCTTGGACTTAACATATTATGGCTAATTGTATTGTGATGCCCCACTGAATGCTTTAATCATGATAAAAATAACAAATATTCTGTGAAAAATACAGAACTTTAACTGCCTATATTGCACCACTATATTGTTGAAATCAAAAAAGTGCAAACATTAGTTTGCTTTTTATCAAGTGCAAGTGTAAAGTGCCTGTCCTCAATGTGTGTGTGGGTAAACAAATCAACACATAGCGAACAAATCAGGCTCTAAAGAGAAGTCGGCGCTGGAGTAAAATTGAATACGCTTTACTGTGGTCATCACTGATGCTATTTTGTAAATATGTATGTACAGTGAGGAGAGGAGGAAGTATTTGATACACTGCCGATTTTGCTGGTTTTCCCACTTGCAAGCCATGTAGAGGTCTGTAATTTATATCATAAATTCTCTTCAACTGTGAGGGATGGAATCTAATAAAAAAATCCAGAAAATCACATTGTATAATTTTAAAATAATAAATCTGTATTCAACTGCATGAAATAAGTATTTGATACATTACCAACTAGTAAATATTTCGGCTCTTAGTTCTTTTTTAACAACCCCTCTTGTTCTCTACTCATTACCGGAAGTAACTGCACCTGTTTGAACTTGTTACCTGTATAAAAGACACCTGTTCGCATGTTCAAACAAACAAACAAACTCCAACCTCTCCACAATGGCCAAGACCAAAGAGCTGTGTAATGACATCAGGGATAAAATAATAGACCTGCGCAAGGCTGGGATGGGCTACAGGAAAATAAGCAAGCAGCTTGGTGAGAAGGTAACAACTGTTGGAGCGATTACTGTATTAGAAAATGGAAGAAGTTCAAGTTGACGGTCAATCTCCCTCGTTCTGGTGCTCCATGCAAGATCTCACCTCGTGGGGCATCACTGATCATGAGGAAGGTGAGGGATCAGCCCAGAACTACACGGCAGGACCTGGTCAATGACCTGAAGAGAGCTGGAACCACAGTCTCGAAGAAAACCATCGGAAACACATCACACCGTCATGGATTAAAATCCTACAGCGCACGCAAGGTCCCTCTGCTGAAGCCAGTGCATGTCCAGACATGTCTGAAGTTTGCCACTGACCATCTGGATGATCCAGAGGAGCAATGGGAGAAGGTCATGTGGTCGGATGAGACCAAAATTGAACTTGATGGTCTAAACTCGGCTCATCGTGTTTGGAGGAAAAAGAAGGATGAGTACAACCCCAAGAACACCATCCCAACCGTGAAACATGGAGGAGGAAACATCATTTTTTGGGGCTGCTTCTCTACCAAGGGTACAGGACGACTGCACCGTATTGAGGGGAGGATGGATGGGGCTATGTATCGCCAGATCTTGGCTGACAACCTCCTTCCTTCAGTGAGAGCCCTGAAGATGGGTCGTGGCTGGGTCTTCCAGCATGATAACGACCCAAAGCACACAGCCAAGGCAACTATAGAGTGGCTCCGTAAGAAGCATCTTAAGGTCCTGGAGTGGCCTAGCCAGACACCAGATCTAAACCCGATAGAAAATCTATGGAGGGAGCTGAAAGTCCGTGTTGCCCGGCAGCAGCCCCGAAACCTGAAGGCTCTGGAGAAGATCTGCATGGAGGAGTGGGCCAAAATCCCTGCTGCAGTGTCTGCAAACCTTGTCAAGGACTACAGGAAACGTTTGGTATCTGTAATAACAAACAAAGGTTTCTGTACCAAATATTAAGTTCGATTTTTGTGATGTATCAAATACTTATTTCATGCAATTAAATGCAAATGTATTATTTAAAAATCATACAACGTGATTTTCTGTTTTTTTTTGTATTAGATTCCGTCCCTCACAGTTGAAGAGAATTTATGATAGAGATTACAGACCTCTACATGCTTTGCAAGTGGCAAAACCAGCAAAATCAGCAGTGTATCAAATACTTGTTCTCCCCACTGTATGTATGTTGATGTATTTTGTATATACTTTTTTTAAAGTAAGATTAACAACACTGTCAATTCCCAACAGAAGGTGGCGTGCGTAGTGCAGCCATCTTGGGTAGGTCGACCACTGGTTGAAAACTAGATTTTGAAAAGTTCATATTTAGCAGCATTCTTACTACTCCTCGATACGGACGACATCTTTTTCGTGCCGTATTGATACCGATAGTAGTTGAACTGGTATTAAACTCACTGCATTCCTATTCATTTCAATATGAACATGTCATTCGAAGACAGAATATCGCTGCTTATTGAAGAACATTTTGACATTGATCTTACTTTGGGCTTGAAATTTTAACCTTGTACTGGACTGTGATGCAGCAGTGCGGACCACTTTCCCTAAAAATGCAGCCATGCTTTTGACCTTCCCTTACAAAAGTTTGAGCTCTCGTTTTGTGAAAAGTGCCTTTATTCCTAGCGAGTCCTCTAACAAGGAAGGCCTCCCCCACTCCCTCGCCATCCGCCCGTCATCCTCCTCCCTCGGGATGGAGTCAGGGACCAGACCTTTTGCCAGTCGGGATAATTGGCCCGGATCAGCGCACCGACACTCATTACTCGCACTCGCATTGTCTCCTCGCGCAGAGCGCATGAGCTGCAGCCGGTAATAATCGCCGTGTGCTTTTTATAAGGTCCTCCAGGCTGCTCGGGGTCAACGGCGCCATCACGAGGAGCATCGTAAAGGTCCTTGTAAATAAAGCGAGCGCTCCCTCAGAGGAGCACGTACCTTGAAACGGTCCCACTTGCAAACCCGGGCGACGGCGAACCACTTTATTCCCGGACTCGTATTTTTTTCCGTACATCTTTGTGGAATCCTTTAAGCTTCCACATTCTGCTTGAATGTCCTTCAGGGATTGGCCAGCAGAGACTTGCTCCTATTCGGAATGAGGTCTTCATTGCCTGACCGTCGATGTGGCCCATGCTGAGAATGATAATCGCAACTAGGAAATGCCATTTCTGTAGAAATTGCGCGTGAATGCTGAAAAATGAGCGACGAAGTGGAATGCAAGTTTGATTATGAAGGAGAAATATATTCATTTGAAAGAAATAGGCAATTTTTTAAAGGCACCTTGTCAGTTGAATTTTCGAGGTGAGTTTGTTGTTATGGGAAATATGAGAATTGGAGAAATTTGGAAGTCTAGGCAATTGATTCCCTCGCAAATATCTTGCATACCTGCTTCCAAATGCAGGTAAATTTGGTCAAATCTCTTAGGAAGCAAGCAAGACGGTACTTCCTGATTCGTTAATTCATCATACAGTGCTGTCTTGCAAACATCTCCTGTCTTACCAATTCCCAGGTCATGTAGTGTTGGTTGGATAGAATGTCAGAGTGCAAAGCGTTTCTTTTAGATTGTTCAATTTCTGAAGTTTGGTCAGAAGTACACTTAATTTACCCATTAAAAAGAAGAGCAAAGAACATCACGGCAAGGTTTTTGATGAGAAACGACGTCTACATACTGTGCCTTCATGTGGATTGGTCGCCTTCTAATGGCGAGCCATTCAGGAGGAAGAGGTGGGAGCCCCAGATGTTGCCAGGAAGCAACTATGCTTGAATGCGATGTTGGAGTGCAAACGTACTAGCAAACTTGGTGGTAATTCCAAGGCTTTTGTGCTAAGGTCATTTAGAGGCCATTTTGGTTGGAGCGATGAACGGTCTTTTAACGCTTCTGCTGTGAATTGAAATGAGTTTATCACTAATAACGTCCAATCCGTTTGAAGTGGGAGGGTGGCAGTGAAATAACTACGGTTGGGCATCGTTTGAAATTGTACGATTCCGGTTCCGAATCCATGTTTTGATTCCGGTTCTGAACGATTCTCGATTCCGATTGTTATAAGATGAGAGGTAAAAAAAAGTGTTTTATGCATTGAAATAAGACTGAAAAAGTGGGGGTCGTCTTATATACGCGGTCTAGACGTTATACCCATTCACGACGCTAGATGGCGCCAGATATCATTGAAGCAATGTTCTCTGTTTGCATTATTTTATTGCAATGTTTTTCCTTGTTTAGATTTGTTTCAAGACGACTGTTACAGTTCGACTTCACTTTGATGGTTAATGCAATTATTGCTATTTTTTTGTTTTATCACACTAGATTGGTTTATTTACATTTCAAAAACCAGAAGCCATTCATTTACGAATGTGATTGCACTTTAGTTTACATATTTAAATGTTCAGATATTAAGATTTGAATGAGGCAAGATAACATGCTTTTTCTCTCAAATATATTGTTATCATCATTTGTTTCAGATGTACTGTAATTATTTTCTGTATAAAAATTGGTGTTCAAAAAGTATTTTTTTCAAACTTGAGTTTTGAAAAAGAGGTGGTCGTCTTATAATCAGGGCCGTCTTATATTCGGGCCAATACGGTAATAATAAAAAAATAAAAATAAAAAAAAAGAGGCAAGTATAAAAATGTATTAGTTCATATTAATATCTTTACTTCAGGATGATTTTCTAAATTGTATGAATTTTAAATGAATTAGTATTCGATTATTTATTATTTTTATTATTATTATTAATACAGTTAATATGAAATTTATGAATTATATGAACTTCTCACAGGGCTATTTTTAACTTGTATATACAGTGGGGCAAATAAGTATTTAGTCAACTACTAATTGTGCAAGTTCTCCCACTTGAAAATACAAGAGAGACCTGTAATTGTCAACATGGGTAAACCTCAACCATGAGAGACAGAATGTGGGGGGAAAAAAACAGAAAATCACATTGTTTGGTTTTTAAAGAATTTATTTGCAAATCATGGTGGAAAATTATTCTCAATATTCTGTTATGTACCCATTGTTGGCAATAACGGAGGCCAAACGTTTTTCTGTAACTCTTCACAAGCTTTCACACACTGTTGCTGGTATTTTGGCCCATTCCTCCATGCAGATCTCCTCTAGAGCAGTTATGTTTTTGGGCTGTTGTTGGGCAACACTGACTTTCAACTCCCTCCACAGATTTTCTATGGGGTTGAGATCTGGAGACTGGCTAGGCCACTGCAGCACCTTGAAATGCTTCTTACCAAGCCACTCCTTTGTTGCCCTGGCTGTGTGTTTGGGATCATTGTCATGCTGAAAGACCCAGCCACGTATCATCTTCAATGCCCTTGCTGATGGGAGGAGATTTTCACTCAAAATCTCTCGATAGATGGCCCCATTCATTCTTTCCTTTACACAGATCAGTCATCCTGGTCCCTTTGCAGAAAAACAGCCCCAAAGCCTGATGTTTCCACCCCCATGCTTCACAGTGGGTATGGTGTTCTTCAGATGCAATTCAGTATTCCTTCTCCTCCAAACACGAGAACCTGTGTTTCTACCAAAATGTTCTATTTTGGTTTCATCTGACCGTAACACATTCTCCCAGTCCTCTTCTGGATCATCCAAATGCTCTCTAGCGAACCACAGACGGGCCTGGAAGTGTGCTTTCTTCAGCAGGGGCACACGTCTGGCAGTGCAGGATTTGAGTCCCTGGCGGTGCATTGTGTTACTGATAGTAGCCTTTGTTATTGTAGTCCCAGCTCTTTGTAGGTCATTCACTTGGTCCCCCCGTGTGGTTGTAAGATTTTTGCTCACTGTTCTTGTTATCATTTTGACGCCACGGGGTGAGATCTTGCATGGAGCCCCAGATCGAGGGAGATGAGTTAAAACAGGTGCCATTAAAAAAGGTAATGAGTGGAGCCTCGTTAGATCTCGTTAGACCTCGTTAGAAGAATTTAGACCTCTTTGACAGCCAGAAATCTTGCTTGTTTGTAGGTGACCAAATACTTATTTTCCACTGTAATTTGGAAATAAATTCTTTAAAAATAAACAATGTGAATTTCTGTTTTTTTTTTTCACATTCTGTCTCTCATGGTTGAGGTTTACCCATGTTGACAATTACAGACCTCTTTTCAAGTAGGAGAACTTGCACAATTGGTTGTTGACTAAATACTTATTTGCCCCACTGTAAATATTAGTCTTTCAACTTGAATGTGATGAAGTTTCTTCTTTCACAAAGATGTTTTTTTTTTTTTTTCAAATGCTCACGGAGAAAACATTTACACATATTCTTTTGCCATACATGTACCTTAGCTGGGAGCTACGACGAAGCATTAGTATAAATCAAAACAAAATATAGATCTTTTAATACTGTTGATTTTAACGACGGCATCTGCTGCTTTAAAATGGCGGCTGTTTGCTAACGCTAGCAAGTCCCGTCATTTCGCATCTAGTCCTCTAAACATGTGCAAATCCTGCAGACTGTCATTTCGCATCTAGTTCTATATACATGATATCGACTATAGCCCGACGTTATAATACAACTTATCTCGTACTATTTTCCATCCATCCATCGATCATATAGTGCTTAATATGGGGTCGGATGGCGGAAACAGCAGAAGACAGACGTAATTTATTGTTTTACTTACCTTTCTGACTTATTGGATGACCGGCGCGGCACTCAGCTATGCTACTCGGCACTTGTATTCCATGAAGCCGGAGGTGTTTAATCATACTGGTCGTGCAACTACCTTTGCATGATATAGTTGTGTTGCAAATGTTGCACTAAGCTGACTGGTGTTTTTTTTTTTTTTTTTTTTTTTATAAAGTTACGCCAAACTTTTGAGCACCGCCGTACCATGTCCATGGTTGTAATCAGGTTGCAGTGCACAAACACACGCTTCTTGTAGCTTCATCTTCGTGGTTTTCGGCAGCAATTTTTTCCGCTCGGAGGTCAGGGCATCAAAACATGGAATCAAAATTTTAAAATTCGAACGGTTCCGGGACCATCAGAGTGTTAGAATCGGGTCCCATCGATGCTCGATGCCCAACCCTAAAAATAACTTTCATTAATTCGCTGCCGTCCCTCACACTTTTAATTGTATTGGAGGTCTAGCACCATAAATGGCAGCTAATGAGTTAAGCAGTATCTGACCAAGTCATGTCAGCAATTTAGTATTAGAAGAAAAAAAATTGCTACAGTATCAACATCACCGATACCACACAGCCAGGTATCATATCGGAAGCCTAAAAATGGTGTAACGCTTCTTTTAACCAAAGAGGACAACTTCCTGTTCAATTCTGAACTGTTTTTTGGGCGACTTTGAACAAACGTTTTTATTGAAACTCTTAAAATTGACTTTCAAACTATGTCTGGAACGATTTAATGACACAGTTAAGGGAGGTTTGGGCCAAATGTTTCAACTTCTCTGATAAGGTACTACTAAATGTTAACGTTTGTAAGTTGGCGTGTCCTGAGTATGAACAAAAGACACACTAGCGCGAGTTTTGTTTTGTTTTTTTCCTTCCTAATGTTGGAAATGTAATTGCGGCCCGTCGAGGCGAAGAATAATTAAAAAAACTCCATCAGCGAGCGACGTAGGAAATTAAAGTCAGCTTGTCGTCCGTCTCCAGCCCCGTCTCATTCGGTCTCGCTTTCACTTTTCATTTCCCTCCAAACGGCGACACGCTAACACGCGCGACTCAGCACATTTTTATATGCAACATGACAAACTGCGGTGATGATCGCCGCCACGCTAGCACCGAATGGCCCGTGAAAATGGCCCACGTTGGCTTTCTGTACGCTTGGAAGACAGGGTTAGGGTCTCAAAGTCGGGTTTCAGTTCAGGGTTTGAGTTTTAAAGTCCGGATCAAGCCAGTGTTAGGCTTCCTATTTCAATTTCAAGCATAGTTTACCACCTGTACAGAAGGTTATGATTTCAAACTAGCGATTTAAGGTTTTTTATTTTCGTCCCAAGCATGCACTGCTCCTTTGTCAAGCCGTTTCACCAAACAGGATGGAACTGAGTATTCCCCACTGAGCGTCTGTATGCCATACAAAGCGGACTTTTTTCTTTTTTTTCTTCTCTTAATTTTCCTTCTTGATGTTTGTTTTTAGTTTTATGCTTATCAAAGCCGTCTCATGCAATTTGCATTCAAGCTGTTTTAGAAGGAACCTTTCAGGTCAAGCGCATTAGCATTGTTAGCGCGCTATGATGACTGTAGCGGATCCGCTTCATGCCAAGTGTTCGAATAAAAAAATTAATTTTAAGAGGTCGTCGAGGCTCTAATAAGCCACAATTTTACTAAAATATATTTTTAGAAACATAAAATATTGCCTTTGATTTAAAAATAATATAATATTTATTACATGTTTTGACCTGGCACCATGTTTTAAGCGCGCAATGGACGCTCGGGGTGATGACGTAGATTGTCACTGTCACTCGACGAATACTACCGGGTCACTGCAATTCCTTCTACACAGCGAGATGTCCAACATATGCGCTCATCATTTAAAAGCGGCGAGTACTGACTAGTTGTGTTTTTATTGAGTCTTTTATTATCTTTTCATTGCCCCAAAATACATTTGCATGTGTTTCCCCTCTCATACTTTTAAGCATTGTGTTTTCTTGTGGTAGCTTTAAAGCACATTGTTGATCTGCTGATCACATTCGTCACTGGGGGCGTTACCGAGGGGGGCGGGGGAGGGTTGGGCAGGGCCACGGGCACGCTCTGCTCAATCAAAGAAAACTGGATGTAGTACTAACAGCAGTCTGGGCACCATGTTTGGTATCCCTGTCATGTTCACTTGTTACTTGCATGTGTTTTTTGGTGTTTTGTTGCCCTCTGCTGGCTTTTGGGTGAAATTGATTTTATGGGTTTCTGCGCTCTCTGCTGACGTGATTATATGTCGACGCAAACTAGACAGTGCTATACAGACCAGCTAACGTCTACATCCAGTACACTGTGGCAGTATTCAGTCTCATCACACTGTTTGTGTCTAATACGTGCATCGCTTTTGAGTTATACACTCACCGGCCACTTTATTAGGTACACCTGTCCAACTGTTCGTTAACACTAAATTTCTAATCAGCCAATCACATTGCGGCAACTCAGTGCATTTAGGCATGTAGACATGGTTTAAGACAATCTCCTGCAGTTCAAACCGAGCATCAGTATGGAGAAGAAAGGTGATATGAGTGACTTTGAACGTGGCATGGTTGTTGGTGCCAGAAGGGCTGGTCTGAGTATTTCAGAAACTGCTGATCTACTGGGATTTTCACGCACAACCATCTCTAGGGTTTACAGAGAATGGTCCGAAAAAGAAAAAATATCCAGTGAGCGGCAGTTCTGTGGCCCGGAATGCCTTGTTGATGCCAGAGGAGAATGGCCAGACTGGTTCGAGCTGATAGAAAGGCAACAGTGACTCAAATAACCACCTGTTACAACCAAGGTAGGTAAAAGAGCATCTCTGAACGCACAGTACGTCAAACTTTGTGGCAGATGGGTTACACCTGCAGAAGACCACGCTGGGTGTCACTCCTTTCAGCTAAGAACAGGAAACTGAGGCTACAATTTGCACGAGCTCATCGAAATTGGACAATAGAAGATTGGGAAAAACGTTGCCTGGTCTGATGAGTCTCGATTTCTGCTGCGACATTCGGATGGTATGGTCAGAGTTTGGCGTCAACAACATGAAAGCATGGATCCATCCTGCCTTGTATCAACTGTTCAGGCCAGTGGTGGTGGTGTAATGGTGTGGGGAATATTTTCTTGGCACTCTTTGGGCCCCTTGGTACCAATTGAGCATTGTTGGAACGCCACAGCCTACCTGAGTATTGTTGCTGACCATGTCCATCCCTTTATGACCACAATGTACCCAACTTCTGATGGCCACTTTCAGCAGGATAATGCGCCATGTCATAAAGCTAGAATCATCTCAGACTGGTTTCTTGAACATGACAATGAGTTCACTGTACTCAAATGGCCTCCACAGTCACCAGATCTCAATCCAATAGAGCATCTTTGGGAGGTGGTGGAACGGGAGATTCGCATCATGAATGTGCAGCCGACAAATCTGCACCAACTGTGTGATGCCATCATGTCAATATGGACCAAACTCTCTGAGGAATGCTTCCGGCACCTTGTTGAATCTATGCCACAAAGAATTGAGGCAGTTCTGAAGGCAAAAGGGGGTCCAACCCGTTACTAGCATGGTGTACCTAATAAAGTGGCCGGTGAGTGTATTTCTTCTTTGTATACATTCATCAGCATTGCATAGTTATTAGTGATGTTAATTTCATTTTGTTTACATATACGGAAAATGTAGTCATATTGTTTGATGCTTGTGAGCTAATTGGCTAGTGCTACTACTCAAATGGACACCTGTGTGTGTGTACTTTGTGTTATTTTGTGATTTGTGAACAGTGTTGTTACTGTAATCTGATTACTTTCTTTCAGTAACGAGCAATCTAACGCGTTAGTTTTTCCAAGCCAGTAATCTGATTAAAGTTTGTTTCCTCAGTAACTGTGCGTTACTATTTTGTTTTTGCCTCATACTGTATGTAGAATGAAGAATACTGTAGTCATGTACGAAGAGCATTTGAATAGAAAATACCGCATTTGAGTTTGGGAGTGACATCACATCTCACGTTTTCTCATCGGAAAAAAACGGGTCACGTGCAGTACCATGCTGTATGCGCGCCGTCTGCCACATAACCTGGCGATGCTAACAGTAAAGGAGCCGGAGAGATACAACAAACGGCTGCATTTGCTCACTGGAGATACAGCCATTACTTCACATATCCGTCCAGTAAAGATGACAAAAATATCTCCGTGCGTTGCAAACTGCGCTGGCTCAGATGGACTGTCGACCGCTATATACTCGACATCCAATTCACCAAGGAAGCACCTGGAATTACAGCACAACGCGTCGCAAAAAAAACTCAAAACAAGACGACAGGTAACGAGACAGCCAGCAACTAGCCTTTATAATATGTGTAATTATGTACATTTTATAGTTAGAGTTTGTAATCGTAGGCGGAGTTTTACATTTGTGGGACCGCGGGGAGAAGCATGTTGAAGACTGAAACGAAAGTCAAAAGTTTGGACACACTTCATAATTTTTACGTTTTATATATTTTCACTGCTATTGTAAATTCTCACTGAAGACATCAAAACTATCAACGAACATGTGGAATGGCAAAAAAAGTGAAATAACTGAAAACAGGTTTTGTATTCTACATTTTTCAAAGTATCCACCTTTGAGGTGTCTCCAAACTTTTGGCCAATACTGTACAGTGGGGAGAACAAGTATTTGATACACTCACAATGGGAAAACCCATTGGCAGTCTATCAAATACACACATCTTCATATTGTTCGAGTTCAATCAGCTGTTGAAGTTGTTGTTGGTAGCGTTTGAAAGCTTAGGTTTAAAGAAATTCTAAATATCCATCTTGCCTTCTCTGGTGTAGTTTTGGCGAAGCAAAGCAAAGGATAGTCTCAAGGTGCTAGTCACATGATCTGTTCGAAAAATGATTTTGACCCATTATGAAAACTGTACGTTGTAGGATTTTTGTTCATTTCATAAATTTTTGTTGTTTTATTGCTTTACAACTTTTATAGACAACATTTTAATGGCTAGGTCTTTATTTCAAAGGGGAAGTTCAGAATTTTTTACATTGGGCTTCATCTTGGAGTTAACGGGGATTTAATTAGTCGTTGGACTTTATTTAAACAAATTTCGTGCAGTTTGTCAGTTATTTGTTAGTTTCAAGGCTCCGGGATGGCTAAGCTAGGGCGAGTCAATGGTGGTTGAAATCAACCCCATCGACTAATTAAACCCCCGCTAACTCAAAGATTAAGCCTTATGTGAAAAACTCAATTACACGTGATTTTTCTGTTATTTTTATGTTGAGGCAGCAAAAGGAGAAAAATTGGTAAAAAGTAACTGATAAGTTACTTTTAAAGTAACTTAGTTATTCTGATGATAAAGTAATCAGTAAAGTAACTAGATTACTTTTTTTTAGGTGTAATCAGTAATCAGTAATTACTTTTTTAAGTAATCCGTGACAACACTTTGTGAAAGTTATTGACACAATGTTTTATTATTTTCAGTTTTACAAAAATAATCAGAAACGTGCTCCTGTCAAGAGAAATGATGACTTCAGTAAAGCCCATTCAACTTGGCCACAATGTCTGATTTCTCTTTGGAGCTTCTTATGTTCGCTATCTGCCAATTTGTGTACTCACAAACATTGAGCACAGAATAATCCCATTGATATAGTACTGAGGTGTTCTAAGTTTTAACCTTTGCGTTGTTACCTCCTTTTTCTCCTTTAACAAAAAAAAAAAAAAAATGTTGGTTTTGTTCCTATATCCCACACACATTTACGCATATTTTTTTTTTTTTTTTATATATCTATATTTTTTACATTTTATCTAAGTTTTCACCAGTGTTCACCTGGCTGTTGAGTTTGGTGAGTTTTGAAGCATTTTGAGGGGGTCAAAGTAGGGCTCAAAACGTCGGCCGGACAAAGAAAGACTGCTCGGGGACACTACATAGTGTATTTGGAATTATCTTTACACGGTATCAAAGATTGCACCTGTCATGACCTGCCTGCTGATTTCGGTGCATTTTGAAGCATTCTAAGGGTCAAATTGAGCTCAAAGAGGCTGCGGAACAAAGAGTAACTATCATAATAGTAATAAAACCGAGGAACCACAATAGGTTCCCTAAAAAAAACATTGTCCCCTGCATGTCAATTAGTGTTGTATCGGTCGCGAACGATTCGTTCTTTTTGAACGAATTGTTTTGGTGAACGAGACCGAACTAATCATCATCTGCACTGATTCGTTCTATGAAGGTGGTGCTTGTTCGCTGCGTGGGAGGGCGTTGAGCAAGCGGCAGCGTCTTCTGACATCGCACACGACCAATCAGACGCCAGCCTCATCGCGGGCAGGGGAGGGAGCGGAAACAGAATCAGGGCGTTTGTCACTCACGTCCACGTGTGGCCAATAAGCAGCCAGCGTGCAGGCAGGGGGGCAAGACTGAGTTTTGTCACTTCCCGTTCAGTGACTCGGTCCTCCGGTTCCTGACCTAGCTTGCTGCTAACTTGATTTTCCAGTAATGACTATGCGGTGAACGAATCAGAAAATGAAAGGAAATGACTTTGTCACATATTTGTTAACGTGGAGCCTATCAAATGCTGCTCAAACAGACAAAAACACCACACAAATCTAGCGAGCATTGTTTAGAGTAGTACTTTTCTCAACAAACTCGTGACTGCCTATGACAACATACTATCAAATTTACAGTAATTTAAAACACGGGTAGCTACGAGGCAAGCAAAAGCTGAGCTGCGGTCGCGTGACGGCAGTGAAGCGGGCAGAGAACTGTCACTATATGGAGGCTTCATGGCAGCGATATTTACCTCATATGTGCACAGAAAAAAATATTTAGTATGATCACCATGATACTGATTTGCAATGAAACTGTATATACATGTCAATTTTTTCCCGAGTGTTTTATTTTTTTTTTTCGTGTCAGCGTTGTTGGTTGGTTTGACAAATTATGTCAATCCGTCCATCATGTGCTACTCAAGCGCCCAAAAACAAAGCACGCGGACACGGGAGATGTCGCAATATGTCTACATTTTTCTTAACAGACTAATGAGAGTAGAAAGGCAACATCGTAAAGAGCTAACAATTATTTCTCGTCAGCATTTGACGATGAGATGCGGGGACGACAGGGGAGCTGACCGGATTATTTTATTTATTAATACCAGTGCAAAAAAACAATATGATCACCATAATACTGATTTGCAATGAAACTGTATATACATGTAATTTTTTTCTGAGTGTTTTTTTTTTTTTTTCGTGTCAGGTGTTGGTTGGTTTGACAAATTATGTCAATCCGTCCATCATGTGCTACTCAAGCGCCCAAAAACAAAGCACGCGGACACGGGAGATGTCGCAATATGTCTACATTTTTCTTAACAGACTAATGAGAGTAGAAAGGCGACATCGTAAAGAGCAAACAATTATTTCTCGTCAGCATTTGATGATCTGAGATGCGGGGACGACAGGGGAGCTGATCGGATTATTTTATTCATTAATACCAGTGCAAAAATTCAACACGATCATCTTAATACTAAAAAACAAAAATACAACAGAGCGAGATGTAAATATGATGTGTTGGTCGTTCCATATTCAGAAATTAAACTTTCGATGTATTTTTATTTTCGTGACAGCAAACATGCTGTATATGTATGTGTGATCAAGAACCTGCTAAAGAAAGTCCGTGCGCCCCCACCCCCTACTCCCCTCACAAAAGGAAAATGTTTAACCGTGTCCTAAATCGAAATGCAAGCACGTGCCATGACTTTGAGCCCATAGAACTAGGACAGACGACGCGGAAGTTCTCCCTCGCTTTTGCAGCAGCAGGAGGGAGACGAGGCTGTCTGTGAAAGCAGAATGATACCGCCTGTCACTCATTTCTGAAACTACGACGAGTGGTCAATGTGGAAGAGAGGGAGGGACCAAGCAATGTCACTTCCCGTTCAGTTATACTGCGAAGCGGTCTTTGGTGATTCGTTTGGCAACGTCACTTCCCGTTCAGTAACCGAACGATTCGGTTGGGCGGGGAGGGAGATGAGGGGGGCGAACGATTCGTTGAACGATTTGTTTGAACAAATCTTTTTACTGAACGAACCGGAATGGATTCGTTTACCCAAGTGAACGACAAATCTCGTCACTAATGTCAATACTGTTCAGTTATGGATGTGTTTTAAGTCAAATAAAATCAAATCAACTTTTGTTCAGACCAAATCAAAACAAGTTATCTCAAGGAGAAAACAAAACATGTTTTTAAGGTGTAGTAGCCCTATGCTGGATTTCCACCTACTTAAGCATGGTAGCTTTTTTTTTTTTTTTTTTTTTTTTTTTTTTTTTTTTGCCTCCCCAGGTAAGACTAATGCCCAGCCATACCTGGCATCACCACTGTTCGTCACACAGCATATTTAAATTACCCTTATTTGATATTACTATGTCTAAGTACTTTATTAAGGTATCTTTTGTATGTTCTGTCTGTACTAGTATGTCTCTACACCAGGGGTGTCCAAACCTTTTGCAAAGGGGGGCCAGATTTGGTGTGGTAAAAATGTGGGGGGCCGGCCTTGGCTGACGTCCTTTATGTAGAACAATATATTTAAGCAAATTTTAGCAAGCCATTCTGTGTCACATTTGCTTTATTTTATTTTATTTTTTTAATTAATAATTTCAACAATCTCGCAACTAGCCTTTGTGGCGTTCTCTTTCGACTCTCGGGCTCTTGCGAAATACCGCTGCTGTGAAATTAAACTAGATTCAAGTTGCTTCAATTTCTCGCTACATATCTTCCCTGTAATCTTGTCATACATGTCAGCGTGTCTTGTTTGGTAATATCGCCTCACATTGAACTCTTTAAAAACAGTGACTGTCTCTTTGCAAATGAGACAGATAGGGCTGCAGCAATCGATTATTTTAATAGTCGATTAATCGATGAACTAGTTTGTCGAATAATCGAGTAATCGGATAAGTAACATAAAAATTTAAAATACCTAAGCTGAGCCTCAAACGGTATAAAAAAAATAAGGATCTATGTACAACAAAAGAACAATTGGCTAACTTTTTTTTTTTACAATGCTCTTAACAAATGGTTCAGACACATATTCCCTCAAAAAACAAAACGAAATATACCCATAAACTAAATTACGAATACATTAAAAAAAAAAAAAAACATTAGCGCAAACAAAAACTTAGCTTTTGTTGGTCTTAACATGCAGCAGCTGGATTCAGCCATATGACATAAGGCAGACTAGAGGGCAGTGTATCCACTCAAATCAATAAAACTGATTGCAAACACTTTAAAAATAAACCGTGACAACGCCACAATAATTAAATGAATACTCGAAGCAGCTTAATTTAATTTGAATCTTATTTTTCTAATCGAATACTCGAGTTAATCTAATAATCGTTGCAGCACTAGAGGCAGACATAGTTGTTACGTATTTTAGTGAAGAAATAGTCCCAATTTCCACCTATTGTTGAAGCGCCGGCTGTCGCAGTCAACTTTCTTTTTTTTGTTTATTGTCGCATTTTTAGAAAATTGTGAGTAAAGGGTCACACGGGGAAATGTTGCTTGGAGTGCTGCTGCCTTTTAGTGGGTAAATGAGGAGCAGCATTTAGTGTGTAAGCTACTTCATATGCAGTACTGCTGACCGATTTATTAAGTCTGTGTGCGGGCCAGACGTTATTGATTTTATGACAGAGGCTGGGGGCCGGATGAAATTTGACCACGGGCCGCATTTGGCCCCCAAGGCCAGACTGTGGACATGTCTGCTCTGCTCTAAACAAAACAGGCTTAAAGCGCACGGTAGTACTTTAGGTGTCAAATTCGCCTCTTGTAGACGTTTTACGGCTGTAACACATTTTGGCAGAACACCGTTTTTTGTTTTTCCTGCTCTGGTCTCGTCTCATCCCGTCTTTCCTGTTCGTTTTGCTTTTGCTGCTCGTTTTGTGAAATATCGAAAGTGTTGTCATGCTCATTAATGTTCCTCTCGGGTTCAAATTGCAAGGGTTGAATATATGACTATATGAATGTAGTAAAAACATTTAAATAAAAAAATCATGCAAGAAAGGGTGAATTTGGGGTTTTAGGCCTGGTTTAATGTACTAAATGTATAAAATGTAGATTTCAAGCCTGACTTGCGGTTTAATTCAGGTTTTCAGTCTTGGGTTAAGGGTTTAAATTCAGTTAAGCCAGTGTTGGGATTTCAAACAAGGTTTTTCAAATAAGAGTCTGAGTCTTCATGGTTTCAAATCTGGGTAATGTTTTCAAAAAGAAAAATAATTCAAATGTTTAATCTATTTCCGGGTTTTTTTTACTGTTCGCCGCTTTCCCTCCCTCGAGCATTTCTATTCGTAGCACGTCATCCCGCGCACCTTAAAACGCTGCCGCCCGCCTGTTCAAATGCAAATGACACAACCTGACTCATCGCCGGGGAAAAAAAGGAGTGCAGGGAATATCGGGGACAACGGGAAATAAACATGAGCGTGGGCGGGCCGAGGCCGGTCGAGAGTCAACTCGCTGTGAGATTTGTGACGATGCGGCGCTCTGTGCTGGAAGATGATTGAGAAAGATGGATGATAAGGGAGGGACTGGATGAAAAGGGCCGCTGATTTACGCGGTGTGGCGTCGGGAAAATAGAGCAAAACTTGGACCAGCATCTTTTAAAAGGAAGGCGCAAACGGCAGGAATATTGTCACAAGCGTTTGCGTGGAAGGGGGATCGACACCTTGGCACCAAATAGCAGTTTTAGTATTAGTAGTGATATTAGTTTTACAGGGTTTATGCGGGTCATTAAATAAATTGATTTTGTCAAAACTCTGGCCTTAAAAAGCATTAAACTAAATGTTCGAGGCATTACTAATTATGCAAACCTGACTCGGGTAGCCGATAATATCGGCCAATAAAAGCATTTTAAGATTATAACCGATAATATCAGCATCGGTTTTTCATTATCGGTTTTGGGCCAATATGCGTGTTGCCTTTATAGTGAATGTAGAAGCCTTCTGCCTTTATACAAGGGCTGGTCACAGTTTAGTACATGTTTTTGGATAGTTATTTTGGGATTTAGGGGGTGTTTAGGGATAGTCAAAGGGTTAATTCTGACTTAAGCGGAAATTCGGGTTACGTCGCTAGCGTAGTGTATTGTTGCTACTGTAATCATTTTTATTCTTTTTCGGTCTATTCTTAGTTTTTTACATTATGCACAACCCTCATTTAAAGTTTATTGTGCGATAATTTAATTGTAACATGTATTTGTTACATGTTTTGATGCTTTTTTTTTTTTTTTGTTGCTTTATTTATGCTATTTATGTCTGAATTTGGGGGGGCTTGAAACGGATTAGGGCATTTACATGGAAAATGCGTCTCTACTTACAAAATTTTCAGTTTATAAAACTACTTTCTTAACCAATTCATTTCGTGAGTAGAGGTACCACTGTATATCTGCAGATAGCAAAATATAACGGTCAGCCCCGGAACAGTGCGTATTTGGACTGTTATTGTGCTCATCCGGCCAGCATCTGGCGCACTGAAGTTAAGCGGGAGTTTGAGCGCATCCGGTCTGCCCCGGAACAGTGCGTAACCTATCATTTGATCTCTCATAGTGCTTATCCGGGCCGCATCTGGCGCACTGATATTAAGTGGGCGTGATTGCTATGCGGATCTTGCGAGCTGAGGCCGGATCCGGTACGCAGTCGCCTGCTGTTGGGGTCAGTATCGGTTTGATTTCGGTATCAGATTTTTGGAGTTGGACAATATCGGGATATCGGTTAATGAGTCATTATCATACAACTCCACATACAATTTGTGTGTGTGAAACTACCTGCAGTAGTTGACCACTAGATTCCAACTACACGGTTATCAAAAAAAATTATAAAATTTGGAAATTTGGTTCTAGGACATTTGGTTTGAACGCAATCCTCAAAATGAGTTCCAAAAAGCCATTCTCACCTTTTGAGATCGCGATCAGTGTACTTTGTAAGAAAAAAAATAATTTTGATGATATCTCCCAAACTGCTGCACAGAATTGAACCAAACGTCACAAAATGTTGAATTGTGTCATATTCTAGTAATTACATTTGGAAATTTGGGTCTGGGATGTTTGGTTTATGCGCAATCCTCAAAATGAGCTTTGAAAGCCATATTGAAGTTCTTAGCGTGAGATAAGCGCAAATTAGAAGAGAAATGTTATTTTGATTATATCTCCAAAACCGCTGTGCAGAAGTGAACCAAACTTCACTAAATGTTGAATTGTGTGATATTCTAGTAATTACATTTGGAAATTTGGTTCTAGGACATTTCGCTTGTGTGCAATACTCAAAATGAGTTCCAAAAAGTAAGTGGAATTTTCCCTCTTCGCAAATTACCAAATGCAATTTAATGCCAAAATGCATTAAAAAGCATTAAATGAGATTTGCTGTTACATGTAGAAACCCTGTTTAGTTGTTCTTTTGTCTGTTTTTGAGTTTGTTTTTTTAAACATCACTCAACCCTACTACAGTTTGGTAGTATATTTTCAATTTATAGTAATACCTCATTGCCTAGCATAGACGGCAACTGACGTCCAATCCATTTTGGTTGGCATCCCCCTCCCCAGTTAAAGGCTAGGTTCAGACCGGAGGTCTTCATGCACAATTGGATTGAGAAAAGAATAACAGAACAAAACATGACAACTTCAAAAGGTGTTAGTAATATTGCATTTTACCCTGTACATTGGCCATGATTTTCCTAGTAGTGAGTTTGTCTTCTTTTTCCCGTAATGTTAGTTGTTCGTTTAGGCGCATTACCTCTACCGCCCCCTGGATTGGAAGAGGATTAACTCCAACATGGATTTTTTTTTGTTTTTTTTTTTGTACTCAAACGAATTTGCCGTCTGACTGCATACACTGAACGAAAATACCGTTACACTCTTACCATCTACGTAGTGTTAAAACTGAAAAATGCAGCAAAATGTAGGTTGGATTTAAGATTCTTATGCAGGCCATGTTCACTGATATTTTCATAATTTGCTGCTGTCAAGAAAAAACTGGGCAAGCCGTAGTTTGGACACCTCTAGTTTAAGGTTTCAAGCATCAGTTGTTGTCTCCAGTTAAGGTTTGAAGCTTTGAAGCACTTTGTTTTGTAGAAGTAGTCATTCTGGTGTGATGAACATGCAACTTGTCTTCTATCATATTTATTGTCGGGTTTTCGCACTAATTTCTGTCGTTATTCTCTACCACATCAAAGCAAGAGCTTTATTTTTCCCCGAAATGTGATGCTGATGCCTTTCTCGACGGTCCAGTGTTGCCTCCTGAGAGCTATTAGAACAATCTTCCTGATTTGTAGCAAACAAACAGGACTGTAAGTGTTTGTTTTTCGTTATTTATTTTTTTCTTCAATGATTTTCCTAATGATCAAATCTTCGGCGAGCGCCAGCTCTCGGGACGCGTGACTGACAGCATCAAACTGACTTTCTTTCCGCTCGAGGGGCTCCCGACAAGCCGGGTGTCACCAGATCCCCCCGCGGGACGTTTCGCGGACGGCCGGCGACGGGGGAGTCTGGCGACAACTCAGACGGGAGTCAAGTGTTGGTTGAGGATTAAAGCCACATCCGCTGAGATGTCCCCAGAGAGCCGTTTCGAGGAGGCAAAATTGTCTTTTTTCAACATCTCCCCCTCCCCAAACATCTTTGAAACATCTCCGTGAGAGCAGATGGAGAGCCTCTTATGCTGATAAACCTCTTGTACTGTTTGAGCTGTATACCTAACTAAACATTTTTGGGGCTCTCCATTCCCCCTTTCAAACTACCAATCACAGCAAATTTTTCCGCTGTCACTTCTGATTTGATTTCCTAATCATTCCTGTGAACAAAGCAAAAAAAAAAAGAATATGGACAATTATTCACAGGCCCCACCACACTTTCATAGTCTCTTCAAGACGATCGTCCGGTGTTTGTGTGCGTGTGGGGCTGAGGGGAGGGCAGGTGGAATTTTTTTTAGTGGCGCCTCCAAACAAACGGCTAAGCGCCTGGCAGAAATGTTTTAAATCATAAACCAGTGTTGTTTCTGGCAGCTCTTTTAATTTTCGTCAAGGTCTTTTGGACGATAATACTTATTAGTCTTAGTCATGTTTTAGTCATTTCAAAATGTGTTGGTCGTCTTGTATTAGTCCACGTTTACACAAAAGGTTTTCGTCTGTAAAATTCAAAAGTTTTGTCCAAGAATAAATAAATTAAAGGTTTCCAACAATTTCAAACTTACATTGACAGACAAGCACATGTTGTAGCGTCTACAACAGACAACGCCAACTTGGTGATAATAGACATTCAGCAGGAAAACAGGACATTATTTTCAATTAATTTTACCCTTACCCACCATTGTATGTAAAAAAAAAAAAAAAAAAAAATTTTTAAGTTGAAAAGGATGCTCGCCATTAGCATTAGCCTATTGCTAATGTGAACATGAATGCTATGCTAATGCTACAAGTTACATTTACTGTGTGAGGCTCACTCACCACAGACCTTTAAAGGCTAAAACAACACTGCATATTCACTCTTGGCATCTGACCGTGTGTTTCAAAACAAGCAAGCCTGGAGAGGACACTGGTGAGTTGGCGGGGCGCAGCACATCACATGAGTGACACAACCAGACACTGCTACAATAGAGGCTAACTACTAGAGGTGTGCATCGGCACTGCCCTCACGATTCGATTCAGAAGGTCACGATTCGATTTGGTTCGATTCGGCAATGCATCGCGATGCCTTAAAGCCTGGGATGCGTTAAAATTCTAAAGCAAAGCATATTTTTCGTGAATCATGAGGCAACACAAGCGGTCAGACATTAAACAACTTTTTATTGGCTCTTGTGTCACTCCTGGTTGAAGTCAAATGAAAATACTTTCAGATATATATATTATAAAAAATAAAATAAAAAAACAGATCACAGCATTTAATTGGTGCTGTGAATGAGACCAGGGCTTTTTTAAAAAAATTTTTACACACAGTAGCAGCCTTTCACACAGTGCAACATCTGAACTCCTGTGCAAAATCAGTAATAACAGTCACTGTATTTTAGTAACATCGACCCATCAATAAAAATATTCAAGTAAATATAATGAAAAAGACAAAGAAAATATTGTAGTGCAGCAGCATCTTTATCGCAATATCAATCCAGGGATCAGTTCAGTTGCAAACAAAACATCAACTAAATTGCAATGTAGAACAAAAGTAAAATGTAGGCCTAGCCCACTATATATATGCAATCAACTTAGAAATGCAATCAGTAACTACCACATAACAATAAAAAATAATTGATTAAAATGAAGTGCAGCAGCATTTTAGCACCCATAACAATTTGTTTCAACATGAGGAAATATCAGTTTTTTGCAATCGAGAGAGCAGAGAGATCGTAGAGGTTAGATCGGGCTTAAAAAATCCAGCCCGACCCGACACGGCCCGCTGGTATTGAAGCCCGACCCGGCTTGGAGTGACGCGGAAAAAAAAAACGCAACAGCAGCAATTTATTTTCATTTCTTCGAGTTGGCAGAAGAAACGCAAAACAAAGTTTTGTTAATGTTTAAATAGTCTACATATTTATATGATCGATTTCGGCTTGTTGCCCGCATCGAATCGAATCGTCCATGCCCCGCATCGGGATGCATCGCCGCATCGATTATTGTTGACACCACAACTAACTACATATAAAAATATTGTACATTTTGAACATGTGGCGGAAACTATGGTGCACTTGTCACATCAGACAAAAACTGGCATTCGTCTCTTCATGTTTTAGTCTACCATGACACGTTTTAACTCGTAATTTTCTCGTCATTGTAATGAAAAATGTGTTTGTCGACGAAATATTTTTGTTATCGTTATTGTTGATGAAAACAACACTGACTTAAACACTATATTACAGCTTCACGAATCATTTTGCCTTTCTAATTGACCCTCCCCTCATCCAACCACGCCCACTTTACACCCGCAAACCAGGTCCTATGAGGCCCAGGCCGGTGCGGTCGCACCCCCAGCAACCCCCTAAGTTCCGCCCCTGGCCTTTATACCTACTATGGTCAAAACAGGTTATATACAGTAGATTAACAATGCAAAATAGTGCAAAAACAATGAAAAAAATCAAACAAAAATATACCATCAAACACTAAAAGTGTTTGGAGGAAGTCTTGTGGTTAGGTTTGTTTTTGGACCCATCACCTTTTCTACTCAATACATTCAATCAAGCCTCTCGAACACACACATATTTATATAAATACTATCCACTCTCCGAGTCGTCCGAATAATATGACACATCCTCATCATTAAATTGTTGAAAGAAAAAATAATCTCCAAACGATAAGACAAATGTTTTTTATGGATCACTTCTTTTACTTCAGTAATATTATTTTGAAGTATTGCTACTCTTACTTGACTAAAAAATTTGGCTACTCTACCCACCTCTGTCGTCATGGCGAGGCTTTAAATCTCGTTGTACTCTGTACAATGCCAATAAAGGTTTTCCATTCTATTCTAATAACAGCATTGAATCGTCTTTTTATATTTTTGGGGGGCTATACTTCCTTTAGGAGGTAAACGGCATGCTCTGTAGGGTTTTATTCAGGGGTAAAGACCCAGATTAAATTGAATAGGACTTAATTATTAGTTGGAAATACTGCCTCCAACCTATTTTGTTTTGGGGTGTTTAATCCACCTCCATTTGTATGCTTGCCTTTGTTGTGTATTGATAAACTTTAACGCCACTCATCTTGACAGGCGAACTAATAAGGACATGTTGCGGTGGCAGGAGTACAAGGTGAGGCTGCCGTCTTCATCTTAAAAACATGAGAGAAAGGTGCCGGATGCGGCGACCCGGCCTGGTATTTATGCGCTCGCTGAGCGCACTGTCGCGGAACACGCACAGGGTGAACCCTGACCCGGCCAACGGGGTGAATACCAATCGTGGCGTTTCGTCTCCTGTTTTTGCCAAAGGAATCAGGGATAGGCTCATATCGGGGATTACAGCTAATCCTGACACAACTGTGATACCGCAGACTGGAAATTAGTGGCGAGACAAATAAGTTTGTAATCACTTTGAACGACGGGCGCGAGAGTAGGATCAATAGGAGTTAATCGCCGTGATACATAAACATCGCAGAGCCCCTTAATCCCCGCATATGCTTTATTAGAATCTATTCAAACACCATCCACACCCACCCATGTCATGTGACTGCTCTGAGAATATTCATTCCGAACGTCTCCGCACCGTGAACCTCTTTGAGGATTTTTAGTCACAAAGGATCACTTCAAGTGTTGTCACTTCTCCTGGGCTCGATTATGGTTTTGCGGCATTTTTTGCCAGTGATGTCAATAATATCATCATACTAGGATTATTGATAAAAGTGTATTATAGCAGTAACGCGTTTATTTTTGCTGTAAACGTTGTGGCTCGACTATTGGATTAAAATGAATAGGAGTTTATATATTTTCACATTTTTGGGGAGTCATTCTACCATCTGCTTCCTGTACAGCTGGTAAAATACATGCTTTGTACACTAGAACTACCAAGGGTGAATCAGTTGTTAAAAATCCCTTTTGAATCCAGAGAAGGGTCATCTGACCCTAATCAGCATATCTTTTGTGAGCATTGAGGTCCTCGTTACTCATTCCCACTCGCAAAACCACAAGGTTGGATTGCTATAATTAGCATCTTGAGTGTTTGCAGGGCAGGGCTGACTTGGCTTTGTCGGACAGTGGACCGCTCAGGCAGCCAATCGGGCGGACAACCTTTTTAAATATTCCAAAAGCTGCAGTTTGCCTTTTGTACAAGGGACTGTGTGATAAAAAACTAGGGCTGTCAAAATTATCGCGTTAACGCGCGGTAATTAATTTTTTAAATTAATCACGTTAAAATATTTGACGCAATTAACGCACATGTCCTGCTCAGACAGTATTCTGCCTTTTGGTAAGTTTACAGCAAGGCTTTTTGTGCTGTCTAACAGCGAACTCTTGTGGTCGCTTTGCGACATGGTTTATTTTTTTCTTGCCAGTTCAATATGGCTGCACGACGTCTGGGGCTGACGCCTATGTTGTAATGTGCTTATATGATCCTTGGACAAGATTTGTCCGTAAGTATGGTTGTTGTAAAGAATGTACATATTATGTTAGTAAGCGAAATGTTCTATTTTTTGTATGAGACGCTTTTTTATGTTTAGTGAACCTGTATAGCGTGCTAAGCTAACGTTGTTGCTAATGCAATGCTTGTGTACTTTTATTTTTGTAGTTTTATGACGGTCTAAAGAGGACAATGGTTTGAGGCTATTTTATTAATAAATCAGATGAAAAAGGAAGTCTGATTATTAAGGCGTCGTTCACTAGCTGTCTAGCTTTGGAAAAAGTAGACGCTTCGGAGTGAGGACAGCATAGACAGATTTAAATGACAGTAGAGTGAAATGCCCACTACGGTCCTCATGTACCGTATGTTGAATGTACAATTTGATACAATGCCAATGGGTTTTCCCATTGGCAGTGTATCAAATACTTGTTCTCCCCACTGTATATATCCGTCTTGTGTCTTATCTTTCCATTCCAACAATTTATTTTACAGAATATAAATATAATTTACAGAAAAATATGGCATATTTTATAGATGGTTTGAATTGCGATTAATTGCGATTAATTACGATTAATTAATTTTTAAGCTGTAATTAACTCGATTAAAAATTTTAATCGTTTGACAGCCCTATAAAAAACACAACATTTTTTATGTGGTGACTTATGACACTTCGCCCTTTTCCTGGGACTTGGTGAATGGAGGTTGTTGCCGAAGCAATTTTTCCCTTTGCGCTTTCTTTGCGCCCACATGAGAGTGAGCCAATTCCTTTGCAAGACCCACCAAGAAGTCCACCCGTCTCTCTTGCCTTCCGGTGCATGCCTGATATAACACATATGCATTCAGTGCTGCCATGTCAATCATATTGTAGAACACGACGATTGGCCATCTCCATGTTCCTCCGTGTTTGACAAAGCTAAGGGAGCCCTGGATTTGCAAATATTCAAGATGCTAATTGCAGCTATCCAGAGTGAAACCCCCCCTTCACACCTTGGCAGCGACTCCACAGGAGTGTGTAGGCGGTTGTCTGCTGGATTGCTTGTTTGAGTGGTCCATTGTTTGACAATGCAAGTAGTCAGTTTGTTATCGTGGTCATTTGACGCCTTTCTAGGCTTTCTTTATAGCCAAAAAAGCTTGGGACTTCCAGTGTTTTAAAGAAACGCTTGGTAGTTTTTCAATTTTGGTCAATTTTGGCGACACCGTTGGACAAAAGTGGTCGTGTTTTGCCTTAAGGAAGACTGCGTTTCCCATGAGAACCAGCGCTGCGTTTCCAGGATGGCCAGTGCAAGCCAGCAAAGTGTCATAAAATCATCAATCAATCAAAAATCAATCTCTCGGTCGCCTGCAGATAAACTAAACAACATTTCTGTTCCCAGTGGCTTTTTGAAGGATGAGTAGTAATAAGGTAATGAATCCAGTTGTGGCTAAACAATAGCATATGACAGTTAGCAACTGTGTGGCTTAGTGTGGCTAACCCCCCGCCCCATCCCACATTGACGGGTGAGGAGCTCTGTTTGGCGACACACCAGCGAGCGAAAACTGGGCTTTTTTCCTCCTCAGATAAAACTTTTTGTCTCTTTTGTTGCTCTGCCATCTTTGCAGAATTCGCACGAAAGCGTTCGCATTGACTTCCGTCCTTATAATGAATGGGGAAAGTGACATATGCCGTAAAGCAGTCAGCACATTTGTAGTTTTATTTTGTGTGGCAAGGTTCCTGCCACCCTCCTCAAAATTAATTAGTGCCCGTGAAAGCGATACAAACCCACTGAAGATATAAAACAGGTGTCATTCAACTAGTTGTCAGTCTACATATTATCACAAATGTTCTGAAAAAGTTTTATAAACGTTGAAAAATTACCTAGTTTTGCTTTAAGTCTTAATAATGAAGGCGCAAAAGAGCACGAAAAGATTTAGCATAGGCCATAGTAATTTTGACAGTTATTTTCAGTAATGGCACAAAGCCTATTTGGTTGTCTGTATTGACAAGCTAACTCCCTTTACTGTCCTTAACCGCGTAAAGTGCATGCGCCTTAGGGTCAAAGTCTGGGAATTGACCAGGAAAAATATGATTACGAGAGAGCCAGTCAAACAAGGAGTACAGTTTTTAATTAGGTTTCTGGAATGGGGTTTAATGTTTCTACATCAAGTATTATAATTATATTTTAGACTCCTATCAACTCGAGCAAAGCCGTTGACGGATCTATAAGATCATTCTGAGGTTCATGGGCGAGAGAAATCGCTGCATTTTGTAAACACTTCCAATGTACTATTGATTACAAGACAGCAATAGTTGGACTTGTTTTTTTTTTTAATTACCTAATTAGGTAGATTTGAAAAGGCAAAATTGTGTGTATAGCACATTTCAACACAAGGTAATTCAAAGTGCTTAGCATCACATGAAAATTCCAAAAACACAAATAAAATGATACATAAAAGCCACAATAGATCAATACAGATTAAAAAAAATAGAAATACAGTAAAACCAAAGAAAATGAATAAAAAACAAAAGTCATATAACTTGAAATTCTGTCATATAACTTGAAACTCTAACTATTTGAGCAGTTATGACTGGGCTGTAGTAAATAATAGCGCTTTTAGCCCTGATTTAAAGGCGCTAACGGTTTCCAGTACACTTCAGACATTCTGGTAACTTGTTCTTGAGGTGAGGGGCATAGTAACTGAATGCTGCCTCACCCCCCTTGGGGATCTAGATGCTTTGGAGTCAAACAAATCAAAGTATTTTTGTCCGAGGCCATTAGGTGTTTTGTAGTATTTTTATAGTCTATCCTTTGACTCACAGGAAGCCAGTGTAGCATTTTCATTACCAGTGTAATATGGTTGTGTGGTTGTATTTTTAAGGACTCTGGCAGCAGCATTTTATATTCCCGCTAGCTTCCTGACTGATTTTTTGTTTTGACCTGTAAATACATTATTGCAATAGTCCAATCAACTAAATATGAATGCCTGAATATGTTTTTCCATGTCTTGTTTGGACAAAAATCCCCCTAATTCTGGCTGTATTTTTCGGTGGTAAATGGCAGATTGAGTGGCAAATTTTAGATGGCTGTCGAAGTTTAGATTTGAGTCAATAATTTATGCTAAGATTTAGTATATTTGAATTTAATCATTGAACACAATATGTTTTGAGGAATCAGTCAAAGTACAGTGTATCACAAAAGTGAGTACACCCCTTGCATTTCTGCAGATATTTAAGTATATCTTTTCATGGGACAACACTGACAAAATGACACTTTGACACAAAGAAAAGTAGTCTGTGAGCAGCTTATATATTAGAGTTAATTCATTTTCCCCTCAAAATAACTAAAAATATAGCCATTAATATCTAAACCCCTGGTAACAAAAGTGAGTACACCCCTTGGTAAATACATACATCCCTAAATGTCCAAATTGAGTACTGCTTGTCATTTTCCCTCCAAAATGTCATGTGACTCGTTACAGGAGTGCTGTCAGCATTGCTGCAGCGATTAAAGAGGTGGGGGGGTCAGCCTATTAGTGCTCAGATCATACGCCGCAGTCTACATCAAATTGGTGTGCATGACTGTCACCCCAGGAGGAAGCATGTTGTCAGTGTTGTCCCATGAAAAGTTAGAGTTAAATATCTGCAGAAATGTGAGGGGTGTACTCACTTTTGTGATACACTGTATACACCATGTGGGGTTGGCTGCCCTGAAATCACATGGTAGTGAATGATAAAGGTAAAACCTGTATTTTTAGTTTTCTCAGTGTTTTACACTATCTTGGTTCGTTATCTGAAAGATGCACGTAATAGGACACACCTGTCAGTAATACTTTGCAATACTTAACAACATCCGCTTTGGGTTTTTCAATCTGTGCGCGTCCAGTCAAGACAAGAAAGCTGGACAGATGAAATTGATGTCGGAGGCTGCTCGCAGCACAGCCATGCAGGCTGTTCACCTCTTGAGCGCCATTCATCACGCCACTCCTTCTGCTCCTCTTACTCCGAGGCCTCCTGGTCCCAGGAGGGCATCCGGGCCGAGTTCATAACACGCGAGCGGGCGGGTCGACGGTGGCCCTGTTGGTGGTGAAGGTAAAAAAAAATGTAATTTCAAGCCGCCCCAGAGGTCAGCGCAGCAGAGCGGCCGCAACCATCCATCAGATAAATCAGCTTTAAGGCCAAAGCAATCCACTTAGTGGCTGCGCCTGCTGACAACCTCATGTGCTCGCGTCCATTGTTCTTCAAACATGGCGGGTGAGAGTCATTGGTCTTCATATGAGTAAAATGATTTTCTTGGATAAAATAAAAACAAGATAAGATTGTAGTCGTGGTTCGTAGCATGTTGCTATTAATCGCCTGTTTAGTAGGTAAAATATGTCCTTTATAGGGTTTGTTCAGGTGATTAATAAAAATAAATTAATTATTGTAAGATTAATTTAACTTCGTAATCCTTTATCTTTACAAAATACTTAGTATTTGTATCTGTATTTGTGAACGCTACTGTTAATCCGCTACTTTAGGCTACACTAGCAGTGTATTATACCAATCAGATGTAACAATACATCACATGACCACATAAAAGCTTGCAGTCGGAAGTCCTATGATGACCTGTTCAATCACGTGGCGTCTTTAAAGTGCTTTAAAAAAAAATTTATTTGACTTCGCTACCATCAACATTACTCGAAAGTGCGGATTTTAACCTCTCCCCCAGTTTTTATTTGGCACCAATAGACCACGGAAAACCGGAGATATGATTGTTTTAATTTCATGTGTTCATATGTTTTTTTGGACAGTTGATATTTCATTTCTGTAGATTTTTTATGTCAGAATTCGATATTTTTGGTGTATTTGGGGGAGGGGGGGCTAGTATGTAATAGGTTATAGTACAGCATAATAAAAATAACAGTTCATACAGATGACGTGCTGAGAAAATATATATTATTGTTTTTATAAAAATCAGACATTGTAAGCCAGGGGTGTCAAGTCGGTCCTCAAAGGGGGTGCTGGATTTCATTCCAACCAAACCAGAAGAATATCTATTCACCTATCTGGTGTCTTACAAGTGTAATCAGTTGATTGCAGTCAGGTGCTGCTTTTTTTTAGCAGAAATCTCATTGGTCGAACAAAGACCAGGACCCACTGCAGCCCTTTGTGAAATCAGTTTGACACCACTGTTGTAAGCAGTTACTTTAGTATTCTTTTTACACCATTCTTACTTGAGTAAGTTTTTGGACGACTTCTTTAACTTGAGTGATATAATTTTGAAGTAACGCTACTTATTATTTTTGGCTGCTCTACCAACCACTGCTATACAATACAGTGGTACCGCTACGTACAAATTGAATTCGTTCCAGGAAGAAATTTTCGTTTGTCGGGGAATTTTCCCATAAGAATATATTATAATTCGATTAATTTGTTCCACAGCCCAAAAAACCTACACTAAATCCTTCATAAATACTGTATGTACAATCACAAATACCAATTACACATAGCAAAACAGATAAATTATAACTACGAATCGGAATTATAATAATAATAATACTGTAATGAATTGGGTTCTATTGTGGCGGTTGCGTTTTGCATGCTGTTCCATGTGACTGACGAGAGAAGTGCGGAAGAGTTGAAACTTTTTTCTTTCCCTTTTCATGTTCTGTTGTTGTTGGCGTCGGCTACAGCGGACAGTCGCCGTGTTGTGTTGCACAAGTCCTGAAATAAATTACGCAGCTGCCGATTTCCTTGCTGATTTTACAATGATAATAATTATCACTTTAACTTATAACGACTGGTGAACGGAGGTTGAAGGAGGACCATCGAGTTCGTAGACAAATTCCAGTAGTATTGTCGAGTAAGTTCACTGACGCGCACACCCCGCTCAGATTCTTCTGTCATTACCATTTAATTTCAATGGTAAGCGTCACCTTTTTCCTTTTTTCACCACCTGCACTAACCTTCTTGGGATCCATGTTGATATATCTAACAAGAAAATACGCCGTGCAGCTGTCTTGCTACAAAACAATGAAGTTGCAAGGCTGTAGTAAATCGTAATTCGAGCATGTCGTCACATGCCGAGACAAATGATGGCCCGAATTTTACGTCATAAACGGTCAGATATCGAAAGTATCCTCTGTCAAGGCGACATAATAAAACCTCAATCCCCTTTTGAAAATATTACTCACTGGGAAAGACATTTAGATTTTTTTTTTTTTTACCTTTACAAACCATGAAAATAAATATATATTTCATCCATTTACAGTGGGAGGAAAATGTTGGGTTTCTCAGGATGCCGAAAGCTTTGCAGCCCAGCACAGCAAAAAATAAAATTAAAAATTACCAAACCGGACCATATTAATTATTCATCCGTACACTTATTATTAATATTTTTAATGACATTTTTTATGGGATGACGACTTTTACCTGGGTAATATTACAGTGATCCCTCTACTTCGCGCACTGGAGTTGCTTATTCAAGTTAACGATGATTGACAGACGTTAAGGTTTGATCTTGCCATAGATGCTTGGAAGCCAAAACTTCAATGCAATGCATGCGTTTACTACTGCATGAGCAGCTTGAGCGGATTTGAGTGGACTCACTCAATGAAGCATTTAATAAAGACAAGCATTTTTCTACTTTACTCTTGTTTAAAAATAATTCGGTGGAACAGTAACATGTTTAAAGCTTATCATAATTATAATTTGGGGGGAAAAAGTGAAAAATGTTTTATGTGTATCTCTTTCCAATGCTAAATCTGAAAAACGTAGGGCTGTCAAACGATTAAAAAAATTTAATCGAGTTAATCACAGCTTAAAAATTAATTAATCATAATTAATCGCAATTCAAACCATCTCTAAAATATGCCATATTTTTCTGTAAATTGTTTGAATGGAAAGATAAGGCACAAGACAGACATAAACATTCAGCATACTGTACATAAGTACTGTATTTGTTTATATATATATATATATATATATAACAATAAATCCACTAGATGGCATTAAAATTATTAACATTGTTTCTGTTAAAGGGATCCACGGATAGAAAGACTTGTAGTTCTTAAAAGATAAATTTGAGCACAAGTTATAGTAATTTTATATTAAAACCCCTCTTAATGTTTACGTTTTGATAAAATTTGTAAAATCTTCAATCAGAAAATAAACTAATAGCTCGCCATTGTTGACGTCGCCGAGTGGGACGTTACATGGGCTCCCTGCCGTTCTCCCACTGTGTCTTTAACTACGTAAAGTAGTGATTGAAATACATCAAAAGGTGTCAATGGTGAGTTTTAAATTAGAGATCTAGCCAAGGCAAAGTCTGAGTAAGTTTTATGTGTATTTTGCATAGCTATTTTGTTGGGAATGCCAGTTCTCTTTGCATCGAGCGCTTTTCTTTTTGTGAAAATTATTCTTTTGTGAGATAGGAATATTATTGTTGTTGTGCTTTCACTAAATGATACTGTAGCAACTTAACTGTTCTGCCAAAATGCATGATGGGAAGTTGGGCAACCATGACTGTCAGTGGTGGCTGCAAATGGTATACAGTATGTTGTGCATTGTGTTCAATTTGGCGTGTTAAGAAAAAGATTGTCTCCTGTCATTCTTTCCCACGTTGTTCACCACAATACTTATATTTGTTGTGAAAGAGTTGCCAAAGCGTAAGTCAATAAAAGACGCGGTCCAATGAACGCCTGTGTCCACTCGCATTTCTCTGCCTTTTAGCTCTCAATGTGCTAAAACGGCGTCTTTGTAAACTGTTTGAGGCAGCGCATGAACGGGTCATTCGTGCATGCGTTAATTGCGTCAAATATTTTAACGAGATAATTAAAAAAATTATTACCGCCAGTTAATGCGATAAATTTGACAGCACTAAAAAAATTCATTGAACAGAATTTTTTTTTTTTTTGGGGGGGGGGGGTGTCACTACATTGCGGTTTTTCACTTATCGTGGCGTGTTCTGGTCCTTTATCACTGTATTTTGAAGTAACCCTACTAGCTTCTCTACCCACCTCTTGTATTTGTTGTAATCTAGCGCTAGAACCAACACATGAAGCATTCCCACATAATACTTGACGAGCCATTTCAGCAAAAATGAATACTAATCATGTCATCATTCATTAGTGAATTGCTAAGTGAGACTCATTGAAAATAAATGTTTTAAAGCAGAACCATACAAGTTTTCTACGCATTTTGCTGTGGCTGTCATCATTTCCATTAAAGCTAATCACCATCCTCGCTCATCACGCAATGTACTTTCTCAAACACGCCGTGCCCATTATTTCTCTCTTACACGCCGCTATCGCTGCAATTAGCTTCGCCGTCCTTAGCACACGGACACCTGAAACCCATATTACTTGCACTGGCTCGTTTCACTCCGCTAATGATCTTACATAATCCGCAATCTGGGCCACCGTGTGCCTTGGACCCGCCGTGGGACGCCGAGCCTCGCGCTGAAAAGATCTCGATCCTTGTCTTACGGCTGATTTTTTTTTTTTTTTTTTCTTGCTTTATTTAAATTATTCATCGGGAATCCTCGGCGCCGCATGCTGCGCCTCTTAATAAGTCATTAAGGGCTATCAGGGGAAAAGCTGATTAGCGACGCACAATGACTTAGCTTAGCTCGGCCGCGGGCGCCCTTTTGTATCTACGTTTCTGTACTAGGATAAGTTTGGACTTATCTGCACCTCCACTTAACGCACACAGGCATGAGAAAAACTATAGTGTTTTTAGGTTTTGAGTCACGAACATGGTCATGAATGAAAAATGCTCGTATCTCTAGGCATGGAGACAAAGAAAACGTTTTAACACGTTCCCTCTTCATTGTAGATGGAGTTTTTGTTCTGCTGTTTGGTCTTTCCTGCATTTTTCAGGTGCTATTAGCCACCTTTTGGGGCACGGCTTGACGATCATGAATTTTCAATGTGGAGAAGCCCACCACCGCTCGTCTCCGTCTTCTGCGGCGTCATTACGTATTCCGTTACTTTTTAATCCGCCCGCGCGCACTCTGTAAGAATGTTATCGCACGACGTCCTCACTTCGGGATTGCGACTACTATCTTTGCCCTGGATCTATACAGGTACAACGAGGACGTTAACCCTTATGACATTTTTTAGTTTGGAGCGGCTGCTTATGTTGAGTATGCCTGAAACAGCTGCTTCTCGGAATTCTAAACTCTTACAGAAAAAAAACATGTTGCTGTTCGGTTAAAAATTGCTTATTTTGTTGTTATTTTTTGTTTGCGCTAGTTCTAGATCATTGATCAGCAATCGCAATTCAAACCACCTATAAAAAATGCCATATTTTTCTGTAAATTATTGTTGTAATGGAAAGATAAAACACAAGACGGATATATACATTCAACATACGGTACATAAGTACTGTATTTGTTTATTATAACAATAAATCAACAAGATGGCATTAACATTATTAACATTCTCTTAAAGCGATCCATGGATAGAAAGACTTGTAGTTCTTAAAAGATAATATTAAAATTTGTAAAATTTTTAATCAAAAAAATAAACTAGTAGCCCGCCATTGTTGATGTCAATACTTACACCATGCTCACTCATTGTGCTTAAACCCATAAAATCATTTGGACCCAAGTGCCAGCAGAGGGCGTCAAACACCAAAAAACAAGTAACAAGCATCAAATATTTTAACGTGATTAATTTAAAAAATTAATTAACGCCCGTTAACGCGATAATTTTGACAGCCCTACTATAAAGATTGCATCAGTTCGACAATTTGTGAGTACATAGATCCCTCGATTTGCAAAAATCCGCGAAGTAGGGGTGCAGTTTATTTATATGTTTTTTTTGGGGGGTGGGGGGGGGTTCAATGTATTTATTTGGATTTAACAACATTGGAAAGCGATGCAGATTTAACATTATTTCCCCTATTTCCACCAAAGTATAGTTTAAAGCAACACTTTGTAACTTGTCAGTTTTTGTCAGTTTTTGCCAATTTTAGCGACGCCGGTGGACAAAAGCGGTAGTGTTTTGCCTCAATGAAGACTGTTTCCCATGAGGTCCAGCGCACAGTGAATACATGTCCCGGTCGCCTGCAGATGGATTAAACGACATTTCTGTTTCCAGCAGTTGTGTGAAGGATGACTAGTAATAAGGTAATGAATCCAGTTGTGGCTAAACAATAGCATATGACGGTTAGTGTGGCTTAATGTGGCTTACCCCCCACCCCACCCGACTCGGCAGCACTGACGAGTTTGGTTAAGGGTGGGGGGGTCTCACAACAGCGAGTGAAAGCCTGACCAATGTTTATTCTTGAGTATCCTTGTATCCTGGTAGCCTTTTTTTCCCCTCTTCGGACAAAACTTTTTGTCTCTTTTGTTGCTCTGCCATCTGTGCAGAATTCGCACAAAAGCGTTCGCATCAATTCTGTCTTTATAATGAATTGGGGGAGTGCCGTATGCCAGAAAGCATTCAGCACGTTTGTAGTTTTTTTTTTGTAGTTTTTTTGTGTGGCAGGGTTCCTGCCACCCTGTTCAAAGCAATTAATCGCGTTACAATATTTGACGCAATTAATGCACAAATGCCCCACTCAAACAGATTAAAATGACAGCACAGTGAAATGTGTTCATGTTTTGTTTTTCAGAGTTTTGTCGCCCTCTGCTGGCGCTTGGGTGCGACTGATTTTATAGGCTTAAGCACCCATGAGCATTGCGTAAGTAATTATTGACAACAATGGCGGGCTACTAGTTTATTTTTTTGATTGAAAATTTTACAAATTTCATTCAAACGAAAACATGAAGATGGGTTTTGATATAAAATTTCTATAACTTGTACTAACATTTATCTTTTAAGAACTACAAGTCTTTCTATCCATGGATCGCTTTAAGAGAATCTTATTAACGGTAATGCCATCTTGTTGATTTATTGTTATAATAAAGAAACACAGTACTTATGTACCGTATGTTGAATGTATATATCCATCTTGTGTCTTATCGTTCCATTACAACAATAATTTACAGAAAAATATGGCATATTTTATAGATGGTTTGAATTGCGATTAATTGTGAATAATTACGATTAATTTTTAAGCTGTAATTAACTCAATTAAAAATTTTAATAGTTTGACACCCCTTATATATATATATTAGGGCTGTCAAAATTATCGCGTTAAGGGGCGTTAATTAATTTTTTTAATTAATCACGTTAAAATATTTGACGCAATTAACGCAGATGTCCCGCTCAGACAGATTCAAATGACGGTACAGTAAAATGCTCACTTGTTAATTGTGTTTTATGGAGTTTTGCCGCCCTCTGCTGGCGCTTGGGTGCGACTGATTTTATAGGCTTCAGCACCCATGAGCATTGTGTAAGTAATTATTGACATCAACAATGGCGGGCTACTAGTTTAATTTTTTATTTAAAATTTTACAAATTTTATTAAAACGAAAACATTAAGAGGGGTTTTAATATAAAATTTCTATAACTTGTACTAACATTTATCTTTTAAGAACTACAAGTCTTTCTATCCATGGATCGCTTTAACAGAATGTTAATAATGGTAATGCCATCTTGTTGATTTATTGTTATAATAAACAAATACAGTACTTATGTACCGTATGTTGAATGTATATATCCATCTTGTGTCTTATCTTTCCATTACAACAATAATTTACAGAAAAGTATGGCATATTTTATAGATGGTTTGAATTGTGATTAATTGCGATTCATTACGATTAATTAATGTTTAAGCTGTAATTAACTCGATTAAAAATTTTAATCGTTTGACACCTCTAATATATATATATATATATATATATATATATATATATATATATATATATATATATATATACAGTGCTGCTCGAAAGTTTGTGAACCCCACAGCGATGGTCAGATTTTTTGTAAAAAAAACTAAAATAACCTTATTAAATGTTAAGTTATACCCAAATCCACAATACTGACATTCCAAATAATGGACTGAAACAAAAGAAATAGTTATATTGTCATTCTTTATTTAACAAAAGTGGTTGATTTAAGAAAAACTATCATGTGTGCAAAAGTATGTGAACCCCTTCAGTTAATAGGATATTGCGCCTCCTTTTGCAGAGATTACCTCAACCAAACGGTTTCTGTAGTGACTAATCAGCCTCTCACATCTACTTTGGGGGATTTTTGCCCATTCTTCCTTGCAGAACGCAGTCAGTTGAGAGAGGTTTGATGGGCGTCTGGCATGAACTGCTCGCTTCAGGTCCCGCCACAGCATTTCAATGGGATTTAGGTCAGGACTTTGACTGGGCCAGTCCAGAACACGAATCTTCTTCTTTTTCAGCCATTCCTTGGTTGTATTGCTGGAATGCTTTGGATCATTATCATGTTGCATGATCCACCTTCTGCCAAGCTTTAACTTCAAAACAGATGGCGTCAGGTTATGTTCTAGGATTTGACAATATTCCTCAGAATTCATGATTCCCTGGACTATGTGGAGTTGTCCAGGTCCTGAGGATGAAAAGCAAGCCCAGATCTTGACATTCCCACCTCCATGCTTCACTGTTGGGAGAAGGTTCTTTTGGTGGTATGCAGTGTTGACTTTTCGCCAGACATGGCGGTTTTGGTTGTGACCAAACAGTTCAATTTTGCACCTACATCAGTTGATGAAAACTCTTTTTAATTTAGTCTCGACAACACAACTGTTAAAAAAACAAAAAAAAAACTACTGAATTGATTGATTAGGAAATCAGGTTGAAATAATAGAAAATTCCAAAATGTTGAGGGGGTTCACAAACTTTTGAGCAGCACTGTATATATATATATATATATATATATATATATATATATATATATATATATATATATATATATATACGTATACGTATGTTTGTATTCTGTGGTGCGTATTTAACAAAGGGTTATAGCCTCCTTTTATTAAGCAGAATACGTGCTCACTAATTGCACTTTTATTCACATTGCACTCATGCACAGGGGAGGAACTCGGGGTGCTGGGGGTGCGACTATAACCAGGCCTGGGCCTCTAAGGCGAGGCTCATTTTGCAGGTATTAATGCACAATTCCGATTTTTTGTCATATGTTTTTGGGCTTGCCCGTTCAGACTGCCTCTGTCCACTAAGCATGTTCAAATATTACGCATGCGCGCTAAGTCGTACTGAGCAAACTGACCCGTCCATCAAAACAAATGACTACTCATGCTCTGCTCTAGGGTGATCATATTTTGATTTCCAAAAAGAGGACACAAATAATAGACATAAATAATCCCCGTTTATACGGATTGATAGAATGCATGCACCGTATGTGTGTGCGTCATGCATGGACACACACACATACAGTCAGTTTACCCCGACTCTCAGCCATGTAAGCAATATTTAAATACACTACTGCTCATTTCGCACACCGAAGAAAACCGAGCATTCTCAGGCTTGCCCCTCCCATTTTATTATTTTTTTTATGACTGTTGTCAAGCCCGTCTCTTCCCAAAAAGCCGAGCGCTAATGTACAGCTCCATCGCTGCTGTCCTCTGTGCCTCTCGCTCTTTGCTGACGTAATTGCGATGTGGGAGATTTGACAGTTCAGACCGCAGCCACATTCTGAAAAAATGTGGGCCCCGATCGGTTTTAAAAGGGTCCACTTCTATGCGACTTGTCATGTTCAGACAGTTAAGTTAATTGCTCACTCGAGTTGAAAAAACATGAAAAAATCGGATTAGTGCATTAAGACCTAGCCTAAAGGAATAGGCGGAGTTTGACTTTTGGGGCAAGGGAGGCACAACATGTTGATGAACCTGAAACGCAGTGCCAGCAATTAAATTAACGTACAAGAATATTTATAATAATAAGTTGACATTGAGCGTTTTTGTTTCCCATCATTCTTGAGGGGAATTCTAAAACAGGCTGCTTAGGCAATACTTTTCACCAATATCATCATCCATTGAATATGGTACGCCCGCCGGTGTTGTGCCAATGTAGTTACCCCAGTCAAAAATTGTATCCCCTGGGCAGAGCCATATGCAGGTAGATTTGTCTTTATTATTCACTCCAAAAAAATAAGTTGTTTCAATCAAAATAAATATTTTCAACCAAAAAAAAAGTTGCTTCAAAAAAATATATATATATGTTGGAATGCAAAAATAAATTTGAAACTCAAAAAAATGCATCTGAACACTATTTCTTTTCCATTTTATTTTATTATTTTTATTTTTTATTTTATTTATTTATTTATTTATTTTATTTTTTTTTTGCTAGGGCATTTTTTGTCTTTATTATTCAATCAAAAAATAAGTTGCTTCAAAAGAAATATATTTTCAAAAAGAAAAATCAGTCCAAAAAAAATTTTAATGATCTAAACCTTAATTATTTAATTCCAAATACAGTTGCTTCAATCAAAATAATATTTTCAAATAAAGATAAAAAGCATTTGAAAAATTGCCCTCTCCCAATTTCTTTTTTTTTTAATTATATGCAAAGCAAATGACCTTCTAAGTTGCTAGTCACATGATCTGTTCGAAAAATAATTTTGACCCATTATAAAAATGTTTTTTTTTTTTTGTTCATTTAATTCATTTTTGTTGCAGTTTTATTGCTTTACAACTTTTTTATATATAGGAAAGTCAATTACATGCAATGACACTTTTCGGCCATCCTTACCCTGGTCTGCAGGTGTAAAGTGGGCGTGGTTGGGCTAGGAGAGAGTTAAACAGAAAGGTAAGATGATGCACGGAGGAATTAAAAAAAGAGTTTGTTGCGTGACTGACGATAAGCCGCAGCCCACCAAATTTGACACGAAAACGGCATTTGTTCATAGATAAGCCGCACTGGACTATAAGCTGCAGTTGTCCTCACTGTATCATGGGATATTTACATCAAAATATATTAACCGGTACAACCTTATTTGACAGCGGCATCATATCAAAAAATCAAAAATTGATATTGGATATCAAAAATTGATATTCAATATTTTCTGCGTCCTATATGGTATACTGGGGACAGGTTTCAATAAGCTTTGGCTTCTTCTGTCAGCCCTTTTCTTTTCGGGTTGAATTAATTGTAAACCCATATAAATGCTGTATGTTTGTTTGGATTTGTCATGCCTGAAGGGAAAATAAATAAATAAATAAAAATATGACTGACTGTCATAAGACCAAATGAACCATCATTAAAACTTTGAACCAATTAGTGCAAAGCTTTATTGCTTCAAGAAGCTTCATTTGACCATCACTGATTCCTTGGGGGAGGCAGTCAACCTCTGCTGCCACCTGCTGTTGACTGTTGTCATCCAACATGCCTGTTAGCATGCATTGCAGCGCTACAGATGTAAATATCAAAAGTCATGTTCTGTGCTAAATATTTCTTCAGTTACTGTTCCAATTGTTTCATCAATTGCTAGTTATGGTATTTGCTAACACTTTATTTGACAGTGGTGCCATAAGACTGTCATTACACAATCATAATTATGACATGTCTCTGTCCTGAGCATTCGTGAATGCTTATAACAGATGTCATTAAGTGTTGTCCGGCAAATGATCTCACTTGTGAATGGATGCAAAAGATCCAAGATGCACAAAAATTGAGTTAGTGACATAATTTGCCAAATGACACTGAATGACATAAGCATTCAGTAATGTCCATGATAGTGTCATGTCATAATTGTGATGATCTTATGACAGTCTTATGACACCGCTGTCAAATAAAGTGTTACCTAAAAAAAAAATCAACAAATAAACCGCACTGGACTATAAGCCACAGGTATCGAAATGAAGGAAAAAAGTAGCGGCTTATAGTCCGAAAATTACGGTACACACACTTAAAGCTGGTTATAAGCTAAACTGTCCTTAATATTCATAAAAATCACATCTTGTCAACATCAAAATTATCTTTGACTCCAAAACGTCTTTGATATTTACTGCTCAAAGTTCATCGAAGACTAAATTATCTTCTTTGCTTACAAAAACACGTGTCAGGCAGAAGCGCGCGCAATACCCACGTCCTCGCCTCCAAACCCCCAGGTGGCGCCGCGCGTCTTCATCACAGCAGTGACAGCTTGCCAACCTGCCGGCAGCAGACGGCGACGGCGCTTCCCCCGGCGCCGTCTCCATCAAAGAGACGAGACTCGTGAGCAGAAGTGGGTCAGCCACCGAGTGTCGACGTGACGAGCGTCTCCCATCCGCGCGACAAATCACCGATCTGTACGCGTTTGTTTTTGTTTCTTATGGAACATGACACCTTATTCATCTGCGCTCACGACTAAAATGTCAAAACTAGAAGAAACGCGAGAGGACCCCCGCCAAGGCCAAACACTCCTAATATAGATCAACTTCACAAATGCAAACTTCCTGTTAAGGTCTCGGGTTTTTCCTTGAAGATTAAAGACGAGGAAATGAAGAGAATAAATGTGAAGCCGTGCGTTATGAAGTTATAGATGTGAATTAAATGTGCTGCATATCAGCAAAGAAAACAAAGTTGTGAGCTCGACAATACAAAAGTGATGAGTTGCGATGAATAATGATTATTTTGAAGAAAAAGGCTGCGCTAAACTAATGTGTGTACAGATGATTAATGGCATTAATACGTTTTGCAGGATATTAACTTTCCTTAATGCATCTCATTTCCCTACTGCCAGCGAGCGCTCGGCAAAAAAGCCGCGAGGTGACTCAAAGCTTTTCGCGCGTTAAAGGCCAGTCTTGCACTTCTCATTTATTCATGCTTCCTCTTTATTTGTGTCCAAAGTGTGACGATTGTTTTAAGTTATTTATCGAGCCTCCCGTACAGGACTTTCATTAGGGAGAGCTGTCGACCCGCTGGAGTCTTTCTGCACAAGCTTCAATTATGCTGCGTCTCTTCTTGTCACGCGGATCAAAGGCCAGATGAAAAGCAAGAGTAGGCAAGAATAAGCAATTACTTTTTTTTGTACAGAACGGCCACAGCCAACAGACTTATTATTAGGTGAAAAAGAACCCTCGTCACATCATGAAATTAGAACTGGGATTTGACATATGGCGTAGATCTAGAGCAGGGTTCGGTAAACCGGGGCTCAGGAGCCACATGCGGCTCTGAACACATCTGATGCAGCTTGGTTTTACAGTGGGGCAAATAATTGTGCAAGATCTCCCATTTGAAAATATTAGAGAGGCCTGTAATTGTAAACATGGGTAAACCTCAACCATGAGAGACAGAATGTGATAAAAAAACAGAAAATCACATTGTTTGATTTTTAAAGAATTTATTTGCAAATCATGGTGGAAAATAAGTATTTGGTCAATACCAAATGTTCATCTCAATACTTTGTTATGTACCCTTTGTTGGCAATTACGGAGGCCAAATGTTTTCTGTAACTCTTCACAAGCTTTTCACACATTGTTGCTGGTATTTTGGCCCATTCCTCCATGCAGATCTCCTCTAGAGCAAGTGATGTTTTGGGCTGTCGTTGGGCAACACGGACTTTCAACTCCCTCCAGAGATTTTCTATGGGGTTGAGATCTGGAGACTGGCTAGGCCACTCCAGGACCTTGAAATGCTTCTTACGAAGCCACTCCTTTGTTGCCCTGGCTGTGGGTTTGGGATCATTGTCATGCTGAAAGACCCAGCCACGTTTCATCTTCAATGCCCTTGCTGATGGAAGTAGATTTTGACTCAAAATCTCTCGATACATAGCCCCATTCATTCTTTCCTTTACAAAGATCAGTCGTCCTGATTCTTTTACAGAAAAACAGCCCCAAAGCATGATGTTTCCACCACCATGCTTCACAGTGGGTATGGTGTTCTTCGGATGCAATTCAGTATTCTTTCTCCTCCAAACACGAAAACCTGTGTTTCTACCAAAAAGTTCAATTTTGGTTTCATCTGACCATAACACATTCTACCAGTCCTCTCTAGCGATCCACAGACGGGCCTGGACATGTACTTTCTTCAGCAGGGGGATGTCTGGCAGTGCAGGATTTGAGTCCCTGGCGGCGCATTGTGTTACTGATAGTAGCCTTTGTTACTGTGGTCCCAGCTCTCTGTAGGTCATTCACTAGGTCCCCCCATGTGGTTCTGGGATTTTTGCTCACCGTTCTTGTTATCATTTTGATGCCACGGGGTGAGATCTTGCATGGAGCCCCAGATCAAGGGAGATTATCAGTGGTCTTGTATGTCTTCCATTTTCTAATAATTGCTCCCACAGTTGATTTCTTTACACCAAGCATTTTACCTATTGTAGATTCAGTCTTCCCAGCCTGGTGCAGGTCTACAATTTTGTCTCTGGTGTCCTTCAACAGCTCTTTGGTCTTGGCCATAGTGGAGTTTGGAGTGTGACTGACCGAGGTTGTGGGCAGGTATCTTTTTTTACCGATAATGAGTTAAAACAGGAAACATTAATACAGGTAACGAGTGGAAACTCGTTAGAAGAAGTTAGACCTCTTTGACAGCCAGAAATCTTGCTTGTTTGTAAGTGACCAAATACTTATTTTGCACTCTAATTTGGAAATAAAATGTAAAAATCAAACAATGTGATTTTCTGTTTTTTTTTTTCACATTCTGTCTCTCATGGTTCCCCATTCTGTTTCTCATGGTTGTGGTTTACCCATGTTAACAATTACAGGCCTCGCTAATCTTTTCAAGCAGGAGAACTTGCACAATTGGTGGTTGACTAAATACTTATTTGCCCCACTGTAGATTCAACTCAAGATTTTTCCGACTTAGGAGTATTTTAGATCAAAAGTTACTTAGGTTCGCTAGGAAGGTTGGCTACAACAGAGCCTTCCTGAAAAGTCTACTGCTTTAAGATGGCTGTTATTTACTAACGCCAGAGAGTTGATCATTTCGCGTCTAATTCTCTATACTTTTTCTAACGCTGCTGTGTGTGTCATTTCGCATCTAGTTATATATACATATGATATCTACTTGAGCATCATTTGGACGTAGTTTGTAGGCTATCGGCTACAGTCATGTATTATTGGAGACACCGAGCATCACGTTTGAAACGGTGTCACAACTCCCTTCCCTTCACCCCACTCCTGCTCTGCCCTCTCGTCTCCGTGAGTCAGTGTCTTTCAGACTTTTCTCGCGTCATTCAACCAACGTAGTAACGCATAGTAACGCACGCCTTTACATCCTCAGTAAAGGTAACGGCGTTGCCAAGATGAGACAAGTAATTAATTAGATTACTCACTACTGAAAAAAAATATCTGTTATACTCTAATGCCGTTATTAACAATACTGTTTACTAACCTTTCATTTAAATATTGTATAAATGCGAAATTATATTGGAGGTATTGCCTCCTCGGCAGCCACCCTCCGCAAACATGTTTTACATGTCGGTTGGCCCTCCTCCTCTAAGCTGCTGCCATCGGTGACTTTTCTGTAGCCGAAGTATTCCCATACCAGCAATTTTGTTTTCTTCGATGGGGGATAAAGTTCAGGACTTTCACCTCCTCCAGCCATCATGTAGCACAGCTTACTCAATGACACTGAGCAACAACCGGTGAGGGACGGTTGAGCCTTACAGCTGCAAGCAAGGGATTTCCTCATGCATTTTTGGAACATAAGAAATAGTTAATACCTTAGGGACGGTATGACGGAAAATTTTTACAATTTCGAAACCTTGACGTTTTCATACCACGGTATACCTTGAAACCGGTAATCGGCACATGTCTACTTGTGAGGCTAAAACATAACGAGATGGATGCCACGTCTGACAAGACGAGAACAGTTGCTATAGTTTCCGTCAAAAGTTCACATCATGTAACATTTTCTTATTGTATGTGTAGTTAGCCCCGCACACATGCTTACCCACCAGCCAGTGAGTGAGTATGTGTCCACTCTAGGCTCTTTTTGTGAAACACATGGGTCAGGTGCTGCTTGGTAAGTTTTGTCATCTTCTCATTGCTAGATATGCTGTTGCCTTAGTCTTTGGAGGTCTGTGCTGAGTGATCATCACACACTAAATGTAACTGAGCGTTAGCATAGTGTTAACGTTAGCATAGTGTTTGCGTTAGCATTAGCATTTAGCTTGGTGAGTGTCGTCGTAAACTGGAAAACTTTTACATACAGTTCATGGCATCCAGGTGAGTTTGATTAATTGAAAATAAGGTACTGTTTTCCTGCTGAGTGTGTATTATCATCACGAAGACGGTGATGTCCTTGTACACTCTACACCACACTCTACAATTGTTGGAAATCTTACATTTTTTATTCATGGACTAAAACTTTTGAAGTTAACAGACGAAAACATTTTGAGTAATCGTTGAGTAATCGATGTCCAAAACTAGACGGACCCATTTTGAAATAACTAAAATATGACTAAGACTAATAAGTATTTGACAAGAAAATTAAAAGGGCTGCCAATAACAACACTCATATTGAATAAATGAATGTTTGATTAAAATTTATTCTGGCACTTGTAAGATTTTACGTGTTTTAAGCGTATTGCTGCCACTCAAAAAAAAAAAAAAAAAGTTCAGTATCACGTTATCCCATGTTAATATAGATGTTGTTACATGATCCTGATCATGTTTTTACATTACAATATGTAAAAACATAACTATCAGTAAAACCACACTATGTAGTTAGTAGTAGTGGTAATTGTAAATATAATGTAGTTTTCATGTTTTTACATAATTATCACTTTTTTACATGATAATTAAGACTTCTTACATAATTATCACTTCTTACATGATAATTATCACGTTTTTACATGATAGTTATCACATTTTTACATAATATGTAAAAACATATTACATGATAATATGTCAAAATATATGTAAAAATTGGATAATTATCATGTAAAACTGATAATCATTTAAAACGTGACAATTATGTAAAAATATTATACCTTTAATGTAAAACGTGAACATTATCATGTAAAAATGTGATAATTATCTAAAAACGTTTAAATTTATCACTTTAAAACATTGAAAGAGGAAACTAAAAAAAGTGATAACATCAAAAACGTGATAACTATCATGTAAAAACATGACAATTATCATGTAAAATTGTGATAATTATCATGCAATAACATGTCTTTCATTCTTGGGTTAGGACATGGCGAGATTTTACAGTTATTTAGCCCTGTGGATGGTTTTAGTATGCCTATACTCACACGGAATTTAAATTCACTTTCAATTTCACTTTTTTTCCTTTTTTTTGTGTGTGTGTGTGTGATAATTATCATATTTTAACATCATTTTCACGTTTTTACATGATAATTTTCAGATTTTTGCATAATTGACATGTTTTTACATGGGTTTTCACATTTATACAAGAGTTTTCAAGTTTTTACATGTTAGTAGTCACGTTTTTACATATCATGTAATAACATAACTATCATGTAATAACATAATAACTATCATGTATAAACATGATACAGGACTGTGTGTGTGTGTATAACAGCAATACGCTTCTGTTGAATTATTGAATAAACTTAACTTTCCTTTAGCAGACAGATCATTCATTTGCCCCTCCCAGTGGAAATGAATTGCACGTATAGCCTTGTCAATGGAAGACCGTGCGCTAACAAGGAAGTCACCTGAAAATGCCCCAAAATTAATAGCAAATCTACAGGAAGTGACCCATGGGAGAGAGAGCAAGGCATCTTCACGCAGTTTCTCGAGAAATTACATCTTCTAGTTTTCATAGCACTTTTGGTGCAACCCCAGCTGCAACAAAGTGCTGTACTTCAACACAACTCGAATATAAGACAATTTAACATATCATACAAGCATAACCTAAACAACCTGCAGCGAAATCAAGATCTCCACCTGCTCGCTTTTTTTTAAGCATTTGTGAAGCAGGATTGATGACCTGCCATGTCGTAAGTGTGCCTAGATGGATGAAAAAAGCCTAAAAAGCTTCCAAGCTCGTGCGAGACGGCAGACGAGAGGTTTGCATCAATATTTGAACAAAGCACTGCGGCATCTTTCTGCTCTTAAGCAGGGGAACAGAAAGGAAGATCATCGCCGCAGACGTCGTCGTTCCGACTTTAGCATCCTAAGAAGACGCCGGACTAAAAAGTTTTTCAAAACAACGTCAAGTCAAATCTTGCTTGAATTTTCGCTTTCTGTACTTAGACAAAAAAGAAAAGTTTGCCCACGCACAACGTGTCGCTTTTGTATCCGGATTATTTAATTTGTGCTCTATATGCAAAGCTAAAATTGCAACATCAATGACAAGTGTTTAAAAAAATTACATTTTGGAGACATCAATGAGAGTTTACGGTCAAATTTTACATCATATTATTTGTCAACAGAGACAATTGTCATTAACGATATCAAGAGGGTCTTTGAGTTAGCTAATTTACCATTTCTGTGAGGATCAAAGACAATTGGATCGTCTTTAACTACCTTATTTGCGATCTTTGAAACATCAGATAGTTTACTTGAATGAACCCAATGTCTATCATCAGCAAAGACATTTCATATATATTTCATGTACATCAAAGAGTTCATGTAATAGTTTCCAACTAATTATCTAGTTTACCGTCAAATTTGACGTCCTATTTTTTTGTCAACAGAGACAATTAATTCATTGTGTCATTGATTTCAAGAATGCCTTTGAGATGGCTAATTAGCTAATTTAACATTTTTGTGAACATCAAAGACAATTTGATTGTCTTTAATACCCTAATATGTGCCATCTTTGAAAAATCAAAGATGGAATGAACCTAACATCATAATCAAAGACCTTTTAATGACTGCCATGAAACATGTTTTCATATACATCAAAGACTTCATCTAATCTAAGTACATCAGTATGATAGCCTTCAACTACTTATCTAGTTTAATGTCAAATTTGACGTTATATTTTTTGTCAACAGAGACGATTAATTCATTGTGTCATTGATATGTCAAGAGTCTTTGAGATAGCTAATGAGCGAATTTACATTCATGTGAACATCAACTACAATTTGATCATCTTTAAATACCCTAGTATTTGCGAGCTTTGATACATCAAAGACATAACTTGAACAAACCCAATGTATACCATCATCAAAGACACGTTAATGGCTGCTATGAACCCAACATGTTTTCATATCCATCAAAGACCTCATCCAACCTAATGTGTTTGTAAACATCAGTGATGATAGTGTTGAAATTCACCTCCCCAGACGAGCCGCACGGAAGCAGCGACAGCTGAACAAAGTGCCGATGCTGCCTCCGCGCACGCCAACCGGGAAGGCGGAACTTCGTGCGTTCATCTCTGATATTAACCCTTTGTACTGACTCCATGTTCCAAAAGTTTGAAAAAGACTTGCCGAAAGCAGGTTGACAATTTATTCGTCGACAATGGTCAAAAACAAGGCAAAAACAGACGACGGGGGGACAATTCTGGATCCAAAACAAGGCTACATGTTTCCGAGCAGCAAAATCTGTCTTATCTCAGTGTCCAGTGTTTTTTAAGTCCGTGGGCCGGCCGAAGGTGTGTCCAGGCGTTGCTTTGGGATCATCCCTCTCTGGCCGGTTTCGGGCTGTTTAGGTTCGTGCGTGGATGGGATGTGGTTGCCACAGCGACTGACGCTGGTCTTGACGTCACAAGCGCCTGCTATCAACTTTGTTATCCGGGCTGGCACTACTTGTTTTAGGACAAAGCGCGCTAGTCTTTGTCCTTGTTCGTTTGTCGGGAGGACAGATTGCCAGAGTTGGTGCGTCAATCTTGCTCGTGGCGCAACGTTTTGGGCTTCTGTGATCATCTTTATGATCTTTAAACTATGGTGTGCTACGTATTTTACATTAGAGTAGTGCAGTCCTACAATGAATATGAGAAATGATACTATTCCCTGATTGATTATATTACGTGTGTTCGAGTAATGCAAACAGTTAGATGGTCCCTACGAGAAACGGTACCATTTTTCCTTTTCCCCCCTCATGAGCGCCGATAAGTTTATTCACTTTACTGTGTTCAAGGGCACTGAGTGGAGTCTGCCTAAACTACTTAAATGAATGTGTTATACTAATGCAAACAATTATATGGTGTGTACGAGAACTGTACCTTTTCCCTTCAATAGTCTTCAACTACCGCATTTTTCGGACTATAAGTCACAGTTTTTTTCATAGTTTGGCTGAGGGTGCGACTTATACTCTGGAGTGACTTATGTGTGAAATTATTAACACATTATTATATCATTTCAGATGTTATTTTGGTGTTTTGGAGTGACACTGATGGTTTGGTAAACTTGTTAGCATGTTCTTTATGCTATAGTTATCTGAATAACTCATAATATCTATGTTACGTTAACAACAAACCGGCCACGTTCGCGTTTCGTTGTTCATGCATCATGTAACATTATCATACTGTACACTTATTCAGCATGTTGTTCTCTATCGTATTTTTTATTTTAAATTGCCTTTCAAGATGACATATCTGTTCTACGTGTTGGATTTTATCAAGCAAATTCCCCCCAAAAATGCGACTTATACACCGGTGCGACTTATATATGTTTTTTTCCTCTTCGTCCGGCATTTTATGGCTGGTGCGACTTATACTCAGGTGCGACTTATAGTCCAAAAAAATACAGTACTCGTTTTTGCCAAAATCATAGACGATTTATTCTCTATCAACAGCCCTGAAATGTGTTTTTATAGACAAATGTCTTTGATGACTACAGCATGATAGCCAGGCTGGTATCGGTAGATTTAAAGGCTAAAATTATCACAAGAAAAATCTGATAACTGGCAGGACGTATCCACGTGGAGTTGACTCAGTTGTCATTCTTAACGCAAGTGTGTCAATCCAACATGAATGACTTCCACATAAGTTGTAACTTCAGTCGGAGGCTGTGTTGCCTCACTTGGCAAACATGACAACCTCAATGTTTTTTTCTCTTCGCGTGTCATCGTAGCAGATGCTCCCTCACCCCAGCCGCCCACCGCGTCCATCTGCCGCATGTAAAAAGCATTTAAATTAATGCAGTGTTTATAAACGCCGCCCATTTTTTGTGCAGTTTTTTTAAGACCCTTCTTTGAGCAGGCATCAGACTGTGACTCTGTGTTCATGCAATACAGCTGTTTGATGCTAATCAGAAACTAGCATGGTTATTTGTTGTGACGCACGAATCAAGGATGCTTGCAGAGTGATTCATAGACATGCCTGAAGTTCCTTCGTGTTCCTGCATCATCTGATTAAGTAAGTTTTTGATACCTTTTTGTTCGTACTTTTGTGTTTCTTGTGAGTTACCATTGAAGCATTTAGAGTTCACTGCAACCCTGCCTTTGTTTCCCTGCGTTTGGGTCCTCCATGCCACTAAAGCCTGAGTTATGCTCCTGCGTTGACAGCGAAGTGACTACGGCGTCAATGAGCATTCTATAGTTCTGCGGTAAGGGAACGCGTTGCTCTGTAATTCACCGCCAAGCCACTGGAGGGGTGTGGCGTTATGTTTGTACGGTTTTGGGGCATGCTTGTTGACTTCCTCTAGTTCAGGGGTGTCCAAACTTTTTGCAGAGGGGGCCAGATTTGGTGCGGTAAAAATGAGGGGGGCCGACCTTGGCTGACGTCCTTTACGTAGAACAATAGATTTGTTTTTAACTCATTCACTCCCAGCTATTTTCACCCGTGCAACCCCCTTCGCTCCCGGCCATTTTATTGGATTTTGACAGATTTTGTAAGGCCCACAGAAAATTCTGTTCTATTGCTATATAAACAACCAAAAGAAAGATTAGACTCTCTTCTTTCAGCAGGAAAAATGTAAGTTCACATCTTTTTCCATTCTTTAGAAATCTGCATTAGGAAATAGCTTAGTTTGAGCAATTTTCCAATTTCTGATGAAAAAACAGAGAACTTGAGCTTTTTTTGAAAGCATACATTTCAAACATAACTTTTTTTTTTTTTTTTTAGTTACATCCCAAATCTGAACACTCACATCTGAATAATGTTTTCTTTTTCCAAAATAACATAACAAACAAGACAAATAGCTTTTGATAGCAAAGTAACAATTTATTTACACATAACTAACTGAGAGATGACGCTGTTGTGGCCGCGACAGCCGTGTTAAACTTTTCCCTCATCGCTGCCTGTCTCTGCTCGGCGAGCAGCACGGACTCAACTGCATCGTCCGCTGCACTGGTGGTCTCGGTTGTTCTGATCGGTCGTCCGCTGCCTGGCATCCTGGACATCCATTCGGTCTGGCGCCCCGGCCGTGCGGCTCGTCCGTTCGTTCCGTTGAATCGGGTTGGGGATCATAACAAATGCGCTACTGCCCTCCAGTGGCCAGTTTTATTGCTTTAAAATGGATTTTCAGCTTTCTTTGGAGCTAGGTTGAATCAGAACCTAGAGATGTCTCTTGTGGAAAAAAAACATAAAAGACGTATAAATACGTCTTTGGGACACTGAAACAATTAAAAATAGAACATATTTATACGTTTTTGGGAGCAAATGAGTTAATAATTTCAACAATCTCGCGACTAGCCTTTGTGGCGTTCTCTTTTGACTCTTGAGCTCTTGCGAAATACTGCTGCTGTGAAATTAAACTAGCTTCAAGTTGCTTCAATTTCTTGCTGCGTATCTTCCTTGTAATCTTGTCGTACATGTCAGCGTGTCTTGTTTGGTAATATCGCCTCACATTGAACTCTTTAAAAACAGCGACTGTCTCTTTGCAAATGAAGCAGACACAGTTGTTGCGTATTTTAGTGAAGAAATAGTCCAATTTTCACCTATCCTTGAAGCGTCGGCCGTCGCAGTCAACTTTTTGTTGTTGTTGTTGATTGTCGCCATTTTAGAAGATTGGAAGTAAAGGGTCAAACGGGGTAATGTTGCTTAGAGTGCTGCTGCCTTTTAGTGGGTAAATGAGGAGCAGCATTTAGTGTGTAAGCTACTTCATGTGCTGGTAGCAGTACTGCTGACCAATTTATTAAGTCTTTGTGCGGGTCAGACGTTATTGATTTTATGACAGAGGCTGGGGGCTGGATGAAATTTGAACACGGGCCGCATTTGGCCCCCGGGCCGGACTTTGGACATGTCTGCTCTCGTTTAACGGGGAAAAAATAAACAATACAAGATGGAATGCTTTAATGTGGCTCTTCAGCTCATCAACATTGAATAAATGTTGATCATACAAATGTTGAGGCACAGGCGACGCAGAAGACTGTTTCGAGGCGGTCTGGCCGACTTTTGATGCCGCACAGAGAATTCTAGCCTTGGGTGGAAACCAGCAAGCTGTGGCGGCTAGCTTCAAACTGGCGTCGAGCACTGCGTCCAGCGTTTTGTCCGAGGCCTGCAAAGTCCTGCAGCCCGATTTGTTTGCCGTGTCCTACAACCAGCCAGTGGCAAGCCATAGCAGATTTCTGGCGGCTATGGAACTTCCCAAACTGCGTTGGAAGCCTTGATGTTGCACCGAGGCACTCTCAATCAGATGTATCGAGTGTGAACTGTCTGTTGTGGAAAATGAAACATCAAAACAGCTATTCTGACACCAAACCAGTTGCTTTATTCTTCATATACTTGAAATGTGACACGTAAATAAGTCACAGACTCACAGCAAACACATGTACAGGGTGACCCAAAAAAAAGTTTACACTGCCATAATACAACTTAAATGCCATGTTTATTCAGCTTAGAATTAGAATTGAATCACAAATTATACATTATTGTAAAGAACATGTACAGTACACTCTATTTTTCAATGTGTCCTCCCTTAAGTGTCACAACAGCCTCCAGGCGCCTGCGGAACGCTTGACAGGTCTTCTTTATGTAGGATGCTGTCATCTTTTCCCAAGATCTAACAATGGACCTCTCCAAGGCTGCCACAGAAGTTTGTGGCTTCTTACAGGCACTGTCCTCCACAGTTGCCCATATGCTATAATCCAGGGGATTAAGATCTGGACTCTGGGATGGCCACATATCACCTTGTCAATCAACTTTTTGGTCTGCACAGATCGTCACTTCCAGACCCAGGTTTTCGTGAGGCTGTTCCAGTATCTTTCAGCTTCTTTTTAACTTTGTAGACTGCACATCTGGATATTCTCAGATTTGCTGCAATCTCAGTAGGTGTCAGATCGGCACGCAGCAATTCAGGTACAGCTAAAGTTTTCTTCATTTTCAGCAGAAGCACAGGAATTGTAGAGACGAGAGATTACCAGCTGCATTGAGTGACCTTAATGTATCACTTAACCATGACAACCTATTTAGATGTTTCAATGGCTTTTAAACAAGCAGTCGACTGAGTGTAAACTTTTTTTTGAGTCACCCTGTACACAATAAATGATGAAGTGCACCAACCAAAAATACGACATAAAGTGATAAAAATCTGGCAGTTTTTGGCTGACTGTGTCACCGCTTCACCGGTGGTTCTTTCATTTATTTATTCAATCGCTGGTTGACCTCCAGCCCCGTATTTTCAGCGATCTCCTCCCACTTCATTGCTTGCCATTTGGCAATCTTCATAATGTCTTGTCGAGACATTGTAGAAGTTGTCGTACTTGCTCTTCGTTGACACTCTCGTCAGCTTGGTCCATTTTTGCATGTATCAAAAGCACGTTTGACAATGGCGGTGATTTCGCGCTGAACCGGAAACAACATTCTGAGTGGACCAATCACAGTCCATTTCCGCCACGTCATATGCGTCGACGTGACGCTAGGTTAGAAAATTTAATAGGAGCACGTCAGGCTACGGCGCAGGGTCGTGAATCGGGTCTTCCTTGACGGCGCAGGTCTGACGCGGAAGCATAACTTGGCCTTAAATCCTGACAGTTTTTATCAATATCAGAGAGTTTTGTGTCTTTAATGAAAGACTGTGTTTATAAACATCAAAGACAAGTCAGTGTCCGACAAAACCTAATGAACTCCTGAAACCGTGCCGATTTAAATATGCATAAAATCTATTCATTGTATTTGGCAAATGCTGATGAATTAGCAGGTTTTGTTATGTTGCGCACCTCCTGCAGGCACCCCCTGGGAGTGGGTGGTCTAATGCTAATTAGAACACATTGAGTGTTAATGAGCACGTGTGAACATCCGTTGCTAAGTAAACATCTGCTTTCTATCACATCTTCATGTCAGTGCTGTGAATCCTCCCCAGATTTGTTCTACCTGCTCTTTGATGTAGAGGACATTGTGAGCGCGATGGCGTCCAACTCGGCGACTGCTCCCTCTGAGACCAACCTAAATTTTACCAGAGCAAGTGTACCATATTGGTACTGTAAAAGCAGAGACTGCCAAGAAATTTGTGAGTGGATATCGCGTGATATCTGTTGGCGTGAAACGTGTGTTCGCGTGTGTGTGTGTGTATATAAGCTACTGTTTTCACGCTACTAAAATCTACTAAAACTTGATACTTAACAAAATACTCAATACAATTTTCGATAATACATGAATTAAAAACCCTAAACCAAATGTACTTTTATTAATTCTTAGGGATTTTCCATTGTTGGCCATTAATTTTGATTTTTAAAAAAATGGCCAAAAATGTACAGGAAATGACCCACAATCAACTAGAAGTGACCAAGAAATGCTCCAAAATCAAAAGGAAGTGACCAATAATCAGGACGGGGCCTGAAAATTCCCTAACTTCAACAGACGATCCGAAATGTACCAGAAGTGACCCAAAATCAACAGGAAGTGACCCAGAAATGCACCAAAATAAACAGGAAGTGCCAGTGGTCAGGAATGGGTTAAAATTCCCTAACATCAACAGAAAATGATAAAAAAAGGACCAGAAGTGACCTAAAGTCAACAGGAAAGTTACCCATTTCCAATTGACCTGGAAATACCCCCAAAATAATCAGGAAGTGACTGAAAATTAACAGGTAATGACCTGAAATGGCCCAAAATGACCTCGTTACCTGGCATTGGCTGCCACTGACGGCCTTGGAAGTGGGAGGGGCCTGTTTAAAGTGGGAGGGGTTCATTCGTGATAAACTTACAGCAGAAGGATGAAGATAGCTTGTTTGTCTGTTTATTAGTTGTTTTGTACAATTTCCTGACCAACGTATTGATAATCGTTGTACCGCCATATCGTGAGATTATCGTTATTGTGCGCTTTGTATCGCAAATCATATCGTCTCGTGAGCTACCAAGAGGCTCCCACCCCTATTAGAAAGTTCTTCAAAAGCAACAGAAAGTTACTCAGAAATGGCCAAACATTACCAGGAAGTGACCAATAAACATCCTAAAATTAACCCAATGTGACCTGGAAATGCCCCAAAATCTTCAGAAAGTACTCTGAAATCGACAGGAGGTGACCCAGAAATGCCCTTAAGACAAACAATGATCAGAGAGGGATCCAAAAATTCCCTTACATCAACAGGAAATGATCCAGAATGTTCCAGGACTGACCCAAAATCAACAGGAAGTGACCCATAAGTACCCTAAAATTGACTCCATGTGACCTTGAAATGCTTCAGAATCATTAGAAAGTACTTTAAAACAGCAGAAAGTTACTCAGAAACCCGAAATTAACAGGAAGTGACCAATGATCGGAAAAGGATCCGAAAATTCCCTGACACCAACAGAAAATGATCCAAAATGTAACAGAAGTGACCCAAAATCCAATAGAAGGCCACCCATAAATACCCTAAAATTGACCCAAAGTTAGAAAGTACTTCAAAATCAACAGAAAGTGACTCAGAAATGCCTCAAAATTAACAGGAAGTGACCTATGATCAGTGAGGGATCCGAAAATTCCCTGAAATCGACAGAGAATGATCCAAAATGTACCAGAAGAGACGCGAAATCAACATGAAGTGACCCATAGCTACCCTAAAATTTAGTTGCACCGATACCAGTATCACGAGGGGGCGCCGATCCGGCCCGAATTGGTGGTATCGGTATCGACGAGTTCCAACATTTAGGTCACCGATACCATCTACTGGCATCACTTGAACGCAACAGTACTGCCCTCCCCAAGTGAGCTAATTCCCAAATCCTGTTGCCATTGCAGATACAGTGGGACAAATAAGTATTTAGCGAACCACTAATTGTGCAAGTTCTCCCACTTGAAAATATTAGAGAGGCCTGTAATTGTCAACATGAGTAAACCTCAACCACGAGAGACAGAATGTGGGGAAAAAAACGAGAAAATCACATTGTTTGATTTTTGAAGAATTTATTTGCAAATCATGGTGGAAAATAAGAATTTGGTCGATACTAAAAGTTCATCTCAATACTTTGTTATGTACCCTTAGTTGGCAATAACGGAGGCATAACGTTTTCTGTAACTCTTCACAAGCTTTTCACACACTGTTGCTGGTATTTTGGCCCATTCCTCCATACAGATCTCCTCTAGAGCAGTGATGTTTTGGGGCTGTCGTTGGGCAACACAGACTTTCAACTCCCTCCACAGATTTTCTATGGGCTTGAGATCTGGAGACTGGCTAGGCCACTCCAGGACCTTGAAATGCTTCTTACGAAGTCACTCCTTTGTTGCCCTGGCTGTGTGTTTGGGATCATTGTCATGCTGAAAGACCCAGCCATGTCTCATCTTCAATGCCTTTGCTGATGGAAGGAGATTTTCACTCAAAATCTCTCGATACATGGCCCCATTCATTCTTTCCTTTACACAGATCAGTCGTCCTGGTCCCTTTGCAGAAAAACAGCCCCAAAGCATGATGTTTCCATCGCCATGCTACACAGTGGGTATGGTGTTCTTCGAATGCAATTCAGTATTCTTTCTCCTCCAAACACGACAACCTGTGTTTCTACCAAAAAGTTCTATTTTGGTTTCATCTGACCATAACACATTCTCCCAGTCCTCTTCTGGATCATCCAAATGCTCTCTAGCGAACCGCAGACGGGCCTGGACGTGTACACGTCTGGCAGTGCAGGATTTGAGTCCCTGGCGGCGCATTGTGTTACTGGTAGTAGCTTTTGTTACTGTGGTCCCAGCTCTCTATAGGTCATTCATTAGGTCCCGCCTTGTTATCATTTTAACGACACAGGGTGAGATCTTGCATGGAGCCCCAGATCGAGGGAGATTATCAGTGGTCTTGTATGTCTTCCTTTTTCTAATAATTGCTCCCACAGTTGATTTCTTTACACCAAGCGTTTTATCTATTGCAGATTCAGTCTTCCCAGCCTGGTGCAGGTCTACAATTTTGTCTCTGGTGTCCTTCGACAGCTCTTTGGTCTTGGCCATAGTGGAGTTTGGAGTGTGACTGATTGATGTTGTGGACAGGTGTCTTTTATACCGATACAGGTTCCATTAATACAGGTAACGAGTGGAGCCTCGTTAGACCTCGTTAGACCTTGTTAGAAGAAGTTAGACCTCTTTGACAGCCAGAAATCTTGCTTGTTTGTAGGTGACCAAATACTTATTTTCCACTCTTAATTTTGAAATAAATTCTTTAAAAATCAAACAATGTGATTTTCTGTTTTTTTTTTTCCACATTCTGTCTCTCATGGTTGAGGTTTACCCATGTTGACACTTACAGGCCTCTCTAATCTTTTCAAGTAGAACTTGCACAATTGGTGGTTGACTAAATACTTATTTGGCCCACTGTATATGTTTTGATTTTTGTGCAAACAGAGTGGTATCGGAATGGTATCGGTATCGGCCGATACTGCACAGCCATGTATCCGTATCTGCCCCAAAAAATGGTATCGGTGCAACACTACTAAAATTGACCCAAATGACCTGGAAATGCTCCAAAATCATTAGAAACTACTTCAAAATCAACAGAAGGTTATGTGGAAATACCTCAAAATTAACAGGAAGTGACCAATTATCAGTGAGGGATCCGAAAATTTCCCAACATCGACAGGAAATGATTCAAAATGTACCAGAAGATATCCGAAATCAACATGAAGTGACCCATAAAAGACCCTAAAATTGACCCAAAGTGACCCACAATGAACTCCTAGCCCGCCATTGACAACGATAGACATTTAGTTCATTTAAACTGGGAGGACTGGCTGGTGAACCAATAACTAAAGATTGATACTTTTGCAATGAAATATCATATGAGGATACAATAATTCAGTATTGATATATGCAATACTTTTGACAACCCTAACGTTCATGTATGCATGGGCATTCATGTGTGCATGTGCATGCTTACACATACATGTGCGGCCAAGTACGGGTTGAACGGTTATTCTGATTGAATGAAGACGACTTGTGGATCCCGGCGGAGACGCTTAAGTGCTTTTACTCGGTCCAAATTGAGGATGTTCCCTGTTGCCCGAAGGCTTTGAGTTTCTTCATAAGAATAGTTGAAGATAATCTTGCAACTGCCTCTATCAGCATCCTGTCTGGCTGTTGTTTTTATCGAGCCTGTCATTGAACTATCCTATTGATTTTTAATGTCCTACTGATTTTTTTTCAAGCCAGGTGGCCAAGGTAGCAGAGATCAATGGGGACTTTAATACCTTTCCTGATACCTCACCATCAGTCTTCTTCGAATAATTGCGCTGTCACGGCGAGAATCCTATCGATTTTGAAAATAACAGCCCATTCATAATGTGTTCGCTAAAGACTTTTAAGTATTATAATTAAGCTTTCAGTTCCACTTAGTGGCATGAAAGTTGGGAGGCATGTGTATCGTACGACTGCCATTGTGGTTGAAAGCGGCAATTTTCCGATGTCCTTCAAGTGCAAACTTCCAATTTAGTCGGATTGCAAACAAATTTAAGTACAGGCAACTAGGGCTGCAGCTATCAATTATTTTAGTAGTTGATTAATCCATCAATTAGTTGGAAAAATCGGGTAATCGGATCGGGAACATTTAATGCATTGCAGAATACATTTTAGGAGATGTAAAACAAAGGCATACTAAGATTACACTTTCAAAAAGAGCATTAAATGCAAACACTAAATACATTCCTGAGTGTTTATTCAAACTATGCAGAATTGCACTTTCATTTAAAAATAACTTTAAATGAGGATCTAAGTACAAAATAAGAATTACTGGCTAACTTGCATACCAAAAATCAGCTAGCTTAAATGCTATAAAACGCTAAAGTTTTTTTACACTACGCTTAACGTGCGTATGACACCAAAAAGCATGCTTATTTCATATTTCACACTTTGTTTATGCTCCTGAATGAACAAATACTACTTCATGACGATAATACACTTAGCAGAACCAGTACATTTTTTTTTTTTTTTTTTTTTTTTTTTTGTTGTCCTGTTCAGCTGTTTGACACAGAGAATGGAAGTCTAAGTGCCCTGATAGTCTGAACCGTTTTAATGTTTCACATTGAGAGTCTGACATACTCCCTTTGTGATCATTCAACATACCTCATTTATTATGACAAAACAGCGAACAGGAAGGGGTTATGGGGGAACAAAAGAAAAGAAACACAAGAGAAAAAAAGAGAAGAAACACAAACAACAACAAGAAATACATTGAACGCCTAACTACACTAACTACCAATATGTTGGTGCTATCGTCAGCTAAATGTATTTCCGGTTGACACCATGTGGGGGGCCTGTTGATCAGGGAAAGAGGGGGAAGAAAGTGGGGGAGTCTATAAGCTAATTGATAGAAAGGAGTAGAGTGTACACAAATCATCTCTGTGATCTAGAACCCAGTAATCGTGTGAATCCCTTGTGAGTGTAAGCCCGTTGGCGACCGACCCTACACCACCCCATCGCCAATCCCGGCACCGGGACCCCCCACCCGAGCGCGCCCAATGACTTCCAGCCGCATGCGAGCCCCGCAGATGAGCAGAGACGCCACGCGGGCGCCGCCACAGGGCCACGGCCCCCACCCAGCCAGCCCGGGGAGGGAGGGAGGGCGGGCCCGGGGGTGTGGGGGGGTCAGCGTAGCCCATCCCTCCTCCCGCAGCCCAGCAAAGGAGCCCTCGTCTCAAACACCCCCCCCCCCCCCCGGAATCCAGGGTGGCCCCCTGGGCCACCCGCGCGCCCATCTACCGGCCCTCGGGGATGGCAAGAGGGGACGCACCGACACAGCACGCCACAGGGCCCCCAGCGGCCCACCAAGCCCAGGGCAGGGTCCCTCACCGTAGCAGGCAACATTCAGACGATACTCCACCGCCCAGCCAGCAATCCGCGGCGGAGCACAGGGCGGATACCCAGTTAGAGAAGAGAGGGGAAGGCGGAGGCAGGAGAACGCCGAAGAGCCGCCGTGGGGCAACGCGAGACCGGAGCCCCGACCTCCCCCCACTCCCGCGGCTGGCAGCCCATGCAGAGAGGAGGCCACGCCTCGGGAGCTATGCCATAGAAAAACGTGTGGGACCCACCTACCACCCTATTACTGTGGCTGCCAGGTTCCCGGCTAGCAGCCATAACCCAGCACCGTGATGGGATTGTGCGGGGAGGGTAGTGCTATGTATGCATTAAAATAGGAGATCTTGGTTTGGGGCAGTGGGACCGCAGCATGGAAATTCAGCCCAGATGCCAGTCCCACCGCCATTTGCCAGAACTCTCCTGTGGAGTATGATGTGTGTGATGCGTTAAAAAAAGGTGCAGGGGTGGTAGGACTTGCCGTGAGGAGCTAACCGTGAGGCACCCCCCCCCCCCCCCCCCCCACCAGATCCCAACCATCCCATGTGTGATGCATTAAAAACAGGGGGGAGCCAGGCCAGGACTGTATGGCCCCGTCCCAACTCCCCCCGGAGAAATTAATGAGTATGTAAGTGCTAGGGTGAAAGATATTTACAGTGCTGAAGTGAGGAGTGCGTGAGTTAAGAGGCAGGCTCCCGCGGGCGTGGCCCTGTCCACCGGAGCAACCGGCCGCAGGGCGGGAGAAGCACCAGGGGCATGTTATTTTGCCTCATTCAAATCTTAATATCTGAGCATTTAAATATGTAAACTAAAGTGCAATCACATTCGTAAATGAATGGCTTCTGGTATTTGAAATGTAAATAAACCAATCTATTGTGATAAAACAACAAAATTGCAATAACTGCAATAACCATCAAAGTGAGGTCTAACTGTAACTGTAGTCTTGAAACAAATCTGAATAAGGAAAAACATTGCAATAAAATAATGCAAACTAGTTAAACTTGAGAGTAGCTGAGATCCGTCATGACAGAATATCGCTTCAATGATATCTGGCGCCATCTAGCGTCGTGAATGGGTATAATGTCTAGACCCTGAATATTAGACGACTCGCACTTTTTCAGTCTTATTTCAATGCAAAAAACACCCGTCTTATATCCGTGCCAATATGGTAATATGGGACGTTGTAATTCTCTCGGCCGGGATGAACCTGGAGGGAAATTTCGGTGCACTTGTGTAATGACAACTAAAGAAACTTTTGACCTGTTGGTTGAGGTTAGCTGTCAATTATCATGGCTGCACACACAACGTCCTCAGTATTTCTCATAGGGGCTCCCAAAGCTAACTCAGCTGAAATGTCCTCTAGAAAGTTTTAAAAATTTAGTCCCTAACACCAGTTGTACCAATTAACATGAAATATCCGGATATGTCGATTCTCTCAGGACAGGGTACCCGCGGGTTATTAAAAGTATTAAAAAAGCATTGAATTTAGTTTTCCATTATTAAAGGTATTAAAAGTATTAAATTAGCAGTCGTAAGTCTGGAATTTTTTCACCGTGGTTTTAATTTTGAAGAACATCTCAGTGCAACCTAAATGATATCCGTGACAAAGTTTTTTTGTTTTTTTTTTTTAAATCCATAACGAAGATGACGCGTTGAATTTTTACGATGCACTGCACTACAAATCATAATGCACCTCATGCGTGCGCGCTGTTAGCATCATTAGCATCAACATCACAACAGCAGACAATCAAACAGTACTGTGTGCTAACGTAAGGAACTGCTCAGATGCCTTAGTTGTTATGTTCGACGAGAGCCTCAGCAAGACAACCAAGTCCAAACAGTTGGACCAGCATGTGAGGTATTGGATCGGCGACCAAGTCGCATCCAGATACTTTGGGTCGCAGTTTATGGGTCATGCGAAGGCAGTGGACCTGCTTAACATTTCAAAGTAAGTTGCCAATTTCTCCAATTAAAATGTGTTAGATGCGATAATGTATTTCTGCATGGTTTGCCTGTCGAACGAATGTGAATTTTTTGAGTTTTAACTCAAGAGTTCGCCATGTTCAATGGGGTATTGTCAGGTGCACTAGCCTTAGCATGGATAAACCGGAGTCGTAGATCCACCATCCCCCTCAGATACACAACACGATTGACACTATTATTGGAACGAGTGCGGGGTAACGTTGATCTGAATAACATGGCATGGTGATAGGCAAATTATAATGTAGGTGATAGTAAAACACCTGATATATTTAAATGTTTTTATTGACTGAATAAGAGTATGGATTTTCTCTGTCTGATTAAAAGAAATGTCTTCAATAGCTATCAAGGGATTAACATGTGTTTTGTATACTTCTTGTAATGTGATTAGAAAAAAACAATTACCAAGGGAAATGGTCATGTGTAGCTTTTTTATTTTGTTGTAATTAATGGTAAACTACTGCCATTTATTGGCTGTTTTTTAAACTTTCACTGCCAATTGCAAGATTTTCCCAAGCACTTTACAGTTAAGGTGACCAACTTGACAATCCCAGTTAAGGTGACCAACTTGACAATCACCAACCTACCACCTTGACTAGGTCCTCTTAAAAGGGAAACCTGTTGTCCAAATGTAATTTCTGAAGTTGCTTTACAAAAATAGTGTAAAATCCATTTTATCCTGGGAAAAAAAAATCTGAAAGACCTTATATTTAAATGTGTAACTTTTAATTGTATCTTCAGTAAATGTGCATTCTTTTGTCAAACACACTTAGTAATTGAGGTTAAATTTGATGTTCAGTGCTTATGTTTTTTAATATGATTCAATATTATCTAAATAATGGGTGCGAGAAAAGTATTAATTTTCAGTTGAAATGGCATTAAAAAAGGTCTTAAAAGTCTTGAATTTAGATTTATCAATCCTGGGGGGACCCTGCAGGAGAAATCTTGAGGGCCTGTGCAGATAATGGAAGTACTTCGTACTTCAAATAATGCAACATAAAGTAGACAGACGGGCAATGCTGGCTTTTAAAATCACGCTCTTTTACAACTTAATGTAGCATGGATTTAAGCTTTGAGGATATTTGAAGAATTTTCATGGCAAATAGGTTGCAGGGCCAGTCAAGACGATTTGATAGCTACCAGCTGGTCATAGGGCAGAAGTATGTGATGGCAGCAGATTTCCGATGATGAGAGTTTGACGGATGGAGACGTTTAACACGTTGACAACGCGGAGGCAGTGTGACAGCTCGTGTGTCAAAATTGTTCGAATCATTTGATGTTGTGCAAAGTGTTTCTCTGTAGCCTGACTGTGATTTGATTTGATCTCCGTGCAGGCGTCCGCGGTGAAAGCCAGCAGCATGGCGCGTCCGGCACGCTGCCGCGCTTCGTGGAGGAGCCGGCGGACGCGTACATCATCAAGAGCAACCCCATCAAGCTCCGGTGCCAGGCCAGGCCCGCCCTGCAGATCTTCTTTAAGTGCAACGGCGAGTGGGTCCATCAAAGCCAGCACACATCTCGTGAGCACACCGACCTAGGAACAGGTAGCGACAAATCTCTTTTAAAACCAGCCCAGTTGGAGTTGGTCTTTGCGAAGCGTGGTTCTGTCAACTTAATGAGGTTGATTTTCTAATGCTAGGAAAACTTTTCAATTTGTAAAAGGCTTCAATGGAAATTTGGATCATGGCAAAGCTCTCCTATTTCGTTGTACGAACTAAAATGAAAATAAATGGCATTCTATTCTATTGTATTCTATGCTGTAGTCGAAGTAATGTGTGACCAATCCATGATAGAATGACCATACTTTGCGGACTATAAGTCGCACTTTTCTTCATACTTTAGCTCAGCATGAGACTTAAGCCCCTTTCAGACTTATATCTGGGTAAATTCCCATGTAAGGTGACGCGGGATTTAGCCATGTCATGGCTTTCACACATGGGGAAATGTCCCAGGAATAAACTGGGTTGTATGTGTGAAAGTGGCTTGATTTATCCCAGGTTGGCGTCTCGGCGCTGTCTGGCGATTTTAAAACCGGGACATTACGTCGTTTTTGGTCGGCATCGGCTGTCACATTCTGTTGGTCAGATCGTGTTTTGTTGCAGAGGCGGATGTGAGAGTGTTCCCAACGTCGTACCAGCAGCCAATTCAAGCTCAACAAGGCTGTATTCAAGCCCAGGTTATCCAAGATATTTAATCGGTAAATCTATACATAAAAAATTAAAATTCAGGGCTTCTCCATGAATTTTCGCCACCAACTCAGTGGTTCCACACTTACCACCTTGGGCCGCAAGATGTTTAATTTATCGATTGTCAATTTGTCTCTCTATTTCTGGGCGCTCCGGTGTGAAAATTTCCACGGTGACTGTCAATGGGTCCAACAACGAATTCATAAAAATCCGACATACGGTTTGGGAGCAATCGGAATTATATAACATTTTGGGATTGTGTCGATTCTTTGCAAATTGAACTATTGATATCACTCCAAGTGGTGACGAGTTTGGTTAAAATTGGGCCATTGCTTCTGCAACATGATTTTTTCGATTTTCAATACTGGTTTCCTCCCTGCTCCTGCTTGCTGCTGTCTTTGTCAGTCTAGTCTGTCTGCTTTTTTTGTATTTCCCCTGTGGATCAACTGTGCTGGTCTCGCATACAAAAATGGATTTGATTAGTTGGTCTCTCAGCGCAATTGACAAGATTTTCTCAACACAAAACGGTGTCCCAGGTGAGCCGTCTTGCCCAGATGAGACCTCTGCAGCGGGGCTACGTGAAAGATTCATGGGATCACTGGAAGCCCGCCTGTCTCACTGTCCTATTCGTGGAAGATAGCGAAGATATTTGGCTGTTTGGCGTGGCGGTCGTGGGGTTCCTTCTGCTTGGCTTGGGAGGCGCCCTGCTGTAACGGAAAGTTTCCAAGACGGCAGCTTTCAAGGAAATCAACAAATTGACCGTGGATCAAGCGGTGCAACTCAAGGCTTTGCAAGACCGAGTCGATGCTTGGATTGAGAACTTGCTCCGTGGACACACGGTTCAGTTCGAGGAAGGATGGAGAAAGGTGGATGTCATCTGGCACCAAATGGCGGAACTGTTGAGGCACACCGCAACTGTTGGCAAGGACTTAAGGGACCTGAGGTCTTGCCTTTGCCTTGATGAGCACGATTTTGACTGACGACCAACTGTATTTGGACATACTAGGTTACTGATTTGGCTTAATTTGAGTGAACTTTCTCTTCCCGATCCCCCTCACCCCAACCCCTCCTTCCTTTGGGAGAGCCGCACAGGTGGCCCAAGGCCAGTCACAGTTGCCAGTCCAATTTTGTCTACAGGCACGCACAAAGACTGATACACACGTGCATACACACACTTACACACATCCCCCACCCCCTCCAGTCCGCTACCGTCTTTTTTACTATCTCTGCCCCCCCCCCCTTCCCTTCCTCCAGCCATGACTTGGTTTTCCTTTTTGTCGTACAATAAAATTCCTGCACATGACCTGTGCGTCGTGTCATATCCCTGCTATGTAGTGTAGTGCTATGGTAGTGGAGTGCCGTTACATTCCTTTTCCAGAGCTGAAGAATCAAGTCAAAATGGCCGCCAGCCCAAAGACTACACTTCCCAGCATGCCGCACAACGCATCCAGGTGTGGCTGCTTAAGCCATCTAATTGCAGCTGGCCTGGAGGACAATATAAAAGACGACCAGATGAAGCGAAGGGGGAGGCGGAAGGAGATTGACAGAGAGACTTGGAAGAAAGTATTTTGAGAACAGTCTTGTAAGACATTTTAGTATTTTGCTGGGAACAGACCTGAGTTGCCATTTTTGAGACATTTTAGTTGATTGTTTGCTTTGTTACTGTTTGTGCCACATTTCATCCTTTTTCTTTTGGGGAAACCCGCTGTTTTTTCTGATTAAAGAACTGTTTGGTTGGACACCTTGGCATCTCAAGCTCCTTCCTGGCCAGGCCTACCTCGTGTGCGGTCACAATGTTATGTACATTGTATCTTGCCTGTAACTTGCTCTGTAACTTCTAAAGAAGAGAGAGAAGTTGGCGGCCCGATGCTCACTTATCGAACGCAGTTTAATTGTCATCTGTGAAAGCTGGTGTCAATGAGTAATAAAGCTATCCTATCCTTCTTAGGGGGTACTTCAATTCAAAACCTACCTAAGAACACTCGCAGACACTTGTAATAATAATGTGTAAATTTTCAAGAAAATCGGTCGAGCCGTTTCAGAGTCCATAGGGAACGAACACACACACACGTAGACAAAGTTCCATAAGTTTAGATTATGTTTCATATGCTAATTAATATTTTGTAAAATGAAGCGAAAAACTTTTCGTAAAATGACGAAACGTTCGGTAGAGTATCTTGAGGTAACACTATACATCGTTTCAAAAACGTGGTATCGGTACAGTATCGGCATCAGCCAATACCACGCAGTGTCGAAATCTGTATCGGGAGCCAAAAAATTGTATCGGTGCAACACTAGTCCGATCATTTCAAGAACAGGAACTGGAATGTTGGCCAATCGTGTTAGAGTCCCATCTTTCTAACACAGCCACCGGGAAAAAACGTTCATTGGGCACCAATCTTTGAAGGATGTCTAAGATGCTTAGGAGTATTTTGAACCCAAAAGTTCAATCTGCTTTAGCTCTCGTATCTGAACTCACCCGGTTCCTCTCCCTAAACCGGACCCGACAGCTTTTCTAAAAGCCTCGGGGTGATCTTTCATCACAGCGCTTGTTTGGCCCGGATTTCTTCCCACTCCGGCTTCATAACGAGGATGTTTTCCTTCTTGTTTTGGGGCCCGCCTTGTTAATTAACGACGTGGGTGAGCTAATTGGAGCTGAAAAGATCTGCTTCTCCTCTACGTGTTCTGCACCAGAACACAAAAAAGTTGCGAGCCGAGGCCCCCGCGGCGTCCGTTAAGAGGAGCTGCCTAAGATGCTTCAGCGGAGCGGACGCTAACAAATTAATGCCAAATTAATGACATCGATTCTTAAGCGCTCGCATCCAGAACACAAGATTTAATTTGGACTCAATTGTCCTGAGATCAATTGTTTGTCTTTGAAGCGTATTGGACGTCCTTTTAAGACAAGCGCGCTGATGCGAAGCCTTATTTAAAAGATTGTCTTTGAGTCTGTTTCTATCGTGTAAGGTGGCTTTCAGCATGAATAGCTAGTGAGAGGAGCTATCACATTTACTCGATCACTTTTATTTATTTTGTTTCAGGATTATTTGTCGTGCGAAGTGGGTCCTATCCAGAGGTGGGTAGTAACGCATTACATTTACTTTGTTACATTTACTTGAGTAACATTTTGAGAAGAAAGTACTTCTAAGAGTACTTTTATTATACTCTTTGCTTCTACTTGAGTAGATGTGTGAAGAATAAACGCTACTCTTACTCAGTTACTTCGGGCTAAACTAGTCGTTACATTTTTCCTCTTTATTCTACATATTAGATTTTACTTTTTCTTGCCAAAGACTCCTATAGTGGCTCTACCAGTTTTACCAATTAGATGTATAGTGGTATGAAAAAGTATCTAAACCTTTTGGAATTTGTCATATTTCTGCATAAAACCACCATCAAATGTGAGCTGATCTTTGTCAAAATCACACAGATGAAAAAATAGTGTCTGCTTTACTTAAAACCACCCAAACATTTATAGGTTTTCATATTTTAATGAGGACATCATGCAAACAATGACAGAAGGGGGAAAAATAAGTAAGTTATCCCTCTGCTTAAGGACACCGAAACAGCAATTAAAACCAATTTTTACCAAATAATTTAAGTCTGGTGTGTGTCCAATCACTGATGAGCGGTTTAAAGCTGCTCTGCCCACTATAAAACACACTCCTGGTAAGAATTGTCTTGATGAGAAGCATTGTCTGATGTGCATCATGGCTCTGTCTGAAGACCTGTGATCAAGGATTGTTGATTTGGATAAAGCTGGGAAAGGATACAAAACCATCTCTGAAAGTCTGGATGTTCATCAATTGAATGTCAGAGAAGTTGTCTACAAATGGAGAGAGTTTGGCGCTGTTGCTTCTCTCCCAAGGAGTGGTCATCCACCAAGTATGACGCCGAGAGTTCAACGCAGAATGCTCGGAGAGGTAAAAAAGAACCCTTGAGTGTCTGCTAAAGACTTAAAGAAATGACCGGCACAGGCCAATATTCCATGTGCACACATGAACGATATGTAAAACTATGGCCAAGAATGGTGTTCATGGGAGGACTCCACGGAGGAAGCCACTGCTGTCTTAAAAAAAACCTTGTTGCCCGTTTAATGTTTGCAAAAAGGCGCTTTGACACTCCACAAAACTTTGGGCAAAATATTTTGTGGATTGAAGAAAACCAAAGCTTAATTATTTGGGAGTAACACACAACGTCATGTGTGGAGGAAAAATAGAACAGCTCACCAACATTAACACCTCATCCCCACCATGAAGCATGGTGGAGGGAGCATCATAATTTGGGGCTGTTTTGCTGCCTCAGGGCCTGGACAACTTGCAGTCAGTAATGGAAGAATGAATTCTAAATTTTATCAGGATGTTTTGCTGGAACGTCTGTCAGACAGTTGAAGCTAAAAAGAGGAAGGATGCCACAACAAGACAATGATCCAAAACACAGAAATAAATCAACTTCAGAATGGTTTCAGGAGAACAAAATACACGTTCTGGAGACTTGAACCCCATCAAGATGCTGTGGCATGACCTAAAGGCAGCGATTCATGCCAGACATCCCAGGAATCTGACTGAACTACAGCAGTTTTGTCGAGAAGAATGGGCCAAGATGAGTCCTGATCGATGTGCCAGACTGATCTGCAGCTACAGGAAGCGCCTGGTTGAAGTTATTGCTGCAAAAGGGGAGGCTGCAAAATATTATAAACTTATTAATACTTAAAACTTAAAAATATAAACTTATTTTTCCCCTTTCTGTCATTGTTTGCATACTATCATTAAAATATGAAAACATATAAATGTTTGGGTGGTTTTAGTTAGTTTGGGTGGTTTTTTCATCTATGTGATTTTGACAAAGATCAGCTTACATTTGATGGTGATTTTATGCAGAAATGTGAGAAATTTCAAAAGGTTCAGATACTTTTTGATACCACTGTATAAACAATAATCACGTTACCAATCAGACTTGAGCTTGCCATTCTACGATCACGCAGGACTGCTCAATCAGTTGGCGTTTTTAAACCAAATCTAGGTAACTTTTCAACCTTTATAAAAAAAAATTTTTTAAATCACCGGCACTAATTAACTTTGAGGAAGCTCGCAGGAACCCTGCCACACAAAAACAACTACAAATGTGCTGACTGCTTTACGGCATACGTCACTTCCCCCTTTCATTATAAAGACGGCGTCGATGCGAACGCTTTCGCATGAATTCTGCAAAGATGGCAGAGCAACAAAAGAGACAAAAAGTTTTGTCCGAGGAGGAGAAAAAAAGGGAAGCTACCAGGATACTTAAAAAATAAACAATGGCTCAGCTTTCACTCGCTGGCTAACCCCACGTTGATGAGTTGTAGTGGGGTTAGCCACTCTAAGAGGCAGTTTACATGGCGACTCTGTGACACGAAGACGCCATTACTGTGGCCTTGCGTGCATATGGTGTCGGCGAAGATGAAAAAATTCTGAGTCCTGCCTCCAAAGTGGAAGAATTCGATTGCGGGGGATTGAGGGGGGCTTGCGCCACATGCATATCAAAGGCTCCCGCGGCGTGACACCGAGCCGATAACATCAGCACTCGTACACGTCACGTTGGGCGTGCGCAGCGGTGCTACTAAACATTAAAAACAGCAAATACGGCGGAATGTCGGCTTTGATTTACTGTTTTAATAATAGTTTTAAATTGAATATGTTGAGTGTTTCCATTTATGTGCCTTTTTGAACAAAAGAGGGAGGGCATATTTTTTTCTTTGGTGGGGTATAAATGCATCATTCGCTGTCGTCTTGTAAATCTGCACTGCCCCCTAGGGCCTGGCATGAATACTACATCATTTTCATGCGGAATTGCGACATTGCTCGAATGGAGACGGGCCCATAAAAATGCAAACATGAAATTTTTCGTCTTCTCGGAGAGTTACCATGTAAATGGCCCCTAAGCCACACGGTTGCTATTATTTAGCCACAACTGGATTCATTACCTTATTACTATTCATCCTTCATACAGCCGCTGGAAACAGAAATGTCATTTAATCCACCTGGAGGCGACCAATAGATCATGATTGTACAACACTGTGCGGGTGTGCGCTGGTCCTCATGGGAAACACCACCACTTTTGTCCACCGGCATCTCTAAAATTGATGAAAAAAATCAGACATTGTAATCAGTCATTCATTACCTGATTTTTATTTTCACTGAATCATTTTTTACTTGTACTCAAGTAAATTTTTGGGATGACTATAATATTACTTTGAAGTAGTGGCACTCTTATTTGAGTAAAATTTTGGGCTACTCAACCCACCTCTGTTTGTAGTCCTTGCGACCGTAGGAAGAGTGTAGTAAATCCGGCAAGAGCACGGATTTACCCGACTGTGCATGAATCCGCAACGAGAGCGCTGCAGTAAACACAAACAAGATGTTCGCGGAGATTTTTTTTTACGGGTGGCGGCAGCTGTCAGAATCCGAGTTAGATGATCTCTTTAAACGCGTGTTGGCTTTAATATTTCATACGCCAGGGATGAAGACATGAATGGAGCTTCGCAATGTGCGCGCCGGGGCTTTGATTCCGAGCACCTCCGGGACCACTTAAGAGGTTCTTCCTCTTTTATATGCTGCACGTGTACCTAATAATTTGGATGCTGAGGATTGTCTGGTGGCGTTAATGCAGAATTGGAACCCTGTTTATAGGGTTGTTGTCGGGTTTTTCTAATACATTGTATAGGTATATGAATAAGAGATGAGAAGTGGGGAAGCTGCAATGTTTTGGCCAGGGGGGAAGAACACAATTATGTGCCTACCATAAAAATAAAAAAAACAACAACAACCCAGTGTGTGTGTGTTCCAGGAAGACGCTTTGATAGTAGTTGTTTTCAAATTGTGATGTAAGGATGAACATGTGATCGTCAAAATAGAACCTCGACTTGAAAAAAATAATAAGTGAAGAAATTACAGATGTATTTCTAGCTTTTTTTCCTTGAGTGTTTTTATTCCATTCATATAGGACAGCGGTGTCAAACTTGGGGCTCAAGGGCCAATTGCGGCTTATGCAGGGCTCCAGACTAATATTTTTTTACTAGGAGCACAGTGGCCACGAACTTAAAATTTTTGGGGCAGACGCAGACGATTCAGGGGTGCATACTGTAAATCGACATGCAAAGTTTTCCTCTAATTTTCACTGTTTTACCGATACTTTCTTAACTCATTTGCTCTCAAAAACATATACAGTGCCCTCCATAATTATTGGCACCCCTGAAAAAGATGTGTTTTTTAGCTTCTAATATTTTTTTTTTATTCAAATAATATGGGACCTTAATGGAAAAAAAGAGAAAAATCCAACCTTCAATACAAGTGCATTTATTCAGTGGGGAAAAAATCCCACATAAAGAAAAAATTATTTGACATCAAATAATGTGTGTCACAATTATTAGCACCCCTGGAGTTAATACTTTGTACAACCCCCTTTTGCCAACAAAACAAGGTTTGGGGACTGAGATGGCCATGGGAGGAGCTTGATTTTGTGTCTGGTGAACCATTTCTGTGTAGATTTGGCCATATGTTCAGGGTCATTGTCTTGCTGAAAGACCCAGTGACGACCCATCTTCAGCTTTCGGGCAGAGGGCAACAGATTTTGATTTAAAATGTCCTGGTATTTATAAGCATTCATGATGGCATGCACCCTAACAAGGTTCCCAGGGCCTTTTTGAAGCGAAACAACCCCACAGCATCACTGACCCACCCCCATACTTCACAGTGGGTATGAGGTGCTTTTCAGCATGCGCATCTTTCGTGGCACGTCAGACCCACTCAGAGTGTTTTTTGCCAAAAAGCTCAATCTTGGTCTCATCTGACCAAAGCACACGGTCCCCGGGATGCCGATCGATCGGGTCCGATCACGTCATTTTTAAAGTATCGGAATCGGCAAAAAAATATCGGACATGCCTTTTTTTAATATATATATATATATTTTTTAATGAAGTCGTTTTCTAATTGTATTCAATGTTACAGACAAAATGTCTTACACTCATCCAGAGTCTTTAGTTTTGGCTTAAAGTAGGGCTATCAAATTTATCGCGTCAATGGCGGTAATTAATTTTTTTTTAATTACCGTAATTTTCGGACTATAAGCCGCTACTTTTTTCCTTCATTTTGATACCTGTGGCTTATAGTCCATTGCGGCTTATTTGTTGATTTTTTTTTAGGTAACACTTTATTTGACAGCGGTGTCATAAGACTGTCATAAGATCATCAAAATTATTACATGACACTATCATGGACATATACACCATTTGATCATTTGACCATTACTGAACGCTTATGTCATTAAGTGTCATTTGGTAAATTATGTCACGAAGTCAATTTTTGTCCATCTTGGATCTTTTGCATCCATTCAAAAGTGAGATCATTTGCCGGATAACACTTAATGACATCTATGGCGCCGTTTTACCTATATATAGAGCTAAAACGCCGCGCAAAATGAGAGGAGTGAATTTTGGCAGTCTTTGGAGCCTTGTTTTAGTTGGCTAAAGCCTTAAAATCCCTCTCTCAACTATTAGAAGTATTGTGGGAAGCAATGAGGGGAAGTAAGATAGTAGTTGATGTTTTTCTTAACACCCTAATTTATTTCCCAACGCAGAGAAGATATATCAGTTGGCGCCACTACGCACAGTCATGGTTGCACTTCCCATCATGCACTTGGGCAGAACAGTTAAATGGTGTGGGAAAATATTACATTATGCTTTTGAGATGTATGATTGCTTCTGTGACATGGATTGTCACAACTTCTATTGTTTTTCCCCTTGTTCCCATAGTTAGGAGACGCGCTTGAGAATCTCACGAGATAACTTGTTTGGACACGCCTGGGTCCCATAGTTACACGCCTGGGTCCCATAGAGATAACTTGTTTTGCACCCATAATATTTACCACTTGTTGGCATTTGTTGCAGCACAGCTCATTTGTCCCATGTGAAAAGCCCTTTTTCAAGGGGGCTGAACCAAAAGTAGCTTAAATGTTTGTGATTGGACGGGGCCGGAAGTTGGCCTCTTCGCCTCCGAGGGCTGCGTCCTTACAAAACTGGACATTTCCGGGTGACCCGTGAGGTCTACCAGCGGGTCACGTACGGATCGCCTGGCCTTTGTCCCTTCGCCGCTTTACTGGAATGTTGTTGGCTTCCCACACGTTTGTCACGTTAAGCGATTTTCATTTCTAAAGGACAGGTAGTTGTGCTGTAACGTAACGCGGTGATTCTGAGATTGACAAACTCAAATCTAGCATCACGTTACCATTTGTTTTCTTGTTTTTGATATCTGTTTGCTTGCTTTTGTGGGATTGTGATCAATAAATCTAATTTATTCTGCATTTTCTAATCAATAAACATTTGTATATTGAGCAAAAGTGTGCCTGTTACTGATTCACCGCGAACCTGGAAATTTCGGAAAACAAATGGCTACAGTATCATTTACTGAAAGCTCAACAAATACACTAGATGGCAATATTTAGTCAGAATATACAAAGTCACATTTATCCTTTAAGAATTAGTTTAGCCTTAAGGTAGGGTTATCAAATTTATCCTAATAAATGTATCACGTTAAAATATTTAACGCAATTAATGCATGCGCTGCACGACCCACTCACGCATTATCGCGCTCAATCTGTAATGGCGCCGTTTTACCTATATAGAGAGATAAGAGGCAGCGTGAAATGAGTAGAGTGAATTTTGGCAGCCAGTGGAGCCTTTTTTTAATTGCCTAAAACCTTACAATCTCTCTTCCTATGATTAGAAATATCATGGGAAGCAATATGGGGAAGCAAGGTGGCAATTGATCTTTATCTTAACACCTTATGTTATTTGCCAACGCAGAGAAGATATATCAATTGGTAGCACTACGCACAGTCATGGTTCCACTTCCCATCATGCATTTGGGCATGGCTACAGTATCATTTACTAAAAGTTCAACAAATACACTAGATGGCAATATTTAGTCACAATATACAAAGTCACAAGTCTTTCTATCCGTGGATCCTTCTCACAGAAAGAATGTTAATAATGTAAATGCCATCTTGAGGATTTCTTGTCATGATAAACAAATACAGTACTTATGTACTGTATGTTGAATGTATATATTCGTCTGAGTTTTATTCATTTTTTTTCTTAATGCATTGCCAAAATGTATATGATCGGGAAAAATTATCGGGAATGATTGGAATTGAATCGGGAGCAAAAAAAAAAAGCAATCGGATCGGGAAATATCGGGATCGGCAGATACTCAAACTAAAACGATCGGATCGGGAGCAAAAACAACATGATTGGAACAACCCTACTTGTCATTGTTTAGCCATTGATATTATTCAAAAACATGGTTGGCCAACATTACTTCACATTTGGCCTTTAAGGTTATCATACCGCAGAATCTCATACCGGCACATGCCTAATCATAACTTTTGAATACATGTCCACTGTAGTGACCACTGTCCCTGAAAGAGTTAAATTCCAAGAGAATCGATGCTGGAATTTCAGCCAAAGGTGCATCAACAACCGATTGAAAGGTTTTGAAAGTGTTTATTTGAAACGGATGCACAAACATGTAATTATCTTTTCGTGATTCCATGTTTTGCCTAGCTAATGTATTCCATTTTACAAAGAAGCTGTAATTTTCTACACCGACATGTCCTACGCTAATGCTAACAACAGTAAAAATTGTACATATTAACTTTGGGAAGTGCTTCTAAAGCTGAGGAGGTCAGCCAAGGACGAAGCTTTCGTTCAGGAAGGAGATAGTGATACCCTGATAGGATGAGATAAGACCAGGAGGGCGATGGAAATGGATACAAGTGGGGGAAGAGAAGTTCTGAAGTAAAGCAAAGCTGCATAGCAACTGTTCAAATGCTCCGATTGCAGAGATTTTAGAAAATACGTTCAAATGGATCTGCTATCATCAATGGCAGCTAATAAATTAATAGAGTTATACATAAAGAGCCAAAACTTGAACAGGGAGGCGCTAGCGCGTTAGCTCATGAATAAATAAATGGGGTCGTCCTCAGTGAGCATTTAGTGTCTCCTAATTGCCACACGCTCACGTTTTTGCACATCAACAAGCCAAATGGGCACTTGGGGCATTTTAATGGCGGAATTAGGGAGATTTTCCTCGTGTGTGCGTGTCGCATGCATTCCTGCAAGCGACACACTCACACATGCACACATAAATCTTTTGAATAGTTTTTCAGTTTTATGAGACAGTAATAATTAGCATCAACGCTCCTTTTTAAAAAAGGAAATGTCGTGCAAGTCAAAGTGCGTGTGTACGCGGGCCGTGCGAGTCACCTGTTGTGCCCGCGGCGTGACCTGCTACAACATCATCACGTTGTTGTTTATTCATCAGGTTCTCTGGCGTGGCCATTAATAAAGATGAAGTGGTGGAGGAATTGGGGCGGGGCTTGCGCTCGAGGCGCTCATCGCAACGGGTCAAGAAGCAAACAGATGACATTTTTAGCAAGCTAATATGTACTGAAGCTACTCCATTGTTGGCCTGATAGCATACGCTATTTAAAGTGGATGTTTACCGTATTTTTCGGACTATAAGCCGTTCGTACCATGAGAATTTTAAAATGAAGAGATTTGCCAATGGATTTTTTTAGGAAAAACGAGCTTCATATCTTCTCATTAAAAATAATAAATTTTTTCATTTCACTCCACAGCTTGGCGCATCAGGATGACGTTGGCATTTTGGCAAGGTTCAGACCGCAGGTCTTAATGCACAAATCCGAGTTTTTCCGTCTCAAATGAAGCATTAACTTCACGGTCTGAACGGTACGAGTCGCATAGAAGTGGACCATTTCAAATTTGTTCTAGGTCACCTTTATATATTGTAGAGATGACCCGATCGATCGGGTCCGATCACGTAATTTTCAAAGTATCGGAATCGTCAAAAAAATATCGGACATGCCTTTTTAATATATATATATATTTTTTTTTTCTTAATTAAATCGTTTTCTAATTGTATTTAACGTTACAGACATAATGTCTTACACTCATTCAGAGTCTTTAGTTTTGGCTTAAAGTGGGGGCTGTCCAATTTATCGCTTCAACGGCGGTAATAACATTAAAATATTTAACACAATTTACGCATGCGCTGCACTACCCACTCACGCATTGTCGCGTTCAATCTATAATGGCACCGAATTACGTATACATAGAACTAAAGGCAATGTAAAATGAGTAGAGAAAATTTTGGCAGCCTTTGAAGCCTGTTTTTACTTGGATAAAGTAAAGCATTACAATCCCCCTCTCGACGATCCGAAATTTCGTGGGAAGCAATGTGGGGAAGAAAGGTAGCAGTTGATCTTTTTCTTAACACCCTATTGTATTTCCCAAAGCTGAGAAGATATATCAATTGGTACCATTACGCACAGTCATGGTTGCACTTCCCATCATGCATTTGGGCAGATGTTAAATGGCTGAATTATCATTTACTGAAAGCTCATAAAAATCCACTAGATGGCAATATTTAGTCACAATCTACAAAGTCACATTTGTCCTTTAAGAATTACAAGTCTTTCTATCCGTGGATCCCTCTCACAGAAGGAATGTTAATAATGTAAATGCCATCTTGAGGATTTATTGTCATAATAAACAAATACAGTACTTATGTACTGTATGTTGAATGTATATATTCGTCCGAGTTTTATTCATTTTTTTCTTAATGCATTGCCAAAATGTATATGATCGGGAAAAATTATCGGGAATGATTGGAATTGAATCGGGAGCAAAAAAAAAAAAGCGATCGGGAAATATCGGGATTGGCAGATACTCAAACTAAAACGATCAGGATCGGATCGGGAGCAAAAAAACATGATCGGAACAACCCTAATATATTGTTTTAAATCCTTTCTGGACCACATTTTTCCAGAACGTGGCTGTGGTTTGTTCATTGAGACATGCGGTATTAACCTAACCTTAGGTTGTGTTCAAAGTCTCTAAGCACTAGGGCAGCACAACGCGAAAAAACTCTAAACAAAGCTGACAGGTCACGAGACAGCCAGCACTTCTACAGTTTGTAATGAGCCTTTATAACAGGGGTGGGCAAACTATTCCACAAAGGGCCGCAGTGGGTGCGGGTTTTTGTTGCAACCCATTAAGACGACACATTTTCACCAATCAGCTGTTTCAGAAGTGCAATCAGTTGATTGCAGTCAGGTGCTTCTCATTTCTGCTGAAACCTCATTGGTTATACTATCTGTGCTGGGTCAGTTGGAACAAAGACCAGGACCCACTGCGGCCCTCAAGGACCGGTTTGCCCACCCCTGCTTTATAATATGAGTAATTATGTACATTTTATAGTAGAGTTTGTAATCATAGGCGGAGTTTTACGTTTGTGGGACTGGGGGGAGAAGCATGTTGAAGACTCTGAACCAAAAGTCAAGGTTTGGACACACTTCATCATTTTTGCGTTTTATGTATTTTCACTAAGAGGCACTTGGTCCACTTCAAGCTTGAAAGGCAAGTTAAATTGGATTTTTTTTTTTTTTTTTCCTTTGGAAATATATTTTTATTAACGTTTGAGAGAACTTAAGTGCAGCAGACCGTTTCATATGAATGAGAATGCAACTCCACGTATTGATGCCTGTTTATTTAGTTAATAAGGATCATTTTCATATTCAAATATTTCTGTGTACCATCTCCCCATGTAAATATCCCATATTAAGACATAAACACCTGCGGCTTATAATCAGGTGCACTTCATAGTCCAGAAATTACGGTATATAAAATGGACCCGCTTGAGAGATACAACTATTATGTATACAAATCGTTAAAGCATCAATTTTCAATATTATGTCCCGTTTAATAGTGAACAATAAACGCGTATTAATACATCTTTATTTTCAGCGGGTCTTCAAAGCGGTTTTTCGGTCAGCGGCGAGGAACCAAACGAGAGGAAGGTGACGATTAAACACGTCCGGAAATGAAATATGAAATGGTCACGTCACACCACATTCAAATGCGTAATTGTCAGAGGAGCGATGGACATTTAAAAGCCTTCAATTACGCCACACAATAGCTGACGAGCTTATTGGACCCGCAGGAAATTGCGGTTTCGAGGCGCCCGTGATGATGAGCGTCTGGCTGGTGAATACATTTGCCAGAATAATGGAACCCCTTTGATGGTCTCGTCACAATGACTGAGCCCGCTGGGCTGACCTAAAGTAAAAGTACTAACTTTTGATTGTTTTCCTGACAGATGTGTGAAAAATCTGTTTCCTTGAATGCGGCATTTTCTTTTTACCAACGTCCTGTTCAAATAAGAAATGATGTCCTGTTGTCAACAGAAGATGAAAAAATGATCCAAAACCTGCAGGCTCATGGTAAGAGCCTGCCCAAATGGTAAAAAAAATACTACAGTATCAAAAATATTATCATTCGACCCAAAAATGCTTTTAACTTCATTTGGAAATGCATTTGTACATACTTGAGTAGGCGTTCACGGTACGTTCGTGCGTACAGAACATGTGTGGTGCAGTGTGTTTCCAGAAGTAAATATGCTCTTACGTGTAGGTGTTATTACTGCAAATTTGTGGTAATTCCAAGGATTTTGTGCTAGAACTGACTCAGATGTCCTCCTACATACGGACTTGAGTTTCTTCAACCAGCCCACGACCGTTCGGTCCATGCATTATATTGTACTTTTTGGTCTATAAGTAGAGATGGGTAGTAACGCTTGCATTTACTTGAGTGAGTTTTTGAGAAAAATGTACTTTTAAGAGAAGTTTTACCACACCATACTTTTTACTTTTACTTGAGTAGATTTTTGAAGATGACTCCGCTACTTTGAGCTACACGAGACACATTACATTTTTCCTGTGTTTTCTACATATTGATTTTACGATATTGCCCCGAACATAAGATGGTGTTTTTTGCATTAAAATAAGACTGAAAAAGTGGCGGACGTCTTATATTCGGGGTCTAGGCATTATACCCATTCACGACACTAGATGGCACCAGATTAAAGACATCCCGATCGATCGGGTCCGATCACATCATTTTCAAAGTATCGGAATCGGCAAAAAAATATCGGACATGCCTTTTTTTAAAAAAAAATTTTTTTTTTTTTAATTAAATCGTTTTCTAATTGTATTTAACGTTACAGACAAAATGTCTTACACTCATCCAGAGTCTTTAGTTTTGGCTTAAAGTAGGGTTATCAAATTTATTGTATTAACAGCGGTAATTATTATTATTATTTTTTTATTAATCACGTTAAAATATTTAACGCAATTAACACATGCGCTGCACGACCTACTCACGCATTGTCGCGTTCAATCTATAATGGCGCCGTTTTATCTATATATAGAGCTAAAAGGCAGCGTAAAATGAGTAGAGTGAATTTTGGCAGTCTTTGGAGCCTTTTTTTAATTGGCTAAAGCCTAACAATCCCTCTCTCAACAATGAGAAATATCGTGGGAAGCAATGTGGGGAAGCAAGGTAGAAGTTGATCTTTTTCTTAACACCCTATGTTATTTCCCAACGCAGAGATGTATCAATTGGTGTCACTACGCACAGTCATGGTTGCACTTCCCATCATGCATTTGGGCAGAACAGTTAAATGGCTACAGTATCATTTACTGAAAGCTCAACAAATACACTAGATGGCAATATTTAGTCACAATATACAAAGTCACATTTATCCTTTAAGAATTACAAGTCTTTCTATCCGTGGATCCCCCTCACAGAAAGAATGTTAATAATGTAAATGCCATCTTGAGGATTTATTGTCATAATAAACAAATACAGTACTTATGTACTGTATGTTGAATGTATATATTCGTCCGAGTTTTATTCATTTTTTTCTTAACGCATTGCCAAAATGTATACGATCGGGAAAATTATTGGGAATGATTGGAATTGAATCGGGAGCAAAAAAAAAAAAAGCAATCGGATCGGGAAATATCGGGATCGGCAGATGCTCAAACGAAAACGATCGGGATCGGATCGGGAGCAAAAAAACTTGATCGGAACAACCCTACGCCAGATATCATTAAAGCGATATTCTGTCATGATAGATCTCGGCTACTCTGAAGTTTGACTAGTTTGCATTATTTTATTGCAATGTTTTTCCTTATTCAGATTTGTTTCAAGACTACAGTTACAGTTAGACTTCACTTTGATGGTTAATGCAGTTTAGGGCTGCAGCTATCGATTATGTTAATAGTCGATTAATCAATGAACTTGTTAGTTCGAATAATTGAGTAATCGAATAGGGAACATAAAAAATTAAAATACCTGAGCTGAGCCTCAAACGGTATAAAAAAATAAATATTAGTAAATGATCTATGTACAACAAAAGTCCGCTAGCTTAAATGCTATAAAATGCTAGTTTTTTTACAACGCTCCTAACAAATGGATCAGACACATATTCCCACAAAAAATGGCTAAATATACCTATAAACAAAATTATGAATGCATTTTTTTTTAAAGTAGCTCAAACAAAAACTTAGCTTATGTAGTCTTAACAGGGAGCAGATGGATTCAGCCATGTTAAATTAGATAGACTAGAGGGCCGTGTGTCCACCCAAATCAATAAAACTAAATGCAAACATTTTCAAATCAAACCATTACAACGCCACTTTAAATTAACAAATACTCGAAGCAGCAAAATTTAGTTTGAATCTTTTTTTCTAATCGAATACTCGAGTTAATCGATTAATATTTGCAGCACTAATGCAGTTATTGCAATTTTGTTGTTTTATCACAATAGATTGGTTTATTTACATTTCAAAAACCAGAAGCCATTCATTTACGAATGTGATTGCACTTTAGTTTACATATTTAAATGTTCAGATATTAAGATTTGAATGAGGCAAAATAACATGGTTTTTTTTCTCAAGTATATTGTTATAATCATTTGTTTCAGATGCACTGTAATTATTTTCTGTATAAAAGTGAATTTGGTGTTCAAAAAGTCTTTTTTCAAACTTGAGTCTTGAAAAAGAAGGGGTCATCTTATAATCAGTGCCATCTTATATTCGGGCCAATACGGCTATTTTGCTCTACCAGTTCCACCAATTAGATGTCGCAGCAATAATCACATGACTCCATTATACCAATCCGACATAACAATACAGCGATCCCTCGTTTTTCACGGTAAACTGGGACCAGAACCCGCGGCGATAAGTGAAAACTGAAGTATTAGTAGTTTTTGTGTGTTCAGTGTATATATTCGGATTTAGCATTGGAAAGAGATCTATATAAGACATTTTTTTCACTTGTAGTATAATTAACTTGTAGTATAATTTAAAAGTATAATTTTTTAAATTATTTTAAAAAACAACCAAAAAAAATCCTTTAATGTATATTACGTATATTTTAATAAATGGTTTTTAAGCAATTTAAATGTAAAAATGATCAATTATTGAATATTGTTAACCCCTTAATGCCTAAATTTATTTCCAATAATAAAAAAAATGTTTTGGGTGTGTTTTTACCTTCAAATAGATGCTAAATTAAATGGAAAGTGATAATTTGAATATAGCCCATAAAATAGGCATACATTTAGGTATGACGCCGATTAGCGACAACAGGCAATTAAGTAAAACAAATGGCAAAAAAGGCACATGTTCCCATCTCAGGTCTGAACACACTTTTATTGATATAGTTTTTCACTGCTTGTGAAATTCAGAAAAGCAATTATTGTTTCTGTTTAAACACAGATGTACATTGCACTTTTCACATTTGAAAACGCTCTGCCCCTTACAGTTTGGGAGTGTGCAACGTTGCCGCACATTTTGAGCATTCGGCACAATGTTACCACTGGCTCCTATGTCTGGTTGGCTTGGTATCGGATCTATTTTCCCTGTGAATACATCAAATGAGTGCACCAGACCTCTTGTGTCGCAAAGCACAAAAAGCACAAAAAAATTGTATCCCCATTTGTATGGCTTTTAGGGGATGTATTGTTTTAGGCTCAATCTGACCTTGAAAGGAACCATTTGCTCATCTACACGTGACATTTGATCCTAAGGGAGAGCTTGAAATTTGGGGAGAAGTGTGTCAATTAGTACTCTTAATTTTGTAAAGCTTTGTTGGGTGCCATGTTGTCACATAAATGAAGTGTTTTATTTCTTCCCATCTGTCTCGGGTCATGACATCTGCTACTATTGGAATTCGAGTTATACTGGACCAGTACAACATGAACAAGTTTTGCAGAGTTCTGCTGTTTTACACTTCTCCAAGGTATCCTGTTTCTTTTCGATGTAGTAGCTCTTGCAGGTGCAGCACTGGTGGTTGGAGGTGGATGAGGGGGCCCATCAGCATCTGCCCTCACTTTCACTGAGAGCACTCTAATCACTCTCCACAGGAGGAGTTTTGGTCCGATGTGCTTGCTTAGCGTAAAAAGCCGCTGCGTCCATTTGTATTTCTGCAGAAAAATAAGGACCAGAAATTACGGTTATAATTTCAAAATAAAATGTGTTGAAAACCATCAACATACATATTCTTCCATTTGATAGTTATCAGCACATGCTGTATTCATTTTTCATTAGAGAAACAAATCAATAGCAATTACACTGTTTATACAACATGTTATGTTTGTTATGTCTACAGATGATAAGTGTGGCAATGTCTAAATAAAACGTGTCTAAAAGCGGAAAGACATGGAGGCACACGTGTGCACCGTTACATATAAAGGATGCGTTCATTTTTTTGTTCTACTGAAAAATAGTAACCACAAATGCCATTTCTTATGCAACACATTACTTTTGTAATGTTTACAGATGATAACGAGAGTGATAGTTTATAGATAAAACGCGTGCGAGTGTTGCAAACCGGCAACAAACAACGCATTTACGTTTGCGGGCTGGCGGGGGAGGGGGGAGGTGCTTTTCCGATTATGCCGGCTGTGGCGATAACGCTACAAACCAAAATCGTCATAGAGCTTCAAAAATACTCATCAAAGAAACTCTATCTCATCGTGTTAGCAACACAAGTACACAATAAGACGGTACATATTTTTTTATTTCAGCTGACTTACCTTGAATTGGACGAATTAGTCAAGTTGGTGCGCAGGAGTTCGACGTGACTTTCAACTCGAATGTCGCGGGCCGGTCAAGGAAGTGGTGTCGTTTCTGGTCGGACCCGACTGAAACTAATGCTTGAAAAAGGTTCCCAGGCATGTGTTTGCAATTAATCTACCGGCAGTGAACAAAGGCAGACGATATTTTGGCCGCTTTCAAAGCAAGAACGGTATGATGCCGAATCGCCACATACGGCATTAAGGGGTTAAGTTTTAAACATGTTACTCTCCCATCGAATTATTTTTAAACAAGAATAAAACAGAAAAATGATTGGCTTTATTAAATGCTTCATTGAGTAAGTCCATTCAAATCCGCTCACTTACGCACAATGAGTTGCCACAGAAACTGTTTAACAAGTTAAACGATGACTGATGCATGCAGCGTTTTGATCTTGCCAGAGGAGCAAACGTCAAACATTCAACGTCTGTCAATCATGGTTTACCTTAATAAGGAACTCCAGTGCACTCACTGCCTGACCAAGAAAGAGCATGGAGAGAGAGGGAGGGAAAGTGAGACTATGCGATCAGCTCGGGACAGCTTATCCTTTTTTTGTTGTTGTGTTTTTTTTTTAAATTGACAAAAATCCGTGATGGACTGAGGGCACGAAGTCTGAAGCGCGAAGTAGCGAGGGATCACTGTACGGGTCGCATGGCCAGACTCAGGTTTGCAGTCGGAAGTCATGTACTCACATCGGCATGTTCAAACTAAGACTTTGCCTTTGAGTTTGACTTTGCAAATGACCCTGTTGCTCTGTGCTTTAAACCAAGATGGCTAACTTTCTTTGTCTTTTCAGGCATGGCTTCTTGAGACTTACTGTATTTGTGCGTCTACTCATGATAAACCTGTATCCCAAGCTTCATGGTGCTAAATAAAACTGGCTTCATGGGCTGGATTTTTTTCCCCCCGATTGGATCTTTTCTAGATTGTGGAATATATTCGTAGCAGCTATGGGGAACATGGCGCAAAATCAGATGAACCTCAAATTTCTGGTGACCTGTAGTCGAGCAAAAAAAGATAACTGAAGCTCGATACTTTCGTGTTTCATTATAATATCGATACTTTTTAATACTTTTGACATCCCTACCAATGATTAAGAGCACAAGAAAAAGGTGGTGGCTTAAAGTCCGCAAGCTGCAGTGTTTACCACTAACCTTGCTTGTCGAACAAGTTATTCTAAGAATGTTTGTCAATGTTGTGTTTAAATCTTAAACTTGATGCTAATGTTGTCAGCGGTTTCTTGCCAACAGGGCTGAAGATCCGCGAGGTGATGATCAACGTGTCCCGTCAGCAGGTGGAGGACTTCCACGGTCCGGAGGACTACTGGTGCCTCTGCGTCGCTTGGAGCCACCTCGGAACATCCAAAAGTCGCAAGGCTTCCGTGCGGATCGCCTGTAAGTCCAAACTTTTGTTAAGTGTGCTGTTTTGGTGCCTGTTGAGAGTTCATGAAGCTTCCCTTTTCCCCCCAGACCTGAGGAAAAACTTTGAGCAAGACCCTCAAGGCTTGGAGGTGCCCCTGAGCGGCATGATCGTGCTGCATTGTCGGCCACCAGATGGCGTGCCTGCAGCGCAGGTGATTATGCTATAAGTCTGTTTTCGTGGCGACATTTCTCACATGAGCAGACGTCCGTCTTCTGAGTCAACATGTTGGTGAATTTCACTACTCAGGGCCCAAATACACCAGATGCATGATAGTTCCGGGTCCGGTACCACGCAGTACGTCAAATACAGGCAAATCATACTGTATATGCTACATTAACGAAAAAAACGCGTACTTGGAATTGGTGTCTCATCACTGCAGATTGCTGTGCCCAGCGCAAACTGTTGGTTTTTCTATGAAAAGTCAAGTAAAATCTAGGAAAGAAATGTCTTGGAATAGACCACCAGGTGGAAACTTGTAGGTGTCTCTCTATTCTCTTTCGTACTTTTCCCCCCTCGACTGTATACTTGTGTGTGCGCCGGGCACAAGAATTTCTGCAGTGGAACCACTTCCAGATACGCTGCATTTTTTTTTTCGCTCTTTTTGTCCGTCTAGTCTGTAGCCTACCCCATTGACTGATGACGTTTTGTTGTGTTTTGTTTGTGACACCCGACCATTCTGTAATATGTTATTACTGTTTTAAATTACATAACTTGCATAAAAACTCCCAGTCCATCCTCATAGCTTCTGCTATGGCGTTCCATGTGTAATATTCTGATTGGATGTTTTACGAAGCACCCTGAAGTCTACGCTACGGTGATGTTTAGTTCATGTGATGCGGGAGTGAGAAAGCGACAGTCTACCGAGAGCCACAGGTTGAGGAAGTTAGTTAGCGCAGTATGTTATTAAAAACAAAGTTGTCAGCATGTCTTGTGTTGGATATCATTGCCAGAAAAACACACACCTCGCAGCTTCCTTTTGAATTCTGTCCTTATAATAATGATCTGCTGCATCATAAATCACTTTGTGACTTTCCACCTCCATGATGAAACGTTCTTCGTCCGTGTTCGCTGGTGTTTAAACCGTGAATAAGCAACTGGGCTGTTGACTCCAGACCCATTTTGACGGATTCGTCTCCGGCAAAAATAGAAAATAGCCTATACCATTTGGCGGACTCTGGCACGCTGGAGATGGTCCCTTGTCAATCCGGAGCTCTGATACGGCCGGTATAGACCCTACTCACGTGACGTCACAGTCACGCCCCCGCGCCATGTTGTCCGTATACTCGTCATGTTAATGCATTAGCGCTTCGTAAATTCCTCCTATTATGGCGTGTTTTTCTGCTCGTTAATATTAATAATCAAAATGGTGAAGTCGTGTGTGGCGGTCGGTTGCAAAAACAGAGAAGATAGACGGAGAGACTTGAAGTTTTACCGTATTCCGAGAAACCCGGAGAGGAGAGCGAGATTGACTGCTGCAATTCGACGAGAAAACTGGGCTCCAAACGACTACCACATATTATGTAGTAGTCATTTTATATCTGGTAAGATGCATTTAATATATATTTAGAGGGTTTTGGGCTGACAACCACAATTAAGATCATTGCTAGGCTAATCGACGACAACATACACTCAGACGTTGTGAATGAACTACCTGAAAATATATAATTATAAGGGGATAATAAGACAGTTGTCATACAATTAATTTACAATTTCACTATTGAGGTCAAAAGCCAAAAAATAAATTCAACTAGGGACAATCTGGAGTAGTGCTATCGCACTTCATGTTTATTACATATTATATATGTATGTAGTGAGAGTGCTATCACTAAACCATATAAACATTAAAAGCCCTAGCTCCAATGACAAATGACATGAAATACATTAGACTTGACAGTGGATGTTAGCAAGAACAAAAGATTTTGAAATGAAAATTTCGTAACTCACCTTTCCCGAGCACAAGATTCCTGCCGAATTTTCGTGTACGAGGACCTGTTTCACCCAACCAGCAACGTAGCATTTATAAGCCTCCAAGCTCTTAAAGTTTTTCAAACTTTCGTGAGAATAGGCTGATTTTGTGTGGACAAGATAGTTGTAAATATCAGGGTCAGGCAAAGACGGCGAAGACAGTGGGTCGAAAAACATCGATTTAGGCATCAAATATGGATCTGGCGAATGGATAAACTGAAGCTTTTCCAGATAACGCCTTTTTTGCAACGCATCCAATGAGTTTACGGCGTTGGATAACACCGGGGCTTCCATGAATTGCTCTATAACTTGCATGACTAATTGAAAACAATGAGAATAGGTCTAAAAAATACGGACAATATGGCGGCCGGATACAGCGACACGTCATTTTGTGACGTAGGTGAGTAGGGTCTATAGGTCGGCCATCTAAGGGGGAGGGGGAGTTGCAATTATGATTGACAATCTCTTGGAATGTATTACAATTGAACTCCTAATCCCCAATTGTAAAAACATAATCATCTGCTGTGTCTACCGAGCTCCTGATTCAAATGTCTAGTTTACTGAGTACAGTTGTGGTCAAAAGTTTACATACACTTGTGAGGAACAAAATGTCATGGCTCTCTTGAGTTTCCAGTTATTTCTGCAACTCTGATTTTTGTCCGATAAAGTGATTGGAACAGATACTTCTTTGTCACAAAAAACATTCATGAAGTTTGGTTCTTTTATGACTTTATTATGGGTTAACAGAAAAAGTAATCAAATCTGCTGGGTCAAAAATATACATACATGGATCTGAAAAAGCGAATCATTGACTTGAACAAGTCAGGAAAGTCACTTGGAGCCATTTCAAAGCAGCTGCAGGTCCCAAGAGCAACAGTGCAAACAATTGTTTGTAAGTATAAAGTGCATGGCACTGTTTTGTCACTGCCACGATCAGGAAGAAAACGCAAGCTATCACCTGCTGCTGAGAGAAAATTGGTCAGGAGGGTGAAGATTCAACCGAGAATCACCAAAAAGCAGATCTGCCAAGAATTAGAAGCTGCTGGAACAGAGGTGTCAGTGCCCACAGTCAAGCGTGTTTTGCATCTCCATGGACTGAGAGGCTGCCGTGCAAGAAGGAAGCCCTTGCTCCAAAAGCAGCACCTTAAGGCTCGACTGAAGTTTGCTGCTGATCACATGGACAAAGATAAGACCTTCTGGAGGAAAGTTCTGTGGTCAGACGAAACAAAAATCGAGCTGTTTGGCCACAATGCCCAGCAATATGTTTGGAGGAGAAAAGATGAGGTCTTTAACCCCAAGTACACCATGCCTACCGTCAAGCACGGTGGCGGTAGTATTATGCTGTGGGGCTGCCAATGGAACTGGTGCTTTACAGAGAGTAAATGGGATAATGAAGAAGGATGATTACCTTCAAATTCTTCAAGATAACCTAATGTCATCAGCCCGAAGATTGGGTCTTTAGCGCAGTTGAGTGTTCCAGCAGGACAATGTCCCCAAACACACATCAAAAGTGGTAATGGAATGGCTAAATCAGGCTAGAATTAAGGTTTTCGAATGGCCTTCCCAAAGTCCTGACTTAAACCCCATTGAGAACTTGTGGACAATGCTGAAGAAACAAGTCCATGTCAGAAAGCCATCAAATTTAACTGAACTGCACCAATTCTGTCAAGAGGAGTGGTCAAAGATTCAACCAGAAGCTTGCCAGAAGCTTGTGGATGGCTACCAAAAGCGCCTAATTAAAGTGAAAATGGCCAAGGGACATGTTACCAAATATTAGCGCTGCTGTATGTACAGTGCCTTGCAAAAGTATTCGGCCCCTTGAATCTTGCAACCTTTCGCCACATTTCAGGCTTCAAACATGAAGATATGAAATTTAATTTTTTTGTCAAGAATCAACAACAAGTGGGACACAGTTGTGAAGAGGAACACCATTTATTGGATAATTTAAACTTTTTTAACAAATAAAAAACTGAAAAGTGGGGCGTGCAATATTATTTGGCCCCTTTACTTTCAGTGCAGCAAACTCACTCCAGAAGTTCAGTGAGGATCTCTGAATGATCCAATGTTGTCCTAAATGACCGATGATGATAAATAGAATCCACCTGTGTGTAATCAAGTCTCCTTATAAATGCACCTGCTCTGTGATAGTCTCAGGGTTCTGTTTAAAGTGCAGAGAGCATTATGAAAACCAAGGAACACACCAGGCAGGTCCGAGATACTGTTGTGGAGAAGTTTAAAGCCGGATTTGGATACAAAAAGATTTCCCAAGCTTTAAACATCTCAAGGAGCACTGTGCAAGCCACCATATTGAAATGGAAGGAGCATCAGACCACTGCAAATCTACCAAGACCCGGCCGTCCTTCCAAACTTTCTTCTCAAACAAGGAGAAAACTGATCAGAAATGCAGCCAAGAGGCCCATGATCACTCTGGATGAACTGCAGAGATCTACAGCTGAGGTGGGAGAGTCTGTCCATAGGACAACAATCAGTCGTACACTGCACAAATCTGGCCTTTATGGAAGAGTGGCAAGAAGAAAGCCATTTCTCAAAGATATCCATAAAAAGTCTCGTTTAAAGTTTGCCACAAGCCACCTGGGAGACACACCAAACATGTGGAAGAAGGTGCTCTGGTCAGATGAAACCAAAATTGAACTTTTTGGCCACAATGCAAAACGATATGTTTGGCGTAAAAGCAATACAGCTCATCACCCTGAACACACCATCCCCACTGTCAAACATGGTGGTGGCAGCATCATGGTTTGGGCCTGCTTTTCTTCAGCAGGGACAGGGAAGATGGTTAAAATTGACGGGAAGATGGATGCAGCCAAATACAGGAACATTCTGGAAGAAAACCTGTTGGTATCTGCACAAGACCTGAGACTGGGACGGAGATTTATCTTCCAACAGGACAATGATCCAAAACATAAAGCCAAATCTACAATGGAATGGTTCAAAAATAAACGTATCCAGGTGTTAGAATGGCCAAGTCAAAGTCCAGACCTGAATCCAATGGAGAATCTGTGGAAAGAGCTGAAGACTGCTGTTCACAAACACTCTCCATCCAACCTCACTGAGCTCGAGCTGTTTTGCAAGGAAGAATGGGCAAGAATGTCAGTCTCTCGATGTGCAAAACTGATAGAAACATACCCCAAGCGACTTGCAGCTGTAATTAGAGCAAAAGGTGGCACTACAAAGTATTACCGCAAGGGGGCCGAATAATATTGCACGCCCCACTTTTCAGTTTTTTATTTGTTAAAAAAGTTTAAATTATCCAATAAATTTTGTTCCACTTCACGATTGTGTCCCACTTGTTGTTGATTCTTGACAAAAAATTTAAATTTTATATCTTTATGTTTGAAGCCTGAAATGTGGCGAAAGGTTGCAAGGTTCAAGGGGGCCGAATACTTTTGCAAGGCACTGTATATTTTTGACCCAGCAGATTTGATCACTTTTTTCTGTTCACCCATAATAAAGTCATAAAAGAACCAAACTTCATGAATGTTTTTTGTGACAAAGAAGTATCTGTTCCAATCACTCTATCAGAGAAAAATCAGAGTTGTAGAAATAACTGGAAACTCAAGAGAGCCATGACATTATGTTCTTCACAAGTGTATGTAAACTTTTGACCACAACTGTATATTAGAAAAAGATACTGTATAAAACGAATAATAAGCATGTTTTCGTTGTGGAGACATTAATCTTGGGATAAAATATGTACAGCATGTTGTTTGATTTTCTCATACATTCGTGTCTGATGAAACTGTTACAGTGACCTTGTGTGCGCCAATTGTTGCCACCATGTACACCTCAGAAATGTATCCTTTTAAGAGACTTATAAGAAAAGCATTTTGAGTCGCTACTCACACCAGCTGTGATAACATGTCACACACATAGCCACAACAAAATGTTCCACAGCAAACAGATGCAAAAATGTCAGGGACATGACAAAGTCATTACCTTGTACGCCCTAAAATTAATCGAGCTGCTTGACTGGACGCTTAGTTACCAAACCCAGATTGTTGACTGTGTTATTTTACAGTTTTGATGTATGTTCCATGCCTGAATGTGCGTCTTTAGGTGTATGGGGGACGGGAAACTGATAAGCATATGCTTCATCTCGTCCGCCTTTGTCGTCTTCGTCGGTTCCTTCGGGCAAATCATATCACATTTTGTAATTGTCAATGATTGTCAATGATACCGATGATGATGACAATAAAATTCCATAAATTAAAATTCCATAAATATAGGTTAAACACTAGGGTATAATGGGAACGGATTGTTTCCGGCGCTATTTTTTTACCGGACCGGACCGGAACCGGAACGATGATGCATCTGGTGTATTTGGGCCCTTAGATATGTAGCTTTGACAGAGTGGACACATTATAATCAGCCACACATAACGTACTTCATAAAACTGCAAAATCTGACTTTAAAGTAGGTAAAAAAATTAAAATTGCTTACCATAGATGAATTTCCTGCCACTGGTGTAATGTTATCGCAGAAAAGGATGTCATTAACCAGTGAATTTTCTTAAAGGGACACAAACGCAACTTAGCAGAATGGCGAGTGACACCCTTTTTTTGTTTGTTTGCTTGTTTATTTTAATTAAATATTATGTTTTAATTAGGGCTGTCAAAATTATCACATTAACGGGCGTTAATTAAATTTTTTAATTAATTACGTTAAAATATTTGACGCAATTAACGCAGATGCCCCGCTCAGACAGATTTAAATGACAGTACAGTGAAACGCTCACTTGTTGTGTTTTATGGAGTTTTGCCGCCCTCTGTTGGCGCTTGAGTGCGACTGATTTTATAGGCTTCAGCACCCATGAGCATTGTGTAAGTAATTATTGACATCAACAATGGCAGGCTACTAGTTTATTTTTTGATTGAAAATTTTACAAATTTTATTAAAACGAAAACATTAAGAGGGGTTTTAATATAAAATTTCTATAACTTGTACTAACATTTTTCTTTTAAGAACTACAAGTCTTTGTATCCATGGATCGCTTTAACAGAATGTTAATGCCATCTTGTTGATTTATTGTTATAATAAACAAATACAGTCCTTATGTACCGTATGTTGAATGTATATATCCATCTTGTGTCTTATCTTTCCATTCCAACAATAATTTACAGAAAATATGGCATATTTTATAGATGGTTTGAATTGCGATTAATTACGATTAATTAATTTTTAAGCTGTAATTAACTCGATTAAAAATTTTAACCGTTTGACAGCCCTAGTTTTAATTTAAAAACAATTCATGATAAAAGATCATGCAGGACAAACTAATCCTAACATTATTTTGGATTTTTTTTTTTTTTCTTTCGATATATTTAAGTTATTATATAGACTGAATTTGAATTAAACAGCGTGTGGATATAAAAAAAAAATCCATAACCTTTTTCCAGAAGTAAATTCAGTTTAAAAAGTAGTATTTAGGAGCCTGTTACCTTGAATTTACAATTGATAATGCACCAAAAAAAATAAGTTAAATGAGTATTTTCGCAACTTTAGTGAAAATACAGCTTCATCTTTACTGGGGACACAAATGGCACCCTATTAAAAAATGACGATAGAAGCGTTTTACTCTTGGTCATTTAACAAAACCGAACTGTGGACCTTATTGTTCGAACCTAACGTGACATAAGTGTAATCAAAAAAACTGATCAAACAGGACGTGCCACTGTGACTTTTCAGTTGTCAGTTCCCTCTGCGAACGTGTGTTCTTGTGTTTGACACGCGGCCTTTTTAATTTCTCCCTCATGAATATCAATATGAATAGCAATGAGGACAACAATGAAAATAGCAACCGGCGCTCTCGCCGGCATTCCCGCTGTGCCGCGCTGCATCACGCTGAGCTGCTGTCTGCATGATACGTCGATGTCAAAGTCGAAAGCTTAAGTTTGCGCAAAAGTCGGGCCTGCTGTTTCCCTTGATTGACAGGGGGATCAAACAATAACAGTAACATTCACAGTTCAAATGGATTGGGCGTCGATCGCCGTCAGTGGCAACCGTTAAGGCTCACGTTTTGGCTCCCGATGCCGATTCGTGTGTTGTATCAGCAGATGTCGATACTGTACGGTATACTGTATACAACATTTTTTTCTTTTAATACTAAAATACTGCATACTGTAATATGTAATAAAGCATAGACTTTACGATCAGTTGACGGGCTCGAGGCCGATCCGTAGGGGGCTTATTTTCAAAAACTTAAAATTTAAAATATTTTCAAAACCAAAGCCGCTAGTGACCTAAAACCAAAACAAGCACCTCCCTTAGGCATATATGAGTCTCCACGAGCAGCCACATCAAAAATTTCAAAGTCATTCCCTAATAAATTCTTGATTATTTTTTTTTCTTATATAACAAAACTTAAGATTCTCAAATTTTACGCTAAATGCACCAAAATCGCCGAATGCAGAGATAATCACCTATATTTTCAGGATCAAAAGTTTTTGCCCAAAATAGCAACTTAGGTTTTTATTATTTATTACTGCAAGTTTTCAACAGCAAATAAATCACTCAATTTTCAAATCAGAAACTTAATACTTGAGGAAAGCATGCAGAATCATCTTAATTAAGGGTGTAACGCAGGGGTTGGGAACCTATGGCTCGCGAGCCATATCTGGCTCTCTTGACAGCCGCATCTGGCTCGCAGACAAATTGAATTATGAAAAAAAAAAAAGCTTCGTTATACTCCTTTGCACATTGCGCAAAACGGTGACGATCCCCGGCGACTAGAAAGCCGGTTCGCAGTTATTTTAGTCGGAAAGTGGCAAACATACATGTCGTTGCGTCGATCTACCTATTTATCTGTCTATCAATCGCATTGGCAACGCAGATGAGCCAGACACTGATCGAGTGGGGTCGCCGTATTTTGCTGTCAAAAAGAGCGGCCGATGTGCGCATGTGCGTAGTAATTTCCCCACGGTTTTAGTTTCGTTTTCCCCGCTAATTTTAGAAACCCTTTTGAGATGATGGCAAAAAGAAAAAAAAGGCGAGGAGTATCGTACTTTTCAGCAGGAATGGACAGAGGAATTTGCCTTTGCGGAGAGAGCAGGTTCTGCAGTGTGTCTAATATGCAATGATAAAATTGCATCTATGAAAAGGTCAAATATAAAGCGGCACTTCGACACCCGCCATCGAAATATCCGGCGGGTGACAACAGGAAGAAAGCATGTCAAGAACTTCTTACCAGAGTGCAAGCTAGTCAGTAGCAACTCCGTATTTGGACCAAACTGGAATTCGGCTAGCTTTGCTGGCGCTTTAGCAATTGTGAGGAACGGGAAGCCTTTCACCGATGGGGAATACGCCAAAGCATTCATGCTTGATGTTGCCAATGAACTTTTTGACGACTTTTCGGATAAAGACAAGATTATTAAACGGATAAAAGACATGCCCCTGTCAGCAAGAACTGTTCACGAACGTACGTACCATCATGATGTCAAATCAAATTGAGGCAACGCATGAAGGACATAAATTCGTCTCCATTTTTTTGACTCGCTTTGGATGAGTCAACGGACGTAAGCAATTTATCACAGTTCAGCGTGATCGCAAGGTATGTTGTCGTTTACACACTACGTGAGGAAGGCCTGGCAGTTTTGGCTATGCAAGGGACAACAAGAGGGAAAGATTTATTCAAGTCCTTCATTGAGTTTGCTAAAGAAAAAAATATACCAATGGACAAGCTTGTGTTTAGTGTATGGTTGGAAAAAACATAGGTTTCGTGTCATTTCTTCGTGAACATGAAAAGAGACGTATCCTAAGTTTCTCAATGCCTGCATTAGTGTTGTATCGGTCGCGAACGATTCGTTCTTTTTGAACGAATTGTTTGGGTGAACGAGACCGAACTAATCACCATCTGCACTGATTCGTTCTATGAAGTTGGTGGCGCTTGTTCGCTGCGTGGGAGGGCGTTGAGCAAGCGGCAGCGTCTTCTGACATCGCACACGACCAATCAGACGCCAGCTTCATCGCGGGCAGGGGAGGGAGCGGAAACAGAATCAAGGCGTCTGTCACTCATTTCCACGTGTGGCCAATAAGCAGCCAGCGTGCAGGCAGGGGGGAAAGACTGAGTTTTGTCACTTCCCGTTCAGTGATTCGGTCCTCCGGTTCCTGACCTAGCTTGCTGCTAACTTGACTTTCCAGTAATGACTATGCGGTGTACGAGTCATACAATGAAAGGAAATGACTTTGTCACATATTTGTTAACGTGGAGCCTATCAAATGCTGCTCAAACAGACAAAAACACCACACAAATCTAGCGAGCATGGTTTAGTGTTCTACTTTTCTCAACAGACTCGGGACTGTACCTATGACTATATACTATCAAATTTACAGTAATTTAAAACGCGTACCTACGAGGCAAGCAAAAGCTGAGCTGCGGTCGCGTGACGGCAGTGAAGCGGGCAGAGAACTGTCACTATATGGAGGCTTCATGGCAGCGATATTTACCTCATATGTGCACAGAAAAAAAAAAGAATATTTAGTATGATCACCATAATACTGATTTGCAAGGAAACTGTATATACATGTCAATTTTTTCCGAGTGTTTTTTTTTTTTTTTTTCGTGTCAGAGGGTGTGGTTGGTTTGACAAATTATGTCAATCCGTCCATCATGTGCTACTCAAGCGCCCAAAAACAAAGCGGGCGGACACGGGAGATGTCGCAATATGTCTACATTTTTCTTAACAGACTAATGAGAGTAGAAAGGCGACATCATAAAGAGCAAACAATTATTTCTCGTCAGCATTTGACGATCTGAGATGCGGGGACGACAGGGGAGCTGACCGGATTTTATTTATTAATACCAGTGCAAAAATTCAATACGATCATCTTAATAATAAAAAACAAAAATACAACAGAGCGAGAGGTAAATATGATGTGTTGGTCGTTCCATATTTAGAAATTAAACTTTCGATTTATTTGTATTTTCGTGACAGCAAGCATGCCGCGTTGGCTGGTAGCAGCACTGCAGCAGCATTGTATATGTGAGCGAGATCATGCTAAAGAAAGTCCGTGCGCCCCCGACCCCAAACCCCCACTTACCCCTCAAAAGGAAAATGTTTAACCGTGTCCTAAATCGAAATGCAAGCACGAGCCATGACTTTGAGCCCATAGAACTAGGACAGACGACGCGGAAGTTCTCCCTCGCTTTTGCAGCAGCGGGAGGGAGACGAGGCTGTCTGTGTAAGCAGAATGATATCGCCTGTCACTCATTTCTAAAACTACGACGAGTGGTCAATGTGCAAGAGAGGGAGGGACCAAGCAATGTCACTTCCCGTTCAGTTATACTGCGAAGCGGTCTTTGGTGATTCGTTCGGCAACGTCACTTCCCGTTCACTAACCGAACGATTCATTTGGGCGGGGAGGGAGATGAGGGGGGCGAACGATTCGTTGAACGATTCGTTTGAACGAATCTTTTTACTGAACGAACCGGAATGGATTCGTTTACTCAAGTGAACGACAGATCCCGTCACTAGCCTGCATGACGCTTAACCTCATCAAGTATCAACCAGACTACAAAGCCATCAGCAACACCGTGCAGCACCAGAAGTCGCATTAATGGTGAGAAATACTCATCATTGATTAGCAGCATCATAACAATGTTATTAAAAAGAATTCGGAGACTTATTGTACTTTAAAAATGTTGAAATGACATAAACATATTGTATGGCTCTCACGGAATTACATTTTAAAAAATGTGGTGTTTATGGCTCTCTCAGCCAAAAAGGTTCCCGACCCCTGAAACGGCACATGTATTTGTATTGAACCGCTTCGGTACGTGGTGCTCGGTTCGGAACGGAGGCGTACCCAACGAGTTTCTGAAGTAATGTAACCCCTACTTTTCTAGGCTGTGAGTCGATCGGGTTACAGTTTCTTTGTGTAGATTATATTTACTCCGTCTTCTCTACTATAAAGAGGACCAACACGGAAGAACAGTATAACCCAGAAACGTCAACGGCGTGACAACGTGGCCGCCACGAGAACGCAGTGAAACGCGGGCGTTAAAGTCATTCAGCCAATGCACACCAGTCGCAGTGCGACCGCGTGTTAGACGCGTCCCAGAAGAAGAAGAACACGACGCACGTGAAAAGAACGGCAGAGTTTATTATTTGACGCGAGACGCGACCCTCCTGCGTCAATACTACTAGCTAGGATCGGGCAGACCGGAAGTCACTCGTGTAAAAATACGGTGGATCCAGTCGATTTTCAAACTAATATGCAATCGTAACCCACTTTTTGAGTCCATCAGATCTCTTGAGTGGTAGATCGGGGCACAGTTGACTTGTCTTTGTTGATTTACTGCTGTCTTCTCTGCTATAACAATAACCAACACGGCCCCGTGTTCAATACAAAACCCTCCTACCACAACAAAACAAGTAGGAACTAATATTCGCATAGGAACTAAAGTTATACAACATAAAATATACAATATAAATGAATACTACATTACATTTGTAAAATATAAACACATAATAAATAATAGCCCATTTCAATAAAATAAATTGAAATGAGCTAAAACACCTGTAATTAAATAATAAGAATAATACACAGATCCTGGTTACACAATTAAATTGATTAATTGCTGTGTGGCGCTTTAACTTGAGAAAATCCACCAATAAAGCTTTTGAAAACCATTCATAAGAAAAAAAAAAAGATTCATTGAGGCATTTCATTTGTAAAATACATGTTAAAATCTTTGTCGTTGGAATTGCTTTTCTCTTTAGCACAGGACTTCTTTTTTCTTCTTTCTTTCAGAAAGAAAGCTGACCAATACGCGGGGTCTGAAAGGCAAATTGTTGTTGGATTATCTTTAAATACCCGCTACTTTTTGAGCAGAATTCTAGCTTTGCTCTAGCACAAAGGTGTATAATAAACAACTAGCACATTTATATTTTGCATTTTGTTTTCTTACTGTACCGAAAATGAACCGAACTGTGACGTCAAAACCGAGGTACGTACCGAACAGAGATTTTTGTGTACCGTTACACCCCAATCTTAATTTTACTTAACAAAAGCAAAATTTGCATTTTTCTATATACAATCACAACTTCTTTAGGTTAAATTCAGATGTTACTATTGCCTCTGCACTTCTTGCAGGCTAATTTGCCCTCGTCGTTTTTAGATTGAAATGTTACATAAAATAAAACACGTAAAATGCTAAATGACTATTACCGTAATTTCCTGAATATAAGGCGCACCCGTGTATTATGCGCACCCCAAATTTACTTCTAAAAATCTAGGGGAAATTATTGTACCCGTTTATAATGCGCACCCTAATTTTAGCACCAATAAATAAAAGAATACAAGAATACAGAGCTCGTGTACAGATGGAGAAATGTCATTTTACTGACTGGTGAAACAGAGCAAAAGCATAGCACATTGGTAGTTCAAAACATTACCATAAACTGACAATATTTACAGTAGTAATATGATTTGACAACTTCTCCAACTTACCAGAATCTAGGAGAAAACAAAACAGATGTGACCTTTCTTTTAAAGGCTGCTGTATAACTTGCTTGTTTCATCATGATGAATAAATGTTTCTTCCATTGATTGATACGGTAAAATGAAAGTGAGAACGCAAGTCTGAAATCCGTGAGAGCTCAGCGCTGTCAACACGACAGTAAAAATAGGAACTATTGTTATTTGTGTTTGAGTTTCCCGAGGGACAGCTATAGTTGAGGGACACAGGAAATCTGTGTGCTTACGTTTGTTATGGTTCGAGTTGCGGAGCTGCAATAAACGTTGACTTAAATGAGTTCAAGAAACTAAATTCTGAGCTTTATGAAGAGTGAAAAAAGTAGAATTTAACACAGATGAAATCATTCGGCCGATTAGAGTGAAGTATTACCGAAACAAAAGGGTGACGTCACGTACCGTAATGGTCGGCAACGGGTTGCCGCATACGTTTCTTCAACACAACGTGCCCGTGTCAATAAAAAAAAAAAAAAAATCGGTTTATATATATTTAATATATATATATATTTCTGTCTCCATCCATGTACCTGTTTATAATGCGCACCATGATTTTACAAGTTGATTTCGGGGAAAAAAGTGCGTTATATTCGGGAAATTACGGTATTTTTGCAACAAAACAAAAAAAAAACGGGCAGTTGTCCAAAAATTACCTGATTGTTTGATTGTAAAGTTACGCTATTGTGTATGGATACTACTAAGGGAGTGCCAAAAAATTGATTATTAGGTGCATCGCGATTCGATATGTGACGATTCGGTTACCATTCATAAATGTTCAAAAACAGTCATTTTCCCTAATAACTTTATGACAGCCCAGAGGTTGCGCTAGACTTTTTCGTTGTCTGTCATTTTGACTGACAGTGTCATAAAAATCCGGTCATAATCTATTTTTACCCGTCACTTACATTTTTAAAATGATAATAATGACATATTCAATAGTATTTAGTTTTCATTCATTTTTAATTAATATTCTGTCTGAACAAGCTTAAAAGAGGCAAACAGACAGCAGAGTGCACCAATCAGCGACGGGCAGACGTGACGTTAGCAAAGCGGCGAGGGCAGGACGAGGGACTTGCGCGTGGAAGTAAACATACGAGGAGAGCGGAGTTTATTCAACATGGCTAGCGCGAGACAGACTGTTGTCAATGACTCGTGTCGATGTGTTTTAGCTCATTTAAAACTGAATTTACCGCGGATTGGAACATATTCTCGACTCTCCTGTTCGCCATCCGTGTTGTTGTGGAGACGACTTTCGGCGCGCAAGAGTGACGTTGCTCGTGAAGAACACGTCACGCAAATAAACAAATCTGTTTTGTCGATTGATTTTGTACCTACTCGAGAGGCCGTTAATGGGCTGGGTCCCAGACTTTTCTCTCAGTGTTTGAAAAATACAGGGAGAACAGTCTGACCGCGCCAGGCAAACACTCAGTTGCCTTGACATTTTTCCGAGTAAGGCCAACGACGTCATGCATCAAGAGAGACAATAGCTAATTAATATGCTCACTCGCCACCCTGTGGTCTGGGGTGTGAATTGCAACCTGTCAAAATGACAGATGGACTTCAGTTTTTTCCGTCACCGTTTTAAAAAACCGATCAACGACGGAAAATATTCGGTTAACGCGACCCCTGTGACAGCCGCTCGTAGCGGCACGTTAACGGACGCACACACAACGTTATGATAGATGCTGCCGGTTACTGAGAGAGAGATTTACTCCTTTTGGAAAGACTGGAAAATAAATGTGTGTATGAGACAGGCGGGAACCCGGCGGTCCTGCTTCTGTGCCAAAGTTATTTTTTAGAGCGAGAGGGGACGAGAGATAGTTCATTGCTCCTTGTCTTTCATTTCTCCAGCAGTAGGTTCATGTCGTGTTAATTGGAAAAAGTCCTTAGTTTTTTTAAGTCCGTCTATCAGAGGTGAGTACACGAACCCTATTGTACTGTTAAGCCTTTATTGTTGTTGTTTTTGAGATGTTACTAGTTGGCCCAGAGCGCTATGCTAATTAGAAAAGGAAAACTGTTATGTTCACTGTTTGTTAACTCTTTGTTAATTGCGATTTTGCACCACCTAGTTGCCAGAGTTACAAAAGGAAGTAGAATTTCTGTTACAGCCTTTTATATGATGGGTGTTTCAATTACCTTTCATAATCAACCTGCTTAAAAAATAGCATATCAGCCTCAAATATCAGCTTACAAAATCAGCTATTGACATTGGCAATCGGCTAAAGCTATTTCTTAAAAATCCGCATCGGCCTTTGAAAATCCCATATCGGTGGACCTATAGTTGTAACGTTGTCATCTGGCAATAGAAATGAATAAAAGATGAGCAACAAGGAAAGACCCTCGTAACGGCGACTCATTCTCAATGAGTCGTTTAAACTTTTTGACTTCTTGTGTTCTATTTTAAGGGATTTGCGCGGGACAATATCACACGGGTGATATTTGTATCTTCAAACTTCTCTGGCCGTATTTAAAAAAAAAAAAAAGCTAATAGAAAATATAGCGTCCTATCCTCTGCAAGACTAAAGCAGACGTAAGCTCTTTTTGCTATCAGGCGTGCTAAGCTTATTGCTGCTATCACAGCGGGGCAGCAGATAACATGGACGCCTCTTCTTTGCATTAACGTCACAAAGCAACCGTAACGCCGGCGGAATATTCCGGGTGGCTTCCAAGGCCTTTCTTGATATATTTTTTTAATAATAGAAGCAGGATGGGATTTCAAGAGCGAGTTTGTGTCTAATAAATAAATATCCGATGGGAGGGGCCGTAACCTTTTCAACCTAGCGTCATGAAAAAGACAAGAGAAGCTTGCCAAATGTGGACCAAGCTATTTCCTGCTGCTGCTGGGATTTGCTTGACTTTATGGATTATTTACCAGCACTTTGCGCTTTGTCACACGCATCGATGCATCAACACACTGATGACCACAAGGCATACTAGTAAGATTCATATTCAGCAAGCACGTTCTACCTAGTGATGCACAGATACCAGTTTTTGCTCCCGATACTGATTCCGATACATTTTTTTTTTTTTCTAAGTATGCAATATTTTGGTTTGTTTTTTTTGGCAGACCGGTTCAGTGGTAGAGTAGTCATTCTCCAACCTAGAGGTTGTGGGTTCGATTCCCTGCTCTGTTGACTTTGTCTAAGTATCCTTGAGCAAGATACTGAAGCCCATGAAGCCCACTCCTGATGCGCCATCATCAGTTGGTACTGAGAATGTGTAGTGCCATTAAAGTGCCCGTGACACGAACAAGCATGTTTATATCTAGAGATGCCGATCGATCGGGTCCGATCACGTCATTTCAAAGTATCGGAATCGGCAAAAAAATATCGGCCATGCCTTTTTTTAATATATATATATCTTTTAATTAAATCGTTTTCTAATTGTATTTAACGTTACAGACATAATATGTTACACTCATCCAGAGTCTTTAGGCTTATGGTAGGGTTATCAAATTTATCCCGATAACGGCGGTAATTAATTATTTTAAAAATGTATCACGTTAAAATATTTAACGCAATTAATGCATGCGCTGCACGACCCACCCATGCATTGTCGCGCTCAATCTGAAATGGCGCCGTTTTACCTATATAGAGAGATAAAAGGCACCGTAAAATGAGTAGAGTGAATTTTGGCAGCCTTTGGAGCCTTTTTTAAATGGCTAAAGCCTTAAAACCCCTCTCCCTAAGATTAGAAATATCATGGGAAGCAATGTGGGGAAGCAAGGTAGCAGTTGATCTTTTTCTTAACGCCTTATTTTATTTCCCAATACAGAGAAGATATATCAACTGGTGGCACTATGCACAGTCATGGTTCCACTTCCCGTCATGCATTTGGGCAGGGCTACAGTATCATTTACTGAGAGCTCAACAAATACACTAGATGGCAATATTTAGTCACAATATACAAAGTCACAAGTCTTTCTATCCGTGGATCCCTCTCATAGAAAGTATGTTAATAATGTAACTGCCATCTTGAGGATTTATTGTCACAATAAAGAAATAAAGTACTTATGTGCTGTATGTTGAATGTATATATTCGGCCGAGTTTTATTCATTTTTTTCTCAATGCATTGCCAAAATGTATATGATCGGGAAAAGTTATCGGGAATGATTGGAATTGAATCGGGAGGAAAAAAAACAATCGGATCGGGAAATATCGGGATCGGCAGATACTCAAACTGAAACGATCGGATCGGGAGCAAAAAAACATGATCGGAACAACCCTACTATTTATACTTTTTTTTTTAACTAAATAATACTCACTTGGTAAATACCGTAATACTAACAACACTAATTCTAACACCTATGCCAACATTGTGGCTGTGAGCATTGTCCATGATAGCACAACAGCTTTACATTGCATTACTATTACTGCTCTAGTAAAATGTCTCACTGTAAAGGTTTGACATTTTCCAAATAATAATTCCTCAAATTGAGAAAAGTAGTCGCACGCCGTTGCTGAATAAGATGTACTCTTGAGAGTAATTGCCGATATTATCTCACATTTAAAAGGGAACATTTTCATTCTCACCCAACCTGCGTGCCTATTTAAATTGTAAAAGATGCACACTTTTGTTCTGTTTGCTTCTGATTCCCGTGGGCTTAATTGCTGATAATAGCCGGCGATATCACCGAGCATTTATAAAGCAAGCCGTAATATTGTCACACAAACTCTTGTCTTTGTTCCCGCGGTTATGTGCTCTCTGCGGCAAAAGCTGTTGACCTTCGTTTCCAGGGAAACGCTCAGGATAAAGCACTCATGCTCTTTTCTCCCTTTTATTGTAACGCCCAAGACTTTTCAACGGGAGGCAGAAAGCCACCGCTGCCATAATTGCGCCAGTCGAAGAATAATCGAATAGCGTACGCTCGGAAACGTGGCGCTTGATTGCACCGCCAAGCGAGGGAAAAAACAGCTTACGAACTGGAAAGAGCGAGAGACGTGACCGTCCAGCGGGGGTGCTATATTACAGCTGCATAATGGAAGACAAAGAGCACGGGGGTGAAAAAAATCAACAGTGCTTGTCATGACGTGATTTATTGATTATTTCCCGCCTTTCAACTGGGGTTGCTTGCAAAGTGCAAAGCAATCACCGAGTTTGTTGGCTGCTGTGCTAATCCCTCAGCGACTGGACGCCAAACACAAATGCTACGCTCAAGCAAGCACACGCCGACACACACCAATGTACAAATACGCGGAATTCCCAACGGAACGGAGTTTTTAATCCTCAAATAAAACGATGTGAATCACAGTGCGTTCCACCCTGGATGAACAGCTTCTAACGCTAATGTCAATTTACTGCAGCGCTCAAGCGCGGAGGCCAGCGTCTACGGTGCGTCCTTCACTAGGGATTGAATGGCAATGAAATCGAATTTTGAGTGCTTTGTCGATTGCAGGAACATAACATATTTGGCAAAAATGTTCATCCCGGTGAAAATTTACATTTGGTTGATGGTTGATGCTAGAAATGTCCCGATCGATCGGGTCGGATCAAGTCATTTTCAAAGTATCGGAACCGGCAAAAAAAATATCGGACATGCCTTTTTTTAATATATACAGTGCCTTGCAAAAGTATTCGGCCCCCTTGAACCTTGCAACCTTTCGCCACATTTCAGGCTTCAAACATAAAGATATAGAATTGTAATTTTTTGTCAAGAATCAACAACAAGTGGGACACAATCGTGAAGTGGAACAAAATTTATTGGATAATTTAAACTTTTTTAACAAATAAAAAACTGAAAAGTGGGGTGTGCAATATTATTCGGCCCCCTTGCGTTAATACTTTGTAGCGCCACCTTTTGCTCCAATTACAGCTGCAAGTCGCTTGGGTTATGTTTCTATCAGTTTTGCACATCGAGAGACTGACATTCTTGCCCATTCTTCCTTGCAAAACAGCTCGAGCTCAGTGAGGTTGGATGGAAAGTGTTTGTGAACAGCAGTCTTCAGCTCTTTCCACAGATTCTCAATTGGATTCAGGTCTGGACTTTGACTTGGCCATTCTAACACCTGGATACGTTTATTTTTGAACCATTCCATTGTAGATTTGGCTTTATGTTTTGGATCATTGTCCTGTTGGAAGATAAATCTCCATCCCAGTCTCAGGTCTTGTGCAGATACCAACAGGTTTTCTTCCAGAATGTTCCTGTATTTGGCTGCATCCATCTTCCCGTCAATTTTAACCATCTTCCCTGTCCCTGCTGAAGAAAAGAAGGCCAAACCATGATGCTGCCACCACCATGTTTGACAGTGGGGATGGTGTGTTCAGGGTGATGAGCTGTGTTGCTTTTACGCCAAACATATCGTTTTGCATTGTGGCCAAAAAGTTCAATTTTGGTTTCATCTGACCAGAGCACCTTCTTCCACATGTTTGGTGTGTTTCCCAGGTGGCTTGTGGCAAACTTTAAACGAGACTTTTTATGGATATCTTTGAGAAATGGCTTTCTTCTTGCCACTCTTCCATAAAGGCTAGATTTGTGCAGTGTACGACTGATTGTTGTCCTATGGACAGACTCTCCCACCTCAGCTGTAGATCTCTGCAGTTCATCCAGAGTGATCATGGGCCTCTTGGCTGCATCTCTGATCAGTTTTCTCCTTGTTTGAGAAGAAAGTTTGGAAGGACGGCCGGGTCTTGGTAGATTTGCAGTGGTCTGATGCTCCTTCCATTTCAATATGATGGCTTGCACAGTGCTCCTTGAGATGTTTAAAGCTTGGGAAATCTTTTTGTATCCAAATCCGGCTTTAAACTTCTCCACAACAGTATCTCGGACCTGCCTGGTGTGTTCCTTGGTTTTCATAATGCTCTCTGCACTTTAAACAGAACCCTGAGACTATCACAGAGCAGGTGCATTTATACGGAGATTTGATTACACACAGGTGGATTCTATTTATCATCATCGGTCATTTAGGACAACATTGGATCATTCAGAGATCCTCACTGAACTTCTGGAGTGAGTTTGCTGCACTGAAAGTAAAGGGGCCGAATAATATTGCACACCCTACTTTTCAGTTTTTTATTTGTTAAAAAAGTTTAAATTATCCAATAAATGTTGTTCCATTTCACGATTGTGTCCCACGTGTTGTTGATTCTTGACAAAAAAATTAAATTTCATATCTTTATGTTTGAAGCCTGAAATGTGGCGAAAGGTTGCAAGATTCAAGGGGGCCGAATACTTTTGCAAGGCACTGTATATATTTTTTAATTAAATCGTTTTCTAATTGTATGTAACGTTACAGACAAAATGTCTTACACTCATCCAGAGTCTGTAGTTTTGGCTTAAAGTAGGGCTATCAAATATATCAAGTTAACGGCGGTAATAACATTTAAATATTTAACGCAATTAACGCATGCGCTGCACTACCCACTCACGCATTTTCGCATTCAATCTATAATGGCCCCATTTTACGTACTCATAGAGTTAAAAGGCAACGTAAAATGAGTAGAAAGAATTTTGGCAGCCTTTGAAGCCTTTTTTTAATTGGCTAAATCCTTACAATCCCTCTCTCAACCATTAGACGTGGAGAAGAAAGGTAGTAGTTAATCTTTTTCTTAACACCCTATGTTATTTCCCAACGCAGAGAAGATATATCAATTGATACCACGACGCACAGTCATGGTTGCACTTCCCATCATGCATTTGGGCAGAACAGTTAAATGGCAGCAGTATTTACTGAAAGCTCAACAAATACACTAGATGGCAATATTTGTCACAATCTACAAAGTCACATTTATCCTTTAAGAATTACAAGTCTCTCTATCTGTGGATCCCTCTCACAGAAAGAATGTTAATAATGTAAATGCCATCTTGAGGATTTATTGTCGTAATAAACAAATACAGTACTTATGTACTGTATGTTGAATGTATATATTCGTCCGAGTTTTATTCATTTTTTTCTTCATGCATTGCCAAAATGTATTTGATCTGGAAAAATAATTGGGAATGATTGGAATTGAATCGGGAGCAAAAAAAAGCAATCGGATCGGGAAATATCGGGATCGGCAGATACTCAAACTAAAACGATCGGGATCGGATCGGGAGCAAAAAAACATGATCGAAAAAACCTTAGTTGATACATACCTGTCAAGTTGTACGGTTTCAGCGTAATTTGTACAAGTGAGAATTGATTTTTAAATGCGTACGCCGTACATTTTTCGTGGAGTAGGGTTTTTTTTCTCCTTTCGGATTTTGTCGCTGTTTCGGCAACAAGACAATGTGCGTTACTATGCGTTACTACGTTGGTTGAATGACGCGAGAAAAGTCAGAGACACGGAGAGAGAGGAATGTTTGTTGTGACACCATAGCAAACGCGATGCTAGGCTAGGTGGCTCCAATATTTCCTGACTGTAGCCGACAGCCTACAATCTACACCCAGATATCACATGCATATGGCGGAAAACACTCAGGTGACTTGAAGTTCCGCTATGAGACCCCCAATTTAGCCAACTTTCAAAACTGTCCGATATGCATGTGTGATACATCATTGGAAAGCTTAAGATCTCAATTTTGGGGGGGATGAAAAATTTTGAACAGAAGGGCATTTTAAAAAAAAAAGTTTTTTAAACAGTAAAACCCTGTCTGGAGGTGAGACCGCGCGAGAGCAGAATTACAGACGCCATGACTTTAACGAGATATTATCACATCCTTACCTTGTTTTGATCCAAAATCTCCATGTAGCATGTATCACTGAGTGTCAAGACACAGCTGTGAATGGCCACAGCTGGATTTTTGGGGGATTTTATGGGTGAAACACGGTGAAAAAACAAGGGTCGCAGAAATCGCAGACATCAAGGAGTGGTCGAGATTGTCTTTTTCATATATACATCCATTTCAATTTTTTTGTTTTTGTTTCGATCGATTATTTATTATCTAACATATCGGAGAAGATGCGACAGTACAAAAAAAAATGCAATTAAGCGATAGTTAAGAGGTAGATATCCGTAACTTTTTTAAAGACGCCATTTTTTTTCATTGTGACATAATTTGTTTAAAAGTTTAAAATATGTGAGTGAATAATTTTTTAAAGTCGTTTTTTTTTTTTTTTTTTAATGAAATATGAGACATGAATGAATGATTCTAAGCTAAAAACGACAGAAATTTTGAATGATAAATATAATTTTCGTTTTAATGACTGGGTTGAAACCAAAGCGGTTGCGAGACGTCTGTAAACGGGTTTTTTCAGGGTAAAACGGACAAATTAAAAATAGTTTGGGGGCTTAATGTGCCATGAATCTGCTATGGAAGTATATAGATGTATTGTAATATCAAACACAACAGTTGTTTTGGCTTAAAATACAGTAGTTTCTCTTAAAGAGGAGTGCAAGAGCAGAAACTGTTTTTTTCAGTCTGTGTTTACCGCCATATAGAACTACATGCGAAATGACAGACTCGGCGTCGTTAGTAAACAGCCGCCATTTTAAAGCAGTAGACTTCTCAGAAAGGCTCTGTTGTAGTGGACCTAAGTAACTTTTTGTGTAAAATACTCCTAAATCAGCAAAATCTTGACTTGAATCTATCTTTAAATGATGAAACAGATTTAAAACGTTTACATGTAGAAAGTAGACAGAAGGGAACTAATGCAAAAACGGTAGCAATTTTAACAACTTTAATAGTTGATTCACAACATTAAATGACTTCCAAACATAGCAAAGGTTACTATGTTTTTTGTTAGGTTTTTTTTTTTTTTTTTGGGGGGGGGGGGGGGGGGTGGAAAAAAAAAAACATGAAAGGTAACACCAGTTACTTTGCCAGGTAACTAATTACTCTTACATTCAGGTAACTGAGGTACTAACTCAATTACTTTTTGGGAATAGTCATTTGTAACTGTAATTTATTACTTATTAATAGTAAGATAAACAACACTGGTCATAAAGATGAAGTCTGCAGAATGAAAAGTGACGAAAGTGTAGATTTTATTCTGCCAATTTGCCTGCAACTATTGCTGATCACTTCTCATAATTAGCAAAAGAAATGTTCTCTGACTCAAAGATTGCATCGGTAAGTATATTTTATCAATTGACCTTTATAATTTATAATTGGACACACTAATGAACTACCTTCAAGTCAAACTGAATTGCGAGCTGAAGTGTCATGAAGTGCAGCCATCAATAATACATGATAGAAATTGCCAAAAGTGCCACAATTAATTGGGAGTCATACAAAATATTAAATTTGGATCTCACGGCACCACTACTTAATTCACTTAAGTTATGTAACATATTTTTGTATATGAAGTACATTTTTTATTCAATTTTCAAAACTTTTGTCTTGCCAAAATTTGACCTTTATGTCGTCATTAAATGATAAATCATTTTTCAGTGAAACAAATATATTTTTGTACATTCAACATCATTTGGGAGGATCTTAGCTTTCATATTTCTGAAACCAATTGAATAATTAAAAGTCAGGTTATTAGCAATTGTTTCTACAAAATGGATAAGCGACAAGACTTTTGTCAGGGACTGTACAGAAATATCGTGAGTAGTTCATTACTGTACTTAGGTACATTTTTTGTGTATCTGTACTTTACTTGAGCTCAAACATAGACTTCATTATATATTGACATGACACTTCCGCCAGACCCTGCGCCAAGCCTACGGTAGGGGTTTTCCCACACTCAGCTTCAGTTAAGGCTAAGTAATGCTTCGCAGTCGGTCACAGTAATTAGTAAAACCAGCAAGTAAAACCAACGCAACGCCGGATTTAGGTTGAAAAAGTACAAAAGCTGTACCGCATACAAACAGGAAGCATTGTCTCAGGAGTGATTTGTTCAAGGATTCAGGGTAATTATCATAATTTTCATACCACGCATGCATTTTGAAAAGTTACGGCATTGCCGTAATAATTCGCAATATATATGTAAAATAAATGCTAACCTCCCGGTTTGTGGCTTTTATCCACGAACTGAGGCTGTTTTACGTTCATATCTGTAAAGAATTCAGGGATTTAAGCATTGATTCACAAGAATTTTCAACGTAAAAAGCTCTGTGTGGTGATAAGGCAGCGCCACAGTGGCTTAAAGACTCGCAGCACATTCAACATACAGTGGGGAGAACAAGTATTTGATACACTGCCGATTTTGCTGGTTTTCCCACTTGCAAGCCATGTAGAGGTCTGTAATTTGTATCATAAGTTCTCTTCAACTGTGAGGGACGGAATCTAATACAAAAATCCAGAAAATCACATTGTATCATTTTTAAATAATAAATTTGTATTTAACTGCATGAAATAAGTATTTGATACATTACCAACTAGTAAATATTTCGGCTCTTAGTTCTTTTTTAAGAACCCCTCCTGTTCTCCAGTCATTACCGGAAGTAACTGCACCTGTTTGAACTTGTTACCTGTATAAAAGACACCTGTTCACATGCTCAAACAAACAAACTCCAACCTCTCCACAATGGCCAAGACCAAAGACCTGGGTAAGTACATCAGGGATAAAATAATAGACCTTCACAAGGCTGGGATGGGCTACAGGAAAATAAGCAAGCAGCTTGGTGAGAAGGTAACAACTGTTGGAGCAATTATTAGAAAATGGAAGAAGTTCAAGTTGACGGTCAATCTGCCTCGTTCTGGGGCTCCATGCAAGATCTCACCTCGTGGGGCATCACTGATCATGAGGAAGGTGAGGGATCAGCCCAGAACTACACGGCACGACCTGGTCAATGACCTGAAGAGAGCTGGAACCACAGTCTCGAAGAAAACCATCGGAAGCACATTACGCCATCATGGATTAAAATCCTACAGCGCACGCAAGGTCCCGCTGCTGAAGCCAGTGCATGTCCAGACACGTCTGAAGTTTGCCACTGACCATCTGGATGATGCAGACGAGCAATGGGAGAAGGTCATGTGGTCGGATGAGACCAAAGTTGAACTTTTTGGTCTAAACTCGGCTCGTCGTGTTTGGAGGAAAAAGAAGGATGAGTACAACCCCAAGAACACCATCCCAACCATGAAACATGGAAGAGGAAACATCTTTTTGGGGGCTGCTTCTCTGCCAAGGCTACAGGACGACAGCACCATATTGAGGGGAGGATGGATGGGGCTATGTATCGCCAGATCTTGGCTGACAACCTTCTTCCTTCAGTGAGAGCCCTGAAGATGGGTCATGGCTGGGTCTTTCAGCATGACAACGACCAAAAGCACACAGCCAAGGCAACTAAAGAGTGTCTCCGTAAGAAGCATCTTAAGGTCCTGAAGTGGCCTAGCCAGTCACCAGATCTGAACCCGATAGAAAATCTATGGAGGGAGCTGAAAGTCAGTGTTGCCCGGCAGCAGCCCCGGAATCTGAAGGCTCTGGAGAAGATCTGCATGGAGGAGTGGGCCAAAATCCCTGCTGCAGCGTGTGCAAACCTTGTCAAGGACTACAGGAAACGTTTGGTATCTGTAATAGCAAACAAAGGTTTCTGTACCAAATATTAAGTTCGATTTTTGTGGTGTATCAAATACTTATTTCATGCAATTAAATGCAAATGTATTATTTAAAAATCATACACCGTGATTTTCTGTTTTTTTGTATTAGATTCCGTCCATCACAGTTGAAGAGAACTTATGATACAAATTACAGACCTCTACATGCTTTGCAAGTGGAAAAACCAGCAAAATCGGCAGTGTATCAAATACTTATTCTCCCCACTGTATTTACGTAAAATAACTGCCCGGTTCTTTGCTCTTTTAACAACGGATTGAGACTGAAATTGAGACACGTCCAGATCTATAAAGAATTCAGGGATTTACGCATTGATTCACAAGAATTTTCAACGTTTTCAATGGCTTAAAGACTAGCACAGGGGTGGCCAACACTGGTCCTCGAGAGCTGCAATCCAGCTTGTTTTCCATGTCTCCCTCCTTTAACACACCTGAATCAAATGATCAGCTCATCAGCAAGCTCTGCAGTTGCCTGATAACAATCCTGATCATTTGATTCAGGTTTGTTAGAGGAGGGAGACATGGAAAACAAGCTGGATTGGTCAGGCCTGGACTAGCAGCACATTCGACATGTTCACATAAAACAAATGCTAACTGCCCATATTTTTTGTTTTTAACCAAGAATTGAGACTGTTTTACGTCCATATCCATAAAGAATTCAGGGATTTAAGCAAGAATTTTGAACGTAAAAAGCTCTATGTGTTTCCACTCTGTCAGCTTTGACGGAGATAGGCCCCCTATTAATCGGCCCTGCGCCCTGTGTCCCGTCAATATATTATGAAGTCAATGGTACAAATATGAAGTGGTACTTTTTCATTTTACTTAACTAAATTTTAGTTTTTCTGTAAAATTGTGCTATTGTTGAAACATCTCATTGGTAAAACTGGTAAAGACCACTGTGCTGGCAAAAATAAAAATATAACAATGCTGGTGTAGTCCAATGTAGTAAAACTACTAAAATAAGTATTTTTTTTCTGAAAAATTCACTCAAGTAGATGTAATGGAATAAACGTAACGCGGTACTACAGATCTCTAGAGTAGACCCACAAAAAAAGTCTCAAGAAGCCATGCCTAAAAGACAATCACTGCCACTGTCTATGAAAGCTTCATAAGTGAAATTCTGTATTTTCCATCTTCAGGTTGAATGGCTGAAAAACGACGAGTTTTTGAGCATCGGCAGCGGTGTCACAGATGCTAAAGGTGACCACCGACTGGTCATCTCTCAGGCGCACCTCTCCGATTCCGGAAACTACACCTGTATCGCCAGCAACATCGTAGCCAAGCGACGCAGTTCCACAGCTGCAGTCGTCGTCTTTGGTGAGTTAATAAAAGCCTCAACTATGCACCTTTTTTTTTTAGATTTGTTTCCGAGTAATTTGTGTTTTATTGCTTTTCGGTGTGATTTAGTCGATAGAGACGGGCAGCGGAGCCGCCTCAGGAATTAATCGGGTTCTTCCCATCAATCACTCATTTCCATAATGTTCGTGATGGCCCGATGACTCGTTCTTCCCGTCTGATGATAGTCAATGAGCTGACATGTCGCTTTGGTGGCTGCAAATCACAGACAAACGTGACACTCAACGCCGTTGATCATTGTCGTCTCGCTGATGAGCTCTGGAGACGCTTCTTTTTTTTCAATTTAGTGCTTGTATCAATCATCTATCATCATTTTTGTACTGCTTTCTTTGGGTACATTTACTAAACAACTGCACTCTGGAGTAGAAGTAAACAAACATTGCATGAATCACTCTGAATCGTTTTTTGGTGTGAACTGGCATTGCTCCTTCAAGGTTTTAGAAGCTGCTAATAGGATTACCAACTCCATGTTTAAAAAAAGGGACACTTCATTGGTATAGACTAGAGATGAATATCGGATCGGACGCCGATATGGGCAAAAAAATGTGCATCGGTATCAGATCGGAACACGGAAAAATTCCAATCCAGACTTCCGATCCAGTTTTTTTTTTTTTTTTTTCCAACTCCGGTCCGGGTTTTCCAGCGCACCGATTTACATAATCCATTCCAGTTTTTGATTCGGTTTGCTTAAAATCCGGTCCGCATTTTACGGCACACCTTCAACACACTACATTTACTTTGCCGTCTCCCAATTTACCTAGAGACTTTATCGGTAAAAATGTCAGCTGTGTGGGATCATTTCACCTTAAAGGAAGACAAAGACGAAGAGGCAGAGTGCAACATATGCCACAATAAAGTCAAGCGTAGTGGTAAAGCTGTAAGAAGTTTTGATACAACCAACCTAATCAAGCATTTAGCGAAATACCACCACAAACAATATGAGGAGTATGTTAAGAAAACCGAAGACAAAAAGAAAGGTCCTACGCAACTAACACTGGCAGAAGTTTTTGCTATGCGTTACAAACTGGCACTCGACAGTCCCAAAGCCCAGGGAATAACAAGGGTCATTGCCGAAGAATTCATTCTGGATGACGAGCCATTATCTCACGTGAGTAAAGACGCACCATCCAACACTTAGAACCACGGTACAACATGCCCAGCCGTCATTACATCCTTCAGCGATTCGGCCGTGGAAGATTCGCGAACGATTCACAAACATCCAAATTCCGATTATTGAAATATGTCAAGTAAAGCGGAACTAATACACAGCGCGGTCAGTTTCTCATTGCGTCCCGAAAGTAAACATCATGCTTGTCGTAGACCCGGGTAATGCCAATGCTCAACTCACGGCTTTAGCTCAACTCATGCCGCTGGATAAAAAAAGACAACAATACCTGACTGCTGCTGACAGCCGCTACAAAGTACGTCAACGTCGTTTTACTGGAGATAGTAGATATCATATGTATATAGAACTAGATACAACACGAAAGACTCGACTGCGTTAGCATCAGTGAAGTATTGGAAACCAGATGCGTTAGTAAACAGCCGCCATCTTAAAGCAGAAGACTTCCCTAGTAGGCTGTTATGAACCTTCCAAGCGAACCTAATTAACTTTTTATCTAAAATACTCCTAAATCGGCAAAATCTTGACTTGAATCTATCTTCAAAACAGTTTTCAAACTTTCACATGTCAAAAGTAGACAGAAGGGAAATTATGGAATAACGGGAGCAATTTTAACAACTTTAACAGTTGATTCGCAAAGTTAAATGAATTGAATTTAGTTTAAAGCTTCTGATACAGAATTGCAACCCTAGCTGCTAACCATTACGTTATGAAGGAGATGTTGCCGTTTCTCGTAGGCACCGTCTAATTGTTTGCATTACTCTAACACACGTAATATAAAATAAATAGCACTTAATGAAAATAAGCAGAATATAGGGCATAAAAGATACACAACACCAACACCATCTTATCACAGAAGCCTAACGTGTGCGTCATGAGCAAGATTGACGCACCAACTCTCGGAATCATTTCTCCCGGGCACTCCAGGACACAGAGCAGGGCGTTCTGTCCTAAAACAAGTAGCATCAGAGAACGCCCAATATCCAACTGATAACACAACTGACAAGACTCCAAGAGCCCCCTTTGTCTCTGAGGTGGCAGAATCCACATTCTCGTGGCCCGGACAACAGTAACTCCCGGATCTTCCTGTCCAATCCAGAGAAAGACAATAATCCCTAACACACCCTTCTTCCTGCCCACGGCCCGCCCCATGAGAGCTTTCAAAAGACTGAACATTTATATAACAACTGTCGCTTCTCGGGGACATTTCGATGTATCCGTTGTTTTGCTGACCCTGGATCCAGCATTGCCTCTCCGTCGTCTGTTTTGCCTTGCTTTTGAGTTTTGACCATTGTCGACGAATAAATTGTCAACCTGTTTTCGGTAAGCCTTCTTTAAACCGTTGAAAATGGAGTCAGTACAAGGGGTTAACATAGGAGTGAACGCGCGGAGTTTGGCCTCGCCGGCCGACTTGCTAGGGCAGCACCAGCAGGACGCCATCTGATTCGGCTGTCGCAGTTCCGGCGGCTTGGCCGGGAGGCCGAATTCCTTCATTTATTTGTCATCTATCCACAATACGGATATGTATCATATTTATTTATATGTACATATTTAATATCCCTGCACTTCTAAAGTACCATTATTACCTCATATTTAATTATTGTACTCTAATGTAATTATATTTTAATGTCTTCCAGTAAATGGCGGCTGGTCCTCGTGGAGCGATTGGTCAGCATGCAGCGTGCGTTGTGGCCGCGGCGTCCACAAACGCTCACGCACGTGCACCAACCCGGCGCCACTCAATGGCGGATCCTTTTGCGACGGAGCGTCTGTGCAGAAAAGCGCTTGCACTGCGTCATGTCCAGGTATAGCTAACCACGTTGAGGTTGACGTAGCATCAGATTAGCTTAAACGCTTGTGTTGTTGTGGTTGTTACCCGGCTAGTGGACGGCGGCTGGGGCACGTGGACCGAGTGGTCGGCATGCGATGGCGATTGCGAGAGAAGAAGGAGCCGTGAGTGCACGGCACCAGAACCTAAGCACGGCGGACGGCTGTGTGACGGCGTGGCGCTAGCTACCGACAATTGCACCGGAGGGCTTTGCACGCAAAGTGAGAGTTACAACACAAAGTGTATCAGAACAGATGCAAGATTAGTGAGCCGTGTTATATTATTTTATGTTTCCAGATGGAAAATTGCAACGGGATGCCAAACCACAAGGTGAGCTTTAGCATCTGTGTGTTATATTCGTAATAACGCTAACATTTAGCATTTGTATCGGTACTGATACGACACTAAAATGACAACCACTATAGGAGAGTACAAAGAAATAATGTGCCAATGCTGCGCAGTATGTACTTTTTGAGATCTAGTTTTCAAACACCGGTCGCCCTACCCAAGATCGTCGCCAGCTATGCACAGCGCCGTATAAAGGATGATGATAGACGTCCAATTGTGTGGCGTGTAATTATCCTTTTTGCTGTGAATTTAGATCAGTTCATCAAAAGTAAACGTCCAATCCATTTGAAGTGAGAGGTCGACATGCAGCCATATTTACAAAGAATTCAGTGATTGAAGCATTTATTCGCAGGAATTTTCTTCTTTGTTTACACATGGAGGCTGCTAATTTTCGTAACCGGCTATCCTCATAGTTGGCAATATTTGCACGAAATAAATGCTACCTGTACATTTTTTGTTGTTTTTTGCTTTTAAACAAGAATCGAGACTATTTTACGTCCATATGTATAAAGAATTCAGGGGTTTAAGCATTTTTTCACAAGAATTTTTGCCAGAAAAGCTCTGTTTACGTTACACTGCCACTAGCCTCATTCGCTAACAGAATAGCATTGTACTTCAACAGATATACGTAAAAATAAACGCTAACTGCACGGTTCCTTTGCTTTTAACCATGAATCGAGACTGTTTAACGTCCATATCTACAAAGAATTCAGGGGGTTAAGCATTTATTCACAAGAATTTTCACCAGAAAAGCTCTGTTTACATCAGGCGGCCGCTAGCCTCATTCGCTAACAGAGTAGCATTGTGCTTCGACAGATATACGTAAAATAAACAGTAACTGCACGGTTTCTTAGCTTTTAACCAAGAATCAAGACTGTTTTACGTCCACATCTACAAAGAATTCAGGGGTTTAAGCATTTATTCACAAGAATTTTCACCAGAAAAGCTCTGTTTACATCAGGCGGCTGCTAGCCTCATTCGCTAACAGAGTAGCATCATACTTCGACATATATACATAAAATAAACGCTAACTGCGCGGTTTCTTTGCTTTGAACCAAGAATCAAGACTATTTTACGTCTATATCTATAAAGAATTCAGGGTTTAAGCATTTATTCACAAGAATTTTCACCAGAAAAGCTCTGTTTACGTCAGGCGGCCGCTAGCCTCATTCGCTAACAGAGTAGCATTGTACTTCAACAGATATACGTAAAAATAACCGCTAACTGCACGGTTTCTTTGCTTTTAACCACGAATCGAGACTGTTTTACGTCCATATCTACAAAGAATTCAGGGGTTTAAGCATTTATTCACAAGAATTTTCACCAGAAAAGCTCTGTTTACATCAGGCAGCTGCTAGCCTCATTCTCTAACAGAGTAGCATCGTACTTCGACATGTTTACATAAAATAAACGCTAATTGCACGTTTTCTTTGCTTTGAACCAAGAATCGAGACTATTTTACGTCCATATCTATAAAGTCCATAAAGGGCTATTCTATTCTACAATAAGTTGTGATTGTATATAGAATTTATTATTAATCTATTTACATATTATTCATAATTGATCCTGCATGTTTTCCTCAAGTATTAAGTTTCTGATGTTAAATTGATTGATTTATTAGCTGTTGAAAACTTGCAGTAAGTTTAAAAAAAAAAAAATTTTTTAAATGCTATTTTGGTCAAAAACTTATATGATATGTTAAATATTACTATTTGTGGTGATTTTTGTACATACAGTGTAAAATCTGAGACTTTTATAGCCATTTTAAGTTGTGTTAAACATAAAACAACAACATAAAAAATAATTAATCGGGATTTTATAAGGGAACGACTTTGAATTTTTTTATGCCGCTGCTCATGGAGACTCTAAGGGGCAGTTTACATGGTGACTCTCCGAGAAGACGAAAAATTTCAAATTTGCATTTATATGGTTCCGTCTCCATTCGAACAATGTTGCAATTCCGCATGAAAACGATGTAGTATTCATGCCAGGCCCTAGGGGGCAGTGCCAATTTACAAGACGACAGCGAATGATGCACTTTGACCTCCTCAGCCCGGAAGGCAACATGCCTGCCCACTCCAAGCAATAACATTTTCTTTTGTTCAAAAAGGCACAAAAATGGAAACATTCAACATACCGTATTGGCCCGAATATAAGACGGTGTTTTTTGCATTGAAATAAGACTGAAAAATTGGGCCTCGTCTTCTTTTTCCGTTCTAGACGTTATACCCATTCATGACGCTAGATGGCGCCAGATGTCATTGAAGCGATGTAAAGTCATGACAAATCTCAGCTACTCTCAAGTTTAACCAGTTTGCATTATTTTATTGCAATGTTTTGCCCTTATTCAGATTTGTTTCAAGACTACAGTTAGTTAGATTTCACTTTGATGGTTAATGCAGTTATTGCAATTTTGTTATTTCATCACAATAGATTGGTTTATTTACATTTCAAAAACCAGAAGCCATTCATTTACGAATGTGATTGCACTTTAGTTTACATATCTAAATGTTCAGATATTAAGATTTGAATGAGGCAAAATAACATGCTATTTTTCTCAAATATTTTGTTAGAATTATTTGTTTCAGATGTACTGTAATTATTTTCTGTATAAAAATTTGGTGTTGAAAAAGTCTTTTTTCAAACTTGAGTCTTGAAAAAGAGGGGCTCGTCTTATAATCAGGGCCGTCTTATATTCGGGCCAATACGGTATTTAAGTTTAAAAATATTATTTAAATAGTATATTAAAGCCAACGTTCTGCCATTTGCTGTTTTTAATGTTTAATAGCACCGCTACGCACGCCCAATGTGATGTGTACGAGTGCTGACGTTATCTTTTGATATACATGCAGCGCAAGCCCCCGTCAAGCCCCCGCAATCGAATTCTTCCACTTTGGAGACAGGATTCAGAATTTTTCGTCTTTGCCGACACCATATGCATGCGAGGCAATTCCGCTACTCAGTCATTGCGTCTTCGTGTCGCAGAGTCGCCATGTAAACTGCCCCTTAGATAGGTGCCTGTTTTGGTTTTAGGTCGGTCTGGATCAGCTTTGGTTTTGAAAATATTTGAAGTTTTTGAAAATAGGCCCCCTACGAATTGGCCCCGTTTCCCGTGTCAATGTCAATAGATTATGAAGTTTATGGCTGGCTTTAACGAGCCAGAGCTGCAAAAACTGTGCCTCATGTAGCTCCTACTTTGCACCAAAAGATGGCTTTGGCGCTTGAAGTTTTGTTAAAAAATTTTTTTTTTTAAATGTGTACTGTATATGAATTTTTAAAATGAGGTAGCATTGGGCGATAACACACAGCCTGGAATCAGAATTGGTTTCATGTGCCAAAAAAATGGTACTAACTTTTGGAGAACATTTTTTATGTACAAATTGGATTGATTTTCTTGTTCTACCAAGTCCCAAGACCAAAAAAGTAAGGGACTTTAAGTGCAAATGAGGCTTAGTAGTCCTTGCTTTGACTTATCCTCACTTTGTCTTCGGCTTTGTTAGTTTGTCCCAAACTTTGCAAGCCCTCAATTAACCTGCCAGTGGAAAAAATGTTAATGAGCTTTCATTATTTTTCCCATTTTTTTACACTCCTTCCTGCTGAGAGGATTTCTCCCAATGTCCCTCTTGGATCTTGTTATCTTCGCCTAACAAGCCAGCAGCCCATTGCGCCTGCTCGCCGTTTGGTCCTTGGTCCTAGTTTCTGTTTGGGCCGAGATAGAGTTTCCAACCACTGAATTAACGCAAAGCATTATTGTACGTACTCGTAGGTGATTCCTTAACACGCCAAGTAGAAACCACCTGAAAGTTCTTTTTGTTTTTCGAGATCCTACAGACCTTACTTGCTAACTCCCATAAGTCAATCATACTCAGTTGCTTATAAAAGTTACCGTATTATTTGGACTATAAGTCGCACCTTAGTATAAGTCGCAACAGCCAAAAAATGCATAATGAAAAGGAAAAAAACATATATATATAAGGGGATAACCGAAGTTAGCTTTCATTTTGAAAAAGTAGTTGTAAAAAATAAAACTCAAATTTTTTAAATAATATGAATTTATTGATAATATTGTAACATATAACCTGGTGTATTCAAAGAACAATATCTTCAGCTACATCATGATTGCTAAAATTTAACAGTGACTTTTGTAATAATTGTATGTATTTCTATCATGTCTTATGATGGCTGCACTTCAGCTCGCAATTCAGTTTGTCTTGAAAGTTGTTCGTTAGTGTGTCCAATTATAAATTAAAAAGGTCAACTGATAAAATTAACTTACCGATGCAATCTTTGAGTCAGGGAACATTTCTTTTGCAAATTCTGAGAAGTGATCAGCAATAGTTTCAGGCAAATTGTGTTCGGCAACAAATTGGCAGAATAAATCCCAGAACCACACGGGGGAACCTAGTGAATGACCTACAGAGAGCTGGGACCACAGTAATAAAGGCTACTATCAGTAACACAATGCGCCGCCAGGGAATCAAATCCTGCACTGCCAGACGTGTCCCCCTGCTGAAGAAAGTACACGTTCAGGCTCTTCTGCGTTTCGCTAGAGAGCATTTGGATGATCCAGAAGAGGACTTGAAGAATGTGTTATGGTCAGATGAAACCAAAATAGAACTTTTTGGTAGAAACACGGGTTCTCTTGTTTGGAGGAGAAAGAATACTGAATTGCACCATACCCACTGTGAAGCATGGGGGTGGAAACATCATGCTTTGGGGCTGTTTTTCTGCAAGGGGACCAGGACGACTGATCTGTGTAAAGGAAAGAATGTATGGGGCCATGTATCGAGAGATTTTGAGTAAAAATCTCCTTCCATCAGCAAGGGCATTGAAGATGAGACGTGGTTGGGTCTTTCAGCATGACAATGATCCCAAACACACAGCCAGGGCAACAAAGGAGTGGCTTCGTAAGAAGCATTTCAAGGTCCTGGAGTGGCCTAGCCAGTCTTCAGATCTCAACCCCATAGAGAATCTGTGGAGGGAGTTGAAAGTCCGTGTTGCCCAACGACAGCCCCAAAACATCACTGCTCTAGAGGAGATCTGCATGGAGGAATGGGCCAAAATACCAGCAACAGTATGTGAAAAGCTTCTGAAGAGTTAGAAAATGTTTGGCCTCCGTTATTGCCAACAAAGGGTACATAACAAAGTATTGAGATGAACTTTTGGTATTGACCAAATACTTATTTTCCACCATGATTTGTAAATAAATTCTTTAGAAATCAAACAATATGATTTTCTGTTTGGTTTTTTTTTTCCCGACATTCTGTCTCTCATGGTTGAGGTTTACCCATGTTGACAATTACATGCCTCTCTAATATTTTCAAGTGGGAGAACTTGCACAATTAGTGGTTGACTAAATACATATTTGCCCCACTGTCCGTAAAACAGTCTCGATTCTTGGTCAAAAGCAAAAAAAAAAAAAAATGTGCAGGTAGCATTTATTTTACGTAAATATGTCGAATGTGCGGCTCGTCTTTAAGTTCACTGTGGCAAGGCCTTACTACAACAAAGACCTTTTTACGTTGAAATTCATGTGAATAGTGGCTTAAATCCCTGAATTCTTTCTAGATATGGACATAAAACAGTCTCGATTCTTGGTTAAAAGCAAAAAAAAAAAAACGTGCAGGTAGCATTTATTTTGCGATCTATGATGCCAATGCCTTAGCGGCTAATTTCTCCATTGTTTTTCACAACGTTTCAAAATGCATGCATGGTACGAAAAATATAATAATTACCTTGAATCCTCGAACAAATCACTCCTGAGACAATCCTTCCTGTTTGTATGTGGGACAGCTTTCGTACTTTTTGAACGGAAATCCACCGTCAGTTCGCTGCGTGCGTGTTTGTGAACAGCTCCTCTTGGTGTGTGCGGCCCACTGCTAGAAGGAGTTGCGCAGTTAATGGCTGAGCTGACCCATCAATAATGATGATGTCTATGCTTAGGCATTACCAATTAGTAGGAGTTAGAAACGTACTTGAGTGAAAATCTCTGTTGCTTTTTTAAGGCGTAGTGGAGAGTGGCGTTGGCAGCATCGGCGGCGGCGGCGGCGGGAGTGACGTGGCGCTCTACTCCGGCTTGGCGGCCGGCGCGGCCACAGTGGCTTTGCTGATCGTGGGTGTCACCGTGTACCGACGAAGCCGCAGAGACTACGGCGTGGATGTCATTGACTCATCCGCCCTCTCCGGAGGTTTCCAGTCCTTCAACTTCAAGACGTCGCGGCAAGGTGATACATATACTGTACATATATAGCAGCTATATGTATTCCGTGATCTAATTTACATAAGGAATGGATTTAAAGTGTTTACTTTGTGTATGTGTGTGCTGTACAGTATTTGTATGAATCATGTATGTGTGCTCGTATGAATAATTCATTTATGCTGTTTAATGTTTTATTGTATGCGCGTGTGATGCTTAATGTAAATTTGTTTTACAAGGTTAGCATTACAGGTCAGATTTGTTGTGATATTACGGCAAGATGGCAGCGGGGTATGAAGTAGAGTGGGGGGGGGGGTTCGCCTCACTGAATTATTATTGTCCTTCAAGCCATTCATGCAACTGTGCATTGTCACTCTGTTAAAAATACAAAATGAAAAATACAATATCATTATTGTAAAATCAGGTAAAAAGATTTTTTCAATGTATTTATTTGAAGTATTAACTCAATAGGCTGCCATTGACGGTTATTTTGACTGGGAGGAGGCCCCCCAAGTCAAATTGGATTGGACGTATATCGCTGTCAGTGGCAGTGAAACATGGTCACTTAATACTATCCCTCCAAGTTGAAATGGATTTGACGTCTATAACTGTCAATGGCTGTGAATGAGTTAAGGGCTACAAGCAGAACGAGTAAACCAGAAGTATAAGGATATTGTCAAATATATATTTTTATTTCTTCTACACTCAAACTGAAAACAAAAAGCTCAAATATGTTCACATCATGTTTATTGATGTAAAACAAAATACGAATATTCTACAGTTTCATACATTGATTTCAACTAGGGCTGTCAAAATTATCGCGTTAACGGGCGTTAATTATTTTTTTTAATTAATCACGTTAAAATATTTGACGCAATTAACGCACTAGGCCCGCTCAGACAGATTTAAATGTCAGTACAGTGAAAGGCCAACTCGTTAATTGTGTTTTATGGAGTTTTTCCGCCCTCTGCTGGCGCTTGGGTGTGACTTGCATATGTTATGTGGCGTAATGTCGCCCTCTGCTAGCGATTCAGTGCAGCTGATTATTTGGGTTTCGGCGCGCTTTTCTGACGTGATTATATGTCGACGCGAACTCACACTAATAGACAGTGCTATTCAGACCAGCTAACTAACGTCCGCATCCAGTATTCAGTGGCAGTTCTCATAGCCCCATGATCACACTGTTTGTGTCTAATACATGCATCGCTTGTGAGTTATATTCCTCCTTTGTTTATATTCATGAGAATTAGATAGTTATTGATGATGTGTATTTGAATTTGTTCACATATATGGTGAAATGCAGTTACATTGTTAGATGCTTGTGAGCTAATTGGCTAGTGCTACTGCTCAAATGGACACGTGTGTGTACATTTTATGTTATTTTGTGATTTATGCAAGTAATTGACACATTGCCTTGTTATTTTCAGTTTTACAAAAATACAAGAAACGTGCTCCTGTCAAAAAGAGATGACTTCAGTAAAGCCCATGCAACTTTGCCACACCGTCTGATTTCTTTTTGGAACTTATGTTCGCGATCTGTCAATTTGTGTACTCACACACATTGAGGACAGAATAGGGCTACTAGTTTATTTTTTGATTGAAAATTTTACAAATTTTATTAAAACGAAAACATTAAGAGGCGTTTTAATATAACATTTCTATAATTTGTACTAATATTCATCTTTTAAGAACTACAAGTCTTTCTATCCATGGATCACTTTAACAGAATGTTAATAATGTTAATGCCATCTTGTCGATTTATTGTTATAATAAACAAATACAGTCCTTATGTACCGTATGTTGAATGTATATATCCATCTTGTCTTATCTTTCGATTCCAACAATAATTTACTGAAAAATATGGCATATTTTATGGATGGTTTGAATTGCGATTAATTGCGATTAATTACGATTAATTAATTTTTAAGCTGTAATTAACTCGATTAAAAATTTTAATCGTTTGACAGCCCTAATTTCAACATTAGCTGCCATTGAGCTGAGCTGTTTAAGTGACTAGCTCCCTCTAGTGTTAAAGCTGAGAATTGCAACAGATTGTAGACTGAACCCAAGCTTCTTATGCGTGCCATATTCAATGATATTTTCATCATTTGCTGTGGGCCACTTAAAACTGGGGGCTTTAGTTTGGACCCCCTTGTCTGAGAGGCTTCAAAATAAAGGTGTCTTTCCACAGGCAACCCTCTGCTGATCCACTCGTCGCTGCAGCCTGACTTGAGCGTGTCTCGCACATACACCAGCCCCATGTGCTTTCACGACGCCATGGACAAAGAGCTGCTGGACCCCCTCCCCGATATCAAGATCAAAGGTGAGACCCTGCTATTCAATAAGACTTTTTCTAATACTGTAGTACCACGACATACGATTTTAATCACAGAATTCTCCGGACTATAAGCTGCTACTTTTGTCCCTCATTTTGAATCCTGCGCTTTATAGTCCAGTGCGGCTTATTTGTTGATTTATTTGGGTCAATAGGTAACACTTTATTTGACAGCTGCGTCATAAGGCCATCATAATTATGACATGACACTATCATGGGCATTTGGGAATGCATAAAACGGATGTCATTAAGTGTCATCCGGCAAATGATGTCACTAACTCCATTTATATCCTGCTTGGATCTTTTACATCCATTCAAAAGTGAGATAATTTGCCGTATCACACAAAATGACATCTGTCATAAGCATTCATTAATGCTCATGGCAGTGTCATGTCAAAATTATGATGGTCTTATGACAGTCTTATAGCGCCACTGTCAAATACAGTGTTACCAGATACCATAACTAGCAATTAATTAAACAATTGGAACGGTAACTGAAGAAATAATTAGCACAGAACAAGAAATTTTATTGTTATTTGCATATATAGCTGTTTTCCGAAATTTCCATGGTCACGGTGAATCAGTAACAGGCACACTTTTGCTCAATAGACAATGTTTACTGATTAGAAAATGCAGAATAAATACGATTTATTGATTACAATCCCACAAGAGCAAGCAAACAAGTATCAACAAATGTCAACGATGACACTAGATTTGAGTTTGTCAACCCCAGAATCCACGCGTTACCGTTACAGCAAAACGAAATGTCCCTTACCAATGAAAATCGCTTACCGTGACAACTGAGCGGGGAGCCAACACACTCCGGTAAGGCGGCGAAGGAACAAAGCCAGGCGATCCTGTCCGTGACGCCACTAATGTTTTCCGAAATTTCCAGGTTCGCGGTGAATCAGTAACAGGCACGCTTTTGCTCAATAGACAATGTTTATTAATTAGAAAATGCAGAATAAATACGATTTATTGATTACAATCCCACAAGAGCAAGCAAACAAGTATCAACAAATGTCAACGATGACACTAGATTTGAGTTTGTCAACCCCAGAATCCCCGCGTTACCGTTACAGCAAAATGAAATGTCCCTTACCAATGAAAATCGCTTACCGTGACAAATGAGCGGGGAGCCAACACACGCCGGTAAGGCGGCGAAGGAACAAAGCCAGGCGATCCTGTCCGTGACGCCACTAATGTTTTCCGAAATTTCCAGGTTCGCGGTGAATCAGTAACAGGCACGCTTTTGTTCAATAGACAATGTCTATTGATTAGAAAATGCAGAATAAATTAGATTTATTGATTACAATCCCACAAGAGCAAGCAAACAAGTATCAACAAATGTCAACGATGACGCTAGATTTGGGTTTGTCAACCCCAGAATTCCCGCGTTACCGTGACAGCAAAACGAAATGTCCCTTAGCAATGAAAATCGCTTACCGTGACAAATGAGCGGAGTGTTTTGACAAAAATTCAATCATAGAAGTTTTTGAATGCGAAAAAATATTTGAGACTCAGAAATTCACATTTGAACACTTAATATTTCATTGAAACCGTTTTCTTTGATTGAAGCAATCCTTTTTGTGTTTGGGCCATGTTATGGGTAGGACATTTGTGTCTAAATCATTCTTTTCCCAAAAAAGTTGCTTCAATCAAAATATATATATATATTTTCTATCAAAGAAAAAATCATTTGCAAAAATTAAATTGCACTTCCGTAAAAATATATATATATTTTTTGAAAATATTTTTTTAAATATTTTTTTTAATTGAAGTGTCACTTTTCTTGGAGAGCAAAGTTTTTAACTTTTGAAACATTTTGACACAAAAATCCAACTTCTCCGCTACTTCCAACATGTTTGAGTGGCAGGTGACTACGCCAATGGCATAAGAGCATGATGAAGCAAGAATAATGGCCACCAGGGCTCCAGCCAGCCATCGGACTCTGCCGAAAGTCCAAGCCGAAAATAGCGCACCGGTACGGGGGTGTGACATCGGGATCTCACCGGAGTGCCCGCGACGGTACGGTGCCCTGTCGCGGCACAATGGTGGGACCCATGAAAATATATGTTTTGATTGAAGCAACTTTTTTTTTGATTGAATAATAAAGACACAAATCTACCTCCATAACAATGCCGCTGTCGAATAAGTGGTACCGATTAATATCTTTTGGTGTACATATCCCATAATACAGTGAAGACGGCTTATAGACACTACTCACCAAGGTCACATAATGACGTGTCGCTGTATCCAGCCACCGTATTGTCCGTCATTGTTTATCCGTATTCTCAATGGTTTCAATTTGTCGTGCAATTTATAGTGCAATTCATGGAAGCCCCGGTGCTTTCAGACGCTGTAAACTCATTGGATGCGTTGCATGAAAGGCATTATGTGGAAAAGCTTCAGTCTATCCATTTGCCAGATCCATATTTGATGCCTAAATCGATATTTTTCGACCCGCTGTCTTCGCCCTCTCTGCCTGACATCTGCTACCCTGATATCTACAACTATCCTGTCCACACAAAATCAGCCTATTCTCACGAAAGTTTGAAAAACTTTAAGACCAGCACTCTAAGCAACATTACCCCGTGTGACCCTTTACTTCCAATTTTCTAAAATGGCGACAATCAATTAAAAAAAAAAAAGTTAACTGCGATGGCCAACGCTTCAAGGATAGGTGGATATTGGACTATTTCTTCAATAAAACACGTAACAACTGTGTCTGCCTCATTTGCAAAGAGACAGTCGCTGTTTTCAAAGAGTTCGATGTGACGCAATATTACCAAACAAGACACGCTGACATGTACGACAACATTACAGGGAAGATACGCAGCGAGAAATTATAGCAACTTGAAGCTTGTTTAATTTCACAGCAGCAGTATTTCGCAAGAGCCCGAGTGTCGAAAGAGAACGCCACAAAGATGAGACTGTTGAAATTATGAATTTTAAAAAATAATAAAGCAAATGTGACACACAGAAGGCCTTGCTAAAATTTGTTTAAATATATTGTTCTATGTAAATCAGCCAAGGTAGCCCCCTGCATTTTTACCACACCAAATCTGGCCCCCTTTGCAAAAGGTTTGGACACACCTGTTTAACTGATGATCCGTAGACGAGGCCAGCTTCTTTCACTTGGTACCAGCTAAATATTATTCAAAATGTAATGATGGTGGAAGAAATAAGCATCTAGAGCTGAAACGAATACTCGAGCAACTCGAGTAACTCGAGTTTAAAAACTGATCAGAGTAGTTTTATTGACCTCGAGTAATCGTTTGTTTTGACAGCTCTAAGCATCACGTTTTGCTCGGACTACTTTTAATGCGGGACGCACTGATGTCACGTACGTAGAGGAAGAAGAAGAAGAGAAAAAAAACTTACTGCAGCCGACAGCCGCTACAAACGACGCTGACGTTGCTAAATACTAGCCCGCACGATGCTAGTTGGTAGCAGGTAGTGTCTGATGAGTCTCATAGAGATCACATGTATGTTGAACTAGATGCGAAATGACAGACTCGGCTGCGTCTGGGCAGCGTTAGTAAACAGCCGCCATCTTAAAGCAGTAGAGCGCTAATAAAGAGCGCTAAGCGCTAATAAATAAGATTAACGTAACGTTAGCCCTGCGGAGGGCTAGGTTTCTATTAATTATGACCACTGTCGATGCTTGACTAACGTGTCTTACATACAGGCTTTAACATAACATAGCGATGTGGAGTGATGAGGGTGTAAAATAAAAACTCAATCATGCTAACTATCAATTTTAGCTCAGTAGTCATTGCTGGATAAAACACCAAGTAGCACTGGTCCCTAATGTGTTCCAATACAGCCTGTATCATACATTTATTTTGAACACTGCAAAAACTCAAAATCCTATCAGGACTTACAGTTTAGACTAACTTAAAACTTAACTAGAACTTAAAAATGGCTTGTCACAAATAGAAATTAAATGGAAACACGTGGGGAAAAAATCCTAACTTTTAAGTGATGTGTGTTATCAAGCGTAACGGCATTTTTAGGTATATATATATATATATATATATATATATATATATATATATATATATATATATATATATATATATATATATATTAGGGCTGTCAAAATTATCGCGTTAACGGGCGTTAATTAATTTTTTAAATTAATTCCGTTAAAAAATTTGACGCAATTAACGCACTTGGCCCAGCTCAGACAGATTTAAATTACAGAGGAGTGAAAGGCCCACTTGTTAATTGTGTTTTGCGGAGTTTTGCTGCCCTCTGCTGGCGCTTGGGTGCGACTGATTTTATAGTGTAAGTAATTATTGCCATCAACAATGGCGGGCTACAAGTTTATTTTTTGACTGAAAATTTTACAAATTTTATTAAAACGAAAACATTAGGAGGGGTTTTAATATAAAATTTCTATAACTTGTACTAACATTTTTCATAAAGAACTACACGTCTTTCTATCCATGGATCACTTTAACAATGTTAATAACGTTAATACCATCTTGTTGATTTATTGTTATAATAAACAAATACAGTCCTTAAGTACCGCATGCTGAATATATATATATCCATCTTGCGTCTTATCTTTCCATTCCAACAATAATTTACAGAAAAATATGGCATATTATATAGATGGTTTGAATTGCGATTAATTGCGATTAATTACGATTAATTAATTTTTAAGCTGTAATTAACTCGATTAAAAATTTTTAATCGTTTGACAGCCCTAATATATATATATATATATATATATATATATATATATATATTTTTTTTTTTTTTTTTTTTTTTTTAAATAAGATCTAAAGGTTTTTTGAGTGAAAACAGTGAATTAGTCTTTTTTTTAATTTTAGTTACATCTGAGATGCAATTGTTGGCTGTTTTCAACAATATACATCGAAAATAAAGACATTGATTGACTGAAAATGGTTCAAGGTTAGATGAAATGTCTTGTTTTCTCATGTATATTTATAATTGCTCTTCTCCCAAAAATATATTTGTTTTATCCGATTCATCGATAGAATTTTCAGTCGATTACTCGATTACTAAAATATTCGATAGCTGCAGCCCTATAAGCATCTTGAATTTGAAACTGTATGTTGTCGGCGATTAGCCTCGCAATGATCTTAATTGTGGTTGTCAGCCCAAAACCCTCTAAATATATATTAAATGCATCTTACCAGATATAAAATGACTACTACATAATCTGTGGTAATCGTTTGGAGCCCAGTTTTCTCGTCGAATTGCAGCAGTCCATCTCGCTCTCCTCTCCGGGTCTCTCGGAATCCGGTAGAACTTCAAGTCTCTCCGTCTGTCTTCTCTGTTATTGCAACCAACCGCCACACACGCCTTCACCATTTTGATTATTAATGTTAACGAGCAGAAAAACACGCCATAACAGGAGGAATTTACGTGGCGGTAATGCATCAACACGATGAGTTGACGGACAATATGGCGCGGAGGCGTGGTTGTGACGTCATGTGAGTAGGGTCTATAGTCCTGTGCAGCTTATCTATGCACACATGCCGTTTTCATGTCGAATTTGGTCGGTAGCAGCTTATAGTCAGGTGCGCCTTAAAGTCCGAAAATTACGGTAGTTCCAGAACCTGGTTTGTACGTCAAAATGGTTGTATGTCGACACGGATTTCCCCCATAAAAATACATTATAAATCAATTAATTTGGTTCCACTTTTTTCACCACTACTACCACCTGCACTAACCTCCATGGGACCTCTAATGATCTCTCTCACATAAAACTCTGACATGCTGCCGTCTTGCGTGAAAACAATGAAATTGCGACACCGCATTTCAAATTTCAAGTCGTATGTCGAAAAAATCGTACGTCGATACATTCGTATGTCAAGGTACCACTGCATGACAGAAATGTCACTAGCGTACACAAGCTTATTAGTTACTCAAATGTTTTTTTAAGCAGCCAATGTACTACATATACTCATGTATAGCTCACAATTTTTTGACTGAAATTTTCGCCCAAAATTGCGGGCGCGCCCTTTATGACCGATATGCTGTCCTCGCTCTGACAATTGCCCAAATTAGTGTTAGCTCGTATTATATTAGCTATTAACCTCGAAAAACGAGGGATCACTGTATTGTAGATCTGGTCCATTGAGTTTGGCAATGTTCAAAAAAAATTCATTTGTATTTCTAAACATATTTAGGGTGTTGTTTTTTTTTTTTTTACTCAGTCTTATGCTTTTCCCACAAGGCTTTTCCACTCTCCTACAGCGTCCATTACAATTTCCGTATTGGCCCGAATATAAGACGGCCCTGATTATAAGACGACCACCTCTTTGTCAAGACTCAAGTTTGAAAAAAGACTTTTTGAACACCAAATTAATTTTTATACAGAAAATAATTACAGTACATCTGAAGCATGATTATAACAATATATTTGAAAGAAAAGCATGTTATTTTGCCTCATTCAAATCTTGGTATCTGAACATTTAAATAAGTAAACTAAGTGCAATCACATTCGTAAATGAATGGCTTCTGGTTTTTTAAATTTAAATAAACCAATCTATTGTGATAAAACAACAAAATTGCAATAACTGCATTAACCATCAAAGTGAAGTCTAACTGTAACTGTAGTCTTGAAAAGTCAGTTATGTGATTTACGAGTTTACACATCATTTACATGCACATAGGGATCACAGAGGGTCCAGACTTCCACCCCCAGACGTTCCCAAGGGGCCTCTCTCCAGACTACCGGGGCGTCGTTCCGGGTGCCACGCTGGGCCGGGGCGAGAGGAACTTCTTCGGCCCACAGGGGGCGCCGGCACCCGCGGTCAGGCCACGACACAAAGCCACGGCCGTGTTGGGGCACGCTGGGGGACGCCTAGTGGTGCCAAACACAGGTGCAGGGTTTTTCTTTCTTTTTTCTCCTTCGTTCTTTACTCCATTTGTCCTCCTTTCTTCCTTCTCCCATCCTTTTCTTACTCCTCTTTCTTCCCTCCATGCTTCTTAATTTCCTCCCTCTTTGCTCCTTTCTTTCCTCCAGGCCAAAACAAAAAAAAAAAATATCACACGAGCACTTAGCGAGCGAGACGGGCATTTCGGCAATGTTTGACCTTGTCGTTATTGGCCCGCAGCAAGAATGAGAAAATGTCATCCATCCGGCAAGAACGTTCATTTCTCATTCACCCCACAGATGAAGGCCGACAGCTTTGGCCTTCTCGCAAACGCCTCAGTCAGCCTCCTCCGTCTCGGAAAGCAAACAAACATCATTAACGGGAACGTAAAATACATTAAAATGTGATGATGATCTGATTTAGGTGAATTAGAAAGGACAATTTAAGGTTTAACATGAATCTTGAAATCATCTGCATCATTATCGACTTGAAAATTGTGGCTTTAGGACAAATTTTATGCAGTATGCCTGTCGTAGAGCAAAGTAATACTGGCAACTAGTGGCCTGGCATGCACACTGCACTGCTTTTCTATTCGTCCATTAGTCTTTAATGAAATGTTTTCACATACTATAAAGAGGCATTATTTTCCTTCGAAACTTCTTGATGCCTGAATTTACGTGTAATATATACATCAAAAACATTAGAGCATTAAATACGTCTATAAAAACAGTAATCAAACAATATATATTCAGGCTGCAGCTATAGATTATTTAGGTAATTGATTAATCTATCGATTAGTTAGTTCGAATAATCGGATTACAAACATTTAATGCATTGCAGAATACATTTTAGGAGATGTAAAACAACAAAACAAGTGTTTATGCCTGCAATAACATTTATTTTGGCTTGCTAAGATTGCACTTTCAAAAGAGCATTAAATTCGAATACAAAGTAAAATTCCTGAGTGTTTCTTCAAACAGTGCAGAATTGCACTTTCATTTCACAATAAATGCATTTAAAAGTAAATTAACATACCGGAGCTTAGTCTCAAACAGTATTAAAAAAATTAATGAATGAGTAAAAGTACAACAAAAGAACAATTGGCTAACTTGCATAGCAAAAGTCCGCTAGCTTGAATGCTATAAAGTGCTAACTTTTTTTTTTTTTTTGCAAAGTTCTTAAGTCATTCAAATACATAAACCCACAAAATAATTGCTGAATATACTTCTGCATAATAATGAATGCCTAAACAAACATATTAGCTCAAACAAAAACATACCTTATGTTGGTCTTAACAGGGAGCCGCTGGATTCAGCCATGTGAAATGAGTTATGTAATACTCACTCTTGCCACTAGAGGGCAATGTATCCACCCAGATCATTAAAACTAAATGCAACACTTTCAAAACCAAATATTGCAACGTCACTCTAATTAAACAAATCGTGAGAGCAGCAAAATTTGAGTCGAAGCTTTTTTTCTAATCGAATTACTCGAGTTAATCGATTAATCGTTGCAGCACTGATATATACGTGTGTGTATATCTATTCCTATATATCTAGAGAGTTAAATTTAAAAATACAATTGTGATTTGGAAAATCCTGACAAACAAAAATGATTTAAAAAATCCAATTTAAAAAAAGCGGAATTTGTATAGAAAATAAAATTATATAAAAATAAATATATGTGTATATTTTTTTATTATATTTCTTAAAATATCCTCCCCCATAAGAAATTTTATTTAATTCATATATTTTTATTTTAACTCATTGGCTGCCATTGACGGCGCTCGACGTCCAATCCTAATTTTGACTGGGTGGGTACTTTCATTCACTCCTTCGCAGCGGAAATGGATTGAACGTCTTAATTCTGTCAATGGCACACAAACATGAACAGGTCCTCCCAGTTCATCATTGTCTATCATTGTCTAAAGTAGTCAGTTTTTTTTTTTTAATTAATTTTTTTATATTAACTCTTGACATTCTTATATTTTCAAACATTTTTTTATTATTTCTTTTTTAACTTAAGAATTTTCTCTTTTTTAGCTGATTTTTTAATCATTTTTTGAAATTTAGTATTTTTGCAGCAATACTACTGTAATGGAGTTTTATAGTCCTCTAATGCTTTATACCATCAAGGATCAATGATGATGATCTGTAGGTCAAATGTGCTAATGATATCAACGCTGTCCATAGGTGTGAGTCTTCTGGTGCCCGTCGGGGGGATAGCTCATGACACCACATGGGAAACCAGTGTCATCGTCAACCAGGAGGACAGCAGGTCAGTAGTCTTGAACGTATTTCAAATCAGGTGGCTGTTTAGTTGTTATTTTGTCGGGTAATACTAGTCCTTCTAAAAAATTTGCATATTGTAATAAAGTTAATTATTTTCTGTAATGTGCTGATAAACATTAGACTTTCATATATTTTAGATTCATTACACACAAATGAAGTAATTCAAGCCTTTAATCGTTTTAATATCGATGATTTTGGCAAAAAGGCAAGAAAAATCAAAAATCCCTATCTCAAAAAATTAACATATTTCATCCAACCAATACAAAAAAAGTGTTTTTTAATACAAAAAAAGTCAACCATCAACTAATTATATCAGCTATGCACTCAATACTTGGTCGGGAATCCTTCTGCAGAAATGACTGCTTTAATGCGGCGTGGCATGGAGGCAATCAGCCTGTGGCACTGCTGAAGTGTTATGGAGGCACAGGATGCTTCGATAGCGGCCTTAAGCTCATCCACAGTGTTGGGTCTGGTGTCTCTCAACTTCCTCTTCACAATATCCCACAGATTCTCTATGAGGTTCAGGTCAGGAGAGTTGCCAGGCCAATTGAGAACAGTAATGCCATGGTCAGTAAACACTGTACCAGGTGCCAGGTCGTGCTGAAAAATGAAATCTTGATAGCGAGCTGCATTGACCCTGCCCTTGATAAAACACAGTAGACCAACACCAGCAGCTGACATGGCACCACAGACCATCACTGACTGTGGATACTTGACACTGGACTTCAGGCATTTTGGTATTTCCTTCTCCCCAGTCTTCCTCCAAACTCTGGCACCTTGATTTCCAAAATCAAGCCAAAATGTTCTTTCATTTGAAAAAAGCACTTTGGACTACAGAGCAACAGTCCAGTGCTGCTTCTCTGTAGCCCAGGTCAGGCGCTTCTGCCGCTGTTTCAGGTTCAAAAGTGGCTTGACCTGAGGAATGCAGCATCTGTAGCCCATTTCCAGCACACACCTTTGCACGGTGGCTCTGGATGGTTCTACTCCAGACTCAGTCCACTGATTCTGCAGGTCCCCCAAGGTCTGGAATTGGCCCTTCTCCACAATCTTTCTCAGGGTGCGGTCACCTCTTCTGGTTGTCCATCGTTTCCTGCCACACTTTTTCCTTCCTACAGACTTCCCACTGAGGTGGCTTGATACAGCACTCTAGGAACAGCCTATTCGCTCAGAAAAATTTCTTTCTGTGTACTAGCCTCTTGCTTTAGGGTGTCAATGATGCCCTTCTGGACAGCAGTCAGTTCGGCAGTCTAGCCCATGATTGTGGTTTTGATTAATGAACCAGGCTGGGAGTTTTTAAAAGCCTCAGGAATCTTCCGCAGGGGTTTTGAGTTAATTTGTTGATTCAGATGATTAGGTTAGTTGTTTCTTTAGAGTACCTTTTCATGATATGCAAACTTTTTGAGATAGGGATTTTTGTTTTTTCTTGACTTTTTTGCCAAAATCATCAATATTAAAACAATAAAAGGCTTGAACTACATCAGTTGTGTGTACAGTGGGGAGAACAAGCATTTGATTCACTGCGGATTTTGCTGGTTTTCCCACTTGCAAGCCATGTAGAGGTCTGTAATTTGTATCATAAGTTCTCTTCAACTGTGAGGGATGGAATCTGATACAAAAATCCAGAAAATCACATTGTATAATTTTTAAATAATAAATTCTTATTTAACTGCATGAAATAAGAATTTGATACATTACCAACTAGTAAATATTTCGGCTCTTAGTTCTTTTTTAAGAACCCCTCCTGTTCTCCACTCATTACCGGAAGTAACTGCACCTGTTTGAACTTGTTACCTGTATAAAAGACACCTGTTCACATGCTCAAACAAACAAACTCCAACCTCTCCACAATGGCCAAGACCAAAGACCTGTGTAAGGACATCAGGGATAAAATAATAGACCTTCACAAGGCTGGAATGGGCTACAGGAAAATAAGCAAGCAGCTTGGTGAGAAGGTAACAACTGTTGGAGCGATTATTAGAAAATGGAAGAAGTTCAAGGTGACGATCAATCTGACTCGTTCTGGGGCTCCATGCAAGATCTCACCTCGTGGGGCATCACTGGTCATGAGGAAGGTGAGGGATCAGCCCAGAACTACACGGCAGGAACTGGTCAATGACCTGAAGAGAGCTGGAACCACAGTCTCGAAGAAAACCATCGGAAACACATTACGCTGTCCTGGATTAAAATCCTACAGCGCACGCAAGGTCCTGCTGCTGAAGCCAGTGCATGTCCAGACACGTCTGAAGTTTGCCACTGACCATCTGGATGATCCAGAGGAGCAATGGGAGAAGGTCATGTGGTCGTATGAGACCAAAATTGAACTTTTTGGTCTAAACTCGGCTCGTCGTGTTTGGAGGAAAAAGAAGGATGAGTACAATCCCAAGAACACCATCCCAACCGTGAAACATGGAGGAGGAAACATCATTTTTTGGGGCTGCTTCTCTACCAAGGGTACAGGACGACTGCACCGTATTGAGGGGAGGATGGATGGGGCTATGTATCGCCAGATCTTGGCTGACAACCTCCTTCCTCCAGTGATGAAGATGGATTGTGGCTGGGTCTTCCAGCATGACAACGACCCAAAGCACACAGCCAAGGCAACTAAAGAGTGGCTCCGTAAGAAGCATCTTAAGGTCCTGGAGTGGCCTAGCCAGTCACCAGATCTGAACCCGATAGAAAATCTATGGAGGGAGCTGAAAGTCCATGTTGCCCGGCAGCAGCCCCGAAACCTGAAGGCTCTGGAGAAGATCTGCATGGAGGAGTGGGCCAAAATCCCTGCTGCAGTGTGTGCAAACCTTTTCAAGGACTACAGAAAATGTTTGGTATCTGCAATAGCAAACAAAGGTTTCTGTACCAAATATTAAGTTCGATTTTTGTGATGTATCAAATACTTATTTCATGCAATTAAATGCAAATTTATTATTTAAAAATCATACAACGTGATTTTGTTTTTTGTTTTTTTTGTATTAGATTCCGTCCCTCACAGTTGAAGAGAACTTATGACACAAATTACAGACCTCTACATGCTTTGCAAGTGGGAAAACCAAAAAAATCAGCAGTGTATCAAATACTTGTTCTCCCCACTGTATATCACAATATGCTAATTTTTTTAGAAGGACCAGTATATGTACTTAGTTGGTCATTTTATCAGTTGTTAGTCACCAAGATCGATTAGTGTGTATTGTATAGTAGAAATCCACACTTTCGAGTCATGTTGACGTCAGTGAAATATTCATTTTTTTTACGGTGCTTTAAAGACGCCACATGATTGAACAAGCCAGCGTGATCATTGGACTTCCGACTGCAAGCTTAAGTGTGGCCATGCGACTGTACTGTTACGTCTGATTGATATAATTGAGAATGTGATTATTGTTGAGGCATCTCATTGGTGAAACTGGTAGAGCAGCTGTGCTGGCTAAATTAAAGTAAAATCTAATACTCTACATAGAAAAAAAAGGAAAAATGTAACGACTCCAGTGTAGCCCAAAGTAGTAGTAAAACTACTCTTAGAAGTACATTTATCTGCAAAAGTTACAGAAGTAAATGTACCGGCTCGTTATTTGTTTGGATTTTTGGGCATTTAGTGATTTGGATTTTCGGCAGTTCAGTGTCATCTCAGGGTGTTTTGAAGGTTATAGTTGACCCAGAGATGATTGTAAGCGCCTCTGGCTTTAGCCGCCTCTGAGCCTCGGCTCTCCGCTCATCTGTGCTTCTTCTTCTGCGCCGCGCTGTGCAGCACTGCGATAAGGCGCATGCAGTTCTCCGCTTAAGGAAGCTGCCGGAGTCGCAGCGCCGAGCTGTCAGTCAAGCGCTATCAGCCCATAGGCGGGGAAAGTCCTGCAGGATGGCGAAATGGGATTTCCTTTCTTTTCTTCCCAGCTCACTTTCACATGCTCAAGAACCTCCTGCAGTCACTGCTGTTATGTGAGACAACTAGGGAATGATGCATTCCAAATAACAGATTTCTGAATTTATTAGTACGTAAAAAATAGTTTTGATTCCTAGAGATGAACTGAATTGACTGTCATTAGGTGATCATGTTTTACTGCCATTGACGTCCAATCCAGTTTGACTGGCAGCGATTGATCGATCACTCCTAGTCAAAATGGCTTGGACGTCTGTCACCGTCAATGGCAGCTAATGAGTGAATACTATAAAATAAAACAAATACATTTTTAAAAACAAAATATAAAATGCTTGGGGGGGTGGGGGGGGACTCAAAAACTGCCAATAAGAATACCTAAAATTCAGTCAACTTGGATTGGAAGTATTTCACCATCAATTGCAATCAATGACTTAATTTTTCAAAACTAATAAATTAGATAATTGAATTGGAAAATAGTGTTGAAATGTTTAAATCATAAAGCTAAAAAAATCCTGAAGATTCAAAAAATAAAAGTACAGTAAATATGATTAAATCAAATTTTGTATTTAAAATTTCAAAAATTAAATAAAAAAAAAAAAAGGAGGAACTTGTTGTAATATTCCTCCTTTTTTTATTTTTTATTTTCACCCAAAAATATTTTATTACAATTTTTAGTGTTTAATTTTTTTAAGTAATTAAATATATTTTTCTATTTTTTATCTATTTATTATTTTTATTGAATTTAAAAAAGAAGGAACTTATTATTCAATTCCTCCTTTTATTATTTGTGTAGAAGCTTTCTTTAATTTCTAAAAAATAATAATAATAATAATAATAATTTTTTAAAGATTTTTCTATATTTTCTTTATTTCTTTTTATTGTTTAAAATTTTAGAATTTTGAGTTGTATTTTTCATTTAATTTTCTAATATATATGTATATAATTAATATTTCTATGTACTTATGTATTCCTCCTATGATTTTTGATGCATAGTAATGTACAGTGATGTAATGTCTGTTTAACAAAAAGAAATTTAACCCAAGAAATTTAAAAAATAAATGAAAAATAAAAAGGAAATTACTATCAAATTCTTCCTTTTTATTTTTGTATAAAAACATTTTTTTTAATGTTTCACATTTCACCAAATGAAGACAAAAAATGTAGTAATGAGTCTGCAAGTCAGTTATTCTGCTCTTTTTTAAGTTATTTATGTAGTAAAGTAAAAAAAGGCAAATGACTAACTACTGTTACTCGCAGCTCGGCATTGGGCGAAGGATCGGAGATTTTCTTGAGTCCCGCCGTCACGTACGGCCCGCCGGGGCTGGCCCTATCCTGCCCGGCGGTCCTGACCGTGCCCCACTGCGCGGAGGCGGCCGGTGACCACTGGATCACGCGACTGAAGAGGCAGACGCAGGACCGCAAGTGGGAGGTCGGCTATCCATCTTCACGCTAACCTTATATACAATACGTCCTCCATCTCAGCACCTTCTACCCTATCGGCACCCTCTGTCTCACTACCTTCCATCTCAATCCTCTGCTCTTTTAATGGTCTAGTGACCTCATTGAAAGGCGGCGGAGACCTCATGCAGTGAGGCAGGCTGGATTGCGGGGTCTCCTTTGAGGCTCCGTGACATACACACCCACGCAAATGGCGACTATCAAAAGACGGAGGCGCCGCTGCCGTCGGGGGCAGTAGGTTCTGCATAGTTTAGCGGCTATGATCGGTGCAAGATAACGAGAAAGTCGTCTGATGTAACCGTAGATTTCCCAGAGTTAGCATTTTAAACACGACTGGAGGTCTTTGCCGCCCGTTAAAGTGCCAAAAGAGAGTCAAGTCCCCCGCTGCAACCTTTATCAGTCAACTTTAAGACGCCTCGGTGCCTCAAATATAGACATACATAGTAGAAATAAATCGGAAAGCTTCATTTTTTTCCTGGACAGAATCCAGTTTTTTTGTTGTTTTTTGTTTTTTTTGTTTTTTTTTTACTTCAAGCCATTGAAATTCATTCACCATAAAAGTTAATTGTGAGCTATTCCACTGAAACCAGACCCTGTGGTGAAAACTGAGATTTTCGAAAATCCCAAACTCCCATGATATCTGGAATCCAATTAGAAGTGGTGAAATAATTGCATTTTTTTGTTCCAAACTTGAGGAAATTCAGGCTCATTAAACCCGAGGTGATGGCCTATGAAGCCATGAGGCATGATTTCTTTTCAGAAGTCATTAGCAACCAGAGTTGTTAACTCTTTTACACCCAAGCCTATTTTGGCCGAATTTGCATGCCTTTGATGTTGCCTTTATATTTTAAAGAAAAAACTGTTCACAATGACCAAGTTGGGTCCCTTTTTTCAGGATACCTTGAACTTCATGTCCAAACTGTTGTTTTCTTCACTGACCAACTTTAATCCACATTTTGTCCCCAAAAAGACAAAAAAAGCCCAAAATCTTTTTTCAAAATTTGTAATGTTGAAGTCCCACTGACAACCAAACATGCTCGACCAGCCGTTTTGAAGCTTGATAATATTTATTTAATTTGCTAGGATAAACATTCAATAGAAAAAAATAAGATTGAATAGTTTTATGTTTGACAATTCAACACAAACAGCAGCTATGGTTATAGGCGTTTTTGGCCTTAACACATACTATGGTCAAAACATGTTATATACAGTGCAAAATAGTGAGAAAAATAATTATATATATTATCCAACACAAAAAGGGTTTGGTGGATATCTCTTTGAGAAGTTAGGTAATGTACCCATCACCTTATCAAAGGTATATATGTACATGCAATCAAGCTTCTCGAACACACATCTATGTAAAAATTGAAAAGATTCATAGTGAAAAAAAAAATAAACAAACATTGAAAAAAAAAAAGTATTTTGAAAAATATTGACAAGTAGTTCAGTTCAATTTTTTCAGGCATGCGACCCAATAAAGTTTTTTTTTTGCGCACTCAATAAAGTTTGTTTTTGAACATGTCACTGAGCTGCGTCACATACAACGTAACACATCCTACTCATCCGCCGTTTGTGCACTGCTGTCACTTCTACTCGCCGAGATGTCGACTAATCCGAGGAAAACCATGACAAATACAGTTCATCCTATTCCTTGAGTTAATGAAATAATGCATTACCTTGCGCTAAATTTAGTTTTCGATTCATTCTGCACGTTTCAAAGTCGCTCGCTCAATCCAACCGGCCGTTGCTTGCTTCGTGTGTCTCCTTCCCCTTAGTTGGCGCCTTCCTCGTCAATTTATTAAAAATGTTCACATTAGGTCCGTCCTTCTTGACATCACAACGTAGTCTTTTGTGCTGCTTTCGGTTTTGAAAAAAGGACAGGAAATGATGGAAATACGGAGATAGACACATGGTCCATGCAGCGTTTTAAAGCATATTTATGAGTGCAATAAAACTATAAAACTCAAATGACACTATCTCCCGTTTTACTTGGTCGATTGACTTCAAATAAAAACTGGTGTGGACATCAACTTCCGTACTTTTAAACGAGAGCAACCAGGGGCAAGTGGGTGACGTAATTACAGCGTTACGAGGCTTCAAAGATGATATGCGTAAACGTGTTGCATCCTACACGTTCGGTGTTAAAGGGTTAATAACGGCGTTATTTTCTTCAGTAGTGCATAATCTAATTAATTACTTTTCTCATCTTGGCAACGCTGTTACCGTTACTGAGGCGGGAAAGGCATGCATTACTATGAGTTACGACGTTGGTTGACTGACGCGACAAAAGTCTGAAAAAGACGGACTCACTGGGACAAGAAAGCAGAGCAGGAGTGGGGAGGAGGCAAGGGAGTGTGACGCCGTTGCAAACGCGATGCTATGCTAGGTGGCTCCACTAATACCTGACTGTAGGGATCAAGGGACAGAACCCTCCCCTCGTGGCATCTGCAAAACTTGTAGAAATAAAAAATTAATTAATTAATTTAAAAAAAAAAAAAAAATACAATACAATACAATAGATTCCTGCAGCATGAGACACTCTAAAACATAGGCATAAGAATATGTGTAAATGTTTTCTCTCTGAGCTTTTGAAAAATAATCATCTTCCATCATCACCAGGACATTTTAAATCATAATCTGTTGCCCTCTGCCCAAAAGCTGAAGTTGGGTCGTCACTGGGTCTTTCAGCAAGACAATGACCCTAAACAATATGGCCAAATCTACACAGAAATGGTTCACCAGACACAAAATCAAGCTCCTCCCATGGCCATCTCAGTCCCCAGACCTTGTTTTGTTGGCAAAAGGGGGTTGTACAAAGTATTAACACCAGGGGTGCTAATAATTGTGACACACATTATTTGATGTCAAATAATTTTTCCTTTATGTGGGATTTTTTTCCCCACTTGAATGAATGCACTTGTATTGAAGGTTGGATTTTTCTCTTTTTTTCCATTAAGGACCTATATTATTTGAATTTTTTTTTTTTTAATTATTAGAAGCTAAAAAAAACATCTTTTTCAGGGGTGCCAATAATTAAGGAGGGCACTGTAAGCTGCACACAGACTACTTTTCTTTGTATCAAAGTGTCATTTTGTCAGTGTTGTCCCATGAAAAGATATACTTAAATATCTGCAGAAATGCGAGGGGTGTACTCACTTTTGTGATACACTGTATTGTTCTATCAAACACAACAGTTCTTTTGGCTCAAAATACAGCAATTCGTTTTAAAGAGGAGTGCAAGAGCCGAAACTGCTTTTTCAGTCTTGTCTGTGTTTTCCGCCATATGCATTGCTCATCCTTTCCCTATAACATGTCAGTGACGTTCATCCAATCCCGCTTTCATTATCGCTCCCCGTAGGAGGTAATTGCAGCTACTGTCCTAAGAGTCAGACTGGCGACAGTTTGACAAGCGCTGCAAACCGCATGTGGGCTCAACCGACGGCGTGGGTTTTCTGTTTTTCCCCGACAGGACGTGATGTGCGTGCAAGAGGAGTGCACTTCCTGCTACTGCCTGCTGGAGGAGCAGCGCTGCCACATGCTGCTCGAGCGGCCCGGTCGCTACGCCCTGGTGGGCGAACCACTTCGACCGCACGCCGCCAAGCGCCTGCGACTGGCCGCCTTCGGAAGCCACGACGCCGCCAAGCCGATGGGCTTCATCCTCAGGGTCTACTGCGTGGACGACACGCCGCACGCCTTCCAGGTAATGACCAGAGCTACTGTTTTATGTCATGAGTATGATCTTATTCGGAATTGGTATGCGTATAATTCATCCGGCGCCCACAGGAGGTGGCGGCGGGCGAGCGCGTCCGAGGCGGGCGCCTGCTGGAGGAGCCCAAAGTGTTGTCGTTCCGTGGGAATGCTCTGAGCCTGCAGGTGAATATCCAGGATGTCCCGCAGATGTTGTGGAACATCAAGCCTTTCACCACCTGCCAGGTAAACCCGACATGATACCAACAACTCTGTGGGTTATATCATAGACTTCATAATGTATTGACATGACACATTCCAAATTCAATGCTTCACGCCTTACCGAAGGGGCCGTCAAACACTCTGCTTCATTTATTAGCAGTCGGTCACATGCAGCAATCTAACGCCGAATTTAGGTTGAAAAAGTACGAAAGATGTACTGCATACAAACAGGAAGGATTGTCTCAGGAGTGATATGTTCGAGGATTCTAGGAAATTAATATATTTTTTGTACCATGAATGCATTGTAAAACATGAAAAAAAATCAATGGGCGAATGCCGCTACAGCAGTCGCCGTATTTACTTAAAATAAATGCTTTTCCCACGTTTTTTTGCTTTTAACCAAGAATCAAGACTCTTTTACACCCATATCGATTAAAAATTCAGGGTTTTAAGCATTTATTCACAAGAATTTTCAACGGGAAAAGCTCTTTGTTTACATATTGCGGCCGCTAATGTTCTTAATGACTAGCCTCATAGTTCGCAATATTTACATAAAATAAATGCTACCTGCACGTTTTTTTTTTTTTTTAAACAAAAATTGAGACTGTTTTACGTCCATTTCTATCAAGAATTCAGGGATTTAAGCATTTACTCACAAGAATTTTCAATGGAAAAAGCTCTTTGTTTACAAATTGCGGCCGCTGATTTCCTTAATGACTAGCCACATAGTTTGAAATATTTACGCAAAATAAATGCTACCTGCACGTTTTTTTTTTGCTATTGACCAAGAACCGAGACTGTTTTTCGTCCATATCTATAAAGAATTCAGGGATTCGAGCATTTATTCACAAGATTTTTTAATGGAAAAAGCTCTTTGTTTACAAATTGTGACTGCTAATTTCATTACTGACTGGCCTCATAGTTCGCAATATTTACGTAATATAAATGCTACCTGCACGGTTTTTTGCTTTTAACCAAGAACCGAGACTGTTTTACGTCAATATCTATAAAGAATCCAGCGTTTTAAGCATTTATTTACAAGAATTTTCAATGGAAAAAGCTGTTTACAAGTTGCGGCCGCTAATTTCCTTACTGACTAGCCTCATAGTTCTCAATATTTAGCTAAAATAAATGCTACCTGCACGTTTTTTTTGCTTTTAACCAAGAACCGAGACTGTTTAACGTCCATATCTATAAAGAACTCAGGGATTTGAGCATTTAGTCACAAGAATTTTTAACTGAAAAAGCTCTTTGTTTAGTTATGACGGCCGCTAATTTCTTTACTGAGTAGCCTCATAGTTCGCAATACTTATGTAACTTATGTAAAATAAATGTTACCTGCATGTTTTTTTTTTTTTTTTTTTGCTTTTAACCAAGAATCGAGACTGTTCTACGTCCATATCTATAAAGAACTCAGCGATTTAAGCATTTATTCATTACACTTTTCAACGGAAAAAGCTCTTTGTTAACATATGGTGGCCGCTAACGTCCTTAATGACTAGCCTCATAGTTTGCAATATTTACGTAAAATAAATGCTACCTGCATGTTTTTTTTTGTTTTTACCAAAATCCGAGACTGTTTTACATCCATATCTATAAAGAATTCAGGGATTTAAGCATTTATTCACAAGAATTTTCAATGGAAAAAGCTCCTTGTCTACATATGGCGGCTGCTAATTTCCTTAATGACTAGCCTCATAGTTCGCAATACTTACGTATAATAAATGCTACCTGCACGTTTTTTTTTTGCTTTTAACCAAGAATCGAGACTGTCTTACGTCCATATCTATAAAGAATTTAGGGATTTTAGCATATATTCACAAGAATTTTCAACGGAAAAAGCTTTCTTTACATTTGGCGGCCGCTAATTTCCTAACTGGCTTGCCTCATAGTTAGCAATACTTCCGTAAAATAAATGCTGCCTGCACGTTTTTTTTTTGCTTTTAACCAAGAACCGAGACTGTTTTACGTCCATATCTATAAAGAACTCAGGGATTTGAGCATTTATCCACAAGAATTTTGAACGGAAAAAGCTCTTTGATTAGTTATGGCGGCCGCTAATTTCCTTACTGACTAGCCTCATAGTTCGCAATACTTATGTAAAATAAATGCTACCTGCACGTTTTTTGTTGTTTTTTTTTTGCTTTTAACCAAGAATCGAGACTGTTTTACGTCCATATCTATAAAGAATTCAGGGATTTAAGCATTTATTCACGAGAATTTTCAACGGAAAAAGCTCTTTCTTTACATTTGGCGGCCGCTAATTTCCTTACTGAATAGCCGCATTGTTCGCAATATTTACGTAAAATAAATGCTACCTGCACGTTTTTTTTTTTGCTTTTAACCAAGAATTGAGTTTTATGTCAATTACTATAAAGAATTCAGGGATTTAAGCATTTATTTACAAGAATTTTCAACAGAAAAAGCTCTTTGTCTGTTTTTCCATTCGGTCAGCTTTGCCGGAGATAGGCCCCCTATGAATCAGCCACGTGTCCCGTCAATACATTATGAAGTCTATGGTTATAGTTTCACAAATGGTTGGCACCATCTTATATATTGTCTTCTCTACGACTACCTTTTTCTTTTTGCAGGAGTTCTCCTTCTGTCAGGTGTGGTGGGGCAAACAGCGCCCCCTGCACTGTGCCTTCTCCCTGGAGCGTAACAGCGCCTCCTCCTCCCCTTCGTCTCCCCTCTCGTGTAAGATCAGCGTGCGTCAGGTTCAAGGTGAAGAGCACATCCTTCAGGTCTACACGACAGTGCAGCCCGAGGTGAGACAGCAAACAATTAAATGTTTGTAGCCCATGATTTTTACTGTCAAGTGTCATGACCGAAAGAACAAGGTCCAGGATACAAGCAACCGAAATGAGTTTCCGTAGGGTGTCCAAGCTGTCACTTAGAGATAAGGTGAGAAGCTCGGTCATCTGGGAGGGGCTCGGAATAGAGCCGCTGCTCTTGCGCATCGAGAGGAGCCAGATAAGGTGGCTCGGGGATCTGATTAGGATCCCCCCGGGACACCTCTCTGGTGAGGTGTTCCGGGCACGTCCTACTGGGAGGAGCCTGCAGGGACAACCCAGAACACGCTGAGGAGATTATGTCTCCCCGCCGATCTGGGAACACCTTGGGATTCTCCAAGAAGAGCTTGATGAAGTGGCTGGGGAAAGGAAAGTCTAGGATTCCCTGCTAAAGCTGCTGCCCCCTTGACCCAACCTCGGATAAGCGGAAGTGCTTTGACCTCTTGAGCTGCTTATAATTTGTTTAACGGTTATTTTTTCCTCTCCTTACCAGAACGCCAAGTTAGCGTTCCCGATCTCCTGTGAATCGGACTGTTCCGTCACCTCGCAGACGGGATCACGGGCCTTCAAGATCCCGCTCTCCATCCGCCAGAGGATCAGCGCCACCTTCGACGGCACCAACGCCAAGGGAAAAGACTGGCGCCTCTTAGCCCAGAAGCTACACGTGGACAGGTGGGAAATCTTCCATTTGAATCCTGAATGGACTAGCGTTTTGACAAGCAGAATTGTTAACTGCTTATTTAGAATGTAGGATAGGGACAGCCTGGTCGGGTTTAATCTGCCATCAGGCACCAAAGCCTTCAGTTGTGCCCATGCTGCTGATTTCATTATAGATGTCGAGGCGTGCAAGAGCGGCGTTCCGTTTGGCACGCCAGATTCTGATCGGGAAGGTCTCAGACCGTCGGAAACCTCGACCCGCTTACTTTGCGTGAATGCTTGCTGATTCCTGATGACCTTGCTAGTAGGGAAAACTGGGAATAGGAGCGACAGGACAGAAGTGAGACAGGAGAAGAGTCAGCGGGTCTCTTGGGTTCGTTAAGCTGGTTTATGCAATTATTTCTGCAAATATTTACACGTGGTCACTTGTAGGGATGAGGAAGAACATCAGGAGGCGGGTGAGACAAACTATGGTGACACACTGTCCCCTAGTGGACAATACTGTAACAGCCAAGTCACTTTTAGGAAGAGCTTGATGCTTATAGACCAGAAGCGATTGCTGTAAGAGTGCAAAGGAAGCTCAGCCTCACCAAAAATGTGAAAAAATAAGTGATCAAGTGTATTCTCTTGTCATAGAACTCAATTGACTTTTGTGGCCGGGGGCAACAATGTTGATGACCCCGAAACGCAGTATCAGCAATAAAATTAACTCACAAGATGTAGTAGCTTAGTTTTTCTGTCTTACCTAGTGGAGAGTAGACGCCGCATCCGTTTTGACTGAATATTCCAGCCAGGAACATTTATAATAATACGTTAAAAATGAGCGTTTTTTTTTTGTTGTTGTTGTTTTGTTTTTTGTTTGTTTGTTTTGTTTTGTTTTGTTTCCCATCATTTTTTAGGGTTGACGTCTTTCGTGGAGCAAACTGAAACTCCGATCACCATTTTGGCGGTGCTCCCGAGCGTAACATGGTCCACATCTACAATCCTTGGTTCTAGCTCAGTAGTTGTTGTTACTTTTGAAAGTTTAGGTTTGAAAAAATTACATACATATATCCAGGGGTGAAAGTGGCTAGAATTTCTTGCGAGAACTCCCCGACGTGAATGTCGCTACGGAGCCAGAATCTTATTTATTTATTTATTTTAGGGCTGTCAAACGATTAAAAATTTTTATCGAGTTAATTACAGCTTAAAAATTAATTAATCGTAATTAATCGCAATTAATCGCAATTCAAACCATCTATAAAATATGCCATATTTTTCTGTAAATTATATATATATTCTGTAAAATAAATTGTTGGAATGGAAAGATAAGACACAGGATGGATATATACATTCAACATACAGTACATAAGGACTGTAGTGGGCATTTCACTCTACTGTCATTTAAATCTGTCTATGCTGTCCTCACTCCGAAGAGTCTACTTTTTCCTAAGCTAGACAGCTAGTGAACGACGCCTTAATAATTAGACTTCTTCCTTTTTCATCTGATTGATTAATAAAATGGCCTCAAACCATTGTCCTCTTTAGACCGTCATAAAACTACCAAAAAAAAGTACACAAGCATTGCATTAGCAACAACGTTAGCTTAGCATGCTATACAGGTTCACTAAACATAAACAAAAAGCGTCTCATACAAAAAATATAACATTTCGCTTACTAACATAATATGTACATTCTTTACAACAACCATACTTACGGTCAAATCTTGTCCAAGGATCATATAAGTACAACATTATCAGCCCGAGACGTCGTGCAGCCATATTGAACTGGACTGAAAACAATAAACCATGTCTCAAAGCGACCACAAGAGTTCGCCGTTGGACAGCACAAAAAGCCTTGCTGTAAAACTTACCAAAAGGCAGAATACTTTCTGAGCGGGACATGTGCATTAATTGCGTCAAATATTTTAACGTGATTAACTAAAAAAATTCATTACCGCGCGTGAACGCGATAATTTTGACAGCCCTAATTTATTTATTTATTTATTTATTGGGGGGAGGGGGGCAAACCTCTTAAACTACTGAAATGCAAAGAAAACTGTTTAAGCTGTTTTTTATATAACACAAACAAAAATTGATTTACATTCAACATTCAAATTCTTTTTCAATGATTTGCAAAATAAAAGTTAACAGAAACAGCAATAACCCCAACCTCCATCTCCTAATTTTTATTTTCCCTCATTTCCTCACATACTAAATGCCAAATCTCAATTTTAACTACTTAAGAATATAGGATGTATATAAAAATTGAAGTTAATGTAAACATTTATTTATTTATTTATTTTAATAGTAAACATATAAATAACATTCACTCAGAAAAATAAGTACAAATGACTTATTTTATGCAGTGTAATGGAATATATTTTGAAGATCCCGCAAAAATTGACTTTTTTTTTTATCTTAAGGAAATGAATAAGTAGCCTAACATGAATTAACAAATATAAGTCCTAAGAGCAAATTGACAGCTAAGATGTTCTGAACCTCCCCAACAGAGCAAATAAAACTAAGTATGATAAATAAGCCTCCTCAACTCTTTCGTTGCTCTTAAAGATTTGATCCATTTTATGTTGCATTGCCCTTTTTTGTCGCATCAATTCAACCTTTTTTTTTTTTTTTTTTTTTTTTTTTTTGCTGTTCCAGAAAATATGCACATTTTAACCAATCACAGCTAACTACTGTATCTCTGCTGATTACATGTCAGTGTGTCAGCCAGTTGAATGGATAAATGAGTCCAGGGGTTTTGCTTTGCTGCGTGCATTCGCACATTGACGTAACTCATCATCGTCAGACTCAGATAACTGCAGCAGCTGGGGAAACCTCCATGCCATCCGTGGGGGGGTGGAACCAACATAACGTCCGTGGGATAAAATAAATAATAAATATTAACGGAATATGCTACACAAGCAGTTTATTATGCTTTTTGTTAACACTTGTGTATGTAAATCTGATGTTGGTAGATTGTTTTCTTTTTGGAGATGGAGACTTTCACCCCTACACACAGTACTGTATATTTTTATTATATTATGTATATACAGGATATACTGTATGTACTGTATATATTTTCCCCAAGTGGAAGCTTCCATGTTCCTAATAAATTTAATAATTACAAATAAATATATACAGTACAGTGCAAAAGTTTTAGGCAGGTGTCCTGCCTAAAACTTTTGCACAGTACTGTATATCCATCTTGCCTCTTCCGTCATCAGGTGTTATTTTTTGGGCTAAGCAAAGCAATTGACCGTCTCTAAGTCGCTAGTCACATGATCTGTTTGAAAATAATTTTGACCCATTATGATAATATATTTTTGTTCATTTCATTCATTTTTGTTGTTTGTTTTATTGCTTTACAACTTTTATAGACAACATTTTACCAGCAAAGTCTTGATTTTAAATTCATATATTGGAAAGTCAATTATTTTATGACAAAACAGCGGACAGGGAGGGGTTATGGAGGGACAGAAGAAAAGAAACACAAGAAAAGAAAGACAAACAACAACAAGAAATACATTGAACGCCTACACTAACTATTAATATGTTGGTGCTATCGTCAGCTAGATGTATTTCCGGTTGACACCATGTGGGGGGCCTGTTGACCGGTGAAAGAAGGGGAGGGGGGTGGGGAAGTCTATAAGCTAAGTGATTGGGAGGGGTAGAGTGTACACAAATCAGCTCTGTGATCTGGAACCCAGTAACCGTGTGAATCCCTTGTGAGTGTAAGCCCGTTGGCAACCGACACTATGCCGCCCCACTGCCAGTCCTGGCACCGGGACCCCCCAACCGAGCGCGCCCGATCACATCCAGCTGAACGTGAGCCCTGCCAAATACGCAACAGCCACGCAGACGAGCGGAGACACCGCGCAGGCGCCAACCTAGGGCCACGACCCCCACCCAGCCAGCCCGGGGAGGAAGGGTCGGCTGGTTGCAGCGCCATGCATCGTTCCTCCCGCAGCCCAGCAAAGGAGCCATTGTCACACCCCACGGGATCCAGGGTGGTCCCCTGGGCCACCCGCGCTCCCATCAACCGGCCCTCAGGGATGGGAAGAGGGGACGCACCATCTAACCCCACCCCCGTCCGCCCACCCGGCCCACGAGCCACAGCTGCAGCCCCCCAACCAGCACAGCACGCCGCGGGACCCCCAGCAGTCCACCAGGCAACATCCAGCCGATACACCGGCGTCCAACCATCAAAAATAGACATTGATTGCGAAAATGGTTCAATATTAGATGAAATGTCTTGTTTTCTCATGTATATTTATAATTGCTCTTTACCTAAAAAAAAAATGATTTATTCAATTACTCGATTAATCGATAGAATTTTAAGTCGATTACTCGATTACTAAAGTATTCGATAGCTGCAGCCCTATCATTGACTAATATGTGCTGTAACGCAAATTCTCAGTGCATTAAACCGTGTGGACGCTGACCATCTCCAGAGTTGAGAGTGCATAGTTCACTGTAGCGAAATAAGACCAGTCATTGGCCAGATGATGGTTTGTCCTACCCATCGGACACTCAGCATCTCTGTGGGCAGTGGATGGGGAGCGTCAGGCCCAGATACTCAGCTTCTCTGAAGATGATTGGATAATCTGTCTGAGGCTGAATCCCTCACCAATCATTTCGTTGGTCTGAGTTGAACCGGAGACTTTCTTCATCATCCTAGCAACACTTGTTAAAATCAACTAGCGAAAAATCAAGCTCCTATTTTCTTATATACAGTGGGGAGAACAAGTATTTGATACACTGCAGATTTTGCTGGTTTTCCCACTTGCAAAGCATGTAGAGGTCTGTAATTTGTATCATAAGTTCTCTTCAACTGTGAGGGACGGAATCTAATACAAACAAACAGAAAATCACATTGTATGATTTTTAAATAATAAATTTGCATTTAATTGCATCAAATAAGTATTTGATACATCACAAAAATCGAACTTAATATTTGGTACAGAAACCTTTGTTTGCTATTACAGATACCAAACGTTTCCTGTAGTCCTTGACAAGGTTTGCACACACTGCAGCAGGGATTTTGGCCCACTCCTCCATGCAGATCTTCTCCAGAGCCTTCAGGTTTCGGGGCTGCTGCCGGGCAACACGGACTTTCAGCTCCCTCCATAGATTTTCTATCGGGTTCAGATCTGGTGACTGGCTAGGCCACTCCAGGACCTTAAGATGCTTCTTACGGAGCCACTCTTTAGTTGCCTTGGCTGTGTGCTTTGGGTCGTTGTCATGCTGGAAGACCCAGCCACGACCCATCATCAGGGCTCTCACTGAAGGAAGGAGGTTGTCAACCAAGATCTGGCGATACATAGCCCCATCCATCCTCCCCTCAATACGGTGCAGTCGTCCTGTACCCTTGGCAGAGAAGCAGCCTCAAAAAATGATGTGACTTTCTCCCATTGCTCCCCTGGATCATCCAGATGGTCAGTGGCAAACTTCAGATGTGTCTGGACATGCACTGGCTTCAGCAGTGGGACCTTGCGTGCGCTGTAGGATTTTAATCCATGACGGCGTAATGTGTCTCCGATGGTTTTCTTCGAGACTGTGGTTCCAGCTCTCTTCAGGTCATTGACCAGGTCCTGCCGTGTAGTTGTGGGCTGATCCCTCACCTTCCTCATGATCAGTGATGCCCCAGAAGATGAGATCTTGCATGGAGCCCCAGAACGAGGCAGATTGACCGTCAACTTGAATTTCTTCCATTTTCTAATAATCGCTCCAACAGTTGTTACCTTGTCACCAAGCTGCTTGCTTATTTTCCTGTAGCCCATCCCAGCCTCGTGCAGGTCTATTATTTTATCCCTGATGTCCTTACACAGCTCTTTCGTCTTGGCCATTGTGGAGAGGTTGGAGTTTGTTTGTTTGAGCATGTGAACAGGTGTCTTTTATACAGGTAACAAGTTCAAACAGGTGCAGTTACTTCCGGTAGTGAGTGGAGAACAGGAAGGGTTCTTAAAAAAGAACTATGAGCCGAAATATTTACTAGTTGGTAATGTATCAAATACTTATTTAAGTTAAATACAAATTTATTATTAAAAAAATTATACAATGTGTTTTTCTGGATTTTTGTATTAGATTCCGTCCCTCACAGTTGAAGAGAACTTAATGATACAAATTACAACCCTCTACATGGCTTGCAAGTGGAAAAACTAGCAAAATCGGCAATGTATCAAATACTTGTTCTCCTCACTGTAGCTGCTCATGTTTAGAGACTGAATTCTGTCACTCTAGTTTCCGTCCCTACCAATTAGCGGGTGCCCCTCCACCATCAAAAGCACTCATAGGGAGACACACTTTGAGCTGCATCCGCCACTACTATAGACGATTCCATTTTCTGAGTTCTCATTGTCCTCAAATCTTAATCGGGTTAGGTACCGTTGAGGTGTTCACAGTTGTGTTGTCACCTCACAGGAACCTGGGCTACTTCGCCTGCCACGAAAGTCCAGCATCAGTGATCCTGAGCTTGTGGGAGGCGCAACAGCAAGACTCTGCCGACCTGGACTCCCTGGCCAGCGCCTTGGAGGAGATCGGTCGAGTGCAGTCGCCGACCGGGGGTGCGGGCAAGGACACGCGAGATTCGCTAAACTCGGCAAGGACTGCAGATTGAAGGTCTGGACAACTGCATGAACGCTTAGAAACAGGGACTTCCTGGAATCAAAACAGAAGCTCCTTTAAGGTGAGCTTTGTGTTGTCGGGAAGGACTGACGACAAGTGTCCATCTTGGAGAGATGATTTCCTGTTCCTCTTCCTTCGGGAGCGGCAAACATTTAGTGTGACGTCATGTTGTCATTTTTTTGCTTTTGCGTCGTGTCTATAATCGTGCAAAAAAAGTGGAGGTCATAACAAATGCAAAATGTTGGAGACTTGATGCCAGATGTGTTATACCAAAAAAATGGCATGAGGAAGATCTTTTTGCGGTGAGACACTCGCTGAAGGGTTGGAGCCTAGGGCCTGGCTCACTTGCACCCAACAGAATAAAGTGGCTTTGTGTCCAATCGTGTGACTCTCTTCTCACCGTCCAAACTACATTGTAAAAATGCATGTCTAATCAGGAGGAAATTGGTTGGGACACAATTAGTTTTGAGTCTTAAATATCAAAGCCAAATTTTATGAGACATGTTAATTTGGGGAAAAACTAATATTAGCAGAGCCTAAGGTAGTGACAGGCTAGTTGAGCAGCAAAATGCTGTTAGGCTTGAAAACCTATCAGACGGGACTTGAGCAATGTCTTTAAACACATCAGGGCTGGTCGTCTCGCTGACAATGGCTTTGCAGGCAGGTAGTATTAACGTCTCTGCCACTGTTTGGCAATTTCTCTGTGTTTTCACGAAGGCGTAAAAAATAGTCCATCGACTTGTCCTGAAGGGACGGGCGTTCATTTGAAGATGACGTTTAAGCTTGTATGGCGCCATGGCGCTAGATAGCCGCTCGTGTCGCGTTCAAGTACTGCTCGGATTTCTAGCCATCTCCCGCCTTGCTGTCCTCGATAATGTGTTGGAATAAAACAAAGAGGGAGGATTAACAGTGGTCACATATGGATAAAATGGAAAGGACACTTTTGTGTATATCGACACTTGACGAGTCAAATAATGAACAGTAGACGTGCTGGGGTCCACATTGTTGCGGAGAGCAAGGTGGCTGATGGCTAGAAGTCCGAGCAGCTCTTGAACGCAACACGAGTCATCTGCACACAACCGAGAACTTTTTGCCTACTCCTTCCTTCCTACTGCAACTTTGCCCGACGATGTTAAAAAAAAAAAAGCGACATTGGATAATTTCTCGCGGCACACCTGACGATCTCTCACGGCGCGGCACAATCGGTTGAAAAACACTGGAATATAGGGTTCATTCGCTCCGTGTGTCTGTGTTTTTGTGGAAGATTTTTTTTTTAAATTACACAGTACAGTTTAATCGAGCTAGGGCGACCACAGCCGTTCCTCAGGCCCAGGGCGGGCCCGGCCCCCTAATGCCCGCCCATGCCGCCGGGTCTGAATGCAGCACTGCTAAGAAATACTTTTGGACTGTGTCCCTAATTAAAAGACCAACGAAAGTGTATTACCTATGTGACACCAAAAGAGGGAGCTGTTTGTTTTCGTTCTAATCGTGAAAATGCTGTCTTCTGTGAATGCCCATACAGTTTCCATGACATAAGGCCCTCGACCCCACAACTCACACACAGCCATCAGTCTATGTGTAGCAGGGGCTGCTGGGTAAATATTAATCTGCTTTATTAGCTTCACTGGGCTAAGCGTGACCGAGCCGGATGTCCACAGAACCCCCCCCCCCCCCTTCACCACCACCACCACCAATAATCCTCTACCCCCCAGCTTCGATAGCTACTCCCACACATCCCCCCCTTTAGCATTCCAGCTGGGACAAACAGGAAGTGTGTGAGTGTATGTGTGTGTGGGAGGGGGGGCGTCTGAGAGGAGGGGGGCGCTAAATGCAAGTCATGTGCAGCTCATGAGAACTAAAAGCTAGGCAGAAAAAAGAAAGTGGCAAAGTTGTTTTGCTTTGGGACAACTGGGTCCCAACTCTTGTTGCTACGGCTACGCTCCCGTTCCCAGGATAACACCTGTAGCTAGTGTGCTTAACTGAGTACAGTAACTGTTTGTTTTAAGGTTGTTGTTTTTTTTTTAAACCTAGGGTAGAAACATTTAATGTTTTTTTTTTTTTAATTAACTTATTAAGTGTTTTGGTTGTTAGTTATAGCTTCAATACTAACTACGAAAAAAAGGGGTCAATATTTTAAACCCGTGTTAGTTTGCTTAGTTAGTTCGGGATCAGAGGGTAGTCAAAAATTTTGCTCAAGTAAGAGTAGTGTTACGTTAAAACAGGGGTCCCCAAACTACGGCCCGCCTCCACATTTGGTCCGGCCCCCTGAACAAAAAACAAAAAATTGAAAAAAAAATTTATTTTTTTTTCCAATAGTGTTATTTCCTGGCTTTTTTTCTGTGAAGAACCCAGAAAGGGTTATTTGGTTATTATCTATTTAATTAATACTGTTATTTTTTATTATTATTATTTTATTTACTTTTGTTCCGTGAAGAATCCAGAAAGGGTTATTTGATTGTGGCTTTCTGAAAAACAATAAATCTTTACATTTTGGCACTCCTGCAATTGTCACACCTTTTCTGTTACAAACTGACCCCGGCCCCTCATCAGAGAAGGGAAAAGTTTTGTGGCCCTCAAAGGAAAAAGTTTGGGGACCCCTGCTTTAAAATAAAATTATTCAAGTAAAAGTACCGTATTGGCCCTAATATAAGACGGCTCTGATTATAAGACGACCCCCTCTTTTTCAAGACTCAAGTTTGAAAAAAGACTTTTTGAACACCAAATTAATTTTTATACAGAAAATAATTACAGTACATCTGAAAAAAATGATTATAACAATATATTTGAGAGAAAAAGCATGTTTTTTTTGCCTCATTCAAATCTTAATATCTGAACATTTAAATATGTAAACTAAAGTGCAATCACATTCGTAAATGAATGTCTCTGGTTTTTTAAATGTAAATAAACCAATCCATTGTGATAAAACAACAAAATTGCAATAACTGCATTAACCATCAAAGTGAGGTCTAACTGTAACTGTAGTCTTGTAACAAATCTGAATAAGGAAAAACATTGCAATGAAATAATGCAAACTGGTTAAACTTGAGAGTAGCTGAGATCTGTCATGACAGAACATCGCTTCAATGATATCTGGCGCCATCTAGCGTCGTGAATGGGTATAATTTCTAGACCGCGAATATAAGACGACCCCTACTTTTTCAGTCTTATTTCAACACAAAAAGCACCGTCTTATATTCGGGCCAATACGTTAGTTATCCAAAAAAAAATACTCAAGTGCAAGTAAAGTATTCACTGAAAAAAATACTCAAGTAATGCTTAAAATGTTCGATTTTTTATTAAACAATGGTATATACTTTGTTTATTTCTTAGCACATCTATATGAATTGTCAATATTATACCGTACTATAACTTATTACATGACCATATTTGGCCCAAGAAAACACAGAAATCATTAACTTATGATTAGAAAAATCTACAGAAATGAAACATTACTGGGCCAAAGAGATTGAGTGACCTCTAGTGGAGAAAACATATTCTACCATGAAATTTATACAATCATATCTCTGGTTTTCCGTGACCTATCAGTGCAAATAAAAACTGGGCGAGAGGTTGAAATCTATCACGATCAATCGTCATCTGTATGAGTTGTAATTATTATATTATACATTGACCTTTTACATGACCATATTAGGCCCCAAAGAACACGCAGAAATCATCAAATTCCGACTAGAAAAATCCACAGAAATGAAGCATCACTTGCCCAAAGAGAATGAGTGCCCTCTAGTGAAGAAAACATATCCTAAAATGAAATTTAAACGATCATATAGCTGGTTTTCCCTGACCTATCAGTGCCAAATAAAACTTGGCAAGAGGTTGAAATCTATCACGATCTATCATCATTTATATGAATTGTTATTATTATACCGTACTTTAACCTATTACGTGACCATATTAGGCCCCAAAGAACACACAGAAATCATCAAATCCTGACTACAAAAATCCAAAGAAATGAAGCATCCCTGCCCAAAGAGAATGAGTGTCCTCTAGTGGAGAAAACAAATCCTACCATGAAATTTAAATGACCATACGGTATATATGTTTTTTCCGTGACCTATCAGTGCAAATAAAAACTAAAAATAAAAGCGAGAGGTTGAAATCTATCACGATCTATCGTCATCTATATAAATTGTTGTTATTATACCGTACTATTACCTATTACATGACCATATTAGGCCAAAAAATACACAAAAATAATCGAATTCCTTCTAGAAAAATCTATACAAATGATACATCACTGGTCCAAAGAGAAGGAGTGCCCTTTAGTGGAGAAAACATTTCCTACGAAGAAATTTAAACGATCATATCTTCGGTTTTCCTAGATCTATCAGTGCCAAATAAAGACTGGGAGAGAGGGTCAAATCTGTGCTTTCCAGTAATGTTGACAGCACCGCTCTATGTGAATTAGTTTATTTTTTACGGTGCTTTAAAGACGCCACGTGATTGGACAAGCCGGCTTGATCATAGGACTTCCAACTGCAAGCTTGTGTGTGGTCTTGTGACAATTGTTATGTCTGATTGGTAAAATGGAGTGATGTCATTATTGTTGCGACCTCTCAATGGTGAAACAGGTAGAGCCACTTTGCTCGTAAAAAGTCAAATCTAATTTGTAGAATGAAAGGAAAAAGTAACGCCTCTAGTTTAGCAACGTAAGATTTGCAAAAGTAAAAGTGGTAAAACTACTTAGAAGTACAATGTTCTCAAAAAGTTACTCAAGCGAATGTACAGGGTGACCCAAAAAAAAGTTTACACTCAGTTGACTGCTTGTTTAAAAGCCATTGAAACATGTCTAAATAGGTTGTCATGGTTAAGTGATACATTAAGGTCACTCAATGCAGCTGGTAATCTCTCGTCTCTACAATTCCTGTGCTTCTGCTGAAAATGAAGAAAACTTTAGCTGTACCTGAATTGCTGCGTGCCGATCTGACACCTACTGAGATTGCAGCAAATCTGAGAATATCCAGATGTGCAGTCTACAAAGTTAAAAAGAAGCTGAAACATACTGGAACAGCCTCACGTAAACCTGGGTCTGGAAGTGCCGATCTGTGCGGACCAAAAAGTTTGACAAAGATTGACAAGGTGATATGTGGCCACCCCAGAGTCCAGATCTCAATCCCCTGGATTATAGTATATGGGCAACTGTGGAGGACAGTGCCTGTGAGAGGCCACAAACTTCTGTGGCAGCCTTGGAGAGGTCCATTGTTAGATCTTGGGAAAAGATGACAGCATCCTACATAAAGAAGACCTGTCAAGCGTTCCGCAGGCGCCTGGAGGCTGTTGTGACACTTAAGGGAGGACACATTGAAAAATAGAGTGTACTTTACATGTTCTTTACAATAATGTATAATTTGTGATTCAATTCTAATTCTAAACTGAATAAACATGGCATTTAAATTGTATTATGGCAGTGTAAACTTTTTTTGGGGTCACCCTGTAATTGGATTTACAGTGTATCACAAAAGTGAGTACACCCCTCGCATTTCTGCAGATATTTAAGTATTCCTTTCCATGGGACAACACTGACAAAATGACACTTTGACACAACGAAAAGTAGTCTGTATGCAGCTTATATAATAGAGTTAATTTATTTTCCCCTCAAAATAACTCAAAATATACCCATTAATATCTAAACCCCTGGCAACAAAAGTGAGTACACCCATTAGTAAGCCTGTTAGTGCTCAGACCATACGCCGCGCTCTACATCAAATTGGTGTGCATGGCTGTCACCCTAGGAGGAAACCTCTTCTGAAGACGGTACACAAGAAATCCAGCCCGTCTTATCAGACCATAGGACATGGTTCCAGTAATCCATGTGCTTTGTTGACATGTCTTCAACAAACTGTTTGCGGGCTTTCTTGTGTAAATGTTTACCATAAATTAATTAAATAATTTATAATAAATAAAAGAAAGAAAATAGACTAACTCTATTATATAAGCTGCTCACAGACTACTTTTCATTGTGTCAAAGTGTCATTTTGTCAGTGCTGTCCCATGAAAAGATATACAGTGGGGCAAATAAATATTTAGTCAACCACTAATTGTGCAAGTGGGGGTTGAGATCTGGAGACTAGCTAGGCCATTCCAGGACCTTTAAATGCTTCTTACGAAGCCACTCCTTTGTTGCCCTGGCTGTGTGTTTGGGATCATTGTCATGCTGAAAGACCCAGCCACGTCTCATCTTCAATGCCCTTGCTGATGGAAGGCGATTTTCACTCAAAATCTCTCGAGACATGGCCCATTCATTCTTTCCTTTACACTGATCAGTCGTCCTGGTCCCTTTGCAGAAAAACAGCCCCAAAGCATGATGTTTCCACCCCCATGCTTCACAGTGGGTATGGTGTTCTTCGGATGCAATTCAGTATTCTTTCTCCTCCAAACACAAGAACCTGTGTTTCTACCAAAAAGTTCTGTTTTGGTATCATCTGACCATGACACATTCTCCCAGTCCTCTTCTGGATCATCCAAATGCTCTCTAGCGAGCCGCAGACGGGCCTGGACGTGTTCTGGCTTCAGCAGGGGGACACGTCTGGCAGGGCAGGATTTGAGTCCCTGGCGGCGCATTGTGTTATGGATAGTAGCCTTTGTTACTGTGGTCCCAGCTCTCTGTAGGTCATTCACTAGGTCCCCCCGTGTGGTTCTGGGATTTTTGCTCACCGTTCTTGTTATCATTTTGACGCCACGGGGTGGGATCTTGCATGGAGCCCCAGATCGAGGGATATTATCAGTGGTCTTGTACGTCTTCTATTTTCTAATAATTGCTCCCACAGTTGATTTCTTTACACCAAGCGTTTTACCTATTGCAGATTCAGTCTTCCCAGCCTGGTGCAGGTCAACAATTTTGTCTCTGGTGTCCTTCGACAGCTCTTTGGTCTTGGCCATAGTGGAGTTTGGAGTGTGACTGACTGAGGTTGTGGACAGGTGTCTTTTATACCGATAATGAGTTAAAACAGGTGCCATTAATACTGGTAACGAGTGGAGCCTCGTTAGAAGTTAGACCTCTTTGACACCCAGAAATCTTATTTTCCACTCTAATTTGGAAATAAATTCTTCAAAAATCAAACAATGTGATTTTCTGTTTTTTTTCCCACACTACGTCTCTCATGGTTGAGGTTTACCCATGTTGACAATTACAGGCCTCTCTAATCTTTACAAGTAGGAGAATTTGCACAATTGGTGGTTGACTAAATACTTATTTGCCCCACTGTATTTACTAAGGGGTGTACTCACTTTTGTCGCCAGGGGTTTAGATATTAATGGCTATACGTATTTTGAGTTATCTTGAGGGGAAAATAAATTAACTCTATTATATAAGCTGCTCACAGACTACTTTTCATTGCGTCAAAGTGTCATTTTGTCAGTGTTGTCCCATGAAAAGATATACTTCAATATCTGCAGAAATGCGAGGGGTGTATTCACTTTTGTGATACACTGTAAGCAAGGCGTTATCAGGATTTTAAAATTATCATCCAAGCCTGTGTTAAGAGTAAATCTTTCTGATTGCACTTTGAAATGATAATATTTGCTGAAAATACGTCGCTTGTGTGCTGACTGGTCAAAACGCACCTCCTCATTTCATGTTCTTGTTAGTGTGTGTGCTCGTGTGTGTTTTGTGGGGTTGTGGTATGCTTTGGATTAGCGCGCTCTTGCGGCTGGCGCGCTCGTCCCAACTGCTGCCGTCTGGAATCAGACAGCAAACATCAGCAGTCGTTTGTCTGAATTCTTCCAAGACCAAAGTGTTTGGATTTCTCCTGCCGCCAAGTGTCTATTTTTAATCGTCTTCTCCCGTTCACAATTAGCAGCATCAGCATCATCCTTCCATGCTGTTTTGGTTTGAAATTAGCTACCAAATGGGTTGGAGTTTTTTGTTACATGTTGAAATATGGGTTTTAAACATGAGTTAGGATTTTAAGCAAAGGGTAGAGTGCTTGCCCAATCTTCAACAACTCCTCCTTCGATCATGCTAGGTCAGGTGACTCATCAGCATGGTGACATCACCTTGCCCCAGACAAAAGGCCGCATTCCTGCACGGCGTGCTAATCCGCCGGGTTAACGTTCAACCAGACTCAACAAGTAAAGCGGGCGGGGATGGGCCCCTTTGCCACCTCCGCCGGTTCCAGCCGCCTGCCGTGGGGCCGCCGAGTCCGCAAGAAGTCTTTCCAGAAATTTCTGCCAGCAGCCTCGGCGGCTTCCAGACCCCCCAAATCCTCTGCAGATCCTCCCAACGCCTCGACGGGTTCCGTGATGCAAAGACAAGACGGCGCTTTAACCACATATGGGAGAAACTTCTCATATACAGTGACAAAGTTACCAAATCAGCAAGTGTCGGCCTTCTGAAATTCTCTAATCAAGATAAGACAAATATGTAAGGCCGTCGTTCCTTACACATGCGTTAAGTGTTGACTTGTGCCAACATTGCTGGATGACATAAGCGACAAAACCAGCTACCTTGTGTCAACATTGCGGCATTATTCCTCAACACCTGTGAACTTGAAGTTTGTTCTATTTTTTTTTTTTTTTGTTTGCTTCCTACCGCCGCAACCTTCCTAAACAGAGCCTCCGAAAACAATACCCGGCGGACGTCACGCAGGAAGGTTTCTCTTCCTTTTATTTTTGTCGGCCTTTTCCGCGGCCGGTCAGCGGGTCAGGCCGCGTATCACTGCCAACACACAAACACGCATTCATGCTTGAGGTGGTAAACTCTTTGTACTTACTGATACGATACAATTTGTGATACAAGGCTAATGATTATCTTATAATATGGCGATATGACAATCAATATACATGGGTCTGTCAATCAAGCTACGATATTCTACGATAAAAGCTATTTCTAAATGGAAAAATAATCAAGTTTTTAATTTTTGCACTGTCAACAATGAGAATATTTCGGTGCATTATTTCTGTAAATAAATACAGTAACATTGGATTACTGCAACATTCCTGTAAACCAGGGGTCGGGAACCTTTTTGGCTGAGAGAGCAATGAACACCACATTTTTAAATTAGGGCTGTCAACCTTTAAAATTTTCAATTGAGTTAATCACAGTTTAAAAATTAATTAATCGTAATTCATTGCAATTCAAACCATCTCTAAAATATGCCATATTTTTCTGTAAATTATTGTTGGAATGGAAAGATAAGACACAAGACGGATATATACATTCTACATACTGTACATAAGTACTGTATTTGTTTATTATAACAATAAATCCACAAGATGTCATTAACATTATTAACATTCTTTCTGTTAAAGGGATCCACGGATAGAAAGACTTGTAGTTCTTAAAAGATAATGCTAGTACAAGTTATAGTAATTTTATATCAAAACCCCTCTTAATGTTTTCGTTTTAATAAAATTTGCAAAATTTTTAGGGGTGTCAAACAATTAAAATTTTTAATCGAGTTAATTACAGCTTAAAAAGTGCTTAATCGTAATTGATCGCAATTCAAACCATCTATAAAATATGCCATATTTTTCTTTAAATTATTGTTGGAATCGAAATATGAGACACAAGATGGATATATACATTCAACATATGGTACATAAGTACTGTATTTGTTTATTATAACAATAAATCAACAAGATGGCATTACTATTATTAACATTCTGTTAAAGCGATCCATGGATAGACTTGGAGTTTTGTTGCCCTCTGCTGGCGCTTGGGTGCGTCTGATTTTATAGGTTTCAGCATGAAGCATGAGCATTGTGTAAGTAAGTATTGGCATCAACAATGGCGGGCTACAAGTTTAATTTTTGATTAAAAATTTTACAAATTTTATTAAAACGAAAACATTAAGAGGGGTTTTAATATAAAAATTCGATAACTTGTACTAACATTTATCTTTTAAGAACTACAAATCTTGAAAATGAATAAAACCTACTCAACGTTGGCAGTCGGCTCTTGGACATGATTTATTGTGATAATAACAATATCTAGGTAAAATACACATTTAGGAGAAACCATTTAAGGAGTATTTTGTGCTTTTAGTGATACTTTTACGCATGAGTAAGTTTTCAAGCCACTAGTAAGTTTTCAAGCAACGTAAACAAACAGTCTGAGCTGCTCCAGTTTTTATTTTGTTACTTCCAGTCTCCATTCATGTCAAATTGCATATTACGCTAAATATTTAGTTTCAACTGTTTCCAGATTCAAGATGTAAATATAGTATTTAGATATAACATTTAGATTTAGTTTACGTTTAGGATTTAATATAAAATTCAGATTTAGGATATATATTTCGGATATAAATTTCATATATATATTTAGGATGTATATTTAAAAAATATATATATAGAATATAAATTTAAGATTTACATTTAAGATTTAAATGAATATTTAGTTCTGGATTTAAACATTCAAGTCTAATACTTATTATTTAAAAAATAAATATTTAAGTTGCTAAATAATGTTTTAGATGTGCAAAAAAAAAAAAAAAAGTGACTGTAAACATTTCACACCACATTTTTAACACTGCGTGGTGCTAAATGTGAGAAAATGTTGTTGTAATTTTCGGCACATGCTGCTTTACAAACAGTGCCGCCTTTAATTCATGACCTGCTTGATTGTTCCGTGTAGAGCTAAGGTTACTGCTCGTGAGGTGTACCCACAAGTCTGGACGCCATTCACAGGCTTAACTTTACATAGTTGGTGAGTTCATGGTAACAAGCGTTCTGGTAACAAACACACAAAACGGTGAACCTGGTTTAAATCTAACAAACGCTAAACTAAATTTAAATCAATTATTCATTTATTTTAAGTCTAAAACTGAGCCACATCAGAAGGTCCAAAGACCCGCAGGTTGCCGCCAACTCTTCTAGTGAAACATTTTTGCTAGTGCCTGCTAGCATAGCGCTCACATACACAACCACTTATCCAAGACACACTCACTTAACTTCATGCCAGCCAATAAGTTAAACACACAACACTCACACACCAAAACACAAATATGTATTCACACACGCCTAAAATACACAAACACAACTTTCCCTAGATATTTTATTCCTACTGTGTAAAAGCACACCCACCCATGAACATTATACACACTAAGATAACACGCAAATCTACACACAGCTGGTTAACTCAAGGTCAGTGGTATTCATGTGCAGTCCCGGCGGTGAATGATTGCATCTTTTCTTCGTGAAGTGTCGTGAAGCGGCCGATGATGGAGCTCAGGATGAGCTCGCCGATAACTCCACAGTGCACTTCCTGTTTTCCAGCACGTCGGCGGTGCTTGACCTCCAGAAGGAGAACACAGGATGTGTTCCCAAGACACACGCATAAACACGAGCTTTCCTCGACAGATTTTTTTACAGCGAAGCTTAGTTTTTCTCCAACTTGGCGTTGCTCACCCTGTTGATATCTCTGGTATGGACAGCTTCCTGCTATTCCCTTCCTGATTTCACTGGGTTCAACAGTAGAGGAAAGACACAGTTTAAAACTTCTTTTGTGCCACTTTTAATTAGGGGTGTGACAAAATATCGAAGTGGTGATACTTTGTATCCCAAAAAGGTTATCGGTATGCTCCTGCCAAGAATCGGTAGATCTTTGGGGTGCTTACAGGTCAGTTTTTGTTCATTTTAGAGCATTTACAGGTCACCTTCTGTTGAGTTTGAGTCATTGCCTATTCATTTGGGGAGATTCTTGGGTCACTTCCTCTTCTATAACTTCAAATAAACCGGAATTGACCCATAAATGCGCAAAATCAACAGGAAGTGACCCATAAATGCCCCAAAATCAACACGAAGTGACCAAAAATCAACAGCAAATGGCCTGAAATGTGCCCAAATTATAGTCATTGGTTGCCATTGACCGCCAAAACGTCCGATTCGTTTGAAGTCGGAGGGATGGCAGCGAATGAACTAAAGTTCAATCGCTGCCACCATCCAAACTTATACGGATTGGACATCTACAACCCCTAGCAAAAAGTATGGAATCACCCGTCTCGGACAAGCACTCACTCAAACATTTTATCATGTAGAACAAACTCAGATAAAAAGCTTGAAAAAAATAATGAATTAGTTCAAAAGTGCAACTCTTTAGCATTCAGAAACACTAAAAGAAATGAATTAAAAAAACATTGTGGTGGTCAGTAAATGTCAATTTTACAGAGCAAGTGCAGGGAAATATATATGGAATCACTCCATTCTGAGGAATAACATATGTCAAGATACCTTGTCAAGAGTCAAGAATCTGCATTGGACAAGGTGTCAAAAGTCAAGAATCTGCGTTTGACAAAGTGTTGATGCTGGAACTTTTGTTTGGTGCTGCTCCAGTGAGATTTACAAAGATGAATGCCATAAGAAGACATCAAAATTCTTTAAGTCTTTGATGATATGGGGCTGGGTGTCAGGCAAAGGCATTGGGAAGATGACTGTGGTTAAATCTTCAATAAATGCACAAGTTTACATTGAAATTTGAGACAGCTGTCTTATCCCTTCAATTGAAAATTTGTCATTTTTCAAGATGACAATGCATCATCCTTGGAGGAAGACTCGTCCACTCAACGTCATGGCCTGCAAATAGCCCAGATCTCAACCCTATTGATAACCTGTGGTGGAATTTGAAAAAAAAAAAAAGGTCCACGGCAAGGCTCCGACCTGCAAGGAACCCAATCAAAGAGAGTTGGCACCAAATTGATGATGAATATTCATCAAGTCCATGCCTCAGAGACTGCAAGCTGTCATAAAAGCCAGAGGTTGTGCTACTAAATACTAGAGATGTGTTTTGATTGTTATTTCTTTGTCTGTTTCTCATGATTCCATATTTTTTTCCTTAGAATGGAGTGATTCCATATATATTTCCCTGCACTTGCTCTATAAAATTAACATTTACTGACCACCACAATGCTTTTTTTTTCATTTCTTTCAGTGTTTCTGAATGCTAAAGAGTTGCACTTTTGAACTAATTCATTATTTTTTTTAAGCTTTTTATCTGAGTTTGTTCTACATGATAAAATGTCTTGAGTGAGTGCTCGTCCTAGACTGGTGATTCCATACTTTTTGCAAGGGCTTGTACTAGTGATAAACTCGTTCCAATTCGCAGCAAAAGGATGAAAATAACTTGTTTTTGTGTTTTTTAGTTGTTTTGGAAAATATTCTAGAATTATTTCCTAAATAATGTATCGATAATCGTCGTACTGCCATATCGTGAGATCATCGTTATCGTGAGCTTTGTATCACAAATCGTATCGAGAGGTACCGAGAGGCACTAAAATGCAGGCATTGGGAGAACCAAGAAATAATGCTCTTGAGATTGTTTTCAACCGCCGTTTGTCCTTCCCAAGATAGCCGCCGAAGATGGAAGCAAAGAAGAAAATGAACGCATTAAAGGTAGAAAATAAATACATAAAAGTCAGTGAATATTTTTTGTGAGATGAAAAATGTCAAGTCCTGTACTGTTTTTAATCTGCTCATTTAGCTGTCCTATTTTCAATGTTGTACTAATCAGTGGTGTCCAAACTATTCCACATAGGGCCGCATTGGCTGCTGGATTTCATACCTACAAAACAAGACGACATCTTTTCACCAATCTGGTGTCTCACAAGTGTTATCAGTTGATTGCAGTCAGGTGCTACTTGTTGTAGCACAAACTTCATTGGTTAAATTGTCTGTGCTTGGTAGGAACAAAAACCAGGACCCACAATGGCCCTTGAGGACAGGTTTGGACCCCATGCTTTGAATGGTAGGTAATGTACATGTCAAAGAGTACTACTAGTCAAGATTGAATGTTTAATTAACACTGGGATTGAGATGAGTATTTTTTAAGATGTTAGCATTGTGAGAAGGAGAGGAAAAAGGCTAACGAACGTGTGTAGTCTGCCAGCTAAAGTGATTAGCATACTGATGTGGTATAATGGCATTGACTGTGCACTTACATAGTTTGTATTAGTCTTTTTTCCTGTTTCACAAATGTTTTTAACTGTCTGACCAAGCCATGATAGCAATTATTTTACATTCAAGTGAATATGCAGTAACTCAGTATAAAAAAATAATAATATTCAGTGATCCCTTGCTACTTCGACTTTCGCGCCATCAGTCAATCACGGATTTTTTTAAAAATCTGGTGTTGAGTATCTTTCTTAAAACATATTTATGTTTTACACCATATGTATGTACACTAACACACATACACGTATCATATGAGAGAGAGAATGAATGGTACACAGTACGCATTATAGCGTAGGGTGACCAAACGTCCTCTTTTGCCCGGACAAGTCCTACTTTCACGTAGTATCCTCGTCGTCCGGGCGGGATTAATAAATTCATAAAAATGTCCGTTTTTTATGATTTTTCACGGGACCAATTTGAAGAGAATCCCTCCGGCCGCTGGGTGGCAGCGCCTGCCTGTGATGACATTGCTTCTAGTAGTATGGAGGGAAGGAGTAGTTCTTGTTTTTGTTGGCAGTTTACCCCTATCATGAAGCATTACCGCCATCTACTGGGTTGACCATTTGGCCACAACGCCTGCCCAGTTAAGTTTTTTTACGATAAATACCTATATAATGGCAACTGTTGACTTCTGTCGGAGATTTGACTGTAAAGCTAAACCACGCAAGGCATTATGGGAAACGTAGTTTTGAACTGCTACGTTTGGAAACATCCTGGTTGAATAGTTTGTCAGTTTATTTCGGTTATTGTTTGTGTGCGGTCTAGAACATTGAATGAGAATATCAATTGAATGGGAATAACAATTCGTCAAGGACAATTGTCGTGATAGTAATTTATAAAAATGTTTAGTTGGCTCATAGCCTACTGTGTGCATGTGTATTGACTGGACTACATTTCCATGAGTCTGCATTATATATATATTATTAATTTTTTTTTTTTTTTCAAACTGAATTTTTCATCCAGAGTGAGGGGACACACTTTAAATATATTAAAGTGATACAGGCATCTGTGAGTGAACTTCGATTAAAATTCAAGTATCTTGAGGCCGGGCTGAGTGTCCTCTTTTGTGGAAATCAAAATATGGTCACCCTGTAATAGCCTATATATTATCCATACATTATTATATGCATTATTTATATTATTATTATTTACATGTTTCAAACTATTCTTTAATGTTCTAATGATAACATGCAGTGTATTGCGAAAATAGCATTTTTAGGGCTTTATATACACTTATATAGAGTGGTACATCTTCTTACAAAATCAATTGGTTCTGGAAGTAGTCTCGTAAACTGAAAATTCCGTAAGTAGAGATGTGTTTTCCATGCAAATGCCCTAATCAGTTCCAAGTCATAAAGCATAAAAATGGATCAAAACATGTAACAAATACATGTTTCAGTTAGATTATTGCACTATAAACATAACATCAGAATAAAGAATAAAAGTTAATAAACTCACATAAAGCTGTCGGAACACCTCATGGCCTGAGGGGTGAATGAAGAGGCAGGAATACACACGTACACATACAGTAGAGGTCCCTCTTAGCCAATTGGATGCCAGGAAGATGCTAGGAAATAGCCAATGGCAGAGCAGCTATAAGTATGTTACGTTCAGTTAACTCTGGGGGCTTACTGGGTAGCTGGGCAGCTGCTCATACTGTATTTTTGCCTCTCGTATCCTGAAATTTCTTTAGTAACGAAGCAATATTTTCCCGTTGAGGCTTGTTATATCCTTAAAATTCCGTTTATAAAGATGTTCGTAAGTAGAGGGACCACAAAAAAATGTATGTTAAAAATGGGGCGTGACACTACTTTTGAGGTTTTTCACTTTACACGGTCGGTTCTGCTCTCCATGAACAGCGATAACTGGGGGATAACTGTATATATTTGGTATATTTTTTCTAAAAAAATATCCTGTCGGCATCAGCCAATACCACACAGCCATGTCAACATAGATTAAAAAGTTGAAGTCCGCGCGTGCCAAACTTTAACGTTGAACGTAACAAATAACCTGAAAAGTGTGCTTGAAAAAACGTTTTCCATTTTATAGCGTTGCGTCTATAGATAGCCATAGACGTGGACATCATGAGGTTTATCTCTCATGACGGCACACTCAAGATGGCTTCTAATTGCTGCGTTTTCCTTCCTCCGCTCCACCCCACATTTATTTGTGTTTGCAAATGACCCCTGCATGCCACGCTTTAATTGCATTTGTCGACATTTACTGCGAACACACACAAATACATTTACACTTCATTTATTCAGGCTTCATTATGTTTGTTTGTATTTGTGTCCTATCTTGAAAATATTTTTTTAGGTTTTACTATTTGAAGAGGGGTGTGTAAACTTTTTATATCCGCCGTACATAGCACACTCTTAAACAGACAGGCGGCACTTTAGATACCATGAGATTAGATTAACATTAGGCGGAGTCATGTTGGACAGGATGTTTATGTCTTTTGATGTTGAACAAACATACAATCCCATTTAATGGAGGGCACACATTCCTCTCTTGGGACGTCTTCATTTAAAATTCACATTTTCACAAACATAGTGTACATTTTCGCAGTTCACATACCGCTCTCAAGGACACTAACCCCAGCTCTGCTATAAACTCTGACGCCTGGAAACAGTTGTCCCTTATTTGTATCATAATGCTTATTATTATATTAAATTACATTCCGTTCATTACGCTGTGTTTGTTCCATAACGCTTATCAAATTAAATTTCATTCCAAGCTGAAAGCCTGTGTTATTTATGCATATCGTGTCTCTAGTCTGCTTCCTTTCCCCCCCTGAAGGATAAAGATGATAAAAAGATGGGGACTCAAGATTATTTGTTTGTGTAATCCTAATTTTTATTACTCATTATTTCTGTTAACAAAGGAGATCTGAGGGTTTTATTCTTAACCCTTTCATGCACAAATTATGATTTGATGATTTTTTTTTTTTTAACCCCTTAGAGTGAACTCGTTTAACACACTGGTTGCCATTGATGGCGCGAGACGTCCAATCCGTTTCGACAGGAAGGGGCGAATGAACAAACCCAAACCCACTGCAAAATGAGCATTCACAGCGAGTCTTCTATTTACATTGTATGGTTTGCATAAGGACTGTAGGGACGTAACAATACCAACTTTTCAGGATGCTCAAATTGTCCCCACCAACTTTTAAGCAAACTTATTTGCATATGATGATTACTTCAGTTACAGTGGGGCAAATAAGTATTTAGTCAACCACCAATTGTGCAAGTTCTCCTACTTGAAAAGATTAGAGAGGCCTGTAATTTTCAACATGGGTAAACCTCAACCATGAGAGACAGAATGTGGGGAAAAAACGGAAAATAACATTGTTTGATTTTTAAAGAATTTATTTCCAAATTAGAGTGGAAAATAAGTATTTGGTCACCTACAAATAAGCAAGATTTCTGGCTGTCAAAGAGGTCTAACTTCTTCTAACGAGGCTCCACTCGTTACCTGTATTAATGGCACCTGTTTTAACTCATCGATATAAAAGACACCTGTCCACAATCTCAGTCAGTCACACTCCAAACTCCACTATGGCCAAGACCAAAGAGCTGTCAAAGGACACCAGAGACAAAATTATAGACCTGCACCAGGCTGGGAAGAATGAATCTGCGATAGGTAAAATGCTTGGTGTAAAGAAATCACCTGTGGGAGCAATTATTAGAAAATGGAAGACATACAAGACCACTGATAATCTCCCTCGATCTGGGGCTCCATGCAAGATCTCACCCCGTGGCGTCAAAATGATAACGAGCGATGAGCAAAAATCCAAGAACCACATGGGGGGACCTAGTGAATGACCTACAGAGAGGTGGGACAACAGTAACAAAGGCTACTATCAGTAACACAATGCTCCGCCAGGGACTCAAATCCTGCACTGCCAGACGTGTCCCCCTGCTGAAGAAAGTACACGTCCAGGCCCGTCTGCGGTTTGCTAGAGAGCATTTGGATGATCCAGAAGAGGACTGGGAGAATGTGTTATGGTCAGATGAAACCAAAATAGAACTTTTTGGTAGAAACACAGGTTCTCGTGTTTGGAGGAGAAAGAATACTGAAGTTTATCCGAAGAACACCATACCCACTGTGAAGCACGGGGTGGAAACATGCTTTGGGGCTGTTTTTCTGCAAAGGGACCAGGACGACTGATCAGTGTAAAGGAAAGAATGAATGGGGCCATGTATCGAGAGATTTTGAGTGAAAATCTCCTTCCATCAGCAAGGACATTGAAGATGACTCTTTCAGCATGACAATCATCCCAAACACACAACCAGGGCAACAAAGGAGTGGCTTCGTAAGAAGCATTTCAAGGTCCTGGAGTGGCCTAGCCAGTCTCCAGATCTCAACCCCATAGAAAATCCGTGGAGGGAGTTGAAAGTCCGTGTTGCCCAACGACAGCCCCAAAACCTCACTGTTCTAGAGGAGATCTGCATGGAGGAATGGGCCAAAATACCAGCAACAGTGTGTGAAAAGCTTGTGAAGAGTTACAGAAAACGTTTGGCCTCCCTTATTGCCAACAAAGGGTACATAACAAAGTATTGAGATGAACTTTTAGTATCGACCAAATTCTTATTTTCCACCATGATTTGCAAATAAATTCTTCAAAAATCAAACAATGTGATTTTCTCGTTTTTTTCCCCACATTCTGTCTCTCATGGTTGAGGTTTACCCATGTTGACAATTACAGGCCTCTCCAATATTTTCAAGTGGGAGAACTTGCACAATTAGTGGTTGACTAAATACTTATTTCCCCCACTGTATATAGGTAATTTGTGTCATTTTGTCTTCCCAAATTCTGTAAGGATAGAATTGAGCCTACCGTAATTAAGTGAATTATTTTCACACCTCCGCAACCCTCGTGAGGAAAAAGCGGCATGGAAAATGAATGAATGAATGTTAAGACTTACAGTACATTTACCTCTTTTCACTTGCTGAATGTGCCGGTCCATTTTTCCCCTCAATTGCACGTTTTATTGGCTGATGACTTGCATCTATTTAAAATGTATTTATTTATTTTCTCCATTATTTATTTTAAAATATTTTTATTTGTAGCCTATGCAAACATTTTTCAGATAATCATACATTAATCATAGTCGAGGTAAAAAGTATGGATTTAAGTATGTTAATATAATTTATGTTCCAATGTTGCAATTTCAGTTTGCTTCTAAAATCCAGACATTTATTCTGGAAGTTTTCAAAATGTTTCTGTACTAGTTTTTGGGAAAAAAAGTATGAATCGAACGGTGCATCACCTAACCAATACACATGCAAGTTAGGATAAGTCATTAAAGATCTATTTTGCATTGATCATTTAGCCTATGAATTAATTAGGTTCATATTCGTAAGAAATGTAGCCCTGACCCCCGTTCACCCAATCTGTTTGGTCTTATTAATGTCCCGTCCCCAGCAAAAAGTGTACATGCAGGTTATGCTGTTATACCATCCCTACCAATGTTGAGCCAAAACCTACAACCTTGTTTTCAACTACAGTATATATACAGGTAGTCCCCCGGGTTATGACGTAGTCTCGTCCGCCATTTTGTCTCCAGTCATTTTTTGTTTGTTTATTTGTTTGTTTTAGTCACTTTGATATGCGTATGACTCCAAAAAGCATGTTTACTTCATTTCATATTTCACACAGGGTTTTATGCTCCTGAATAAAATGGACCGTTTGGATTAGTGTGGAAGCGATCGTTTTATATATTCAATTTCTGAATCCCGCGCCAATGAGTGATTTCCGGCTCAAGTCTCGGGTTTAGGACGAATGTGACATCACCCGGGTCAGCATCTCACAATACAGCATTGCTTTATAGCATGCTGATGGACTGCAGATTCAGCTGATTTTGCGGATTAATTCGTTTATTTTTCGCATCACGCCAGCCTAACGGCTGCAGGCTTTTGTAGCTGCACCAGGGAGAGAAGCCTTTTTGGGTTTCAGAAATTCCCGTTCATCGGCCAAAACAAGTGTGCAACAACTGTGGGACCATTGGACTTGCAAGGTGAGTAAACATCGTGTTTTTTATTATGTCAAATACTGGGATCATAGCACATGTTTTAATACGGAGGTGGCTTGCATTTTGTGGCTGACATGCTCCTTGTCCACCGAGAATGCCACTCGGCCGACCACCGGCGGATTGGCGCACACACCGCACCCCGCCGGGTGAGCGCTATACTCGGCTTATTGCTCTCTTCGTGCACCTGGTGTTCTGTCAAATTTTCCACCCCATCAGAAATTGCAACTTTGTGTTAAAAATGGCCACGAATACAGCGATTACAAAGGAAATACTACGAACTTTCTTTAAATAAAGGAATAATTACTTACGTTTGCTCATGGACGGATATGTAGAAAAGTTCTCAGACACATCCTGCCTTGTTAGCTGTACACAACAACTGCACGCCGCTCTCTCACTGTTTACGTCTTTGCCGTGTTTTTAAGCATTAATTTACGCCATATTGGTGTTGACCATGAGGCATCTACGTGCTCCTCCGACGTTGGCCGGTTTGTCCGGCGGTCATTTTCCAGCTGCTTCCCCGGCAAACGATCTTTCCTGCCCGCAGCAGGGGAACAAGTCCAATGAGCTGTAACTTGCTCGCCGCCGACGTGTCTTCGCCGATCGACAACCCCGCCGCCGGGTGATTTTTCGCTTCGAAAGCCAAGAATAAACTTCGAAACATGCTTAGGTTCGGGTTAGCATGTCAGCTAGCTGTCACACCTCCTGGTTTGTTTACGCTCTCTGAAGCCGGGGCAGGGAAATGACAAAAGCCGGACTAACTCTGATGGCATAAAATATCGTTTGGGATGTGCAAGAAGTGAACAGTTTTGACAATTATGGAGTAATCTTGCCATGTCGTTCTGAATAAATGCATTTTTAATATTTCATATTCCATGTAGCACAAGACTGTTATTTGTCCATACCATTTATTTAGCAATTGGCGATAAATACTTCGATAAAAAGAATATCCTGTAAAATATTGGAGTGGAGAGACTGAAACAATGACATTTTGGGGCTCTCTTTGTCGCATTTTCCTCGTTCTAAATAATTCCCCCTCAATGGGCTGGGTTCTAAATCAGATGAAACCATGACCCTGTCACCGCCATCCTCCTGTTTGGGACGCTAGACTACTATAATGGTGGGCGTGGCTAAACGGCAGATTAAAAGACTAATTTCTCGTCATCTGCGCTTTGCCAAATTGTTGTATATGGTCGAATCGTCTCAAAATATTCTAATTCACATAATATGGCTAGTAAAGATTTTTTTTACCCTGTCGTAAGCACTTTAACAGTACCAAATGTACCTCATGGCAACTTATTTTTTTATTTTATCAGTATGACGTATAATACTGTACATGTTTAGTTGTACTTTATGGATTTACACGGAAATTCGGGTAACGTTAGCAGCGTAGGAATGGAACCCAGGGAATCCCTGAATATATAATACAATAATGAATAATGATGTAAAAAATGAAAATGATTGGTAATATGTAAACTGTTTTTTTATGACCATTAATAGTCACTTGCCCTCTAAAAGATTAAAGGTCCACTATCCCTAAGATTTGGTTGAAAATTATGTTTTATTAAGACACATTCCTTTCAAAAAGAATCACGAAAACCAACTTTGCTGATTATAAATAATTTTATTAGCATCTGCATCTTGTGTCCAATTTTTTGATGTTATTTTTGGAATTTGACTGTGTGAAACATGTTTTAAAAGCGGAGAGCGTTGACCCTGTCAAGCAATGAATATTCAATGAACCTCACGATAATTGGCTGTCTAAAAAATTGGTCTCATAAATATTTCATCATACCTCGCCGTGATTGGTTGCAATTACTGTGACGTCACTACACATCGACAAGTCGGAGCCAGAATCAGTGCAACTGTCTGGTCCGCAGCAGTTGGAACTCAAAGACAGTGGAGGGAAGCAGCCAACAATTTAGACCCATGAGAGAAGTCGGTTGACGGATTAGTTTGGTTGTTCCTCTTCTTTTCAACTCCACACCTTTTTTCCCCCCACACAACGCGAGCGTGTTTAATTCACCACACTTTTTAGGCTGAAGAACTCTCGGAACTTTTCGACATGGGCACCGGGCCGGCTGTGGGCAAATTCTGCGTAAGTAAAACCACTTGAAATGCATTACAATTTGAATATGACACGTATTTGTGATTATTCAATTGTGGACGGCGTGCGTGGTCAAGGTAAGTGAGGGATGAATGATGATTTCTAATAACTTTTGGGACCGATTATCAAACCCTGGTGCGGACCTAACTGGAATCAGCAACGCGCCTCTAACATTGGCTAGTTAGCTATTCAGCTAATGTTTATGTGAAATTAATAAATATATATGTGAAATGAATTGCGCAGGCGTGTTTGTATTGGGGTAAATTAAACAGAAAAGCTGTTTAAACTTATTGGCAGGAAGCCATGATTTATATGAATGGCAACAGGTGCCTATATTGTACATTTTGCCTAACAGTGGAAGAACATTATAAAGTTGTACTTGTCATTACAGTAGATATAAATACTACAAGTATTGGATTTTTTTTTCTGTGTACGTGCATCCCCTTCATTTTTTTAAAAAAGCAGTGTTTTCTGCTGTCATTTACTTTATTCCTTCTATCATGCAATGTATGCAAATGAGCCACCATAAAATCCCTGAATACTAGTTAAACACTGAACTAAATCAAACGACTCTTGCAACAATGATTATACTGTTCTAACTAGTTTGAGTAATCATTTCTTATATCACTTGATATAATGAACAATGACCTGACTCAACAAACCACAAGTGTAACATATCAAACAACAGCCGATTTAAATGTACGTCAAATAACCCTTAAAGGTTCCTGTCGCCAGTAACTAACCTTTAACGAGATAGAAGACGACGAACCGCATATAGCCACAACTTAAGGACTTGTGGGAGACGAACGCAACAAACGCCCACTTGTGTTTTGAGCAACCACCCCAAAAATCTTATGACAAGTTCAAGTACAGCAAATATTGTTATAATAGTTGTTGATGACTAACGTAGCGACATATGAATGAGTGATGCTTCAACGTTTTGGGTGATCTTCAACAAAGTTGCAAAAGGTAACAGCTGACAATAACAAACGTTTGATGAAATGACTGTCGACTCATTGCTCTTCTGATTTATTTTACTGTTAAAGCTAATCAGTGCCAAGTAAAAGACGACAAGCATAACTGCATAGCATAACTGATAATTGGTGACGAACAAACCGTCACACGTTGTGAATGATTGTTTTGAACAACGGAAATGTAGTTAGCATGAAAACATTCAAGCATGTCTGACAATAAACACATTTTACGTAACAAGTAGAAGTGGGAATCTTTGGGCACTTAACAAAACGATTACGATTCAGAGGCTACGATTCGAATATAAATCGATTATTCATGCACCCCCCAGCTATTAGCTGCTTTTAACGTTTTGTACATTAGTTACAAAAATTGTACAAAAATCCTCTCAGGCTTAAATAAACGACTATTTCAGTATCAAGTTAACAGTTCAAAACAGTAAATAAAATACTCAAGTACCCATTCTGTCTTAGCAGCTTTAAACTACATTCAATCAATGTAATGTTGTGAATCAACTGTTAAAGTTGTTAAAATTGCTCCCTGTATTCCATGATTTCCCTTCTGTCTACTTTCAACATGTGAAAGCTTTAAAACTGTTTTAAAGATAGATTCAAGTCAAGATTTTGCTGATTTAGGGAAGTCTACTGCTTTAAGATGGCGGCTGTTTATTAACGCCAGCAAGTCTGTCATTTTGCATCTAGTTTGCTATACATACTGTATGTTGCTAAAGCCGCCGAGTTTGTCATTTCGCATCTAGTTCTTTATACATGTGATATCTACCGTAGCATTGTGTGGATGTAGTTTGTAGCGGCCGTCGGCAGCAATCAGATATTTTTTTGTAATTTTTTTAATCTAGCGGCATGAGTTGAGCCAGAGCCGTGAGTTGAGCATTGTCATTACCCGGGTAATGACAAGCATGATGTTTGCTCTCGATCCATTTCTCATTGTGTCCCGAAGACCGCGCTGACTGTGTTTTAGCTCTGCTTTACTTGACATATTTCAATAATCGGAATTTGGATATTTGTGAATCGTTCTCGAATCTTCCATGGCCGAATCACAAAAAATCTAAGAATTGGAAATTTACTACACCTCTAGTAGCAAGTGATGGGTTTTTGCTTTCTGACGTAACATAATAAGTGACAACGTACCGAGCATGACTAACCTATACAAGCAAACAACATTTGACGTAATGAGTGATGACAAACGGCATCAAGCAAGACTGAGTTTCAAGTTCCAAGCAAATTGTAATTGCCAAACATTACTATTGGACAATTTAATATGTCGCACATCAACAAAGTTTGACCTATTGACTGCAATAACTAACTGGACGTGACATCGTCATGCATTTTTGGGCCATGAATGTCAATGAAGTAGCGAACAACCTTTAGCATGGGGAGTGACAGCTAACCTCAATGAACGTGACTGTTTTACGACTGATATTAATGAATAGTTGATGTAATGAATGACAGCTAACCTCAACAAACTCAACATTGTTACGACTAATAATATGAAACGGTTGACCTAATGAGTGACGACTTACTGTAGCTAATCAGCACTGATTCAATTGGACGTCACAAATTATGGCGACGAACAATAAAAACATTCAATGTATGAAACATTAACTCAAGTTTAATTAATGTGGACTTTGTAAAACTCTGAAGAAATAATGGCAATAGTGGCGAGAGTAAATAATGACTGATGTTTTTGTGAATACTATGATTGTTTCGAGTAGGGTTGCCAGCTATCCCTTGAAAAATGGAATCATCCCGTGTTCAGAAACAAAGTACGCGTTTCAAGGGACACACTTTGTCCAGTATTATCATGGAACTCTAAAATAGTGACTTATTTGTAGAACGATTGAATACTGGTATGGTGCTTTTCAAGAATATACAGGGGAACGCGTTCTCCCGCCTCTTCTGCTTTCTGGTCAATGAGCTGACAGAAAAGTAGAGCTGGGAATCTTTGGGCACCTAACGATTCGATTAGGATTACGATTCAGAGGCTCCGATTCGATTATAAAACAATTATTGATGCACCCCCTCCTTTTGTACATTAGTTCCAAAATTGTTCAAAAATCCTCTCAGGCTAAACCAAACTACTATTTCAGTATCAAGTTAACATATAACAGTAAACAAATATACAAAAATAACAGTAAATAAAATACTCCAGTCCCCATTCTGTATCAGCAGCTTTAAACTACATTCAATTAATTTAATGTTGTGAATCAGCTGTTACAGTTGTTAAAATTGCTCCCGTTATTCCATAATTTCCCTTCTGTCTACTTTTGTCAAAGTTTTAAAACTATTTCATCATTTAAAGATAGATTCAAGACAAGATTCTGCCGATTTAGGAGTATTTTAGATAAAAAGTTAGTTAGGTTCGCTACAACAGAGCCTTTTAGAGAAGTCACTGCTTTAGTACTGCTTTAAGATGGCAGCTGTTTACTAACGCCGGAAAGTCTGTCATTTCGCATCTCTGTTCAATAATACATGTTCTAACACCGCCGTCGTCTGTCATTTTGCATCTACTTCTACATATATATCATATCCACTGTAGCCGTATGTTTGTAGCAACTAGCAACTGGGCGTTGTTTGTAGGCTGTCGGCCGCAGTCAGGTATAATTGTTTTTTTATCTAGCGGCATGAGTTGAACATGATATTTACTCTCGGTCCGTTCCTCATTGCGTCCCAAAGACCGCGCTGACTGTGTTTTACTTCTGTTTTACCTGGTATAATTCAATAATCGGAATTTGGATGTTTGTGAATGGTTCTCGAATCTTCCACGGCCGAATCGCGAATAATCTAAGAATTGGAAATTTCTCAGGCCTCTACAGAACAATGACAATCCCGCTCATTTCATTGGTCGAGGTACTGTCGCTTGCCATGATGACACTGGCAGACAACATGTGTGGGAGATAAGAAGTTTGAGCTTGAGTAAAAAGCATGTTCAAAATGATAATTTGATTTCTTGTTCTTCACTGTGTACTTTATTTTCACTTTGTATTATATATTTGCGTTCTATCAATTTCATTTATATTTTCCACTAGCTTTTTCGTATCTAACTCCTGCGGCTGACGGCGCGTACCAACTCTTTCAATAATGAAGGGGTGTCCCAACAATTAGCGCAAACGCTAAATGGACACGAAGGGGTGCCAATTGTTTGTGCTACGTTTGCACGAGTTGTTGTGACAGTCCTCTGTTACTGAGAGAGTTGGTACGCTCCGTCAGCAGCGATGGAGGGGCTGCGATTGGTGTTATCACTCGAAATTAAGATCTCAATATCTATAAAACGATAGAAGCACAAACGAAAATTTTTCCAGAACAAACGCAGCATATAGAAATGGCACCATTTTAGATACATTTAGCAATAAAAGGGGGGGGGGGGGGGTTGCGTGACTTCATCACATGAAATAATATCTGAAAAACAACAGCAAAACGAAACTTAACAGTACAAACGAAGCGTCAATGATTGACACAATTTTTACCAATTTTTTCATCAAAGGGGCGGGCTGGTTGACTCAGGCTGACCTATAAAAGAAATATACCGTAATTTTCGCTCTATAGGCGCACCTGACTATAAGGCGCTACCCACCAAATTTGGCACAAAAACACCATTTGTTCATAGATAAGCCGCACTGGACTATAAGTCGCGGCTGTCCTCACTGTATTATGGGATATTTACTAAAAGATATAAACCGGCAACACTTTATTTGACAGCGTCATCACACGACTGTCAAAAGACCAAATGAACCACCATGAAGCTTTGAACCACTTGGCTGCGAAGCTTCAGTGGCTTCAAGAAGCCTCATTTGGCCATCTCTGCTCCCTTGGGGGAGCCAGTCAACCTCAGCTGCCACCTGCTGTCAACACTGTTGTTGTCCAACATGCCTCTTAGCATGCATTGCAGCGCTACAGTTACTTTTCATATTGTTTCATTAATTGCTAGTTGTGGTATTTGGTAACACTATTTGACAGAGGCGCCATATGACTGTCATTAGACAATCATAATTATGACATGAAACTGTCCTAAGCATTTATGAATGCTTATAACATTTCATTTAGTGTTATCTGGTGAATTATCTCGCTTTTGAATGGATGTAAAAGATCCGAGCTGGACATAAATTGAGTTGGTGACATACTTTACCGGATGACAATGACATAAGCATTCAGTAATGCCCATGATAGTGTCATGTCATAATTATGACTGTCTTACAACAGTTTTATGATGCCGCTGTCAAATAAAGTGTTGCCTATTAACCCAAATAAATCAACAAATAAGCTGCACTGGACTATAAGCCGTGGGATTCAAAATTAAGGGAAAAAGTAGCGGCTTATAGTCCGAAAATTACGGTAGCTATTTCAAAAACGATAGCAGCACAAACGAAACTTTTTACAACACAACCATAGCACAAATGATTGACATCATTTTTATATAAATTTGCATTTGGTGAGGGGCCAACTTCAGAGAGGTTGGATTTCCACGTTTTATTTGGAGTGATCATTTGTGAAAATGTTATTGCTGAGGGGACTTTGAACCCACTTCAGTTTACCTCAAACTTTATTTTAGTTTATCTTAAAAAGTTGTTTTAAACAACGGCCAAAACACACACACACACACACAGCTGAGGACCTTAAGGGTTAATTTTTACAGTTTTAAATTTAGCAGGACAGATGTAAATTTTATTCTAGTAATATTTTTGTATTAAAAATGAATTGCCGATAATTAAATTTTTGCCATGTGCTTACATCACTCAAATATGCATCGAAATCAGACATGTCCAAAGTCCGGCCTGGGGGCCAAATGTGGCCCATGGTCAAATTTCATCTGGCCCCCAGCCTCTGTCATAAAATCAATAACGTCTGGCCCGCACACAGACTTAATAAATTGGTCAGCAATACTGCTACAGGCATATGAAGTAGCTTACACACTAAATGCTGCTCCTCATTTACCCACTAAAAGGCAGCAGTACTCTAAGCAACATTACCCCGTGTGACTCTTTACTTCCAATTTTCTAAAATGGCGACAAGCAACAAAAAAAAGTTGACTGCGACGGCCGAGGTTTCAAGAATAGGTGGAAATTGGACTATTTCTCAACTAAAATATGCAACAACTGTGTCTGCCTCATTTGCAAAGAGACAGTCGCTGTTTTTAAATAGTTCAATGTGAGGCGATATTACCAAACAAGACACGCTGACATGTACGACAAGATTAGAGGGAAGATAGGCAGCGATAAATTGAAGTAACTTGAAGCTAGTTTAATTTCACAGCAGCAGTATTTCGCAAGAGCCCGAGAGTCGAAAGAGAACGTCACAAAGGCTAGTTGCGAGATTGTTGAAATTATTAATTAAAAAAAAAAGTTATGAAGCAAATGTGACACACAGAATGGCTTGCTAAAATTTGCTTAAATATATTGTTCTACGTAAAGGACGTTAGCCAAGGTCGGCCCCCCACATTTTTACCACACCAAATCTGGCCCCCTTTTGCAAAAAGTTTAGACACCCCTGATCTAAATAATTCAGGTTTGAGTAAAATTGTTATATTGCAATCATTAATTTAAAAACAAAATCACTTTTCCATACAAAAGAACTAATTAAATGGTGACGGTTATCAGGCCAGCTCTACTAATGAGGTGTTTCAGGGAGTTGGCAGCGCTAATTGCAAGGCGACCAACACCCAAGAATACCTAAGATTATTGCGCACCATTTCTCACAATAGTAAGTTTCTCCTATCACAATGTTACTCTGCCATTCCCACATTTTAGGTTCAGGTTAGTACGTGCTATCTGCAACTCTTCGTCACATTGTCATCAGTGGACTGTCATGTGGCACTTTTTTTCTCCCCTGTCTGAAACCTTTACAAAGACCTTTGCAACTTGTGTAAGCTCCCCCTGCTTTTCTTCATGTCGGGCAGCGACGTCACTGTTTATCTTTTGTGTAAACCGCAGTACATTCTGGAAGAGGCCTCGCCAAGTGGCCTTGTTGCTGGGGGGACTGCGAGGAAACAAGACCCCCACCCTTGATCCACCCACACACACCGACTCTGCCTGCTGTCTAATCTCCCCCGAGCCTCCCCATACACACAGATAGCGAGCCTACGTGCCTGCCTGTCCAGTCCATTTCCTGTACACACATGCCATGATATTAGGGGGCATCAGTTGTAACTGTAAACTTGATGCTAATCTCTTGTGCGTCTGCCTGGGTGTGGCTTCACACAGGAAATGCCCCCTTGTGTCCGCTACTACCCTACAAAAATCTGGGACAATCTACGGGAAAAGCCTTGGTTACTGACTTGGCATGGGATGATGCAACAGGCTAGCAACACCTGCAGCAGGTGCTCCGTCAACACGTTGGATTAGCAGATCAGAAGGGCACCCACTTCGTTGCTGAGGCGAACAGCTCAGCCAATCGGAGAGTGGCTGACTCACTCGGGCATGTGTCACCTGTTCAGGTGTGCCCGTTCAGTGCCGATTGCTCGCATTCCAGCGTAAGGCTGGGTGACGTCAACGGTTCACTTGTGAGCAAAGCAGCCAGTCGGGCCAGTAAGGCGTTTATGCCAATTATAGCGATGTGTAAAAAATATTTTATGAACGGTCTCGTAAATCATTTACAGGATTGCTTCAGGCAGATGTCAGTGTTGTTTAGCTTTACTCTAAGTAACAGCAGACACACAAGCTTACACACACGACTGTTGTCAAGGTGGGAGAAACATGCTTCATGAACTTTTTTAAAATCTTTTTCTGTTTCAAAACTGCTATTTTCAAACTGTTAATGACTTGATTAAATAATAAATAAATATAATAATAAACTTCTTTATAGTGAGGTCTAGTGTTGCTCTTTTACAATAAGCTATTTATTGCTAATAATAGTTAGCTCCTGTATTAAATTCTTACGTACAGTATTTTTTGGACTATAAGTCGCACTTGCGTAAAGGTAGCACCAGCCAAAAAATGTGCAATGAAGAGGAAAAAAACATGAGTATAAGTCGCATTTTTTGGGGGGGCGGGGGGGGGGGGGGGTTATATGATAAAATCCAACACCAAGACAGAGATACTGAAAGGCAATTTAAAAAAAAAAGTAGAATAAAGAACAACAGGCTGAATAAGTGTACGATATACTAACGTTACATGACGCATAAAACATCAGTGTCACTCCAAATTAGAGCTGAAACGAATACTCGAGTAACTCGAGTTTAAAAACTAATCCGAGTAATTTGATTCACCTCGAGGAATTGTTTAATTTTGCCAGCTCTAAGCATTACGTTTTGCCCGGACTACTTTTAATGCGGGACAACGCGCTGACGTCACGTGCGTAGAGGAAGAAGCAATAAAAAAAAAAAAAACTTACCGCAGCCGACAGCCGCTACAAAACTACGCCGACGTTGCTAAAAATTACGCCCGCATGTTGCTAGTGTGGTAGCAGGTAGTGTCCGATGAGTCTCATAGATATCGCATGCATTTAGGACTAGATGCGAAATGACAGACTCGGCTGCGTCTGGGCAGCGTTAGTAAACAGCCGCCATCTTTAAGCAGTAGACCTCTCATCGCTAATAAATATAACTGTCACTCACTCACATAACGTTAGCCCTTCGGAGGGCTAGGTTTCTATTGATTATGACCACTGTCAATGCGTGGCTAAGGTGTCTTACATACAGGCTTTATTTAATGTGTAAAAACACAGCGCTGTAGGGTGATGAGGGTCTAAAATTAAAACTTAATAAAGGTAACTGTCAGTTTTAGCTCAGTAGTCATTGCTGAATAAAACACTAAGTAGCACTGGTCCCTAATGTGCTCCAATACAGCGGGTATCATACATTTATTTTGAACACTGCAAAAACTCAAAATCCTATTAATACTTAAAGTTTAGACTAACTTAAAACTTAACTCGAACTTAAAAATAGCTTGACACAAATGGAAATTAAATTGAAACACGTGGGAAAAACACGTAGCTTTCAAGTGATGTGTGTTATCAAGCGTAATTACATTTTTAGGTAAGAAATATATATATATATATTTTTTTTTACAAGATCTAGAAGTTTTTTGAGTGAAAGCAGTGATTTTTTTTTTTCTAGTCACATCTTAGATGCAATTGTTGGCTGTTTTCAACAATGTACATCAAAAATAAAGACATTAATTGACTGAAAATGGTTCAATATTGGATTAAATGTCTTTTTTTCTCATGTATATTTATAATTGCTCTTTATCTAAAAAAAATTAAAAAAAAATGTTTTATCCGATTAATCGATAGAATTTTCAGTCGATTACTAAAATATTCGATAGCTGCAGCCCTACTCCAAATCACTAAATCCAATGAAACCACACTGTCTTGCGGTTTATTGTGAAACTAGCATGTGAAATGATATTATAATGTGTAAATAATTTCACACATAAGTCGCTCCAGAGTACATTTCGCACCCCCAACCAAACTATATAAAAAATTAAAAAAAACTGTTGTCTTATTGTCCGAAAAATATCGATAATAACGATCTTTTCGACATCCAACATAAAATTTGACTTGCCATTTGTTTCTACATCCAACAACATGCTCGAAATATGACGATCTACAACAGCGGCGCAGTTTTTTTTTTCCCACAAGACTGACTCACGGAAGATTTTCTTGTGAGAGCAATCAACATGGGTTCCAACAATGTTAGTACAGGTGGTTAAAAACGAAGGAAAAAGGTGATGCTTACCATTGTAATGAAGTTGGAAATAATAGAAAAATATGAACGTCGTGTGCGGATTCGTGAACTGGCTCGACAATATGGCCATAGAATGTCCACTCTTGACGGTCCTCTTCCGACCTCTGTTCGCCAGTCGTTATTAGTCAAGGTGACAATTATTGTCAAAAGAAATCGCCAGCTTCATCAGGTTTCTAGTCATTTATTCCATCAACTTGTGCAACATGCCTACAGTCCCCCTCAGCTGACCATGTGAAGTGAAAAGTCCTCCCTCACTCTCGCACGTCAACCATGCGGTGCGTTCAGGTACACCACGCAAAACTATGTCTGCCACATTAGAACCCAATTTATTACATTATTAAAGGTTTTATTTAGAGGTGCACGATAATTATCAGTCCGATAATTATCGGTCCGATAATAGGAATTATGACGTCATCCCAATAAATCCAATAACAATATATGTTATCGGGCCTATTAATAATATTTTTGGTGTCGGATTGGGATTTGGATGTGCATTTGTTTCCACTCCTGTTTTGCCAGTATGCAAAGGCTTGTTACTGTTCTAGAGGCCGTATTTTTCCTTCACTGAGTTATAAACCTTACAAGGCAATTAGCAAATGTTTTATTTTACAGAATTACGTTTAGAAGTTATTGAGAGGCCTTTTGGTTACTGATAGGCTTGCTGTTCTGTAATTGCCAGGTTAAGGAAGTTGTTTTGTAGACCAAGACGACAAAAGTCTCCTCTCCTGTTGCACCAAATGTTTTATCTGCTGACAAAGCACAATTCCTGTTGGGTTTCTGTTTGTTTTAGATCAGTGCTCATTGTTCAGGGGAGGCATCGTCAATGATATTGACTGATTGATAACCAATAATATATATATAATTTTTTAATGTATATCGTATCGGCATTGGCCTTGAGGAGCAGGAAGTTATAGATTTCGGTATCGGTTTAAATATCGTGCACCCCTAGTTTTATGATTATTATTACTACCGTACTGGCCCGAATATAAGACGGCCCTGATTATAAGACGACCCCCTCTTTTTGAACTTTTGAACACCAAATTTTATACAGAAAATTATTACAGTACATCAGAAACAAATGATTATAACAATACATTTGAGAGAAAAAACATGTTATTTTCCCTCATTCAAATGTTAATATCTGAACATTTAAATATGTAAACTAAAGAGCAATCACGTTCGTAAATGAATGGCTTCTGGTTTTTGAAATGTAAATAGACCAGTCTATTGTGATAAAACAACAAAATTGCAATAACTGCATTAACCATCAAAGTGAAGTCTAACTAACTGTAGTCTTGAAACAAATCTGAATAAGGAAAAACATTGTAATAAAATAATGCAAACTGGTTAAACTAAAAAGAGTAGCTGAGATCTGTCATGACAGAACATCGCTTCAATGATATCATGCGGTATCTAGCGTCGTGAATGGGGAGAGTAGCTGGGATCTGTTATGGCAGAACATCGCTTCAATGATATCTGGCGCCATCTAGTGTCGTGAATGGGTATAATGTCTAGACCGCAAATATTAGACGACCCGCTCTTTTTCAGTGTTATTTCAATGCAAAAAACACCGTCTTATATTCGGGCCAATACGGTATTAATATATTATTATTCCAATTTGTATTCACAATTTATTTGTTTTGCTCTATGTAATTGCTATTTGCAATAGTACCAGCAGTACTGATTAAGGATTTAGTGTAGGTTTTCAGGCAGTGGAACGAATTAATGGAGTTATAATGTATTCTTATGGGAAAATCCTGCTCATCATACGACTATTTCAACTTACAAGCTAGGTCCTGGAATGAATTAACGTTGTATGTAGAGGTACCACCGTACTTATAGGCTGTACTATCATACCCACATTTGTAGCCTCACTGTCTGCATACTATACGTACATCACACAACGGCTGTTCATCCGTAATTCATACTACTGTCAGTTTCCCATATTGCGTAACTGCATCAGTTGCACGATTGTCGCTATACCACAGTTACTGTACTTCCAAGTCGCTTTTAATTTTGCACAACTGCACAGCTGTCATTGCACAGCAGCTTCACACAACTTATATCTTTGCATGGCGAAATTGCTCTATGCACTTATGTGTTAAGTCTTAAATGTTCTTTAAAGTCGTAGCTTTTTTGTAGTAATAAATAAATGTTGGGAGAATTCTGAAAAGGTTACTGGTAAAAGTACTTTACCTGACTTAAGCATTTTTCATGTCAACTGTCATCAGTTGGTGAATTTTTGGGGTGTTTGAGACACAAGGCAAACTTTTCTTCGCAAGTGAACATCGGGTTCCCCGTCACTCAAGTAATGTAGAAAGTGAATCATTGTGAAAAAAAATTTGTGACTCTTTGCCACGCACCAAACAATTGAGCTTAGCTCATATAAAGATGCAGTTAATTGACAAAAAAACTGTGGTTTTGGGGTTGTGCATACAATATACTGTTTTTTTTTTTCACTGAACCACAACAACATGGTGTCACTTTCAAGAAAGAAGGCTTTCTAAGCTTATGTGTCTATAAAATGATAAATCTAGGGCTAGTCTAATCTAGTTAGTTAGAATAATCGAGTAATCGGACTACAAATATGTAATACGTTGCAGAATAAATTTTAGGAGAAACACATGTTCATGCCTGCAATAACATTTATTTTGGCTTGCTAACATTTGCACTTTGAAAAGCATTAAATGCCTTTACAAATTAATTCCTTCAAACTATGCAGTTGCACTTTCATTTCACAAGAGCAATAAATGCATTTGAAGATAAATTAAAATACCTTAGCTTAGCCTCAAATGTTATAAAAATACATAAATGAGGATTGAAGTACCACAAAAGAACAATGTGCTAACTTGCATAGCAAAAGCTTAAATGCTATTTTTTTGAAAGCTCTTAACAAATCGTTCGAACACATATTCCCCCCAAAAAACTGCTTAATATACTTCTAAACTAAACAACATATGCATAAACAAACATATTAGCGCAAACAAAAACATACCTTATGTTGGTCTTAGCAGGGAGCAGCTGGATTCAGCCATGTCAGACAAGTGATGGCATATTCATTGTTGCACTACAGGGCAGTGTATCCATCCAAATCAATAAAACTAAATGCAACACTTTCAAAACAACCCATTACAACATTACGCTAAACGAATCCTCGAAACAGCAAAATTTGATTCGAAGCTTTTTTCTAATCGAATAACTCGAGTTAATCGATTAATATTTGCAGCACTAGGTAAATCTATGATAAAATAGTATTTGGGATAAAAGTGTACCTGTAAGTTACCACAAATTTTCATCAAAAGGTATTCCCAAGGAAACGTTTCTTGTCGTTTTGCAGAAGGGTTATGAGTGTTTGTTTGTCGCTATAACAAATAATTGCATGCTAATCGTTCTTGTTGTTGTCAGTCTCATGTGAACGCGTCTGATTGAGGTCTAAGCCAATGATGCCATGAATAAAGCAGCAGCCGAGGGTCAGTGATCTTGTTGTGTGATAATAGTTGACGATTGGTCGCGCGCTCGCCAGGACAAATGATACATTTGCAGGCGTGACGGAGTGTCAGCAGTCTCAACACTGATGCCCTCCTCAGGCATATTTGTATATTTTTCTTATATCACTGGAAAAATAGATACATTTTATAAGTTGGCCTTGATTCGGGGAACTGATGGAATCTGGTGGAATGCTAATTTTCAGAGAGCACATAGTGTTGTCCTGTCTATTTGACATAGCTTTCAAGACCTACAGAACATTTTTTAGGACAATGGTTTTAGATTTTTAGGGCTTTGGGACAATGTAAACACAGTCAACCAAATGAAAGACTAGACTGAAAGATTTGATTCTACTTTTTTTCAATTTTTAGTATCAGCAGTGGAACATATAGTAGATATCTTATACCCAAATGACCTAATTTGGACACTTTATATTTTTTTGCTTTTTTTACAAAAATGTATTTTGATTACAGTGGTGACTAGGGTTGGGCATCGTTTGAAATTGAACAGTTCCGATTACGATTCCACGTTTCGAGTCCGGTTCCAAACGATTCTTGATTCCGATTCTTTTAAGAGGCAGGATAAAAAAAAAATAAAGGCAGGGTAAAATAAAATTGCATGGTTTATATTAAAGTCTAAACTTCCCGATGATTTTTTTAAATTATATTAACTTCTCACAGGGCTAATTTTAACTTGTATATAGTAAATATCAGTCTTTGAACTTGAGCAATTTTTTGCCGCTTGATGGTCAGGGCATTGAAACATGGAATCGAAATTTAAAAATTCAAACGATTCCGGGAACATCGGAGGGACAGAACCGGTTCCCATCGATGCCCGATGCCCAACCCTAGTGGTGACTTTGACACTGTTCTTTGCTTGAGTGGCATCTCAAGCATTTGAAAAGTGCTGTCCTCCAATGAAACGTCAACAAGAACAATTAAAAAGTGCAGTCAATATGTACAGTGGAGAACTTTTAATTTTGAAACCGCTCATTACAGTTTTGCAAGTTGGCATTGCGAAATTGATTTCGCATATCAGCCGACCTGGGTTAGACGGTGTGCTGTGAGATATCTCAGCAGTTTAGGAGCATATCATCCTATTTGTAGCATCATGGCTGCCCCCTCTGGATCTAGATGATCCCTCTCATCTTTTCCCCCTTTCTTGGCACTCTTCTTGACATTCTTGATACTCTTGATCTACCATGACAATAATATGTTCAGATGTCAGCTGGTTGTAACAGAATTAGTGTGCCAGTTTTCTCCACTTCTTATTGTTATGCATGTTGATCTCATCCAAAAGAGACCTATTACTCCAATCTACTGGGCGCAGTTCCTTATTTCAGTAGTTTTCCAGCTTTACAAGAACAGCAGAGCCACAACTTATTTTTTATTCCACATTTTTGGCTTTTAACTAACCTGGCATGCCATATTGATTGTTCCATATATCTGCAACCAATACATATATCAATCTGGGAAAGATCCAATTGAGACTAGTTTCATGGTAGCAACCTTCAAAAAAGTATAAGGCTTGGACGATGGCTCACCAGTCAAAAAAAGCTTTTAGTGAGTTTTGCTCTTTTAATGAGGAAATGAAGTGTGTTTCAGACAGAACTTGGGAAATTGACCTATCCACAAAAAACTCTTCGGATTCTGCCATAGAATTCAAGCAGATAGTCGCTTCCTGGTCATGTCTGCAGTTCCTGATTCTTTCCACTGTTTGGCTCACCATCAGAAGGCAACCATTCCACATGAAGCCACCGTGTGACATATTGGTTCACGGAAGAGCAAAAACATTGTTTCCTGTCAAGAAAAGCTTTTAGGGACATCCTTTCCTCTTCTTTTATCAGGAAATTAAGTGTATTTCTGACAAATCTTCAGGAATTGAAATCTACAAGAACTGCTTTGCACTCTGACATTGTACTCAAGCAGCTAGCTGCCGGCATACTGGATTCCAATCGTATTCCTCTTAAAATCTGATTTTTAGGGGTGACTGTTCAGACAGTGCCACGTTATTGACACGCCTGACAGGTTGCTGTGGCAACAAAGGTATCATTCATCGTCGAGTGATTTCACGGACAGTCAAAACCTATGTGAGCTGTTCAGACTGAGAAGCATCTTGTCCATATCGGATATGAAAGTACCTAGACTCTGAACAAGGTCATATTTGCTTCCTGGTCACTTCTGCAACTCACCCCTCTTTCTCCTGATTGGCTTGAACATCAAGATGGCTAGGGGAGTGATTGGACAGTTTAGGTTTGCAGGACGATAGTGCATGTTGAAACAAGAGCCGCTTTCGAACTGTAGGAACTATCCACAGTTCCTACAACCTTTTTTGGGGACGATGACGTCATTTTGCGTGTTCGCACATGTAGGAAATAGGGACCAGGAACTCAAAACCATTTTAGTTCGTACTCTGAGGCAGGGGCTTTCAATGGGGCCATAGGAATTCCATTACGTAGGGGTTTGTTGATTCGCTGAAATCAGCAGCTATGCCCCTTCCATATTCATGCATTTCGAGGAGCCGCCATATTTAAAAAGAAATACCTTGTACCAAATATGTGTGCCCAGTCTCGTCATTAGACGCTGGATTTGCTTGCCGATGGAAACTATTCCCTTCAAACATATAAGAATTTCCGCTGTGTCCTTGACGGTCTCCATTTTATTGTTTTCCGTTCTTTTTAATTTTCCCGGTTTTATTTTGCTAGAGGTGGGTGTGGCAAGTAAATAATGTGTCACTGGCGCAGACTAGAATGTCACAGCAGTTCGTATAGGGCGCAATACCTATGTGTGAACTCGACTGCCTGGCGAAGGATAGTTCCAATAACTACTGGAGAGGCCTATAGTTGTAGGAACATTGACTCTGGTTCCTACAGTACGAAAGCATCCAATGAATCAGAAAGTACAGTTTTGCGTGCAAGGCTAGCTTTTCACATCATTGGCAATGAAAGAGTTACGAGATTCAAACCCACCATTCATAAAATATTCATGAAAAAAGTGTATATTTGATTTTAGTGTGTCATATTGAGTATTTGTAAGCTTACATTTGCATAGAATCTCAATGTTGCTGCGTGTCATTAACGACAGACACCATGGCACAAAGGCTGGCCTTGATGGCCCTAATGTAATTCGACTTGGCAAAGCAGAGGCTCCTTGTGCATTCTTCAATCTGTTAGTCACCCTCTCACGTTGTTGTCGTCTTCGCCCTCCTCTTCCTCGATACTGCCAGTCGTCTTGTGAGCGGCCGCTCGAGCCTAATCGAGATTAAAAAAGCCTCCGCCCATCGCCCCGGGTCGTGCACATGTCTGACTCTGTGCTTGCCTTTGGTCCGGCAAAAGAAAACATCAACCCTCCCCAAACTCTTAGCAGACTTAGTCCGTTTTATGCGTTTCACATCAGCGTCGGTCACGCGCCCGGCTGGCTATTCATTAGCGTCAATTGTTTGCTAACGTCGCCTAACCTGTAAGCGACACGCGCGCACCTCCTGAGGAAACTCAAGAATGTGTGTCGTGGGGCTGCAAGCTTTCCTCGGTTAAAAATATCCTGCCCGCCGGATACGTTGTGTGTGCGCGCAATGTGCAGGCTTTTTGGAGGGGGGTAAGGGGGGGACTGTGCTGCATGAAGCCCCTGTATTGTCTCAGCTTCCTGTTCTCCCTGAGAGGAGGGGGCCACCGCTTTTCACACGCTCCCACTCAGCCACTCGCTCTACACGCCATTGTACACGCATACTTCAACACTTTACCGCACTTTTTACGCTCGCTAGTCACCGCGGGAGACGCACTTGGTCTCCACGTTACCACTGAGACATTCGGTGTTGTCATGTTCAATGCTGAGAGTCCGTTTGTATGTTTGTAACACATTTCCACCTCAGGAACTAGGACCATTGTGTGTGAAAGTGGACCATGGGTTCCATTGTGTGAACTTTATATCATGAGAACTTATTGTGGGTTGAAATTAAACCCTTTAACTTTGACAGGTTCAGGAAACTTAAGGTCAAAACTGCGAGTTCCTTATTTAGCTCCAAGAACTACAAGTCCCAAGACCAAAAAGTTACATTTCCAGAGAAGTTTCAGCTAGCCAACTTTGCTCCTGCGATGTACTGTTCAGTGCAATGTGGAAAAATACAGGACAACAGCTTCATTGCGTGTGAGAATACCACTAGAGCTGTCCCGACTAGTCGATGTAGTCGACGTCATCAATGACGTAAATGCGTTGACGAGCACAACATCCCAGTGACGGTTAATGAAGGGTTAAAAAAAATATATGCCTGGAAATAGGGCTGCAGCTATCGCTTATTTTAGTAGTCGATTAATCTATGAACGAGGTACTTCGAATAATCGATTAATCAGATAAGGAACATAAAAAATTAAAATTCCTAAACTGAGCCTCATACAGTATAAAAAAAATAAATAAATGAGGATCTATGTACAACAAAAAAGTCCGCTAGCTTAAATGCTATAAAACGCCAACATTTTTTTCCAATGCTTTTTACAAATGGTTCTTACTCATATTCCCACAAAAAACTGCTAAATATACATATAAACTAAATTACAAATGCATTAAAAAACATTAGCCCAAACAAAAACTTACGTTGATCTTAATAGGGGGCAGTGGGATTCAGCCATGTGAAATGAGGCAGACCAGAGTGCAATGTATCCACCCTAATCAATAAACTAAATGTATACACTTTCAAAATAAACCATTACAACGTCACTGTAATTAAACGAATACTCGAAGCAACAAAGTTTAATTCGAATAATTTTTTAAAATCGAATACTCGAGTTGATCAATTAATCGTTGCAGCACTAACTGGAAAGTTGATCATGTCGGACGCTCGGTATGCAAGCGGGGAAAGCGACACAAAGCCAAAAAAGCGAACCACAGCGGCCAAAACATTGACTTATTTCAACGAAACAAAGGAGGGTACACTGTTGTGTCCTGTACTTCAATACCAAGCTTGGCTGCACGTTGGCCGTAAATGAACACCTAGGGCGCCGTCACCCAGTTGTAATTTTGGACGACGACAAGAGACAACAAGCTGGCAGATCGTAAGTCCATCTAACTAACTAACGACATGTTTTATTGAAGTTGCTAAGCCTGTCACGATAGGCAATGAGTCCATTTATTGCACGGTTAATAAAAATGAGGGCGGTAATTTTCACGGCTGCGTTTTATCACAGCGTACGTGCGTGCATACATTTGCGCGCGTGTTGATGGCATACAAGACTCCAGTTCCCTTCACAGATGTTTATTGGTCATAAACACGTCGTAGAATTAAAGTTAAGACATACAAAATAAGGAAACACATCTATATTAAACACTGTAAACATTAGCATTGCTCCATTGAGGCTAATGGGGCAAAAAGACAACCTACATTAGCCTGCAATAACACATTGGCAGTCTTCTCCAAAACGCAAACTTGCAGTTAAAAGGTGACACTTTAAACATGAAAAATCGCTGGTTAACAGCATTTACAAATGAAAAAATGAATAAAAGAAAAATCTATTACTGACACCACATGCAATGGAAAAAAAAGTGCTTTTTCGCGGAGTGTAAAGATTACGGTTAGCCGTTTAGCGAACGTACTTCCGGTAAACATTTCAAAATAAAAGCACGTCATGTTCGTCATATAAATAACAATTTCTTGAGTTAATCCAACATACTTCAGAATTCAGATTCTACACCAAGACTAGCTTTAAAATGACACCCTTTATGGCAATGAAAAATTATTATAATTATTACAATAGTATATACAGTAGTATACTATAGTATTAATGCTAGATTTTTTTTTTTTTTTTAGGAATTGTTTTGAATCATGTTGTAAAGGCAAAGTCAGTGTTTTGAATCTGTTTACATTTCATGCTTTTGCACTAGTTAATGCTATCAGCATTTGACCTCATTGTTTATTTGTGATTTATTATTGTTATTTACGTGTTTATTTATACTTTAATAAAGAATTTAAGTGTTCCAAAATGTTTTTGTGAATTAATAAGTATCAACATAAATTTATTGCTAAATTAGTTTACGGGAAAAAACAATATTAGATGAGTCTGCTAATCGTAAAAATAGACTAAACGGGAGAAAATTAGTTGTTTGGGACAGCCCTAAATAGCACACATTTTTATTTTCTCACGCTTTGTATTGTAAGGACAGATTATGAAAGCGTCACTATGAAAGGCACAACGCGTAATTGAGCACAACGGTTTGCTGAGTCATTTGTATTTAAACACATTTTAAAATTGAGGAGGTAAGATTCCAAGTTCAAATATTTCTTTTCATTGCTCAGTTATGCTGGAGTATTTATAGACACTTGTACATTTCAGACACTATTCATTTCATTTTAATCAAGTTGTTTTAACTTTTTTAGTTTCAGCAACACTTGCTGTTGTGTATGTACATCCGAAGTTTGTCACTTGAGTGTAAAACGGAGGCCCCTTTTTTGACCCACCAATGTAATGTATTACTCCTGTATGTCAAACCAGGTCCCCCTATTGGTCAATTAATGTTATTGCAGTTAATTCACTGCATAAGTACTCCTACATTAAGGAGAGACCTGAGATAACAAAAAAATAATATACTGTATACTGATAGATACAGTATATCACTAGAGATGTCCAATAATGACATTTTTAACAGATATCCCAATATTGTCCAACTCCAAAAATCCGTTATCGATATCAAACCGATACCGATATATGCGGTCGTGGCCTTAACAAATTATGGCTAATTATATTGTGATGCCCATCTGGGTGCTTTAAAAATGATAAGCGTAACAATGTCAAGGTTTACCTGATAAACATTCTGTGAAAAATAAGAAGAAAAAAAAACTTCAACTGAATTTATGGGGAAAGTACCTATATTGGACAACTATATTTATTGTATTGGTCCGAATATAAGACGCCCCTGATTATAAGACGACCCCCTCTTTTTCAAGACGCAAGTTTGAAAAAAAGACTTTTTGAACACCAAATTAATTTTTATACAGAAAATAATTACAGTACATCTGAATGAAATGATTATAACAATATATTTGAGAGCTGCATTAGCTACAATATATTTGAGAGCTACATTAACCATCAAAGTGAGGTCTAACTGTAACTGTAGTCTTGAAACAAATCTGAATAAGGAAAAACATTGCAATAAAATAATGCAAACTCGTTAAACCTGAGAGTAGCTGAGATCTCTCATGACAGAACATTACTCCTCAAGTTCAGCATTCGCTTCAATGATATCTGGCGCCATCTAGCGTCGTGAATGGGTATAATGTCTAGACCGCGAATATAAGACGACCCCCACTTTTTCAGTCTTATGTCAATGCAAAAAACACCGTCTTATATTCGGGCCAATACGGTATTGTTGAAATAACTCGCATAACAAATCCCAAGCATCTTAGTTTAAAGACATCTAATGGTCAATAAGCATAACTGCTGTGCTTAGTTGTGACCAGCCTTGTACAAAGGCAGAAGGGTTATACAATCACTTTGAAGGCAGTATGCACATTGGCCCAAAACCGATAATGACAAACCGATGTCTATATTATCCAATATATTTTTTAAAAATGCTTTTATTGGCCCTATTATCGACTATACTATACTGGACTGTCTCAGAAAATTAGAATACACAATATTCTAATTTTCTGAGACAGTCCTGTATATTGTTCTATGTAAAGGACGTCAGCCAAGGTCGGCCCCCCACATTTTTACCACGCCAAATCTGGTCCCCTTTGCAAAAAGTTTGGACACCCCTGCTTTAAATGGTGGATTAATGTACAGGACTGTCTCAGAAAATTAGAATATTGTGTATTCTAATTTTCTGAGACAGTCCAGTATATTACTGTTAAATATATCCATATATGTGCCCAAGTATTTATCAATAAATAAATACATTTTTAAATATATTTGGCATTATGTCTGTCACTATGTCATTATACCTGTCAATGTATTTATCTTGTTGGAAATTAAGCCCGATCTCGTTATTTTCAGAGGATCGCAATCGGTTAAAAAAACAAAAAATTGGGAAATGTACTCATTAATTTTTTATGTTAACTCGTTGGCTCCCAATGACATCTATCACCATCAATAGCAGTGAAACATGATCAGTCAAGGCCTTCTTTCCCAAGTGAAATAGAACAAATTTAGCAGAACAATTCTAAAATGTCAAGCGACAACAGAAAAAGTCAAGAAAACAAACAACCAAAAGAGCTCAATGTATCACATTGGATGATCAACTTTAGTTTTTATTCAAATGTATATATTTAAAACAAAATATTTAAATGTAATTTGATGGCAACCTTTTTTTGTGCTGCGCAACTGATATTGCGCTTCATGAAAACCTCTGCTGTACTAATAAGCTTTTTATATAGCTGTAATTTTGGAGTAGCTTTGTTCAAATTGTGGGGGAGGGACATCTGCCCCCACCCTTCCTTTAATACAGTATATTTCCTAGGTACCAAATTGTGACTCGCACCAGAAATTCAAGCGATTGTAAGTCAAGGTACCCGTTGTCTACTTTTCAGATTAGGTGTACAATTTGCAATTCTTTGTACTATGACAACCAAATCAAACTGCCTCGCTGAGTTTTGGCTGCAGTCATGCTACAGTACAGCCAAGTGCAATTAAGCATCGTTCGTGTCATATTTGAACTCACTCAATTACGCTCGTTACGCTCATAGTCGTCATTCAACGCGCACATGTCAACCCGGCTCGGAGCCTAGCATTTGTTGGCTTGTCACTAACAGCTGTAACGTGTTAACATGGCCTCCTCTTGGCCCGCGGGCACGTTTGGATGTGCGCCGCACTCGCGGTTTGAGGGAGGTGGCGGCGATAAGGCCAGACGCGCACGAGAATGGCGAAAAGAGGCACTTCGCTCGTTTGTCACGATCGTTTACAAGGCGCTCGTCTACTTTGCCATCTTGAAACCCTCGGCGCGGAAAGTGGGAGGAGTTTTGTGATTAGTGGTTGGTTTGAGCGGTTATTGACTTTGACCTCCCAGCTGCCTGCTGTTTGGAATCCAGTGGAGTTGTTTGGCTTGGAGCAACAAATCACGCCGCTAGCGTCGTTTGGCTCGTGCTCAAAGTCTAGCTGCGTTGCATAAACGGCGGTGGCAGACTTGCAACACTTTTTCCACTGTTTGAGTTACAGATGAAAGCTAGGAAAGTTTGGGATCGTGATTATAGTCTGCTGCAGAGTGGTGGCGTCAGGGATTTACTAATAGGGGTGCCGACAGTCGAAAGCCAATGCAATAATACTCAAAATATGATACGTCTTTTAAAAAAATAAGCAAAACAACGCAAATATTGGAAGAAATGATGAAACAGAAAAATAATATTAAAAAACCCCAAAACAAAACGACATAATAACTCATGGCTGCGATTGACAGCGACACAAAATTGCAGGGTTGGCATTGAGTAATGAAACCTCATAGCCAATGTGGCTCAACAGTAGGGATGGGAATCGAAATCCGATTCCAATTCGGAACCGGTTCCGAGTGTTTCGAGGCCTCGACATCACAATGAAAAAGCCTTAACGATCCCTTTAACGATCCCTAAAGACGCATATTGCGTCGTGACGTGTCTTGTTGTCCAGACGCATCAAATTAGCATGGCGCCAAGAACCACTCGCTCCAAAGTTTGGCTACACTTCACCAGGAAAAAGGTTGAAAATGAAAGGTTACGATAGTTTGGCACGAGCATTGCCGCCGTAAACATAACAATGACAGCACGTAGGTTCGAACGCTCGAAAGTGTGTCTTCACTTCACGAGGAAAAATTACAACAAAGCGACTTGCAGTCATTGCGAGATGGAAATAACTGCATCGGGAGGGAATAGACTGCACTGTCCTCACCGAGACGCTAAGGCTCAGTCCTGGCTATACAGCTAGCTAAACTTCCAAATGACGATGCAGAAGACGTTGGTATAATTTGCTGACTTTATTCAACCATCACTTGAAACTAAAAATAGAAATGAAACAAATCAATTTCGTCCCCAATAACAAACAGGTTTGCATCAACGTAAATCAGCGATGATTAGCTGCTAACACAGTAACAACAAACAGTTAGCATGCGTTCGCTAGCATTAGCACATCGTTTAAACCACTACACAACTGGATTTAAGTGTCCGATCGCGAGTGGAAACGCACAACAACAATACAGAAGATGATACATACAGGCGTTGGCTCTGTAGATATTTTACAAACATTAACAAAGAACGTAGGCTCGTGGCAGTGTTTCCCTTTCTCACTAACTCGCTCACTCGCTTGGATGCGGCATTTCTTCTTCTTCGCGTGTAAGCGCGCTCTTCTTCACGTGAGCGCGCTCTTCTTCGCTTGAGGAAGCGCAAGGGCGCCACCACTTGAGCGTGAAAGCACCATAAAAACTAAAAGGCATGCATTTCAATATACTGGTAAATAAAAACAGGGGTCCCCAAACTACGGCCCGCGGCTCCATATTTGGTCCGACCCCCTGAACAATTCCAGAGAGCATTTTGAATTTTTTTTGTTTTTTTCTCCCTCAGTAGTGTTATTTATTTCCTCTCATCAGAGAAGGGAAAAGTTATTTGGCCCTCACAGGAAAAAGTTTGGGGACATTGCCAAAGGCAGAACAACGACCTATATGCCAAAATATACCAATATTTTTTATTTCTATTAGAAAAATGTTTCAGTAAAATGTTACACATTCTTGTGCATTTACCACTTATTGCCACAGTTAACATTGAGGCTTTGGGCCTCTTTTGACCTCGTTGTGAGTTTGTAAGGTTGTGACTTCTGATTAAACAAACTTGATGCCAATCAAAATGTTTGTTCTTCTTTTTCCCGAAATTAGAATCGATAAGAGAATCGATAAAGAATCGAATCGTTAAGCAATATCGACAATGGAATTGGAATCGTAAAAATCGTATCAATTCCCATCCCTACTCAAAGGTATAAGAATCTTCTAGGTATGTGACTGCGCGGCCAGAAACGTCACTATTCACAGATGGGCCTTCTCAAAGGGAGGTGCAAATTTTTTAATGGCGTCGCTCGCGCAAACAGTTAGTGTTGTAGCATGTCCCAAGAATCAGAAGTAGCTTCGTTATTGCACTTAAAAGTTAACTTTAGAGCTGAAATGAATACTCGAGCCCCTCGAGTAACTCGAGTTTAAAAACTGGTCCGAATAATTTTATTCACCTAGAGGAATCGTTTAATTTTGCCAGCTCTACGCATCACGTTTTGCCCGGACTACTTTTAATACGGGACGACGCGCTGACATCGTGTGCGTAGAGGAAGTTAAACTTTTCCCTAATCTTTGCCTGTCTCAAAAAGATGAATTTTTTTAGTCTCTGCGGGCTCGGCTCGCGAGCAGTACGGGCTGAACAGCATCTACCGGTCCCGGTCGTTCTGCTCGGTCGTCCAGCGCCTAGCATCCTGGGCGTCCTACCGGTTGTTCTGCTCGATCGTCCACCGCCTGGCATTTATTCGGTTGTCTTCCACCGGCGCCCCGGCTTTGCGGCTTGGCCTCTCGTTGCCGTTGAATAGGGTTTCGGGTCTTACCAAATGCGCTACTGCCCTCCAGAGGCCAGTTGTATTGCTTTAAAATTGATTTTCAGCTTTGTGCTATGGAGCTCAATTGAATCAGAACCCAGACATGTCTATTTTGGAAAAAAAATATCCTAAAAGACGTATAAATAAGTCTTTGGGACACTGAAACACTTAAAAATAGAACGTATTTATAAGTTTTTGGGAGCAAATGAGTTAATATTAAGAAAATTATTACCTTTCTACTTTTGTTCCTGTCCTAATCACTCTGCGCCCATTGATCCTTATAGGATAAATTTAATCATTCAAAATTCATCAAATTCAACAATATTGGACACGATTTTACAAAAACGTAACCAAATGTGCACTTGCTTTAAGATGGTTGTTCCACTCACTTTACCTTTGCTTCGTGTATTACAGCAAACAACAGTACTTTCTTACTAAAATCTAGCAGTTTCATGCAAACACAAAGCCGAACTCCATAAATGAGATTCATTAATTCTTTCAAATCTGTTTATTTATAGCTTGATGTATTTGTAAAGTTCAATATTATTGATATAATAACTTGCCATGATGGAAAACCAACCAAAATATGGTGTTTTTTAAGGAGTAGGGGAGTTGATTAGCACTTAATGTGAAAAGCATGATTGTGCCCAGAATGCAGCTCAGTAATAAGGTACACATCGTCCCAGTTTACAATTCGGCTCTGACTAAAATCATCTGCAAATTATTGAATAAACGTCTCCTCTCTTTTGTTTACCGCACTCGCCCGGGTTGTACAATCACTTTGGGGCTTGCGCGTGCTCGCTAAGCGGTCGTCACTAAAATGGCCCATTGATAAGCAGCTTGGCGGATGTCCTGTCCTCGGCCGAGGAACCTTGTCAGAGGAAGGCCTCTCCTTCATTTGATTGCGACTTTAATTGCTTTATCTTGCGCACAAATGGCATCATCGTCACAGTGGCTCTCTGTGCTCAGTGGACTGGACCTACTCCAGGGATTGTGGTTTTGGAGGATTCTCAGTACTGACGTTACGGTCACCCCCTGCCACAGCCGCCTCTTTTGGTGCCGCCACAGTGTGGCTGGCCAAAAGTATTCATGTGCCGCTATGACCTGTCTTTTTGCCCGCGTTTTTGAATTTGATAGACCACTAATGTGGATAAACATGTCAACGCGCAAGCTATGTTTAGAGAACATCACATACATGTAAAGAGTTGTCTTCATACATTAGGGCTGCATTTATCCATTATTTAAGTACAGCAGTACCTCCAGATACGAAAGCTTCGGTACACGAAAAATTTATTACATTTTTTTTTTCGCTTCATATTACGAAAAATTATTAATCGAAAGATAATACGCACTGTGATAGATAATTCCCTCTTGCAGAAATGCAATAACGTAACTACGTTTGACTATAATTTTAAGCAAACGAAATATACACACCTCAATGTGCTACACAATGCTCACGTATATGAAACAAACAAAAAATATAACAAGGTACAAACAGCGAGGTGAACTAGCATGCAATGGTTGCCAAAGCTAGCTTGTCTTTTTGCACCGTATTTGCGATGAGCTCAAGTAGTCATGTGATAACGTCTGTAGATTGAGCTGTAACCTAACAAACTAGTAATACTTAAACACCACTAGGGGGTGACAAAGCATTACAAATACAGACAGGTCATCAGAGGACATGACAGCAAATTTAATGTGGTGTTTTAGTAAGGCTTGGAACGAATTAGGCGATTTACATGTACACGCAGTTCATTATACGAAAATCATGATATGAAAGCCTTTCCGGAACAAATTAATTTTGTATCTTGAGGTACAACTGTAATCAATTAGTCTATCTGTTAATCCGTTCCAGTCGTTGGATAACAAACATTTATTGCATTGCAGAATAATTCTAGGAGATGTAAAACAAAGTAACAAGTGTTTGTAAGTGCTTGCAATAACATTCGTTTTGACCTGCACATCCAAAGAGTTTTTTTTTAAAAGGGCATTAAATGCGACTACAAAATGAAATACCTGGGTGTTTCTTCAAACTATGCAGAATTTCACTCTCTTCACAAGAGAAATAAAAGCATTTTAAAATAAATTAAATTACCTGCGCTTAAAAAAATTAGGATCTGAGTACAACAAAAGAACAAAAAATCAATTGGAGTTTAAACGTCGAATTTATATGTATTTTTAGTAGATCCAATTCACCTAACTAGCATAGCAAAACTCCTCTAGCTTAAATGCTATAAAATGCTAACTTTTTTTTTTTTTTAAATTCTCAACAAATCCACCAAAAACTGCGAAATAAACAGTACCTCTAAGCAAAATTACGAATGCATAAACAAATACTTAGAGCCTTATGTTGGCCTTAACAGGGAGCAACTGCATTCAGTCTTGTTCTACGAGTTATGTCATATTCAGTATTGCCACTAGAGGGCAGTGTATCCTCCCAAATCAACAAAACTAATTTCAACACTTTCCAAACATACCATTACAACACCAGTTTAATTAAAAAAATATTCAAAGCAGCAAAATTGAATTCCTAGCTTTTTTATTGTAATCTAATTACTTGATTTAATCGTTGTAGCACTAGTCTACAGCATACAGCAAAGTGGCCAAAGACTTAATAACCCTAATAATGCTTTTTGCAGCCCCATTTTTTCTCGGCGTGAGTGAACATGACAGTTGTTGGACGCCCACAAGACGACATTTCCCAACGTTTGAGGCGACGTTGCCGTCTTGTCGTGCTGGTGTAGCATTGCATTTTGGAGCTCTCCAGTTGTCTTTTTCGTTTCCCAGGCCTATTTTTCCTGTTATGTACGCAACGCACATGTGCTTCCTCGCAGATTTTTTCACGCGAGCCTTCGCTCCATCAAGCATTCTTGACGTCCCCCCTCCTCAACTCCGACACCACCTCCCGCTGCGCTCTCACACAAACGGACTGTGTTCTAGCCTCGATAGACCGCCGCTACCATACAACTTCTCGGTCACCCCCCAACCCATCGCCCGCCTTTCCTCTCTCTTCTGCCTGCGTCCAATGTTTGGATAGATGTAAAAGGCCTGATTGTGACTGCTCGCAGCCACTTTGGAAAGTGTGACGTGAAGAGCGAGGAGGAGTAAGAAGCAGAAGGGGAAGGGAGGTGGCATTAGGATGAGGGGGGTGCAGGATAAGAGGCAGAAGGGAAAAGTTCTTCCCGACAACAAGGCATGGCGACACTCCAGAAGTCCCACTCGTCCTCCCTCGTCGTCTTTTTCACACATGGCCTCCATCTTTACTTGTCCCTCAACACCCTATAAGTAGAATAACTTTGATACCAATATAAAGTTTTCATAGTTGTTAAAATGTTTTCTCTTTAGTTGTTTCCTTTCATATTTCTTAAAAATTGTTGATTAGTTTATTAGTGTTGCACCGCTACCATTGTATTGACCGATACCATGTTTTTTTTTGAAAAAATATGGCTGATTTTCCGCATTATTATACGCATTGAAGTATAAGGCACACCTTCAATGAATGGCCTATTGTAGAACTGTTTTCGCATATAGGGTGTAAGAGTGTAATGGTATCTGCTAGAGGTGTGCAAAATTTCCGATTCTTAAATTATTCGCGAGTCGGCCGTGGAAGATTCGAGAACGATTCACAAACATCCAAATTCCGATTATTGAAATATGCCAAGTAAAGCAGAAGTACGACACACTCAGCGCGCCACGCGGTCTTCGGTGCGCAATTAGGGACGGAGCGAGAGTAGCTAAACATCATGCTTCTCATTACCTGGCCCCTCGGGTAACGCCAATGCTCAACTCACGGCTCTAGCTCAACTCATGCCACGAGATAAAAAAAAAAACAACAACATACCTGACTGCTGCCGAAAAGCTGCTACAAGCCACATTATGTTACGGTAGATATCATTTATATAGGACTAGATGCATTATAGCTTCGGTATCGTTACCAGCACATCTACAAAAAACTAGATGCGGGCGTTAGTAACGGCCAGTGTTGTTAATCTTACTGAAAAAAAGTAATTAATTATAGTTACAAATTACTTCTCCCAAAAAGTAATTGCGTTAGTAACTCAATTACCTGAATGTAAGAGTAATTAGTTACTTGGCAAAGTAATTGGTGATAATTACTTTTTTTTTTTTTTTTTCTCCTCAAAAAAAAAAAAAAAAAACATTGGCCACACTATGTGAAGTTTTTTGTATAGGTTTTTGGTACAATTGGCCCGAGCCCAATTCTTTACCCTAATTTACCCTTTACCCTGAATCAACTGTTAAAAGTTGTTAAAATTGCTCCCATTATTGCATTAGTTCCCTTCTCTCTACTTTCAACATATGAAAGTTTTAAAACTGTTTCATCATTTAAAGATAGATACAAGTCAAGATTTTGCCGATTTAGAAGTATTTTAGATAAAACGTTACTTAGGTTCGCTAGGAAGGTTCTCTACAACAGAGCCGTCCTAAAAAGCCTACTGCTTTAAGATGGCGGCTGTCTGCTAACGCATTGAGTGCCATGTCTGTCATTTTGCATCTAGTTATATCTATATACAGTACATGTGATATCTACCATGTCTACCATATCTACCATAACATGCGGGCGTAGTTTGTAGGTTATCGGCTACAACATGTATTATTGGAGCTACCTAGCATCGCATTTGCTCGGCGTCACAACTTTCTTGCCTCCTCCGCACTCCTGCTCTGCTCTGTCGTCTCGGTGAGTCCGTCTCCCTCAGACTTTTCGACCAATATAGTAACGCATAGTAACGCATGCCTTTCCGTCCTCAGTAACGGTAACGGAGTTGCCAAGATGAGAAAAGTAATTAATCAGATTACCCACTACTGAAAAAAATAACGCCGTTAGTAACGCCGTTATATTGTAACGCCGTTATTAACAACACTGGTAACGGCCGCCATCTTAAAGCAGTACACTTCCCTGCAAGGCTGTTGTTGCGAACCTTCCAAGTGAACCTAATTAACTTTTTATCTAAAATACTCCAAAATCGGTAAAATATTGACTTGAATCTACAGTATCTTTAAAATAGTTTTACAACTTTTACATGTTGAAAGTAGACAAAAGAGAAATTATGGAATAACAGGAGCAATTTTAACAACTTTAACGGTTGATTCACAACATTAAATTAATTGAAAGTAGTTTAAAGCTACTGATATAGAATGGGGACTGGAGTTTTTTTATTTACTGTTATTTTTGTATATTTGTTTACTTCTATATGTTAACTTGATATTGAAATAGTAGTTTGGTTTAGCCTGAGAGGATTTTTGAACAATTTTGGAACTAATGTACAAAACAAATTTAAAAAAAAAAAAAAAAAAAAAAAAAAGGAGGGGTGCATCAATAATCGTTTTATAATCGAATCGGAGCCTCTGAATCGTAATCGTAATCGAATCGTTAGGTGCCCAAAGATTCCCAGCTCTAGTATCTGCATTCGTCCCGTACCATCACGGTACCGGTATCACGGTGCGGTGCAAGCAGTCGGACTGTTAAGACGTGTTAATTGGTCCTCCTCCACTTCAGGGAGCAGTAAAGGTAATGCACCAAAAACAACAACCGACATTACAGGAAAAAGAAGACAAACCAAAACAGACGAAATTGATCGGATGCAACGAAAACTTGCACCCACTGCGTCCCTTTGTGGAATAGTTTACCCAACCCAGGATTAAGAGTACGCTTGCCATTAGCATTAGCGTAATGCTATGAGTTACATTTAGTGTGTGATGATCACTCAGCACAGACTTTTAAAGGCAAAAGCAACATTGCATGTTCTCTCTGGCCAAGATTATATAACAAATCTTACCGTGTGTACAAGCTTGGAGACTACAGAGGACACACTGCTCGGGGGCGCAGCACGTTGCATGAGTGACATTACCAGACACTGAAAGGTTACACATAAAATGACACACATTGCGCATTTTCATCACGTTCTAGTAAGCCCCCCCCCCTCTTTTAATGTTATCTACATTAGTTCCTAAAATTGTTCAAAAATCCTCTCACACTAATATGTCAGTATCAAGTTAACAGTTAAAAACAGTAAATAAAATACTCAAGTCCCCCTTCTGTATCAGCCGCTTCAAACTACATTCAATTAATATTGTGAATCAACCGGTAAAGTTGTTAAAATGTTTCTCATTATTCCATAATTTCCCTTCTGTCTACATGTCAAAGTTTTAAAACTGTTTCATCATTTAAAGATCGATTCAAGTCAAGATTTTGCCGATTTAGGAGTATTTTAGATAAAAAGTTAATTAGGTTCGCTACAACAGAGCCTTCTAGAGAAGTCTACTGCTTTAACAGGGCAGCTGTTTACTAACGACGGCAAGTCTGTCATTTCGCATCTAGTTGTCTGTACATGTTTTAACGCCGCCGTCTGTCATTTCGCATGTAGTTCTACATATATGTGATATCTACCGTAGCCGTATGTGGCCGTATGTTTGTAGCAACTAGCAACTGGGCGTTGTTTGTAGCAGCTGTCGGCCGCAGTCAGGTATTACCGTGTTGGCCCGAATATAAGACGGCCCTGATTATAAGACGACCCCCTCTTTTTCAAGACTCAAGTTTGAAAAAAAGACTTTTGAACACCAAATTAGAAAATAACTACAGTACATCCGAAACAAATGATTATAACGATATATTTGAGAGAAAAAGCATGCTATTTTGCCTCATTCAAATCTTAATATCTGAACATTTAAACATGTAAACTAAATTGCAATCACATTCGTAAATGAATGGCTTCTGGTTTTTAAAATGTGAATAAACCAATCTATTGTGATAAAACAACAAAATTGCAATAACTGCATTAACCATCAAAGTGAAGTCAAACTAACTGTAGTCTTGAAACACATCTGAATAAGGAAAAACATTGCAATAAAATAATGCAAACTGGTCAAACTTGAGAGTAGCTGAGATCTGTCATGACAGAACATCGCTTCAATGATATCTGGCGCTATCTAGTGTCGCGAATGGGTATAATGTCTAGACCGCGATTATAAGACGACCCCCTCTTTTTCAGTCAAATTTCAATGTTAAAAACACAGTCTTATATTCGGGACAATACGGTATTGTGTTTTTTATCTAGCGGCATGAGTTAAACATGATATTTATTCTCAGTCCGTTTCTCATTGCGTCCCAAAGACCGCGCTGACTGTGTTTTAGTTCCGCTTTACCTGGTATAATTCAATAACAGGAATTTGGATGTTTGTGAATCGTTCTCGAATTTTCCACAGCCGAATCGAGAATAATTAAGAATTGGAAATTTCGCAGGCCTCCACTGGTAACCGATACGAGTATCGGTGCAGGTTGGCTTTAAAATTGAGACGTCAAAATTTGCAAGCTTCACCTTATAATTGTATTATTTTTAGTGCTGCAACGATTAATCGATTAACTCGATTATTCGATTAGAAAAAAAGATTCGAATTAAATTTGGCTGCTTCGAGTATTCGTTTAATTAAAGTGGCGTTGTAATGGTTTGTTTTCAAAGTGTTTGCATTTAGTTTTATTGATTTGGGTGGATACACGGCCCTCTAGTCTACCTCATTTCACATGGCTTAATCCATCTACTCCCTGTTAAGACCAACATAAGCTAAGTTTTTGTTTTCGTAATTTAGTTTATTGGTATATTTAGCCATTTTTTGTGGGAATATGTGTCTGAACCATTCGTAAAGAGCATTGTAAAAAAAAAAAAGTTAGCATTTTATAGCATTTAAGCTAGCGGACTTTTGCTATGTAAGTTAACCAACTCAAGCTTAGCTCAAGTATTTTAATTTTTTATGGTCCTTATCTGATTACTCGATTATTCGAACTAAATAGTTAATCGATTAATCGACTACTAAAATAATCGATGGCTGCAGCCCTAATTATTTTAATTTAATTATTTGATTTAATTTAATTATCAAATTTACTTTTTTGGTGGGAAGCTCGGTTTTGCTTTGAAAAATCTACACAAGTTTAGTCAAATGTTTTTAGTGTGTAGTTTAAGTCATTGAAAACTTGAATGATGAGGCAGTTGTCCTGTTTGCTTATGAAAAAGCTATTAAAGGTTTTAGGTTGAACTATAGGATTTTAGTGTAGCGTCGGCGTACGAGACAAAAGCCTCCAATGCAGCCTCTACTTCATCTCGGCGGTGTCGCATTGCGTCGGTGTCGCATGTCGCCTCTTTCAAAGCGTCCGCGTTGGAAGAATGTGGGTCATTTGAAGTCGAGACACTGAAGAGTGTTGTTGGCCCGTGAATGGGCCCTTCTCACATTGACGTGGTGAAAAGCGTGCGAAGAAAAGCGGCAGCGCCCGGGGGGCCACGCTAAAGCGGCACGGCCCAGTATTCTTCTTGGGAGCCCACCTACACAAGTCGACCATTATACACCCGATGAATAGTTGTGGTATCGCGTCGGACACCGCCGTTTGCCTACATCGTAGTTCCAATCAAGAGTTTAAGAAACTGGAAGAGGCAGGCAATTCCTAAGAAATATTAAGTGGGCTTTGCTGTCATTTTCTGTAATTTTTTTTGGTCACCTCCTATTGATTTTGGGGCATTCTTGGGTCACTTCCATGTTGACTGGGAGGGGCTTATGAACGAATGTTGGATATCCAGCGCAGTCAATGGCACGCAAAGATGAGCATTCAATGAACTGGTCATCTATTTCCATCAATGGCATACAAGTAGTTTAACACACAAAAAAAATCGATTAGTAAGTAATGGCGTACCGCACGCTACATGTCACTTCCGCTCATTAATATTCATCATTAATCATTAATTAATTAATCATTAATATCAATAATATATAATATGTTAGCTACTGTTGCTAAGTGGTGGACAAGCTCCAGTTTGTCCCCAATAGTAAATGAATGGAAATATGTACGAAGGAGATGTTTACAGAGCTAAACCTACCAATTCTGTCCAAAATGATGTCCCTGGTGCCAAATTCACTGGTAAAGATGTGGAAGAACATACAAATGTTCAGTTAAAGAGATGACTTGAGTGTCGAGGGGTGAAAAAGACGGAAAAAAGAAACGAGCCGACCTAAGCTTAGCCTTAGCTTTTTTTTATCAACACCTTTTTCTTATGCCGCTAACAATGACATTCTCCTGTTTCAACAATCTGTCCTTTACCACCATATGCCCTGTCTATCTTATATATTATATCCTCTGGTTTTCGTACGTCTCTGGCCGTTCTTTTGGGCAATTTAGCGATCGCAAATGCTACTCGTTGACAGCCGACGAACACTTTTAATTTTTTCATTAACAACAAATCTTAATTCTATAATTTATTTACACTCCCCCCTTACTAAAGTTCTTTTTTTACAACAGAAAATGTAACGGCAGTCGGATACCATTTAAATTCTTTTCAGGTCATTTATTGTCAGACAGAAGCAGCACGGCAAAACGCCATGCTAAGAAAATATAAAAAATGGCTTACCTCTTTGTCCTCTGAAGGACCATGCCAACTCAACAAAATGTTTTCTGCACATGAAATGTGAATGGCTTGACCTTAGCCACTTAGCAACTTGCGCCGCGTTAAACGTCCGCGCAAGTTGATCCATTCTTCCCATTTTTTCCCCCGAGTTTTTGGTTTCGGGAAACGTAAGAAGAAAAAATCCTTCATATGTCGTAATGTCTAGAATTATTTTCTACAAGTTCCATAACAGCATTGCTTGATTGGCATGTTCGTTTTTGAAAGATTACCTGAGAAAACTAGCAGAACTAGTATGCGAGGGCGCCTCTATAATGTCCCACTTCCGCTTTACGATGCAACATTCACGGTCTAAAAATAGCATTCGTGCGGTATGTTATTGGTTGGACTAATAGTTACGAAAAATTATACCTGGTTAGTTAATATAATGACTAACCCTTTTATGCCTGAATGATCTTTTTTTTTTTCATATATATATTTTTTAAACACTTTAACTCATTGACTGCGCTAGATGCTAGTGTTGGGGGGGAGGGACGTTCGCTCATTATACACCCCCCCCCCGTCAAGATTCGACATATAGTGCCGTAAATGGCAGCCAATGAGGGCCCTATAAATACTCAAGTTTTCTATGGTTTTAAATTTTTGCAAGATTTTTTTTATGCTTCCGGTGTTTTTGTTTTTTTGCAGTTTATCGTGATTTAAGCCCCCCCTCCCAGTTTGCGCAGTTTTGCTTGAATTTTTAAAAACTTATATCATGCGCTTTCAATGTTTTTTTTTTTTTATTTACTTTTTTTCGTGATTGTTTTTGGTGTTTTTAGTCATTGATTTCAAGGCATTTCTAGGTCTCTTCCTGTAGATATCATGTATTTTTTGTCACTGGAAACAAATGAGGCTATTAGAAATAAATGGGAATGGTTTTCGTCATTTTTGGGTGGATTTCCTGAAAGATTTTGATGTGTTGATTGGGTGCATCAGATTTTAAAAAATTGGACTGGAAACGTTTTAATGTTTTTTTTTTGTCATTGGAAATGAATGGAGCTTTGTTTGGTTGCAACTGTAACAGAAAAAGTGAATTTTTGGATTCTTTAAAGGTTTGAACGATGAAAATCGGTCCAAAGTGCGTGCGTTGTACAGTGCGCCAGAAGAAGCGATCAAAGAAAAAAATGGGAATATTATATGTGTAAAGCGTTCAGGCTAAAAAAATAACCTACCAAATGGCTAATCGTAAGGTAAAAAGAATGTTTTGGGACGCGCGTCATTGCTAGCAGTTCAAGCAAGAAAAACAAAACATGGCTAACACCACACAAATGCTTTCACACCATTTATATTAGCTTTGAACCGAAAATGATTCAAAACAATGTAGTTCTGTTCAACACCGACATTTGGAAAGACGGACTTGATATTTTTAAAATGCTAGCATCTGTTATGGCCAAAAGCACACCGCAAAAAAAAAAGGTTTGTGACTGTTTTCTTTGTGATTGATTCTCTTACATAATTATCTGGTTAAGTTGTGCATATTTAATGGCCGCTGTGTTTATTCTGTTCCCATTCGGGGACCTCTGGTCTTCTTCTATGGGTTTTCTCTGGGGAAACATGTATGCTAACTTTTTCCCTCTATGTGAACGGCAGTGTGAAAACTCATCTATTTGTGCCCCGCAATCGATTGACTGTTGACCAGTCCTATAAGCTCTAAAGAAAACATGACTTGATGGACAAAGTGTGCTGGTCTATCATCAGGATTAAGCGTATCACACGTGGTGGGGGTACTGACGCTTTAATTGCGTTCCCACGGCAGATGTTCAGGTCAGATGTTCTGAATCAACGTGCAGATTACGGACAGAAGGCGACTCATGAAGAATCTTCTGTGTCTTTGATGTGACTCTGCTGAAAGAGCTCAACTGTGCAACTGCATTCCGCCTCAATAAAGCAAAGGCTTGTTTTTTTTTTTTTTGTCTGTTCACCCCTCAGGTGCCGCTGGTGACGCTCCTCCTCCTCGCGAGTTTGCCCAGCCGAGCGGACGAGCAGCCCCCTGCGGCCCAATGGTCCGCCGTGGCAGACGACGACTTCCGAAACATAACCCTGCGCCGTCACAGGACCTGCGTGGAGAACCACCAGTATCACTACCAGGGTCTCTGTTGCCTCAATTGCCAGGCCGGTATGTCTGTTTTGTACTCGGCTTTGGGAAAATAAGCCCAACATGATGATATTTTAAATATTAGATGTTAATATTAGATTTCATTCTCATAAAAGTTATGCATTTGGGTAATGAAGGACATTTACCAAAGCTATGATGAAAGTTTGGGTTTAATAATATTTTATCTACAGTAAAATATCCACCATATTTTTTGGACTATAAGTCGCAGTTTTTTGCAAAAAGTTTGGCCGGCGGTGCGATGTGTGAAATTATTAACCCATTATTTTATCATTTCACATGTTACTTTAACACTTAACCGCAAGAGGGCGCTCAAGGCCTCTGTTTCAACATTGGCGGTAACTCATTAAAAACAACTGAGAAGGGCTGAACAAAATGGCACCGAAAAGAAAATCATATTCTGCAGATTACAAGCTGCAAGTTGTGAAATATCCAAAAAAAGGACTTATATGTTACTTCTTGGCTGGTGCGACTTATAGTTAAAAAAAAAAAAAAAAAAGGTAATTGATTAATGTATAAAAACATATTATTACCCATGATGGTAATTAGGCCTGTTGCAATAACAAATTTTAGTGGGCGATATATTGTCTCATAAATTACTGCCGATATGCGTTATTATTGTCTTTTTTTTTTTTTTTTTTTTTTTTACCAACCAACCACGAATGTAGTGACAATGCAACCTAATAAATCACTCTTTTAAATGCAATAAAATGTTATTCTTAAATAAAACGCAAATTATATTAAAAAATAATCAATAAAATAATTTTAAAAAATTTTTTTAAAACACAGACACAAGTCATTTAAAGGCTAGCCAAATGCAGAATATGAAATAGGTGAAAAACCCAATGCCAATCCCATCAAAAAATGCTTACTGCTCCAAAGTGACTGCCATCTTTTGCTGCATAGTGCACAAATTTGCGAAATTAATCATTGCCAATCACATTTTTCATAATAAGTGTCATTTTAAAGTAGAGATGTTGATGCCGATCGATCGGGTCCGATCACGTCATTTTCAAAGTATTGGAATCGGCCAAAAAATATCGGACATGCCTTTTTTTAATATATACATATATATATATATATATATATATATATATATATATATATTAATTAAATCATTCTCTAATTGTATTTAACGTTACAGACATAATATGTTACACTCATCCAGAGTCTTTAGTTTAGACTTATCAAATTTATCCCGATAACGGCGGTAATTAATTTTTTAAAAAAAGGATCGCGTTAAAATTGTCGCACACAATCTGTAATGGCGCCATTTTACCTATATAGAGAGCTAAAAGGCAGCGTTTCGTTTAATGAGTAGAGTGAATTTTGGCAGCCTTAGGAGCCTTTTTTTAATCGGCTAAAGCCTTACAATCCCTCTCCATACGATTAGAAACATCGTGGGAAGCAAAGTAGCAATTGATCTTTTTCTTAACACCCTATGTTATTTCCCAACGCAGAGAAGATATATCAATTGGTAGCACTATGCACAATCATGGTTGCTAAAGGCGTGTTACATCCAACCATCATGATTTGGGCATGGCCACAGTATCATTGTATCACAGTAATGCCATCTTGAGGATTTATTGTCATAATAAACAAATACAGTACTTATGTACTGTATGTTGAATGTATATATTCGTCCGAGTTTTATTCATTTTTTTCTTAATGCATTGCCAAAATGTATATGATCGCGAAAAATTATCGGGAATGATTGGAATTGAATCGGGAGCAAAAAAAGCAATCAAGATCGGGAAATATCGGGATCGGCAGATACTCAAACTAAAACGATCGGGATCGGATCGGGAGCAAAAAAACATGATCGGAACAACCCTATTTTAAAGTTAATCTTGGTGTTGAATATGTGATTTAGGGCTATAAAAATAAAATTGAATTGAATTGAATTTACATGTTGAACATGACGTGCTTTTATTTTGAAATGTTGAGTGGAAGTACGTTCGCTAAGCCGCTAACCGTAAACTTTACACTCAAGTGCACTTCTCTTTTCCTCATGCATGTGGTGACAGTAATAGATTTATTTTCGCATCAATTGCAAATGCTGTAAAACAGCGATTTTTCATTTTTCAAGAAAAAGATCAAACAAATTGCACAGTGCACAACACAGCAGAAAATTGGAAATAAACTAATATTACGTGAAAATGAAAACATTTAAATCTGCATGGGGTTTAGAAGAAATAATGAAATCTATTTTTAAAAGTAGAAAAGACAAAATGACAAACAAAATACACAAATATTGGGAAAAAATGCAAAAATATGGAAAATTATGTATTTTTAAAAATGAAAATCCCAAAATACTTTTTCACATCCCATCATTTTTGGATAATAAACTGCTCTTCTTTTCCCCCCGTGGCTTATTTCTGAAATTTTACAGGCGAATGAGCAGTATTTTTTTGGGGAGTAAATATCCCATAATAAAATAAGGGCAGCTGGGGCAAATAGAGTATATAAACAAACACAGTTTTCTTGAAAATATTGGTGGGTTAGGCTTATAGTCAGATGTGCCTTACACATGAAAATTTAGTCATTGATAAAATTTGTAAACATTACAAAACACAAGACAACAAAGGGAATTATGGGGGAAAATACTAACTATTTTAGGACAAATGCAGGACCAGTAAATTAAAAATATTTTATCAAAAAAACAGACAAAATAATTGATCTGAAGATAGAAGAAAAATAAAAACATTAGTAATGTTCCTAGTCCTGTCATTTTATCTTTTTGTCCATTAAGACATAACAGTCTTAGCGTATTTCAAACTAATATTATATTTTTTAGACTATGTGGGCCACCTAAAATCATTTTCCCCCCAAAATTGACAGTGCGCCTTATGTATTAATGGTGTTTGTGCTTAATGTTTTTTTAACCTATTTTGTTGAGGCTTAACTGTATTTTAGTGTTTCAGGCACACATTTATTATTCATCAAACACATAAATAAATTTTTAAAAAATGAATTCATAACTAAAACAATCCTTACTTGTTAGAATATACAAAACAAATTACAAATGCAGTACACTGACGCACTAATAAACCTTATAATCAGGTGCAACTTATACGTGAAAATACATTCGCTCATTGATACTGTGCCTTATAGTCCGGAAAATACGGTAGATAAAAAAAAAAAAAATCTCCTGTAAAACAATAATAAACAATTCAAAATACTTGAGGGAAAATAAAAAATTGCATTTATAAGTTTGGACAGGCTCAGTGTAACAAATTACTCCCTGTATGCTCTAGTTTGTATAATATCAAAACTCAATAGAGATCCTGCTTACACATATTGTCATTTTTTGTTTTATTGTCGTCACTAGGGACATACGTGCAGAAGGAGTGTGATCGTGATCACCAGCAAGGAGTGTGCGCTCCCTGCGAGCACGGACTTACGTACACAGAACATTCCAATGGCATGGACCGATGTCTGCACTGCACGCACTGTCGAAAAGGTAAAAACACTGTGAATATAAACTACACAATATAGTATTGGATAAAAAATATTAGGGTTGTCCCAACCACATATTTTTGCACCCGAGTTCGAATCCAATTCGGCAGAGTTTGAGGATCTGCCAATACAGAGTACCGATCAGTAGGGGTGTAACGGTACACAAAAATCTCGGTTCGGTACGTACCTCGGTTTTGAGGTCACGGTTCGGTTCATTTTCGGTAATAAAACAAAATGCAAAATATAAATGTGCTAGTTGTTTATTACACACCTTTGTGCTTTCAACAATAGGAACATTAGCCTATAGACCCTACTCACCGACGTCACAGAATGACGTGTCGCTGTATCCGGCCGCCATATTGTCCGTCTCTGTTTAGCCCTATTCTCAATGGTTTCAATTAGTCGTTCAGTTTATAGAGCAATTCATGGAAGCCCCAGTGCTTTCAGACGCTGTAAACTCATTTGATCCGTTGCATAAAAGGCATTATGTGGAAAAGCTTCAGGATATCCATTCGCCAGATCCATATTTGATGCCTAAATCGATATTTTTCGACCCGCTGTCTTCGCCCTCTCTGCCTGACTTCTGCTACCCTGATATCTACAACTATCTTTTCCACAGAAACTCGGCCTATTCTCACGAAACTTTGAAAAACATTAAGAGCAGCACTCTAAGCAACATTACCCCGTGTGATTTCTAAAATGGCGACAATCAAAAAAATAAAAAAGTTGACTGCGATGGCCGACGCTTCAAGGATAGGTGGATATTGGACAATTTCTTCAACAAAACACGCAACAACTGTGTCTGCCTCATTTGCAAAGAGACAGTCGATGTTTTCAAAGAGGTCGATGTGACGCGATAATAACAAGACACGCTGACATGTACGACAACATTACAGGGAAGATACGCAGCAAGAAATTATAGCAACTGGAAGCTAGTTTAATTTCACAGCAGCAGTATTTCGCAAGAGCCTGAGTGTCGAAAAAGAACGCCACAAAGACGAGACTGTTGAAATTATGAATTTAAAAAAATAATAAAGCAAATGTGACACACAGAAGGGCTTGGTAACATTTGTTTAAATATATTGTTCTATGTAAATCAGCCAAGGTAGCCCCCCGCATTTTTACCACACCAAATCTGGCCCCTTTTGCAAAAGGTTTGGACATACCTGTTTAACTGATGATCCGTAGACGAGGCCAGCTTCTTTCACTTGGTACCAGCTAAACATTATTCAAAATGTAATATGGTGGAAGAAATAAGCATCTTGAATTTGAAACTGTAAGTTGTCGGCGATTAGCCTCGCAATGATCTTAATTGTGGTTGTCAGCCCAAAACCCTCTAAATATATATTAAATGCATCTTACCAGATATAAAATGACTACTACATAATCCGTGGTAATCGCTTGGAGCCCAGTTTTCTCGTCGAATTGCAGCAGTCCATCTCGCTCTCCTCTCCGGGTCTCTCGGAATACGGTAGAACTTCAAGTCTCTCCGTCTATCTTCTCTGTTATTGCAACCAACCGCCACACACGCCTTCACCATTTTGATTATTAATGTTAACGAGCAGAAAAACACGCCATAATAGGGGGAATTTACGTAGCGGTAATGCGTCAAAACGACGAGTAGACGGACAATATGGCGCGGAGGCGTGGTTGTGACGTCATGTGAGTAGGGTCTATACAAAGCCAGAATTCTGCTCAAAAAGTAGTGGGTATTTAAAGACAATCCAACAACAATTTGCCTTTCAGACCCCGCGTATTGGTCAGCTTTCTATCTGAAAGAAAGAAGAAAAAAGAAGTCCTGTGCTAAAGAGAAAAGCAATCCCAGTGACAAAGATTTTAACATGTTTTTTACAAATGAAATGCCTCAATGAATCATTTTTTTTTTTTCTTATAAACGGTTTTCAAAAATTTTATTGGTGGATTTTCTCAAAATAAAGCGCCACACCGAAATTAATAAATTTAATTGTGTAACCAGGATCTGTGTATTATTCTTATTATTTAATTACAGGTGTTTTAGCTCATTTCAATTTATTTAAATGGGCTATTATTTATTTCATTATGTGTTTGTATTTTACAAAGGTGATGTAGTATTTATTTATATTGTAAATTTTATGTTGGATAACTCTAGTTCCTATGTGAATATTAGTTCCTACTTGTTTTGTTGTGGTAGGAGGGTTTTGTATTGAACACGGGGCCGTGTTGGTTATTATTATAGCAGAGAAGACAGCAATAAATCAACAAAGACAAGTCAACTGTGCCCCGATCTACCACTCAAGAGATCTGATGGACTCAAAAAGTGGGTTACGATTGCATATTTGTTTGAAAATCGACCGGATCCACGGTATTTTTACACGAGTGACTTCCGGTCTGCCCGATCCTAGCTACCGGTAGTACCGGTACTTTCTTCAGCAGGCGGACACGTCTGGCAGTGCAGGATTTGAGTCCCTGGCGGCGCATTGTGTTACTGATAGAAGCCTTTGTTACTGTGGTCCCAGCTCTCTGTAGGTCATTGACTAGGTCCCCCCGTGTGGTTCTGGGATTTTTGCTCACCGTTCTTGTTATCATTTTGACGCCACGGGGTGAGATCTTGCATTGAGCCCCAGATCGAGGGAGATTATCAGTGGTCTTGTTTGTCTTCCATTTTCTAATAATTGCTCCCACAGTTGATTTCTTTACACCAAGCGTTTTACCTATTGCAGAATCAGTCTTCCCAGCCTGGTGCAGGTCTACAATTTTGTCTCCGGTGTCCTTCGACAGCTCTTTGGTCTTGGCCATAGTGGAGTTTGGAGTGTGACTGACTGAGTTTGTGGACAGGTGTCTTTTATACCGATAATGAGTTAAAACAGGTGCCATTAATACAGGGAACGAGAAGGAGCCTCGTTAGAAGAAGTTAGACCTCTATGACAGCCAGAAATCTTGCTTGTTTGCAGGTAACCAAATACTTATTTTCCATTCTAATTTGAAAATAAATTCTTTAAAAATCAAGCAATGTGATTTTCTGCTCCCCCCCCCCCCACCCCCCCAATTATGTCTCTCATGGTTGAGGTTTGCCCATGTTGACAATTACAGGCCTCTCTGATCTTTTCAAGTCGGAGAACTTGCACAATTGGTGGTTGACTAAATACTTATTTGCCCCACTGTATGCACTGTGGCATTGTTATATTACTACTACATCACTACTCTGCCAGTCACCTATTCATTACTTATTCACTTTATTCCCATTCTGTGTACACTGCAACGTGTGTTGTTATATTAGCTTTTGTTTAATGTGGTGCACGGCGAAGTTTTAAATTTCGTTGTATTCTGTACAAAGACAATAAAGTCTATTCTAGTCGTCACAAAAATTAGACTGACTCCAAAAATAATGGAACAAAAAAGCTTGCATATTCTTTCGCCATTTAGTCATGAGTCAATCTTGTTTTTACCAAGCTGTATCATTAGGGAAAGTGGATCCGTGTTTTTTTTTTTTTGTGCCTTGTGAGTAGCTGCAGTGACAATGCAGAGTGATGAAGTTACTCGGCAAGAAAGGGCGTGTCTTTTGTGGTTTTGTTGCCGTCGTTCAATGAGAGCGCGTCCCAGGAGGGGGGCTTACCTGACCAGGTCCGGGCGTGGTTTCTTTGTGTGCCTCTTGAAAAGGAGAGTCGTGTTACGCTAGCTCGCTCTTAGGGGATAATCGTTCCTTTTTGTCCGTGACTAAGAATGTCTCCACACCCAAATGATCTTGCGTCCTCTTTTCACCTACATGGGAAAACATCTTTGAAGGAGGACAAAGCGTGCAATTGTATTTAGAGGTTTAACTGAAGGAAGAATTTTTTTTACAGTGAGCAAAAATAATGACGTTTGTTGCGATACTGCTGAAACAAAATGAAGGGTGGGACTTTAACGTGTTAGGTATAATTAATTAATTACATAAGGAACACGTTTAAAAAGTTTTGAATTTTTAATTCAAACTACCTTCGTCACTGTTTGTACAGTTCCTGGTCAAGCGATGCTGCCGGACAGCTAAAGATGGCGGCAAGTTCATTTAAAAAACAAAAAAACAGACACTAAACAAGTTTATTACTCTTCAGTTGAGGTCAACTGCAATATTAACACACATAACAAGCAAAATTGCACTTTCATTTCAATTAAAATATTTCATTTTCCCCACGCACGCGCTAGCTTAACGCTAATTTCCAATGGTATACGGCATTGAAGCGCTAAGTAAAATTAGCATCGATTCATTGACAAGAAATATAACAACATTCACAAGTGTATGCTCGTTTTAAAAGTTAAATCAACCATCAATAACTCGGAAAAAAGACAGCAAGAGAGCATTCATTCACAAGTGTAACAATTCAGGCGATTCTCTGTGCTGGCTCTTAATGGCCATAGTGCGCATTCACTCAAGTCGTTTATTTTTATAAATTAACTGCAGTGATAACGATGTTTCTACCTCCTAAAAATACCCCAAATTGTCAGCCATAGTTATTTTTGTGCGTGTGTTCTTGCATTGTTTAACAATTTATTCATCATAGTTTTTGTTTTGTTTTTTAACCACCATACATTAGTGGAATGAAAATGATCCTGCAGTGACACTTTTTTATTTTGAAATTTGAATATTTTCTGTTTATTTTCTAATTTCCATATGAAATCTGATTAAATGCGATTGTTTATCAATTCGTTCACGAATATCTTAAGTTGTTTGAAAATATATTTTTAGGTTAATAGAATTGTGCGATGAAAATGTGATAAATCAAGATTAATTTATTAAATTGTCGATAATTAATTTGTGCAATCAAGTCTCAAAACTTTTGCATTTAGTTGTATTGATTTGGGTGGATACACTGCCCTCTAGCGTGCCTCATTTCACATGGCTGAATCCAGCTGCTTTCTGTTAAGACCAACATAAGCTAAGTTTTTGTTTGAGCTAATGTTTTTTTTTAAATACATTTCTATTTTAGTTTATAGGTATATTTAATTGTTTTTGTGGGCATATGTGTTTGAACCATTTGTTAAAAGCATGGTAAAAAAAAACGTTAGCGTTTTATAGCATTTAAGCTAGCGGACTTTTGCTATGTAAGGTAGCCAATTGTTTTTTGTTGTTGTTGTTGTACATAGATTCTCATTTATTTATTTATTTATTTTTATACCGTTTGAGGCTCAGCTCAGGTATTTTCATTTTTTAGGTTCCTTATCCGATTACTTCGATTCATCGATTCATCGACTACTAAAATAATCGATAGCTGCAGCCCTATTTTGAACACTGCAAAAACTCTAAATCCTATCAGCGTAATGACACTTTTTGGTAAGAAATATGATTTTTTTTTTTTTTTTTTTTAATAAGATCTGAGATGCAATTGTTGGCTGTTTTCAACAATGTACATCGAAAATAAAGACATTGTCTGAAAATGGTTCAATCTTAGGTGAAATGTCTTGATTTCTCATGTATATTTTAGGGCTGTCAAAATTATCGCGTTAACGGGCGGTAATTTTTTTAATTAATCACGTTAAAATCTTTGACGCAATTAACGCACATGCCCCGCTCAAACTGATTAAAATGACAGCACTTTGTCAGTCACTTGTTACTTGTGTTTTTTGGTGTTTTGTCACCCTCTACTGGTGCTTGGGTGCGACTGATTTTATGGGTTTAAGCACCATGAGCATTGTGTAATTATTAACATCAACAATGGCGAGCTACTAGTTTATTTTTTTGATTGAAAATTTTATTAAAATGAAAAATTTAAGAGGGGTTTTAATATAAAATTTCTATAACTTGCACTAACATTTATCTTTTAAGAACTTTTAAGAATAAGTCTTTCTATCCATGGATCGCTTTAACAGAATGTTAATCTTAATGCCATCTTGTTGATTTATTGTTATAATAAACAAATACAGTACTTATGTGCAGTATGTTGAATGTATATATCTGTCTTGTCTTATCTTTCCATTCCAACAATAATTTACAGAAAAATATGGCATATTTTATAGATGGTTTGAATTGCGGTTAATTACGATTAATTAATTTTTAAGCTGTGATTAACTTGATTAAAAATTGTAATCGCTTGACAGCCAGAGTATATTTATAATTGCTCTTCACCTAAAAAATGTTTTATCCGATTACTGGATTAATCAATAGAATTTTCAGTCGAATACTGGATTACTAAAATATTCAATAGCTGCAGCCCTAATATGGTGTACTTTAAACCTCCATGTGTTCTCTTGAATTTTGAACAACCGTGTTTTCGGGTCGCAGATGAGATGGAGACTGCGTCCTGCACCACCACGTCAGACACCCGGTGTCAATGCCGACCCGGAACCTTCTGCTTGCCAGATCAAGCCTGCGAGGTTTGCAAGCGCTGCGCCACGTGAGTCGCAAAATCTAATAAATCGACCGATTTCAGCAGAGCTATTCATTTAATTGATTGGTTGATTAATCGTCTGTTCAGGTGTAAAGCGGGTGAGGAGGAAGTAAAAAAATGCACGCATTTTTCTAACACGGTATGCCGAAAGCGCGACCCCTCTCCCACCCAGTCGCCACCTGTCCGAATTCTGCCCACCCCCGCCTCGCCGGCAGATATCGGTAACGCTGCCTCACGTTTTCTTCACTCATCTTTATTGTATTACGATACAGTATTAGGCCCAAAGAAAGAAAGAAAAAATATAACTACGAAATTAAAATCATACTATTAGTACGAGATTAAAATCGTATTATTGCATACGGCTAATGTAGCTGAATTAGTTGCTGGGTACTTTGCATAGTAAAAAAATAAACAATATTAGGAATATCTCATGAGGCTGTGTTTTAGAATCTGTTTCACAATCTTTTAGCTTGTTTACATCGAATTATAATCAATAGAAGGATTTATACTACATCGTAGTAGCGCCCAAATAAACTAAGCTAATGCTAGCTACGTAGTTTCACGTGACTAGCATAATAGAGAATTGGAACAATATTATACATCTCGTGAGCCTATATTTTAGAATCTGTTTCATAAATAAGTAAATCCTTTATCCTTTGGCTCATCTACATCAAACTGTAATCATTAGAATAATTTAAAGTAATACTTCGTTGTAGCTCCCGGCTAAAGTAAGCTAACTTACATAGTTTTACGTACATAGCGTAATAGTGAATTGTAACAATATTGTGCATCTTTTGAGTCCATAGTTAAAGAATCTGTTTCATAAGTAGGAAATACTTTATCTTTGGGCTCATCTACATCAAATTGTGATCATTAGAAGAATTTATATTAATACTTTGTTGTAGCTCCCAGCTAAATCAAGTTAACGTGCATAGTTTTACGTACATAACGTAATAGTGAATTGGAATCATCTACATCAAATATTAATCAGAAGGATTTATACTAATCTTAAATATTTTTAACGTAATAGTGAATTGGAACAATGTTGTGAGTCGTATGAGTTTGTAGTTAAAGACGAATATTTCATAAATAGGTAAATCATTTATCTTATTGCTCATCGACATCGAATTTTAATTAATAGAAGGATTTATACTAAAACTTCATCGTAGCTTCCAGCTAAGAAAGCTAATTTACGTAAAGTACGAGCAGCTAATTAGGCTAAATTAGCCGTAAATAAGTATACAACTTTATTCTCGTACGAATACTTGTAATACGACTTTAATCTCATTCTCATAATACCACTTTTTTTCCTCATGCTAATGGTATGACTTTAATCTTTCTTTGGCCCTAATACGCCATCGTATTTTCTTTTGCTAACTGGCCATATTTGTATTGCAGTGGTTCCGGTTGTGATCTGCTTCTGCCTCCTCGCCGTCGTAATCGCCGGGCTCGCCGTGTGGTGGTTCGTCATCAAGCGCTGCTCCTTCACCGGAACGTGTGAGTAGGCGTCGCGGCCTGTCTGGATTGTGTGGAGCCGGCACTTCAATAATGTATGTCTGCTTTTTGACAGGCGCAAAGAGTCACTGTGACACCGGAGAAATCATCAAAATTCCAATAGTAAGTCTTGGAACAAATTGAGCCAAAAGTGCTTTCTGTATTTGCTTATACTTTAAGTATTAACTTATTCGCTGCCATTGACACCAATAGACATTCAATCCATTTTGACTGAGAGGGCTGGCAGTTATCAGTGAATGAATTAGGGCTACAAGCAACAAAATAATCCCGAAGTATCAATATATTGCAAAATATAAATGAATAAATAAAATAAAATTAGTACTACTTGTGCAACATAGTGGGGGTTGAACTCAAGCTTCTTGTACGGGCCCATATTCAATGATACGGTGGTACCTCTACATACGAATTTAATTTGTTCCAGGACCTGGTTTGTAAATCGAAATGGTCGTTTGTGGAGCAGGATTTTCCTGTAAGAATAAATTGTAATTTGATGAATTCATTCCACAGCCCCAAAAACCTACGATAAATCCTTAACAAATACTTCAGGTACATCTAGAAATAGCAACTACACATTGCAAAACAAATTAAGTATTAATACAAATTGGAAGAATATTAATAATGAAACAAATCTTGTTCTACTATGGCAGTTGTGTTTTGCATGCTGTTTCTGAACGCACCGTGTGACTGACGCGAGAGTGAAAGAGGTGCGGAAGAGTTGGAAGTTTTACTTTCTCTTTTCATGTTCTGTTGTTGTTAGCGTCGGCTACGGCAGATAGCAGCTGTGTTGTGTTGCACAAGTTCTGAAACTCATTACACACAACTGAAGTAGTTCAAGCCTTTTATTGCTTTGATATTGATGATTTTGGCAAAAAAGTCAAGAAAAAAACAAAAAATCCCTATCTCAAAAATTAGCATATCATGAAAAGGTACTCTAAAGAAGCTACTAACCTAATCATCTGAATCAACGAATTAACTCAAAACCCATGCGCAAGATTTCTGAGGCTTTTAAAAACTCCCAGCCTGGTTCATTACTCAAAACCGCAATAATGGGCAAGACTGCCGACCTGACTGCTGTCCAGAAGGCCATAATTGACACCCTCAAGCAAGAGGCTAAGACACAGAAAGAAATTTCTGAGTGAATAGGCTGTTCCCAGAGTGCTGTATCAAGGCACCTCTGTGGGAAGGAAGAAGTGTGGCAGGAAACGCTGCACAACCAGAAGAGGTGACTGCACCCTAAAAAAGATTGTGGAGAAGGGCCGATTCCAGACCTTGGGGAACCTGCAGAAACGATGGACTGAGTCTGGAGTAGAAACATCCAGAGCCACCGTGCACAGGCATGTGCTGGAAATGGGCTACAGGTGCCGCATTCCCCAGGTCAAGCCACTTTTGAACCTGAAACAGCGGCAGAAGCGCCTGACCTGGGCTACAGAGAAGCAGCACTGGACTGTTGCTCAGTGGTCCAAAGTACTTTTTCAGATGAAAGCAAATTTTTCATGTCATTCGGAAATCAAGCTGCCAGAGTTTGGAGGAAGACTGGGGAGAAGGATATGCCAAAATGCCTGAAGTCCAGTGTCAAGTACCCACAGTCTGATGTGATGGTCTGGGGTCCCATGTCAGCTGCTGGTGTTGGTCTACTGTGTTTTATCAAGGGCAGGGTCAATGCAGCTAGCTATCAGGAGATTTTGGAGCACTTCATGCTTCCATCTGCGGAAAACTTTATGGAGATGAAGATTTCATTTTTCAGCACAACCTGGCACCTGCTCACAGTGCCAAAACCACTGGTAAATGGTTTACTGACCATGGCATTACTGTGCTCAATTGGCCTGCCAACTCTCCTGACCCAAACTCCATAGAGAATATGTGGGATATTGTGAAGAGGAAGTTAAGAGACACCAGACCCAACACTGCGGATGAGCTTAAGGCCGCTATCGAAGCATCCTGGGCCTCCATAACACTTCAGCAGTGCCACAGGCTGTTTGTCTGCATGCTATGCCGCATTGAAGCAGTCATTTCTGCAAAAGGATTCCCAACCAAGTAATGAGTGCATAGCTAATATAATTAAATGAAGGTTGACTTTTTTTTATTTAAAAAAACACTTTTTGTTTTGGTTGGATGAAATATGCGTTTTTTATAAGTTTTTGAGATAGGGATTTTTGTTTTTTCTTGACTTTTTGCCAAAATCATCAATATTAAAACAATAAAAGGCTTGAACTACTTCAGTTGTGTGTAATGACTCTAAAATATATGAAAGTCTAATGTTTATCAGTACATTACAGAAAATAATGAACTTTATCACAATACACACATTTTTTTAGAAGGACTAGTATATACACAATGTGTTATATTATTATGTTTACTTTGCAGAACAAAGAAAATGTCAGCAACAGAAAAAAGGCAAAAATACAACCAAGATAGCTCAATTTATCACATTGGGATGACCAATTTTATTTATTTACAACAAATATATGAAACGATTTGTGAAAAAACTTCTTCTGTACTAAAAACTTAAACTTTTGTATGCCTATAATTTTGGGTAAACTTTGTTCAAATCTTTAATACATTCCTGAGGTTCCAGATCGGGACTCTGCATCGGCAGATTCTCAAAATCAGGTGACTTGGAGTCTCTAGTATTTAAGTACATGAATACATATTAATTAGCTTTATCCACATGCATAACACAAAGTGAATACAAAGAAATACATAGGTTTTATGTGTAATTACATTACATACTATATGAGTTGGGTGCTGCATGTTAGGGAAGGGGTGAGATTTGCGAAACCCTGGTGTAAGGTATCAAAACAGCTGTTCCTTACTGTCAGCTTTACATGGGGGTAGCTAAGTGAAAGGGTACCTGAAGGGCAAAGCTAGTTAGGAAACAACCGTTGAAAAATATTTAAAGTCACTCTTGGTAAATGATTTTCTCTAATGTCTCCCCAAAAATTACATCTTTTTACAGAATATTTTTTTAAATTCTCAAAAATTGGAAAAAAATAATAATTAAATCTTGTGTCGTCCACGAAAATACACAATTTTTAATGTCGCAAATTTCCACAAAAATACTTTGATCACACAAATAGGACTTACTTTTTTAACTTTGTTTTTTCGTTGAGTATTTCAGTATATGTTGCTGTGTTCATATTTAGGTGTATGGTTGGTTTTGTATTACCTCAACGTTCAGAGACTGTCAGATTATTGTTTTCATTATTATTATATACATGTCATTCTGTTTAAGATGTGACAAGTAAATATTGTTGCACAGATACCAATAAAGTAGTAAGCAGAAAAACGAGCTCTTTCCTCATCCTTCTGCTGTGAATTGAATTGAGTTTATTACTAGAAGTCCAGTCCATTTGAACCATTCCAGTTCAAATTAATTGGACGTCTAGGGCGGTCAGTGCCAACCAATGAGTTAAATTTTAGGGCATTCCAGGTCATTGCTGTCGATTTTCAGTAACTTTCTGTTGATTTGGAGCATTTCTGGGTCACTTCCTGTTGATTTCGGGGCATTTCTGGGTCACTTCCTGTTGATTTCGGGTTACTGAACAGGAACAAACCGAGAATGAATAGGCAGTGACTCAAACCAACAGGAAGTGACTTGTAAATGGCCTAAGATAAAGAGAAAGTTACCTATAAATGCCCCGAAAATTGGAAAGACTTGCTGCAAATGTTCTGGGTTCGAATGAACAACCCTCCAAGTTTAAATGGATTGGGCGTCTAGCGCCGTCAATGGCAGCCATTGAGTTAAAAGAGACACTATTCTCGTGGGAGATATTGGTAGCAACTTGTTGATTCTTTTTTTTTTTTTTTTTTTTTTTTTTTTTTTTTTTTTTTTTTAAAGCCGTGACACCTTTTTAAAAAGATATATCGATTCTTGCCCGGAGCTGATCAATAACTTTTTGGGATACAAATACTGGTGCACGATCATTATTTGTCCGATAATTAGCGGTGCGATAATAGGAATTATGACGTCATCCCGATAAATCCAATAACATTATTAATAGGACCGATAATATGTACTGTGCTGGCTTTACAGTTTACACACTAGTATGGGAAATCAGTTGACCATTTGCGGGGCATTGCTCCCACCTGCTGGTCAGAATAATTCGCTGCAGCTATTTTTTTGTTGCAGTAGTTTGGTTCATTCACTTACACATTGCGGTGTCTAGCAGTAGCATTTACAATCGTGAATGCTTTCTGTTAGTTTACGCCTCGGAGAGTATTTTATGTTTACTACAACATATGGATGTGCAATATATGTTTACTTCTGTGGTGAAGGGTCATATGTACAGAACTTCATAAGTTGTTGTGTAATAGAAGCCAGCCAATGCTTTAGTAGCTCAAGCTAGTGTGCTATGCTATACATATAATAGTTGTGTACTGTATATAAGTGTATTGTGCAGTTTGTTGTATATTGAGTATTGAATATGTGTATTTTTCTGTTGTACTTTCACAATATTAAGACGAGTGTCTTCCCATAAAAGCAAGAAAAGACCAAGCCTTGTGGTTTATGGAAGTGCATTCATTCTTAGCTGGCTGTCGGGCAGTGCAGAAGTGAAACGCACTGTTTTCTTCATGTCATTATGAAAAATCTGGTGAGATCAAAGGCAAATCTGTTGAATCCACCACTAGTTGTTTTTTGTTTTTTTTTTAACCTCCAGGTATTCAAAAACTCAGGTTATACATTAAAAAAAAATATATATTTATTATCAGTTATCGATATTGGTATCGGCTTTGAGGAGAAGGAAGTTATCGATATCTGTATCAGTTTCAAAAAATGGATATCGTGCACCCCTAGATGCAAGGTATCACGATATGTCAACATTTCGATATTTGGCCTCACCCCTACGAAACATTATATAGAGCCAAAAAAATTGTATCGATTAAACAATTTAAGTCAACACGTAGTGAATTATTCCTATATTTTCCTTTCTCTGCAGGATGAGAGCGCCCCCGCGGCAGAGGAGTGTCAGAACAGCCGTAACGCCAGCCTGGAGGGCGACGACTCCCGGCCGGAGTCGCGTCCCCTGCTGCAGGAGACGCAAGCGGGCGTGACCCAAAACAAGGCGTCGCCGACGCCAGAGGACGAAGACCGCGGACTCGGCGACAGCTTGCCCAACACCACCAGTTCGTCGCAGACCAGCCTTTCGGCGCTGCCCACCGCCGCCTCGTCCGGGAACAGCCCCCAGCAGAGCCCTGCGACCTGCAGAATAAGCGTCGGTGCTATAGTGCGTGTCAATTGGAAAAAGATTTTTTTTCCCCGTGTTTTGTTTTTTAAACATCACGCCTTCTCTTCTCTCCTTAGGAGGATCCTCTGCAGCACCGCCTGCTGCCACTACACGGTAAGAAAATGAGGCTTCCTTGAAGGGGGTTTATAGAGAAGTCTTTAACCCGTGCCCTCAGGTTGGGAGAGAACAAAATAGAAGAGAGAGGGCTGCTAATTTAAGACTTAACCCAGCACAACAGGTCAAGTTAGTTCAAAAGTTGTGTAAGGCTGCGTTAGTGTCTTTTAAACAAAAAAGGCATTCATGAAAAAAATTGAATTTTTTTAAAGTTCCTTCAAACATTTTTTTGCATAATTAGTTAGCTTTTTCAAAGATATAGCAGTTTATTCTTGTGAAATTGCCACTTGTTTAAGCATATTTACTGTTTTTGCAGTCTTTTAACTCACTGGCTGCCAAAGACGGCACTCCATTCCGTTTTGACTGGGAGGAGGCAAATTGTTCATTACAGGGCGCTCATTGAAGTCATTGGCTGCCATTGATGGTGCTATACGTCCAATCCATTTTGACTGGGAGGGGCAAATGAAATCAGTTTTTTGTGTTTTGCACTGTTGCGTTTTTGTCCACTGGATTTTTTATTTTATTTTATTTTATTTTACCTTTTATCGCTAACGTTCATTTGCCCCTCTCGGTCCAAAAGAATTGGATGTCTAGCACCGTCAAGGGTGCTGAAGCGTGAGAATTCGCAGCCAGCTTCCCGATTTAAATTAATTAAACATCTAGCACCATCAAGTGCATGCAATGAGTTAAGTACTAATGGGGGGGTGTTACTTAGGGGCATAATTACCGTATTTTTCACACTATAAGTCGCACCTGAGTATGAGTCGCACCAGCCATAAAATGCCCAACGAAGAGGAAAAAAACATAAGTTGCACCGGAGTATAAGTCGCATTTTTGGGGGAAATTTACTTGATAAAGTCCAACACATAGAACACATAAGTCATCTTGAAAGTCAATTTAATATAAAAACAACATGCTGAATAAGTGTACAGTATGATTTTACATGATGCATGAACAGCGAAATGCGAATATACTGTCCTCACCAGGACGCTACGGCTCGGTCCTGGTTATACAGCGAGCTAAACTCCCAAATGACGATGCTGGACGTCCGTATAATTTGCGGAATCAATTTCGTCCTCGACACCAAACAGGTTCGCATCAACGTAAATAAATGATAATTAGGTGCCATTGCAGCAATGACACAAACGGTTAGCATGCGTTCGCTAGCATTAACACATCGTTCAAACAACCACACAACTGGCTCTAAGTGTCCGATTGCGGGTGAAAAACACACAACAACAACAGGAAAGATGATACACACAGGCGTTGCCTCTGTAGAGATATTTTACAAGCATTAACAATGAACGTAGGTCCGCAGCCGTGTCTGTGTCTCGCTCGCTCGCTCTCTCTCGCTACATTGCGTTGCTGTCTGTCTTCTTCTGGCGTGTGAGCGCTCTTCTTCGCGTAAGCAAGTGCGAGTGCGCCCCGACGTGGGCGTGAAAGCGCCACAAACTAAAAGCATGCATTTCAATATAAAAAAGTCGATAATACAGTTGAACACACATTGCCAAAGGCAGAACGCGAACGTGGCCATACAGTAGCTATTAAGTTATTCAGATAACTATAGCATAAAGAACATGCTAACAAGTTTACCAAACCATCAGTGTCACTCCAAAACACCAAAATAACATGTGAAATGATATCATAATGTGTTAATAATTTCACACATAAGTCGCTCCTGAGTATAAGTCGCACCCGCAGCCAAGGATGAAAAAAACTGCTATTTATAGTCCGAAAAATACGGTAGTGTGTATTTCTGGTTGTTTGGTATTTTTTCTCTTTATAAAAAAAAAAAAAAAAAAAAAAACATGAAAAATCTCAGAAAATTTAAAGGGAAAAAAACTTTTAAAAACATGGAAAAATCCCCAAAAAAAGAAAAAAAATTAAAAGGGAAAGAAAATTAGCCAAACTGAAAATCAAGGGGAAAAATGGGGGGGGGGGGGGGGGGGGGGGGATGATTGCAATCCTGAAAAACACCCAAAAATGTATCACAAAAAAAATAGTTTTACTTATTATAGGGCACTCATTATCTTTCATCGACAGCACTACACGTCCAATCCATTTTGACTGGGAGGGGCAAATAAAATTAGTTTCTTGTGTTTTGCAGTGTTGCGTTTTTTTCCACGGGATTTTTTATTTTAATTTTTTTTACCTTTTTATCGCGAACGTTCATTTGCCCCTCCCTGTCAAAAAGAATTGGATGTCCAGTGCCGTCAAGGGTGCTGAAGCATTCACAGCCAGCTTCCCGGTTTAAATTAATTAAACATCTAGCACCATCAAGTGCATGCAATGAGCTAAGTACTAATGGGGGGGAGGGTGTTACTTAGGGGCATAATTAGTGTGTATTTCTGGTTGTTTTGGTATGTTTTCTCTTTTTTAAAATTGATTTATAATGATGACTAAAAAAAAACAACAACAAAAAAACCATGAAAAATCTCATGATTTAAAAGAAAAAAACTTTTAAAAACATGGAAGATGCCAAAAAATAAGAAAAAAATAACTCAAAGGCAAAGAAAATCAAACTGAAAATCAAGGAGAAAAATGGGGAGGGTCCTGAAAAACACCCAAAAATCCATGTATCATGAAAAACATAGTTTTACTTATTATAGGGCACTCATTATCTGCCATTAGCCACGTTTACATGCTGACTTTTATTCATACCAATTCAAATCCTTCCGAATGGAAATTTCACATCAGCTGTTTACATGTCACTTCATCTATTACGATCCAGCGTTTACATGTGACTGCCTTTATTCCGAAAGGACGTTTGACAACTGCTGTCTGACATGCGCAGATTAATCAAAACAAAGCGTCACGTTGCAAAACATGGAGATCGATCGTCAGATCAGCTGCTGTTTTAACTTTTCGAGTGGAAACAAAACTTCAGAATGATACGCCGTTCATTTAAAAAGTTGTGTGGGTGCGCTGTGCGTGTGCTTGGAAGCCATGTTGCAAGTGACGTTACTTACGTCACCGAGTGACGTCACCACGTCAGTACGGAGCATGCGCAGAAAGAACGCAACCAGACACCATTCCGCTTCCCTGTTTACATGATATAATTTTACTTCTAATCGGTTTGGGAAAAGGAATATTCCACCCCTGTGAATCGGAATGAAATTCCATTCGGTTTGGGCCTGTTCATTCCGAATGAGGTGTTTATATGGAACACATTTATTCGGTTTGAACAAATATTCCGATTGTAATTGGAATATTTGGCTCCATGTAAACGTGGCAATTGACAGCACTACACGGCCAATCCATTTTGACTGGATTAGACGTCTAGCGCCATCAGTGGCACTAAAACCAGAGCATTCACAGCCAGTCTTTTGTGCACATTCATATTAGGGCATTTACAGGTTACTTCCTGTTGATTTTGAGTCACTTCCTATTCATTTTGGGGCATTCTTGATCCCCTTCTTTTTTCAGTAACCCAAAATCAACAGGAAGTGACCCATAAATGCCCCAAAAGGAAAAGGAAGTGACCGAAAATCAACAAGAAATGACGTGAAATGCACTAAAATGAACTCATTTTCTGGCATCGGTTTCCACTGACAGCCGTAGACAGCCTAACCCGTTCCCTCCCATTTCAAACAGATTGGACATCTAAAAGTGGTTAAGTCCTTCCAATTCACAGCAGAAAGATGAAAATAGTTTTTTTCCCCCTCTGTTTATTAGTTGTTTTGTCGAACATTCTAGATATCTTATCATGAGCTTAACCTCTCCGAAATGGTGCCATTCGTTTGTGCTGTAAAAAGTGTTGCTTGTGCTTCTATTGTTTTATAGATACTGCGATATTAATTTCGAGTGATGACGTCACTCACAGCTTTGTGGGAGAAGTGGGAGGGATGGCAGGGAATGAACAAATGTTCATTTGCTGCCACCCTCCCAGTTCAAATGGATTGGACGTCTACTAGTGATGTACTCGTTCCAATTCACAGCAGAAGCTTGTATTTCTGTTTATTAGTTGTTTGTAGAATATCCTAGAATTATTTCCTGACTAGTGTATCGATAATCGTTGTATCGCCATATCGTCAGATCATCGTTATTGTGAGCTTTGTATCGCATATCGTATCATATCATGAGGTGCCAAGAGGTTCACACTCCTACTCATGACAGTGTTATGTCAAAATTATGATTGTCTAATGACAGTCTTAGGGCGCCACTGTCAAATAAAGTGTTACCAAATACTATAACTAGCAATTAATGAAACAACTGGAACAGTTACTGAATAAATACTTGGCACAGAACATGAATTTTGATTGTTATTTACATCTGTAGCGCTGCAATGCATGCTAGGAGGCATGTTGGACAACAACAGTGTTGACAGCAGGTGGCAGCAGAGGTTGACTGTCTGCCTCAAGGGAGCGGTGATGGCCAAATGAAGCTTCTTGTAAGCCTGTCACAATATGCAATAATTCCATTTATCGCACGATAATTAAAAATGAAGGCGGTAATTTTTCCGCTGCAATTTATCGTGCACGCGTGCGGCAGACGTGCTGTTAAAAGTTCCGATTCCTCGTTATCAACTACGCAAAATGCATCTTCGTTCCAGGTCCGGCAAAAAATAGAGCCGGAGCCACACCGTTCCCATTATATCCTATTGTTCAACCGATACCGGCCGCGTCAGTGCTCCAGACCATCTCTGGCATGCCGGAGCCCGCCGAATGGTTTAGGTGATTTTCTATTTTTGCTGGGGACGCATCCGTCAAAATGGGCAGATCCAGGCCTGGAGTCAACAGCCCAGTGTCTTATTAACGGTTTAAACACACTAGCAAACATGGATGAAGAACGTTTCATCTTGGAGGTGGAAAGTCACAAAGTGATTTATGATGCAACAGATAATCATATAACTGTTGCGTGCAATTGATTGTTACAGACTTGGCTGCTACGAACAACCTCGCTTTGACAACGGACAGCTGAATGGACATGATGAACATTGAGTGGCAAATTAAGAGCGTTGTGCTTCAAACTCTTCCTGTTTATTAAAGTCGATTGTCATATGCTGGTGTTGGGCAGTAATGAGTAGACGTGACTTCTGTGGCGATTGCTAACTTTTTTAATGCGTGCACACAGTAGATATCATGAAATAGCAAACTAGATGTGCCACGTCCCATGCCATTGGCTACGTGAGCCAAGAGTGATTACGGGACACGTAGTCCATATACTACATCGATGAATTATAAACCGCCATGACTGAATGGAAGTTAAGCAGGCCAAATCAATCCATACAGGTGACCATAGATAATGCTGCTAATATTGTTAATTCAGTACGTGACACATATGGATTCGGACCACAAATAGGATGTTTTGCTCATGTAGTAAACCTAGCTGCTAAGAGAGCTGTAGCAATTAGCAAACAGTGTGCTCCGCCTCACTTTACGAACAGAGATTGTTCTCAGCACGTTTATACAAAATTTCTTCAGATCAGTAAGAAGTAAGCACATAAATATTATGTTTATATGATGGCAATTTAATTTTTGCACGTTTGCAAATAAAAAAGAAAACTGAACAAAAAAATACAATTTTTTTTTTTTTTTCAGAGCATTAAATGTATTTAATCGAATCAAAAATTGTGTCCCCCGTATCGAAAATCGTACCGAACCGTGACTTAACTGTATATTTGCATCCCTATGGAACACCATAGCAGAAGCTACGAGGGGAAAAATATTCATTTACCTAAATGCTTAAGTTATTAAGTGCAATCTTATTTTTTTTCTTGAAAAACACATTTTATTTATTCTGTGTTTCTGTGCGGAATTAATATTGTTGTCTTTTACTTAAGAGGCATGGTCTATTGTTTTTAGTTGTGATTTCTTAAACAGTATTTTTTAATTTAAAAGTAAACATTTATCGCGTTTAAATGGGTGTACTTGATCTATTAATTAGGGGTATCAAACGATTAACATTTTTAATCGAGTTAATTACGCCTTAAAAATTAATTAATCGTAATTAATCGCAATTAATCGCAATTCAAACCATCTGAAAAATATGCCATATTTTTCTGTAAATTATTGTTGGAATGGAAAGATAAGACGCAAGATGGATATATACATTCAACATACGGCTTATAAGTACTGTATTTCTTTATTATAACAATAAATCAACAAGATGGCATTACCATTATTAACATTCTGTTAAAGCGATCCCTGGATAGAAAGACTTGTAGTTCTTAAATGATAAATGTTAGTACAAGTTATAGAAATTTTATATTAAAACCCCTCTTCATGTTTTCGTTTTAATAAAATTTGTAAAATTTTCAATCAAAAAATAAACTAGTAGCCCGCCATTGTTGATGTCAGTAATTACTTACACAATGCTCATGGGTGCTGAAGCCTATAAAATCAGTCGCACCCAAGCGCCAGCAGAGGGCGCCAAAACTCCGAAAAACACAACAAGTACACATTTGACTGTGCTGTCATTTTAATCTGTTTGAGCGTCAAATATTTTAATGTGATTCATTTAAAAAATTAATTACCGCCCGTTAACGCGATAATTTTGACAGCCCTACTATTAATATATACTGTATTCTCACTGTGTTATTGTAAATTGGATTTTTTTTTTTTTTTTTAAATGGGCATATCACAATAATTTATGACATAAATTATCGCACACTAAAATTTGTTATCGCGACAGGCCTATCTTCTTGAAGCAATGAAGCTTTGCAGACAATTGGTTCAAAGCTTCATGGTGGTTCGTTATGTCTTATGACAGTCGTATGATGCCACTGTCAAATAAAGTGTTACCCATTAATATCTTTTGGTGTAATTATCCCAAAATACAGTGAGGACAGCTGCGGCTTATTGTCCAGTGGGGCTTATTAATGGACGAATGCCATTTTTGTGCCAAATTTGGTGGGTGGCGGCTTATAGTCAGGTGCGCCTCATAGTGCGAAAATTACGGTAAATATCTTAAAAACGATAGCAGCACGAACAATTGACATCATTTTTATATAAATTTGTGTCTGATCGGGGGCCAACTTCAGGGAGGTATAAGCTCATTGTTATCGTGAACCTAGCATCGCAAATCGTATCCTATCGTTAGCTACCCAAAGGTTTCCCACTCCTATTCATAACAATTCTGTGTCTGCCGTAGAGTCCGAGAAGTCGCTGAAGAAAAGCTTCGACCTGTTCGACAAGTATCTGGATGTGCGGATCCACAACAAGTTCTTCCGGCTGATCGGCGTGAGCGACAACCACATCCGGCTGGCGGAGAGCGGCGCGGCCGGCGACAAAGTCTACGAGCTGCTCAAAAACTGGATGCAGCGGCAGGGCCTGAAGGCCGACATCAATCACCTGCTGCAAGCGCTGCTTGAACTGGACCAGCGCCGCTCGGCCGAGATCATCGCCTCCGAGGCGCTCAAACGAGGCTACTACAAGCACGAGCGCGCCGCCTGATGGACGACTTCGTCCAACTTACCTCCTCGTATCGAGAGCCAGTAGTTTTTTCTTTCCAAGACACGTAAGCGACGATTTTTGTCTTTTTTTTATTTTAACAAAAACGGTTAAGTCGAGCTGCTCGAAGGAAACGGAAGAATGGACTCTGCGCGTATTTGGCGCCACCCGCTGGCGAGCACATACACTGGTCGGGCGCAAGCGACGTCGCCACTGGGACGATGTCGTCACGCTAGCTGTTTGTTCGTCAAGAAGAATTTTTGTTGTTGTTGTCGTCGTCGTGCTATTTGTTAAATTTGAGGGCGGTGATAGAAAGTCTTTGACACCCTCTGCTGGCAAGTAGTCGCTACTTTAATTGATTTTTGTGTCATGCAAGTCCGTTCTAAAATGACTTAAGAATTGAAGGCTATTCTATCATTATTGTGAATGTTTTCACCCCAGAAAAAATTCTTTACTTACAATTTTTACGTGAAAAATGATGGATTTTCGACAAAAGGCGTGACTACGGTTAGGATTTTTTTAAAAAAGATTTTATTCTCAAATACCGTTTTTTCGGTGTCCAAGTCACTCCAGCAAAAAAATGCGCAATGAAAACTATTGAGGGGGGGGGGGGAACATGCAACTTATAGTCCGAAAAATACGGTAAGTTTTTGTATGACACGCAAACATTTTTTTATCTTGTCGGAAAATTGACTTTTTCTATAACATAGAAATGTTATAAATTTCTTATTTTTCTTAAGAAATTAGGGTTAGTCTTTAAAGATGATAACTTTTTCACAGAAAACAAGTGTTCTAATAAAATTTGGGGGGGCGGGAATTATTCATGTACTTGAGCTGAAAGACTTTCATCCCAAAATTGCGATTTGTAGATAACAATTTGAATCTGGTAAAGTGGCAACTTCTACTGAAAAGCATGCAATATATTTTCATCAATTGAAAAAAACACAATTATTGTACTATTAATTTAGGTGCTTTTAATTCTTTTTTTTTCCAACAAGAACAAATTGGAAAACCTCAATCCTAAAATAAACGATTCAGATTTTTTTTTTTTTTTTTTTTTTAAACACTAACATGAAGTCTGTCCACAAATAAATTTGTGTGCAAACAATTGACTAAAATTTACGACTTTGGGCGGCGACGTCAGTTTCTGCTCTCATGCTACCTTTTTATTTATTTTCCTATTTATTTTCTAACCTAGCGTCGGAACACTATTGTTACATTTCAATCCTGAGGTTGGCATAAAGAGCTTGTTTCTTTTTAATTGTAGTTATAAATGTGGATGACTATGAAAGGCCAGTGAAGAAAAAGAAGAAGAAAAAAAAACGGTTGGCAGGGATTCTCACTTTTAAAGGTGAGAATTTTGATTTTATTCTTAGAATTCTGCTTAGAATTCTCATTTTAACAGTCGGAATTCAAATCTGACATTATTCTCAGGTTTCTCTAAAGTGGTAAATCTGACATCAAAATGAGAAATTATTCTCAGAATCCTGGGTTTATTTTCAGAAATCTCGCTTCTTTTTTGCATTTCTTTAAAGTGAGCAATCTGGGTTTGTTTTCAGGCTTCTGGGTTTATTCTCAAAATCCTGGGTTTATTCTCAGAATCCTGATTTTAAAGTGAGAAATTTGACTTTAAAGTCTGATTTCTGGGTTTGTCAGAATTCTAGGTTTATCTTCAGGACTCTGGGTTTATTCTCAGGATGCTCACTTTGAAGTCAGAATTCTCACTTTTTTTCCCCAAATTTCTTTCAAGTGAAAATTCTGACTTTTCTATTAGAAAGTCAAAAATTCTGAATTTAAAGTGGGAAATCTGGGTTTATTTTTGGACTTCCAGATTTATTCTCATAATCCTGGTTCTTTTCTCAGAATCCTGACTTTAAAATGAGAATTCTTGTGAAAAAATGCTAAAAGATTTTAAAGTCATATTTCTGACCTTTGTCAGAATTCTAGGTTTATATTCAGAACTCTGGGTTTATTCTCAGAAATCTGGGCTTATTCTCAGAAATCTGGGTTTAAAGTCAGAATCCTGATTTTATTATCAGGAAGTCAGAATTCACACGTTATCCATTTCTTTTAAGTGAGAATTCTGACTTTTTTTTGTCAGAATTTGGTCTTCATTCTCAGGATCCTGACTTTGTCCTAAGAAGTCTCACTTCGGAGTCAGAATTCTGACTTCCTGATAATAAAAATAAATGTTGATTATTTAAATTGTTTCTAATTCTCTTCTGAAAATAAACAAGTGTATTTTGTTTGTATTTAAATTTTTTTCGTAAATTATTCAAACTTTTATGTAAGAATTCAGACTTTATTCTTAGTAAATCAAAATTATGAGCTAGAATTCTCACTTAACAGAAATCTGTGAAAGTGAGAATTCTGAGAAAGTCGGAATTTTCACGTTAAAGTTACAATTAAAGTCAGACTTCTGACTTTATAATGAGAAAGTCGGAATTTGACTTTATTCTTAGATTCCTTTAAGTGAGGATTATGAGATTATGAGAATTCTGCGATCTTTAAGTGAGTATTATGAGATTCTCAGAATCCTAAATTTATTCTCAGAATTCTCACACCGAAGTCAGAATTCTGACATTTGTTAGAAAAATAAATACATTTGGATTATTTCAATTGCTTTCAATTTTGTTCTGAAATTTTTTTAAAAAATCATTTTATTTGTAGATTTTTTTTTTTTTTTTTTCGTAATATATAGGCGTCTTGTAGTATTCTGACTTGATGATTCTGACTTTTTTCACAGAAAGTTAAAAGAAAAAAGGGTAAAAAGCACAATTATTCTTGTCATAAGTCAGATTTTTAAAGTCAGATTCTGAATTTAAAGTGAGAATTCTGACCAACTGTTTTTCTTCACCGGCCTTAATCCTCTTCTATAGATAACTCAGGCTTGCGGATGCTGGCATAAATGCATAAATTTTCTCCAAATTGATAACAGGCAGAAATCACGGCCAATGAAAAAAATCACAGCGGTGACTTGGGCGGCAGGTACGGAACCTTTTTGTCCCGCTTAGCATTAATGAAGGAAACTTTTTTTTTTTTTTAATTAAATATATTGAAGCTCAATTTTTTCGGCCCGCTCATTTTTGTTTGTGATGTTGTTCATGTGCGTTTTTGTGTGTGCATGTGTCCTACTGTATTGTGATGCTCAGTGCTGGCGCTGCCATCCAGTGGTTGACAAGAGACAATTCATCCTGCATCAATTTCAAGGCTCGGTCACCTGACATTCTGTTTGTCAATAGTTGTATCACTTTATAGATTTGTAGGAGAGAGGTCCATCGACGTCCGCGTCCGGTCTAAGAAACACGTAGTTGAGATGTAATTTATGAAAAGGATGTTTTTAATGTACATTTGGAATATTTTGTACAGAGTCACTTTTTGGAGTATTTGAGTTGTTTTCAATTCTGTTCTGAAAATAAACAGTTGTATTTTGTTTGGATTTTGATTTTTTTTGTACTGCATTTGATATTACGGAGTAATATTTTTTAACTGTTACATGGCGCTCGTTTAACTCATTGGCTGCCATTGACAGCGCTAGACGTCACTTTCACTGAAACATGAGCCGGTCCTCCCAGTTTAAATGAATTGTAATTCTGTTGTTGTCAGTGACAGTCGATGAGTTACAGTAAATATATACTTTAAAATGTATATGTTTAATTATTATTTTATGATTTTTTTTATTTTAAGGACTATTTTCTCGTGATTATATTGTTATGCGATTTTATTTATTCACCCCCTCCCAGTCAAAATGGATTGGACGTCTAGCGCCGTCAATGGCGCTGATGAATTCAGCCAGTCTTCCCAGTTGAAATGAATTAGACGTCAAGCACCATCAAGTGGATGCAATGAGGGGGGAAAAAAAGAGAGTGTTAGCAAGGGCTGTAACTAGTGTGTAATCCTTTATGAACTTTTTTTGATATTATTTAAAATATATATGCATAATACTATAATGATTAATATTTAAAAATAATAATTGCTAATATTTAAAATTTTCTCTGAAAGGGTTAATTTACCTTTTCAGCATAAGCAGATTTTACGGGGTCCAGGCCCCCCCTGGTGGCCGAAAAGTGTCATTGCACATAATTGACTTTCCTATATATATAAGTTGTAAAGCAATAAAACCAACAAAAATGAATGAAATGAGCAAAAAAAAAATGTTTTTATAAAGGGTCAAAATTATTTTTCGAACAGATCATGTGACTAGCAACTTAGACGGTCATATAATTTTCAACATAAAAAAACTAGGAGGGCAATTTTATTCTTCAAATGATTTTTTTCTTTGAATTTTTTTTTTTTTTTTTTGATTGAAGCAACTTTTTGGGGGGATTAAATGATTTTAGACACAAATGTCGCAAAAAGGATTGCTTCAATCAAAGAAAACTTTTGCAATAAAAAATTAAGTGTTCAATTGCAATTTTTTCAATCTCAAATATTTTTTTCGCATTCAAAAACTTTTCCATGATTGAATTTTTTTATTTTTTTGATTGAAGTGAATTTTCTTTTTGGAAAAAAATGTTTTTGAAGCAATTCTTTTTTTGTTTTTTTTTTGTTTGAATAATAAAGACAAAAATGTCCTACTCAAAATGTGGCCCAAACACAAATCAACATTACTTCCATCAAAAAAAAAAAAAAACTTGACTTCAATCAAAAAAATTAATTAATTAATTAATTACTTTTTTTTTTTAAATCAAAGAAAAATAGCTTTTACATGCATTTTTTGTGTTTTTGGAGTTTGATATATTTTTGCATTCAAACACATTTTGTTTTGATTGAAGTGACTTTTTTGGGGGGGTTAAAAATATATTTTTTGATTCAAGCAACTTTTTTTTTTTTAATTGAAGTGACTTGTTTTTGATTGGATAATAAAGACACAAATCTACCTCCATATGGCTCCGCCCAGGGGATTCAATTTTTGACCGGGGTAACTACATTGGCACGACACCGGCGGGCGTACCATATTCAATGGATGACGATCTTGGCGAAAAGAATAGCCTAAGCAGCCTGATTTAGAATTCCCCTCAAGAATGATAGGGGGGAAAAAACGCTCATTGAAAACTTATTATAAATGTTCTTGTAAGTTAATTTTATTGCTGACACTGCGTTTCGGGGTCATCAACATGTTGTGCAACCCCCCTGCACAAAATTCAAACTCCGCCTATGCTTTTCAGCCAATATTATTAGTAAATGGTACCCAATTAGCAAAATTTACAAAAAAATAGTACCCAACCCGTCAAGGTACTTGATAATGTACCTTTTCAAATTGTTCCAAGTATCAGTTTGGCTGAAGTACTGTATTAATAAAAAGTAGTTAGAGAATTAGTAAATAGTACCTAGCTAGCAGAACTTACAAGAAATAGTACCTGGACAGTCAAATTACTTGATAATATTCCTTTTCGGGCCAGGGTACAAAAAATGGTTCCCAGTATCACTTCGGCTGAAGAACTGTATTAATAAAAAGTAGTTAGAGGATTGGTAAATAGTACCCAGTGAGCAAAACTTACAAGAAATAGCGGCCCGATGCGCAGTCATCAAACGTAATTTCGTTTTCATGTGCTGTGTGTCAAAGACTATGAAAGCAATCTGTATCTGTACAGTGGTATGAACCCTTTGGAATTTCTCACATTTCAGCATGAAATCACAATCAAATGTGATCTGATCTTTGTCAAAATCACACAGATGAAAAAAAGTGTCTGCTTTAACTAAAACCACTCAAACATTTATAGGTTTTCAGATTTTAATGAGGATAGTATGCAAACAATGACAGAAGGGGGAAAAAATAAGCAAGTGAACCATCACATTTCGCCATATACATATCGCCATATACATATTGCCATATACATATATATATGGCGGAAAACACTCAGGTGACTTGACCAAATTTCAAAATTGTCCTATATGCATGTGTGACACATTATTGGAAAGCTTAAAATCTCTTTTCGGAGGGAAGAACATTTTTGAACAGGAGGGTAAAAAAAAGTTTTTTTTAAACAGCAAAACCCTAACTGCGAGAGCAGAATTAAAGACGCCATGATTTTTACGAGATATTATCGTGTATTTAACTCATTTCGATCCAAAAACTCCATGTAGCATGTATCACCGAGTGTCAAGACACAGATGTGAAGGGCCACAGCCGGATTTTGGGGGGATTTTAGGGGTGAAACATGGTAATATAACAAGGGTCGCGATGCAGAAATCGCAGACATCAAGGACTGGTCGAGATTTGCTTTTTCATATATTTACCCTTTTAAATGTTTTTTTTTTCCTTTTTTTTTTTTTCTTTTTTTTTTTCCCAATTTTTCTTTGTTTGGAATGTTTTTTTATCATCTAACATATTGGGGGAAATGCGACAGTAACAAAAAAATACAATTAATCGATAGTTATGACGTACAGTGGGGCAAATAAGTATTTATTCAACCACTAATTGTGCAAGTTCTCCCATTTGAACATATTAGAGAGGCCTGTAATTGTCAACATGGGTAAACCTCAACCATGAGAGACAGAATGTGGAAAAAAAACCCAGAAAATCACATTGTTTGATTTTTAAAGCATTTATTTGCAAATCATGGTGGAAAATAAGTATTTGGTCAATACCAAAAGTTCATCTCAATACTTTGTTATGTACCCTTTGTTGGCAATAACGGAGGCCAAACGTTTTCTGTAACTCTTCACAAGCTTTTCACACACTGTTGCTGGTATTTTGGCCCTTTCCTCCATGCAGATTTCATCTAGAGCAGTGATGTTTTGGGGCTGTCGTTGGGCAACACGGACTTTCAACTCCCTCCACAGATTTTCTATGGGGTTAAGATCTGGAGACTGGCTAGGCCACTCCAGGACCTTGAAATGCTTCTTACGAAGCCACTCCTTTGTTGCCCTGGCTGTGTTTTTGGGATCATTGTCATGCTGAAAGACCCAGCCCACGTCTGGCCCGCACACAGGCTTAATAAATTGGTCAGCAGTACTGCTACCAGCATATGAAGTAGCTTACACACTAAATGCTGCTCCTCATTTACCCACTAAAAGGTAGCAGCACGCTAAGCAACATTACCCCGGGTGACCCTTTATTCCCAATTAACAACAATCAACAACAACAACAAAAAGAAAGTTGACTGCCAACGCTTCAAGGATAGGTGGAAATTGGAATATTTCTTCACTAAAATACACATCAACTGTGTCTGCCTCATTCACAAAGAGACTGTCGCTGTTTTTAAAGAGTTCAATGAGAGGGGATATTACCAAACAAGACACGCTGACATGTACGACAAGATTACAGAGAAGATACGTAGCAAGAAATTCAAGCAACTTGAAACTAGTTTAATTTTACAGCTGCAGTATTTCACAAGAGCCCGAGAGTCGAAAGAGAATGCCACAAAGGCTAGTTGCGAGATTGTTGAAATTATTAATTTAAAAAAAATAATAAAGCAAATGTGACACACAGAATGGCTTGCTAAAATTTGATTAAATATATTGTTCTACGTAAAGGATGTCAGCTAAGGTCGGCCCCCCACATTCTTACCACACCAAATCTGGCCCCCTTTGCAAAAAGTTTGGACACCCCTGCTTTACACAGATCAGTTGTCCTGGTCCCTTTGCAGAAAAACAGCCCCAAAGCATGATGTTTCCACTCCCATGCTTCACAGTGGTTATGGTGTTCTTCGGATGCAATTCAGTATTCTTTCTCCTTCAAACACGAGAACCTGTTTTTCTAGCAAAAAGTTCTATTTTGGTTTCATCTGACCATAACAAATTCTCCCAGTCCTCTTCTGGATCATCCAAATGCTCTCTCGCGAACCGCAGACGGGCCTGGACGTGTACTTTCTTCAGCAGGGGGACACGTCTGGCAGTGCAGGATTTGAGCCCATGGTGGCGCATTGTGTTACTGATAGTAACCTTTGTTACTGTGGTCCCAGCTCTCTGTGGGTCATTCACTAGCTCCCCCCGTGTGGTTCTGGGATTTTTGCTCACTATTCTTGTTATCATTTTGACGCCACGGGGTGAGATCTTGCATGGAGCCCCAGATCGAGGGAGATTATCAGTGTTCTTTTATGTCTTCCATTTTCTAATAATTGCTCCCACAGTTGATTTCTTTACACCAAGCGTTTTACCTATTGCAGATTCAGTCTTCCCAGCCTGGTGCAGGTCTACAATTTTGTCTTTGGTGTCCTTCGACGGCTCTTTGGTCTTGGCCATAGTGGAGTTTGGAGTGTGACTGACTGAGATTGTGGACAGGTGTCTTTTATACCGATAATGAGTTCAAACAGGTGCCATTAATAGTGGAGCCTCGTTAGACCTCGTTAGAAGAAGTTAGACCTCTTTGACAGCCAGAAATCTTGCTTGTTTGTAGGTGACCAAATACTTATTTTCCACTCTAATTTGGAAATAAATTCTTTAAAAATCAAACAATTTGATTTTCTGTTTGTTTTTTCACATTCTGTCTCTTATGCTTGAGGTTTACCCATGTTGACAATTACAGACCTCTCTAATCTTTTCAAGGAGGAGAACTTGCACAGTTGGTGGTTGACTAAATACTTATTTGTCCCACAGTAGGACAATTTTGATATTTGGCCAAATTGGGGGTCTCAGAGCGGAACTTCAAGTCACCTGATTGTTTTCCGCCATATATGTAAGTAGTTGAAGGATTTAGTAAATAGTTCCCATTTAGCCCAAACGTACAAGAAATAGTACCTGGCCAGTCAAAGGGACCTAATACGATATGATGTACCTTTGTTGGAAAGGGTACTAAAAAATGTTGCCCATTATCAGTTTGGCTGATGTATTAAACAATATAGAGGATAATATATGTGACTTCAAATTATGCCACAAATTATATCATGTCAGTCCGTATTACTCTATATCAACTGCAGTACCTGGTGAGCTAAGCTACATCATAATGTACACAAAGTCAAAATACCTTTTTTTCCCCCCTATTGTTATGAAGGTAATGTTCTTAGCAAATCTTGCCATTTCCAAGAATTGTCCCTGATCAAATTAATCATTTATCAAAGCTTCATAAAACCTAACGAGCGTGTCTCCTGCTGTTTTTGTGGTCACAGGCAGTTATTGTCTAGGCGACCCAAAAGCCTGACAAAAAAAAAATTATCTCCAGCGTCACTTTGCTCCCATTCCCACCGGAGAAGAAGTCAGATGACGAACAGCCTCGTGATTCTTTGTTTCTGGGAAACGGAGAAGCTGTTTTGCTCATTAGCTCTAGGAATTTGTGTTTGATGTCGGCGGAGGAACGCATTATGGAGCCAACTAAAGTTGGAATGGAAGGCAGACAATAGAGCTTTGTCAGTTCGGGGGTCAGAAAATGCAAGTGTCCTACCTGGCCTGTCAAAGATCTCAAGAGAATGAAAGGGCAACTGAAGAGCTTTCCGTATTTTGGTGTAATTTTACGAATATAAACTTTGGCCGAGTTTGTCAAAACAACCATGACATTATCAATAGGGATGTCCCGATCCAGGTTTTTGTACTTCCGATCCGATACCGATACTGGCCGATACCGACCTATCAGAGCATGTGTGTTAAAGTTTAAAGTTATTTAGCCTCCTTACTTAGTTGTCAGACTCATGTTGAAAAAGGTTTTAGTACCCTTGATAACAACTAGCCAGCTGAATTAGGTGAGTTTGAATAACACACAACGGTTGGTAACAAGAAACTGACCTGTTTATTCAGTGACAAACACAAAACATTACAAATAACAAACAGAAATGGCATAGTCAGTCAGTAAAACGTGCAGATAATATTGTAAACTGTCTTAAAAAAGCAAAACACACCAACAACCTCAATGGAAAATCCCACAAATCCCCCAAGCTATTAGATGCTTTTAATGTTTCGTGCATTAGTTACAAAAATTGCATAAAAAGCCTCTCAGGTTTAAATAAACGACTATTTCAGTATCAAGTTAACATTTTAAAACAGTAAATAAAATACTCAAGTCCCCATTCTGTATCAGCAGCTTTAAACTACATTCAATTCATTTAATTTTGCGAATCAACTGTTAAAGTTGTTAAAATTGCTCCCGTTATTCCATAATTTCCCTTCTGTCTACTTTCGACATGTGAAAGCTTTAAAACTGTTTTGAAGATAGATTCAAGTCAAGATTTTGCCGATTTACGAGTATTTTAGATAAAAAGTTAATGAGGTTCGCTTGGACGGTTCACAACAGCCTACTAGGGAAGTCTTCTCCTTTAAGATGGCGGCTGTTTACTAACGCATCTGGTTTTCGATACTTCAATGTTGCTAACGCCGTCGAGTCTGTCGTGTAGCATCTGGTTCTTTATACATATGATATCTATTATCTCCAGTAAAATGACGTTGACGTAGTTTGTTGCGACTGTCAGCAGAAGTCAGGTATTCTTGTGTTTTTTATCCAGTGGCATGAGTTGAGCTAAAGCCGTGAGTTGAGCATTGGCATTACCCGGGTCTAAGACAAGTTATGTTTACTTTCGGGACGCAATGCGGTCAGTTTCTCATTGCATCCCGAAGACCGCGCTGTGTATTAGTTCCGCTTTACTTGACATATTTCAATAATCGGAATTTGGATGTTTGTGAATCGTTCTCGAATCTTCAGCGGCCGAATCGCGTGTTGGATGGTGCGTCTTTATTCACGTGAGATAATGGCTCGTCATCCAGAATGAATTCTTCGGCAATGACTCTTGTTATTCCCTGGGCTTTGGGACTGTCGAGTGCCAGTTTGTCACGCATAGCAAAAGTTTCTGCCATTGTTAGTTGCGTAGGACCTTTCTTTTTGTCTTGGGTTTTCTTAACATACTCCTCATATTGTTTGTGGTGGTATTTCGCTAAATACTTGATTAGGTTAGTTGCATTAAAACTTCTTACAGCTTTACCACTACGCTTGACTTTATTGTGGCATATGTTGCTCTCTGCCTCTTCGTCTTTGTCGTCCTTTAAGGTGCAATGATCCCACACAACTGACATTTTTACCGATAAAGTCTCTCGGTAAATTGGGAGACGATAATGTAAATGTTGTGTGTTGAAGGTGTGCCGTAAAATGCGGACCGGATTTTAGGGAAACCGAAGCAAAAACTGGAATGGATTATGTAAATCGGTGCGCTGGAAAACCCGGACCGGATTTTTTAAAAAAAAACTGGATCGGAAGTCTGGATCGGAATTTTTCCCGTGTTCCGATCCGGTACCGATGCGCATTTTTTGCCCATATCGGCGTCCGATCCGATCCAAATATCGGATCGGGACATCTCTAATTATCAACACGTAATTGCAAGGATAATTTGCGTCTTTTTTAGTTTTTTTGCACTCCGTTAAATGTCCCTTCCCAAACTCGGAAGTGTGACGTAGAACCCCGACGCAACAGAAAACGAGTATCCACAGCTAGCATAGCAGCAACAACTATATCAGTGATATTTCCACCAAAGGTAACCATTCAGGATCGCTCTTTCGTGACGCTACCGATGGCAAAGGCTCCCAGGATAGATGATCTACAATTAATTCCTTCATGTTTAAACCTGAGGCGTCAGATGAGGACGATTTACTTGACACAGCAAATGTCGTCATGATGCCAATTGGCAGCTTGACACTTCATGAACGGGAGAGTGAGTGGTAAGCCTAAGTCCAGCATCGTGATTTTTCTATTTGAGAGAATGCGATTACATGGTGGTATACAGTGCCTTGCAAAAGTATTCGGCCCCCTTGAACCTTGCAACCTTTCGCCACATTTCAGGCTTCAAACATAAAGATATCAAATTTTAATTTTTTGTCAAGAATCAACAACAAGTGGGACACAATCGTGAAGTGGAACAAAATTTATTGGATAATTTAAACTTTTTTAACAAATACAAAACTGAAAAGTGGGGCGTGCAATATTATTCGGCCCCTTTGCGTTAATACTTTGTAGCGCCACCTTTTGCTCCAATTACAGCTGCAAGTCGCTTGGGGTATGTTTCTATCAGTTTTGCACATCGAGAGACTGACATTCTTGCCCATTCTTCCTTGCAAAACAGCTCGAGCTGGATGGAGAGTGTTTGTGAACAGCAGTCTTCAGCTCTTTCCACAGATTCTTGATTGGATTCAGGTCTGGACTTTGACTTGGCCATTCTAACACCTGGATACGTTTATTTTTGAACCATTCCATTGTAGATTTGGCTTATGTTTTGGATCATTGTCCTGTTGGAAGATAAATCTCCGTCCCAGTCTCAGGTCTTGTGCAGATACCAACAGGTTTTCTTCCAGAATGTTCCTGTATTTGGCTGCATCCATCTTCCCGTCAATTTTAATCTTCCCTGTCCCCTGCTGAAGAAAAGCAGGCCCAAACCATGATGCTGCCACCACCATGTCTGACAGTGGGGATGGTGTGTTCAGGGTGATGAGCTGTGTTGCTTTTACGCCAAACATATCGTTTTGCATTGTGGCCAAAAAGTTCAATTTTGGTTTCATCTGACCAGAGCACCTTCTTCCACATGTTTGGTGTGTCTCCCAGGTGGCTTGTGGCAAGCTTTAAACGAGACTTTTTATGGATATCTTTGAGAAATGGCTTTCTTCTTGCCACTCTTCCATAAAGGCCAGATTTGTGCAGTGTACGACTGATTGTTGTCCTATGGACAGACTCTCCCACCTCAGCTGTAGATCTCTGCAGTTAATCCAGAGTGATCATGGGCCTCTTGGCTGAATCTCTGATCAGTTTTCTCCTTGTTCGAGAAGAAAGTTTGGAAGGACGGCCGGGTCTTGGTAGATTTGCAGTGGTCTGATGCTCCTTCCATTTCAATATGATGGCTTGCACAGTGCTCCTTGAGATGTTTAAAGCTTGGGAAATCTTTTTGTATCCAAATCCGGCTTTAAACTTCTCCACAACAGTAACTCGGACCTGCCTGGTGTGTTCCTTGGTTTTCATAATGCTGTCTGCACTTTAAACAGAACCCTCAGACTATCACAGAGCAGGTGCATTTATACGGAGACTTGATTACACACAGGTGGATTCTATTTATCATCATCGGTCATTTAGGACAACATTGGATCATTCAGAGATCCTCACTGAACTTCTGGAGTGAGTTTGCTGCACTGAAAGTAAAGGGGCCGAATAATATTGCACGCCCCACTTTTCAGTTTTTTATTTGTTAAAAAAGTTTAAATTATCCAGTAAATGTTGTTCCACTTCACGATTGTGTCCCACTTGTTGTTGATTCTTGACAAAAAAATTAAATTTCAAATCTTTATGTTTGAAGCCTGAAATGTGGCGAAAGGTTGCAAGATTCAAGGGGGCCGAATACTTTTGCAAGGCACTGTATATTTTCCATGCTCTCCACATAGCTAAAACTGGATATTAGGTTGTGGGATAGCTCCTACCGATCTAAAGATGGTAAAGCTAGCCCAAATGTGGCTAAATAAATGATATACATTATTGATTTTTCAAAATAAATGACAAAACGATTTTATTTTCCAGGTGTTGTTGTAAACCTTCAAGTAATAACCCTTCCAAGAGTATGCCTGTGTCGTCAGGAGATCCCAGACGTGAGAGCCAAACTTGAGGAGGCTGAAGCACTGACAGGGGCATGAATTACATTTAAAAAAATAAAACCATAAATTGTAAACAACATTGACATATTTTGTTGACTGTTTAATATATTCTATTGGTATATAATATGTTGTAATTACTAAAGATGTGCCGATCGATCGGGTCCGATCACGTCATTTTCAAAGTATCGGAATCGGCAAAAAAATATCGCACATGCCTTTTTTTTTAAGACATGTATATTTTTTTATTTAATCGTTTTCTAATTGTATTTAACGTGACAGACAAAATGTCTTACACTCGTCCAGAGTCTTTAGTTTTTGGCTTAAAATAGGGCTATCAAATTTATCGCGTTAACTGCGGTAATTTTTTAAAAAATTAATCACGTTAAAATATTTAACGCAATTACCGCATGCGCTGCACGACCCACTCACACACTGTCGTGTTCAATCTATAATGGCACCATTTTATCTATACATAGAGGTAAAAGGCAGCGTAAAATGAATAGAGTGAAATTTGGCAGTCTTTGGAACTATTTTTTAATTGACTAAAGCCTTAAAATCCCTCTCTCAACAACTAGAAATATCGTGAGAAGCAATGTGGGGAAGAAAAGTAGTGGTTGATCTTTTTCTTAACACCCTATGTTATTTCCCAACGCAGAGAAGATATATCAATTGGTGCCACTACGCACAGTCATGGTTGCACTTCCCATCATGCATTTGGCAGAACAGTTAAATGGCTACAGTATAATTTACTGAAAGCTCAACAAATACACTAGATGGCAATATTTAGTCACAATATACAAAGTCACATTTATCCTTTAAGAATTACATGTCTTTCTATCCGTGGATCCCTCTCACAGAAAGAATGTTAATAATGTAAATGCCATCTTGAGGATTTATTGTCATAATAAACACATACAGTACTTATGTACTGTATGTTGAATGTATATATTTGTCCGAGTTTTATTCATTTTTTTCTTAATGCATTGTCAAAATGTATATGATCGGGAAAAATTATGGGGAATGATTGGAATTGAATTGGGAGCAAAAAAAAGCAATCAGATCAGGAAATATCGGAATCGGCAGATACTCAAACTAAAACGATCGGGATCGGATCGGGAGCAAAAAAACATAATCGGAACAACCCTAGTAATTACATTACATTCTGAAACAATATTCAATAGGCCACAATAATAAGTGATACCAGATGTATGTTGAATCGGCATCAGCTTTCGCTGTCAGATTGTGACACAACAAGGTAAAGTTATACCTAGCAAACAATGGCACACATCAAAGAACATAAATTTAGTAAGCAACACAAAGTTAGGATAGCAACGGACTAGCGCAACATTGAAAAATGATAATGGCAGTGGGAAATATGTATTTACTCTTTTCTGTAGCATTAAGTGTTCTCTATACAAAGATAAATCATTATTATTAAAATATGAAGGTAACTAGATTTTTCTTTTAAAAATGTGTACTGTATATATGACTAGTTTATGATTTTATTTCATCAAAATTTGCCACATTTATTTCTCCTGTCATCGTCACCTGATGTCGCAGACGGAAGAAATTCAGCATCTGGCAGGCCTCATAGGATCTCTTCAGTCGTCATCGCTGGACACCGCATCACTTGGGTCATCATATGACTCGACCCACTCGCTCTTGATTTTGGGAAACTGGGTGGTGACTGACTTGCGACGCTTTTTTCATCGTGTTGAGGGTTTCCGCCACCTAATTTCTTATGTTTGGCTTCCTGGAGAAAAAAAAAAACCACAGCAGCATGAAAATATTGGATGAATCCTAATTTTAATTTAATAATTTTTAATAATAATTTCTTGGTGATCAAGTAATAATGCCCCAGTCAAAGCAGCATCTAGTTGACGCTATTGTTCCCTCTTCAAATAGGCAGACCTTGATGTTGATGCTGTAGTACAATAGTCATTGTTTTATTGAGATGTATTTGGTACATTCGGGCCTGGCAGGTGGATTGTTTTATATACAGGCTTTATATTTACCCTGTGACAGGCCAAAAAACAACGAGCCAAGGACCTATTTGCTGCTGGGGACATTTGAATTTACACAATTCCTATTGATATAGTAATAAAATCGCATGAGTAGACGACCTGTCAGCAAACCTATCTACTTATGACAGGCCAACAACAACAAAATGTCGCACTTCAACAAACAGGCAGTAGGAGTCCCCTTCGTTTATCAAGAAAAGCCAGTAATGGTCTACTTACGCCTTTGTAAAACCAAAGTTGCATTATTGTAGGTTTTCAAAGCTGTCGTCGCTGAAATGATGAAAACAATGGTCAAAACGGTCAAAACTTTGCAGACGTTTTTTTGGACCTCTCATAGTCTCGAGTCATCCTGTGAGCAATTCATTGCTTCACATCGAGATGGCATGACGAATCTCGCGAGTAAAACCCAGAAAATGTTTGCAATATATGGCGAGGATAGCATCGTGCTATATTTCCGTGTTCAGAGTGATGGCGACGCTCCCAGGAAGTTACGTCATCAGGTAGCGGTTGGCAGGGCGGCGCGTCCCCCGTTGTCATGGTGTTGCTATGGCCATAACTCATAAATTACGCGGTCAGTTATTTATTTTTTATTTTTTTTATGTGACTTTTTGAGACAGCGAATGATGCATTTAATACAATTCAACCGAGTAAAACATTCAAGAACGAAATCCGAAAAGCTCTTCAGTTGCCCTTTAAAAAGGGTAACTGATCAATTAAGGTACTGAAATAATACCAGGTCAGTCTTAGCTAGCAGCAGGGAATTGGCAGCTAAACTGCTCACCGTTAGCTCCAGTAGCATTAGCAACAATTAATCGATTAACTTGAATATTCGATTATTTTTAAAAAATCGAATTAAATTTTGCTGCCTTGGGTATTCGTTTAGTGAAAGTGGCGTTGTAATGGTTTTTTTTGTAAATTTTTGCATTTAGTTTTATTGATTTGGGTGGATACACTGCCCTCTAGTCTGCTTCATTTCACGTGGCTTAATCCAGCTGCCCCCTGTTAAGACCAACATAAGCTAAGTTTTTGTTTGAGGTAATTTTTTTTTTTTAACGCATTCGTGATTTAGTTTATAGGTATATTTGGCCGTTTTTTGTTTTTTTTTGGGGGGGGGGTACATGTCTGAACCATTTGTTTAGCATTGTAAAAAAAAAAAAAAAAAAAAAAACGTTAGCATATTATAGCATTTAAGCTAGCGGACTTTAGCCTATTAATCTTTTGTTGTACACAGATCCTCATTTATTTATTTTTTTATACTGTTTGAGGCTCAGCTCAGGTATTTTAATTTTTAATGTTCCTTATCCAATTATTCGAACTAACTACTTCATCAATTAATCGACTACTAAAATAATCGGCAGCTGCAATGATTAATCGATTAACTCGAATATTCAATTATTTTTAAAAAATCGAATTAAATTGTGCTGCTTCGAGTATTCGTTTAGTTAAAGTGGCGTTGTAACGGTTTGTTTTGAAAGTGTTTGCATTTAGTCTTATTGATTTGGGTGGATACACTGCCCTCTAGTCTGCTTCATGTCACGTGGCTGAATCCAGCTGCTCCCCGTTAAGACCAACATAAGCTAAGTTATTATATTGTATTGTATTTATTTATTTATTCATTCATTTGTGGGAATACGTGTGTGGACCATTTGTTAAGGGCATTGTTAAAATTTAAAAAAAAACATGAGCATATTATAGCATTTTAGCTAGCGGATTTTAGCCTATTAATCTTTTGTTGTACACAGATCCTCATTTATTTATTTTTTTATACTGTTTGAGGCTCAGCTCAGGTATTTTAATTTTTTATGTTCCTTATCTGATTATTCGAACTAACTACTTCATCGATTAATCAACTACTAAAACAATCGATAGCTGCAGCCCTACTGGTAATGTTCATTGATTCAAAACTTCAAAACAAAAATTATATTGACATACACGTGTTAATCATCCCTTAACTATCCAGGAATGCAAAAAATAAACATGTCTTAAGACCACTCAACATTGTGTGTCTAAATAAAAAAAAAAATCAACTATAACCGAAAAAAATTCGTACTCAGGGATCAGCAAAAAAAAAGTTTAGTAAGTCTAAAAAATGTTAACAGCTTCCTACTTGTATTTTGCTGGTTAGCAAATTCACACAGTTTAATGTTAACTCTGTGGTCGGGCTTTTAGTAGCAAAATTAGCAGTGTGTTCCCCACCTCCACAACATTGATTTATTTTTACATTATTTACAGTGGCTGCTACTGCGAGTGGTCGAAAAAAAAATTCAAAGGGGGCGGAGGAGGTGGCATGTTGTCGACATGTTGCATTTTTGTGAGGGCTGTGAGTGCGTGTGTTGGGGGTTGTGGGGGCAAAGGGGTGTCAAGTCATCAGCCAATCAAAAGTGCGTTTGAGGGAAAAAAATGGACTGGTACATTCAGCAAGTCAAAAGATGGAAATGTAAGTCTGAACGTAATGGAAATCACTTAATAATGGTAGGGTCAATTCTATACTTACAACATTTGGGAAGGCATTCTAAATTAGCTATATAAAAGTTATTATATAATGCAAATAAGGTTGCTTAAAAGTTGGTGGGGACAATTTAAACATCCTGAAATGTTTGTAGTGTTATGTCCCTACCGTCCCTATGGAAACCTACGCCCTTGCAGGAGGAGCAGTGTGGTTTTCGTCCAGGCCGTGGAACAGTGGACCAGCTCCACACCCTCGGTAGGGTCCTCGAGGGTGCATGGGAGTTCGCCCAACCAGTCTACATGTGTTTTGTGGATCTGGAGAAGGCGTTCGTGCCTCGGAGAGTCCTGTTGGGGATGCTCCGGGAGTACGGGGTACCGAACCCCTTGGTAAGGACTGTTCAGTTCCTGTACGACCGGTGTCAGAGTTTGGTCCGCATTGCCGTCAGTAAGTCCAATTCATTCCCAGTGAGGGTTGGACTCCACCAAAGCTGCTCTTTGTCACCGATTCTGTTCACAATTTTTATGGACAGAATTTTTAGGGGCAGCCGAAGCATTTAGGGGATCCGGTTTGGTGACCTCAGCATTGCGTCTCTGCTTTTTGCAGATGATGTGGTCCTGTTGGCTTCATCAGGCCATGACCTTCAACCCTCACTGGAGCGGTTCGCAACTGAGTGTGAAGCAACAGGGATGAAGATCAGCGCCTCCAAATCCGAGACCATGGTCCTAAGTCGGATAAGGGTGGTGTGTCGTCTCCGGGAGGGGGATGAGATCCTGCCCCAAGTGGAGGAGTTCAAGTATCTTGGGGTCTTGTTCATAAGTGAAGGTGGGAGGGAGCGGGAGCTCAACGGGCGGATTGGTGCAGCATCTGCAGTAATGCGGACTCTGCACCGGTCCGTATAGTGGTGAAGAAGGAGCTGAGCCGAAAGGCGAAGCTCTCGATTTACCAGTCGATCTATGTTCCTACCCTCACCTATGGTCACGAGCTGTGGGTCATGACCGAAAGAACAAGATCCCGGATACAAACGGCCGAAATGAGTTTTCTCCGCAGGGTATCCGGGCTCTCCCTTAGAGATGGAGTGAGAAGCACAGTCATCCGGGAGGGACTCTGCGTCGAGCCGCTACTCCTCCACATTGAGAGGAGCCAGCTGAGGTGGCTCAGGAATCTGGTTCGGATGCCACATGGACGCCTCCCCGGACCGGTGTTCTGGGCAGGTCCCACCGGCGGAAGGGCCCCGGGGACGACCCAGGACACGCTGGAGAGACTACTATGTCTCTCGGCTGGCCTGGGAACGCCTTGGGATCCCACCGGAGGAGCTGGTTGAAGTGGCTGGGGAGAGGGAAGTCCGGACTTCCTTGCTAAAACTGCTGCCCCCACAACCCGACCTCGGAGCAAGCGAAAGATGATGGTATGGTATGGTAATTGTCATGACAGTGTCATGTCATAATTATGATTGTCTAATGACAGTCTTATGGCACCACTGACAAATAAAGTGTTGCCAAATACCATAACTAGCAATTAATGAAACAACTGGAACAGTAACTGAAGAAATAATTAGCACAGAACATGAATTTTGATTGTCATTTACATCTGTAGCGCTGCAATTCATGCTAGGAGACATGTTGGACAACAACAGTGTTGGTGGCAGTAGAGGTTGACTGATGGCCAAATGAAGCTTCTTGAAGCAATGAAGCTTTGCAGCCATTTGGTTCACAGCTTCATGGTGGTTCATTTGGTCTTATGACAGTCGTACGATGCTGCTGTCAAATAAAGTGTTACCTGTTAATATATTTTGATGTAAATATCCCATAATCCAGTGAAGACAGCTGTAGCTTATAGTCCGGTGCAGTATATCAATGAACAAATCGTTTTCGTGTCAAATTTGGTGGTTATAGTCAGGTGCGCCTTTCAGTGTGAAAATTACGGTAACTCAGCTAGCTGTTTAGTACTATAACTTTGAAAAATATCAATCAGATAGTGTCATGGTGCCCAAATTAGGGACCATAGTACTAAAAATGATACATGATCAGTTCAGATACTGAAATGTTACCAGCTCAGTCATGGGACGAGTGGCAGGTTTAGGCCTATTTCTTAGTTAGCAGCTGGGAACTGGAAGCAGAACTCGTCACAATGCAAAAACTCCCCCAAAAATGTTAGCATAGTTGCTAATTTTCTGGCCATATGAATCAGCGAGCTGTTCAGTAATGTAACTTTGAAGAAAAATCAATCATAGTGTGATGGTGTCCTACCTGACCAGTCAAACATTTTGTAATTAAGGACCATAGCACTAAAAATGGTACCTGATCAGTTCAGGTACTGGAATATTATGAGCTCACTCATGGGACTAGTGGCAGTTCTATGCGTTTTTTTAGCTAGCAGCTGGAAACCAATGTAGCATTTTGAGTTAATTTCAAAACTCCACAAAATATTAGCATGGTTGCTAATTTTCTGGCTACATGACTCAGCCAGTTGTTTAGTAGTGCAACAATGAGTAAAAATCAATCAGAAAGTATGAGATTATGTGATGCTGTTCTACCTAGCTATTCAAAGATTTTTTTAGGGCCGAAGTACTTAAAATGGTATCTGGTAATTTAAAGTACTGACTTTAGCACAGACAAGGGACCAGTGGCAGCTCTACGCCGTTTTCTTCGCTAGCAATTGGGAACTGGCAGCAAAATTGCTCACTATTAGCTACAGTAGCATCGTGGGAGAATGTAAAAACTCCCCGAAATATTAGCATGGTTGCTAATTTTCTGGCTACATGAGTCAGCAAGCTGTCTAGTAGTGTAACAATGAGAAAAATCAATCAGGAAGTAACCAAAGAGATGATGCGATGTCTTCCCTCCTGACCGCCCATCACGTCGCCTGTTTGACATTTTATGAAGCCGCGACAATCCTTTGGCCGCGCCACAATCGCAGGGTGAGGAAGCGGCAGAGTGGACACTATTCGATGGCAGTCCGAGGGTCTTTCTACATGGCGTGCGGCCTGTGCGTCAGCTCAGGCCTTCTGTGCATGGTCTTAGTGGTCCTCTGGAACTGGCGTTGGCGCGGCGGATTTGCCTGGGATGGAACCGAGGCCCAGTTCAACTGGCATCCTGTACTCATGACCGGCGGCATGCTGGTTCTTTATGGACTCGGTGAGTTGTTCAAAGTTGTAATTCCAGAATTGGTCAAAATTTTAGACAATTTTGACAATAATTCAAAATTTCCAAAATGTTCTTCAGTTTCGGGATGACCCAAAGAGCAACTGAAAGGTCGTAGCATTGTTGAAAAATTTTGACGGTAAATTAATTCTGCATAGCAACCAAAGTATAAACCAAAACCAAACTACTATTCATTCTTGACGCCTCTCCACTCCCATTGATGGCAATAGACGACAAAATGTATTGAAACTTCAAATGAAATAACTGGACTGTATATGATACAAGCGGTGTAGCTTGTTCAATCGTGTGATCAGAAATTAGACTCGATTACATCATTTTCAGAGGATTGGAATCTTGTATAAAGGATAATGTTTTTTAAATTAAGTATTCATTCAATGCTTCCCGTTGAATATGATGGACGTCCAACCCATTTTGACTGAGAGGCACCCAGGTTAAATTTGATTGGACGTCTATAACAGTCAATGGCAGTGAAACATGCCACTCAATTCCAGCCTTCCCAGTTGAAATGGATCTGGTGTCGATTACTGTCATTAATAGTAAAAGGATATTGCAAAATATTTAAAAAATACCGTAATTTTCGGACTATAAGGCGCACCTGACTATAAGCCGCCACCCACCAAATTTGACATGAAAATTGAATTTGTTCATAGATAAGCCATACTGGACTATAAGCCGCAGCTGTCATCTCTTTATTATGGGATATTTACACCAAAAGATATTACCCGGTAACACGTTATTTGACAGCGGCCAATAAGACTGTCATAACATCAAATGAACCACCATGAAGCTTTGAACCAATTGGCTGCAAAGCTTCATTTCGCCATCACTCTTCCCTTGGTGGAGACAGTCGACCTATGCTGCCACCTGCTGTCAACACTCTTGTCACCCAACATGCCTCCTAGCATGCATTGCAGCACTACAGATGTAAATAACAATCAAAAATCATATTCTGTGCTAATTATTTCTTCAGTTACTGTTCCAGTTGTTTCATTAATGACTAGTTATGGTATTTGGTAACACATGATTTGACAGTGGCGCTACAAGACTGTCATAAAATCATAATTATGACATGAAATTGCCATGAGCATTAATGAATATATAAATGACTGATTTCATTTTGTGTCATCCGGCAAATTATCTCACTTTTCAATCAATGGATGTAAAGATCCGAGCTGGACATGGAGTTAGTGACATAATTGATAATGTCATTAATGCCAATGCCAATCATAATTATGACTGTCTTATGATGCCGCTGTCAAAGAAAGTGTTACGAAATGTTGGGTCTAAAACACCTTCTTCAATTTAGCTGTTGACCCAGAGCGAGGTGACAAAAGGCAGGACACAAGGAGGTAGGAGTCAGAGAGTAGACTTTTACCAAACTGCAGTTTTGGGCAGAGTCGGAGAGCGCAACGTGCCAAATCGGAATCTCACCGAGGTCTCTCTCCGGACTCCCCGCGCTGCTGACTTTTATTGAGGGCTTGTTGCTGGGCGGAATATAGTTACAACACTGTTGTCCAACGTGGCAGTTTCGATCGGGCAAGTTCCTTATTCTAGTCATTGATTAAATTAACAGTCACACTCATTGATTAAATTAACAGTCACACTTTTCATTAAATTAACAGTCACACTCTTGAGCGAGCAAGATAACTTTGTTTTGAACACACATTTGCACTCGAAGTAGCTTGGTGGAAAAGTACTGAGACGTTGTGTGATGAATCAACATATGTGTGTGTATCTATTTATCAGCAGAATGTGAGCAATTGCCGGTAATAAAAATGTAAGCACATGATTATGGGCTAAAACTGTATTCTTCGTAATAGCTTGGGAGAGCAAACTTATACAACCCGCAGAGTATAATGGTCATACAATCAAGCATATCTTACACCTCATAACCCAAATAAGTCAACAAATAAGACGCACTAGACTATAAGCCGCAGGATTCAAAATGAAGGGAAAAAAGTAGCAGGTTATAGTCCGGAATTTACGGCAATAATACAGTAAATTAAAAATAAATAAATACAATATACTATTACCGATACTGTAATTGAACAATTTCCTACCTTGATTTCCATGTTGTCAGGTTTTTGAACCATGCATTAACAGTAGCATCTGTTTAAGTGACTAGCATAAATAGGGTAACAGTGAAACAGGTGGTTTAGCGGGTCATCCGTTGTTTGAAGGATTGAGGGTTCGAACCCAGCTACCACTTGTGCCCATTGTTGTTGTATCTTTGGGCAAGATACTTCAACATACTTACCTGTGAGAATGAGTGGTTGGTCATGGTGCAAACTGGCTGCCTCACTTTTGTCAAACTGCCCCAGGGCAGCTGTGGCTACAATATTAATTTGCCACTCGATGTGAGAACCTCCAGATACTTTATGATGCGATATGATTTGCGATACAAGGCTCCCGATAACGATGATCTCATAATATGACGATACATAGGTCAGTCAATCATTCTGCGATAGTCTACAAAAACAACGAATAAAACCAAAAAGAAGCTAGTTTCATTCTTTTCCTATGAATTGGAATGAGTTTATCACTAGTAAACGCCCAATCTAGTCTATGGCCGTCAGTGGCAATCAATGCCAGTTCATTTTGGGGTATTTCAAGTCATATCCTGTTGATTTTCGCTCACTTCCTTTTCCTTTGGGCCATTTTCAGCTCACTGGCTGTTTAATTTGGGTTACTGAATAAGAAGTGACTTGAGAATGTCCCCAAATAAATAGGAAGTGACTCAAAATCAACAGAAAATAATCTTTAAATTCTCTAAAATGGAAAGGAAGTGACCAGTAAATGTCCACAAGACTGGCTATTAATGCTCTAGTTTCAGTGCCATTGACGGTGTAAAATGAATGGGACGTCTAGCACCATAATTGGCAGCCAGTGAGCTAACATAGACACTATTCTTATAGAAGATTTTGGGAGTCACCTGTTGGTTCCTTTATATTTTAAACGGTGACACCTTTTTAAAACGATATATCGATTCTTGGCGGGAGCATCTCGATAAACTTTTGGGCTACAGAGTATCGCAATATATCACCTTTTTGATATATTGTCACAATCTTAGTATGGAGTGAAAAAATTATGCAATGTTAAGTGTCTTTGGGTGTGAAAAAAAGCACTGTAAAAATCCAAGGTATTGTTACTATTATTATAGCGCTATCTAGTGTTGAAGCTGAGAAGTGCAACAGAATGTGGGTTGAACTCGGGGTTCTTCTGCGGACCGGATTTAATTATATTTACCGATATTTTCGGACTGTAAGGCGCACCTGACTGTAAGCCGCCCCCACCAAATTTAACACGAAAATTTGATTCATAGATAACCCACACTGGAATATAAGTCGCAGCTGTATATTGAGATATTTACACCAAAACATATTAACCGGTAACACTTTATTTGACAGCGGCGTCATAAGATTGTCAAAACACCAAATGAACCACCATGAAGCTTTGAATCAATTTGCTGCAAAGCTTTATTGCTTCAAGAAGCTTCATTTGGCCATGACTGACAGTCAACCTCTGCTGCCGCCTGCTGTCAACATATAATGTTCTCCGACATGCCTCCTAGCATGCATTGCAGCGCTAAAGATGTTAATTACAATCAAAATTCATGTTCTGTGCTAATGATTTCTTCAGTTACTGTTCTAGTTGTTTCATAAATTGCAAGTTATGGTATTTGGTAAAACCTTATTTGACAATTTACATCAAAACGTATTAACTGGTAACACTTTATTTGACGGCGGCATCATAACACTGTCATAACACCAAATGAACCACCATGAAGCTTTGAACCAATTCGCTGCAAAGCTTCATTGCTTCATTTGGCTATCACTGCTCCCTTGGGGTAGACAGTCAAACCTCTGTTGCCACCCGCTGTCAACACTGTGATCATCCAACATGCCTCCTAGCATGCATTGCAGCGCTACAGATGTAAATTGCAATCAAAATTCATGTTTTGTGCCAATCATTTCCTCGGTTACTGTTCTAGTTGTTTCATAAATTCCTAATGATGGTATTTGGTAAAACTTTATTTGACAGTGGCGCCATAAGACTGTCATAAGACCATCATAACTATAACATGACACTGCTATGAGCATTAATGAATGCTTATGACAGGTGTCATTTTGCATCATCCGGCAAATTATCTCACTTTTAAATGGATGTAAACGATCCGAGCTGGACATAAATGGAGTTAGTGACATAATTTGCCGGATGACACTAAATGACAACCGTCATATACGTTTATTAATGCCCATGATAGTGTCATTTCATAATTATGACGGTCTTTTAGTAGTCTTACGACACTACTGTCAAATAAATTGTTACCTATTAACCCAAATAAATCAACAAATAAGCCCCACTATACCTGGACTATAAGCCGCAGGATTCAAAATGAGGGAAAAAGTAGCAGCTTATAGTCTAAAAATTACAGTAATCATTTGCTGCCAGCCACTAAAAACTGGACTCCTTCTTCTTTTTTTCAGCTGCCGTCCTGTTCCGTGTGCCTTGGGGGTGGTCTCAAGACAAGAAAGCGTGGAAGCTTGTCCATGCAGGACTGATGCTGGCTGCCTTGCTGCTAGCCGTGGTCGGCCTGCACGCCGCCTTCCATGTGCACAGCACCCTTAATATACCCTCCATGTATTCCCTGCACAGCTGGGTAGGAATGTGCGCCGTGTTGACCTTCGCCTGGCAGGTAGGAAAGTGCCGCCTGGACAAATGGACCTTTTGAAGTCTTTAACGTGGGTTTAATCCGCAGTGGTTCCTGGGCCTGGTCAGTTTCTTGATGCCTTGTTCTGCTCCTGTGCTGGGCCACGCCATGTTGGGCTTCCACGTGTGGACAGGGCAAACGGTGCTAATGCTCACCCTGGCCGCCTGTATCAGCGGAATCAACGAACAGCTTTTTTTCGCCCTGTGAGACTCTCAGTAAAGTTTTTTAACCTCCATAAGGGTTCTGCAACACTACAACAGAGTATACAGACACACACACAAAAAAAAAAAATTCAAACACCTACGAAAACATTCAGATTTTAATTTCTTCACATTACGACAATAAAATCATACCTCATAAATTACAAGATTAAAGTCATAACATTACGAGAAAAAAGTACTGTCACAAGGTTAAAGTCGTAATGTTTCGTAATATTACCAGAATTTTTTTGTAATAAAAATAATGATAATACATTTTCAGTAGGGATGTTCCGATCATGTTTTTTTGCTCCCGATCCGATCCCGATCGTTTTAGTTTGAGTACCTGCCGATCCCGATATTTCCCGATCCGATTGCTTTTTTTTTTTGCCCCCGATTCAATTCCAATCATTCCCGGTAAATTTTCCCGATCATATACATTTTGGCAATTCATTAAGAAAAAAATGAATAAAACTCGGAAGAATATATACATTCAACATACAGTATATAACTACTGTATTTGTTTATCATGACAATAAATCCTCAAGATGGCATTTACATTATTAACATTCTTTCTGTGAGAGGGATCCACGGATAGAAAGACTTGTAATTCTTAAAGGATAAATGTGACTTTGTAAATTGTGACTAAATATTGCCATCTAGTGTATTTGTTGAGCTTTCAGTAAATGATACTGTAGCCATTTAACTTCTGCCCAAATGCATGATGGGAAGTGCAACCATGACTGTGCATCGTGGAACCAATTGATATATCTTCTCTGCGTTAGGAAATAACATAGGGTGTTAAGAAAAAGATCAACTACTACCTTGCTTCCCACGATTATTCTAATCGTTGGGAGAGGGACTGTAAGGCTTTAGCTGTTTAAAAAAAGTCTCCAAAGGGTGCCAAAATTCACTCTGCTCATTTTACGCTGCCTTTTAGCTCTATATAGTGCATGGGTAAAACGACGCCATTATAGATTGAACGCGACAATGCGTGAGTGGGTCGTGCAGCGCATGCGTTAATTGCGTTAAATATTTTAACGTGATACATTTAAAAAAAAAAAAAAAATTACCGCCGTTAACGGGATAAATTTGATAACCCTACCTTAAGCCTAAACTAAAGACTGGATGAGTGTAACATATTATGTCTGTAACATTAAATACAATTAGAAAACGATTTAATTTAAAAATATATATATATTGAAAAAAAGGCATGTCCGATAATTTTTTGCCGATTCCGATACTTTGAAAATGAAGTGATCTCTAATTTTCAGTAATATTATGACTAGGAAAAAAAAGTAATATTATGACATTAAAGTATTTATTTTACGTATCTTTTGGGAATATGTAAGGATGCTATGCGGCGAGTTTAGCTAAATTAGCGACTATGTACTTAAAGTAGTAGTTGTTCTCTTTTTTTTCACAGATTGTTTAGTTGGAAAATCATGAAGTTGTTACATTTATCATTATTAAAGCATCCAGTGGGAAATCACAATACAATTAGCCATAATATGGGTAGTCCACAACCGCATACATCGATATCGGATGACTGGAGTTCAGGATATTGGTTAAAAAGTCATTATACTGTAGGACAACTCTAATAATGCATAATATTGTATGCAATAATTGCTCTGGTGAAAATCATAATGCTGTTGCCAGAAAGTGGCAATATCAAAGTTTAATTAATTGTGTCAGGTTATCAAGAATTATTCAGTTAATAAATCCACAGGTATGGATTACACTGCTGGTCAAAAGTATTGGCACCCCTGCAATTCTGTCAGATAATACTCAATTTCTCCCAGAAAATAATTGCAATTACAAATGCTTTGGTAGTAATATCTTAATTTATTTTGCTTGCAATGAAAAAACACAAAAGAGAATGAAAAAAAAAATAAAATCATTATCATTTTACACAAAACTCCAAAAATGGGCCGGACAAAAGTATTAGCACTCTCAGCCTAATACTTGGTAGCACAAACTTTAGACAAAATAACTGCGATCAACTGCTTTCGGTATCAATCAACGAGTTTCTTACAATGCTCTGCTGGAATTTTAGACCATTCTTCTTTGGCCAACTGCTCCAGGTCTCTGAGATTTGAAGGGTGCCTTCTCCAAACTGCCATTTTCAGATCACTCCACAAAAAGCCTGAACGATATATCGTTTAAACATTGCCATCGCAACACAAGCACGTGCATAGTTTTAATAAAAATGTTTAATCCATATACGCCTTGCTTTCTACTCTGCGCACAGCCTCACACCCTCCCTCTCCCAGCCCTTTGTTCCTCTCAGTCACTGCGCCACTTGCTTATTAAAGTTAACGATGGCTTTGATCTGGCCAAAGAAGCAGACTTCACAGGGGCATCTGTCAATCATAGTTTAACTTGTTAAACAGTTTCTGCAAGGAAGCCGCGCTGGAATGAATGTGTGTGTGTGTGGAGACGTTGGAGACATATAAATGCCAGAAGTGATCATGAGGAGTTTGAAATTTCTACATGTCACTCCAACAGTCACAGCTAAGGTAGATAAACAGAAGTATTTAATAAAGCCAAGCATTTATCTACTACAGTACTTTATTCTTGTTAAAAAATGATTTGGTTGGACAGTTATGTTTAAAACTGATCATCATTTTGACATATGAAGTGCTTAAAAACCGTTTTATATACATTTGTTAAATCACTTTAGGGAAAAAGTGAGAAAAAACATGTCTTATATTCATCTCTTTCCAATGCTAAATCTGAATGAATACATTGAGCACAAAAAACACACACACAAAAAAGATTTGGGGGGGGGTGCGCTACTTTGCGGTTTTTCACTTATCGCGGCGGGTTCTGGTCCCCATTAACCGCAAAAAAACGAGGGATCACTGTACACTATGGTGATAGTGAGTCATCCAAAGTCTTTCCAAATAGCTATTCAAGTCATCAAGTGAAAATTTATTTGAAAAAAATATATATAATTTTTTAAAATATCGCAATATAATATCGCAATATATCGCAAACCCCAAAATGGCAACAATAGTTTTTTCCAATATCGTTCAGGCCTACTCCACAGGTGTCCTATGGGATTCTGGACTCATTGCTGGCCACTTTAAAAGTCTCTCGTGCTTTCTCTCAAACCATTTTCTAGTGCTTTTTGAAGTGTGTTTTGGGTCAGTGTCCTGCTGGAAGACCCATCACCTCTGAGGGAGACCCAGCTTTCTCACACTGGGTCCTACATTATGCTGCAAAATTTGTTGGTAGTCTTCAGACTTCATAATACCATGCACACGGTCAACCAGTCCAGTGGCAGAGGCAGCAAAGCAACCCCAAAACATCAGGGAACCTCCGCCATGTTTAACTGTGGGAACCGTGTTCTTTTCTTTGAAGGCCTCGTTTTTTCCCTGTAAACTATGTTGATGCCTTTTTCCAAAAAAGATCTACTTTTGTCTCATCTGAACAGAGAACATTCTTCCAAAACGTTTTTGGCTTTCTCGGGTAGTCAGAAATGGGGTATTCTGGGTATTCTACCATAGAGTCCCTTTTCATTCAAACGCCGACGGATTGTACGGGTTGACACTGTTGTTCCCTCGGACTGCAGGACAGCTTGAACTTGTTTGGATGTTAGTCGAGGTTCTTTGTCCACACTAATTATTTCTTCAGTTGCTATTCCTGTTGTTTCGTTAATTGCTAGTTATGGTATTTGGTAACACTTAATTTGACAGTAGTACCATAATACAGTCATTAGACAATCATTATTATGACATGACACTGTCATAAGCATTAATGAATGCTTATAACAGATGTAATTTTATGTCATCTGGAAAATTATCTCACTTTTGAATGGGTGTAAAAGATCCAAGCTGGACATAAATAGAGTTGGTGACATAATTTGCCGGATGACACTTAATGACATCTGTTATAAGCATTCATTAATGCTCATGACAGTATCATGTCATAATTATGAATGCCTTATGACTGTCTTATGACGCCACTGTCAAATTAAGCGTTACCTTTTAACCCAAATAAGCCGCACTGGACTATAAGTCGCAGGATTCAAAATGAGGGGGAAAAGTAGCGGCCTATAGTGTGAAAATTACGGTGTCCGTCCGTCCGTCTACTCAGCTCACATTCTGCCTTTTTTCTGCCATTGTTAGTGACGGTGTACAGGCCAGCGCTTACAGCTCACTGCCTGCGGAGGCGCTATTTGGCAACACATTGGGCATCCTGATCCTGGTGTTTAGTACTGTGGTCTTCGGAATTCTGTCCAAGGCCAACTGGCGCCGACCTGCCGCCAACACAAACGAAGAAGCTACTCCGGTGAGGACCACTTGTTAAAAATCACAAGTCAACGCAGATTATTCATGTTTGTTTTTGTTTTCATTCCAGATTTTGCTGAGAGAAGAAGCGAGTTAAGAGACTGCAACATAGACAACATAAATGTTCATTGTATTGAAAATGTTACATTCAATAAGAATGTATGATTTATTTGTTAAGCTTTGTGATTCCTGCTTTAATAAACAACTCATTTCTGCTAAATGACTTTTTTTTTTTTTTTTGGGATAATAACCCTAACTTATTTAAAATCGGCTGCCATTGACGACGCTAGAACTTAGGGTCCTGGTTTGCGGGCGTGAAGTGGGCATGGTTGGGCGAGAGGATGGTCAAAAAGGTAAAAGGATGCGTGGATTAAATTTACACTTCCACATCTCTGCATATTCCCTCTCACCTCTACAACAAGCAGGGTTGTCAACAGACTTGCATTGGCCCGGGGACAAAAGACCATTATAGGGCCCCCCCGCCCCCCACCCCTGCCATGGGCTTTAACGCTTCGCAATCAATGACAGTGTGAATTTTCAAACTATTTAATTTGAGATGGACCGTTAAATTTAACAGACCGTAATGTGATGTTAAACAATATAAACAATTTCCATCTATTATCCCATGTAGGCTACAAACTCTGGCACCTTGATTTCCGAATGACATGCAAAATTTTCATCTGAAAAAAGTACTTTGGACCACTGAGCAACAGTCCAGTGCTGCTTCTCTGTAGCCCAGGTCAGGCGCTTCTGCCGCTGTTTCAGGTTCAAAAGTGGTTTGACCACCTGTAGCCCATTTCCAGCACACGCCTGTGCACGGTAGCTCTGGATGTTTCTACTCCAGACTCTGTCCACTGTTTCTGCAGGTCCCCCAAGGTCTGGAATCGGCCCTTCCCCACAATCTTTCTCAGGGTGCGGTCACCTCTTCTGGTTGTGCGTTTCCTGCCACAATTTTTCCTTCCCATAGTGCCTTGATACAGCACTCTGGGAAGTGCCTATTTGCTCAGAAATTTCTTTCTGTGTCTTAGCCTCTTGCTTGAGGGTGTCAATGATGGCCTTCTGGACAGCAGTCAGGTCGGCAGTTCTGCCCATGATTGTGGTTTTGAGTAATGAACCAGGCTGGGAGTTTTTAAAAGCCTCAGGAATCTCTCGCAGGGGTTTTTGAGTTAATTCGTTGATTCAAATGATTAGGTTAGTAGCTTCTTTAGGGTAGCTTTTCATGACATGCTAATTTTTTGGGATAGGGATTTTTTGTTTTTTCTTGACTTTTTTGCCAAAATCATCAATATTAAAACAATAATAGGCTTGAACTACTTCAGTTGTGTGTAATGAATCTAAAATATATGAAAGTCTAATGTTTATCAGTACATTACAGAAAATAATGAACTTTATCACAATATGCTAATTTTTTTAGAAGGAGTAGTATTATTTTTCACTGCCAAGTAAAGATGTCCGATCACGCCATTTTCAAATATCGGAATCGGCAAAAAAATATCGGACATGCATTTTTTAAGTATATATATTTTTTAATTAAATCGTTTTCTAATTGTATTAATGTTACAGACAAAATGTCTTACACTCATCCAGAGTCTTTAGTTTTGGCTTAAAGTAGGTTTATCAAATTTATTGCGTTAACTGCGGTAATATTTAAAAAATTAATCATGTTAAACTATTTAACGCAATCAACGCATGCGCTGCACGACCCACTCACGCAATGTCGTATATATAATGTATATATTTATTAGGGCTGTCAAAATTATCGCGTTAATGGGCGGTAATTCATTTTTAAAAATTAATCACGTTAAAATATTTGACGCAATTATCGCACATGTCCCGCTCAGACAGATTTACATGTCAGTAGAGTGAAATGCCCCCTGGCTCCCCCTTAAAATCTGCTTATGATTCTTATATCAAGGGCACTTTACCCTCAAGTGGTTTAGCATTTAGGCACCTCATAAATTTAACAGCAGTCAACTTGTGATAGCGAATTGGATGCTTTATTGAGGTGGAAAAAAAAAAAATAAAAGTCTTCATGGATCAGATGATAATGATGCTAACTGCATGCGTTTGTGTGACCTTTTCAAAGGGCGAGTCACTGGAATTTATCGTAGCTTTATTAAAAGAATGCAGAGCTGTAACAGAGGATGTTTATTTCTACGGCACATACATGACCGAATAACGCAAATACATAAAATAGTGTGGTTAACGACGAAATAAAAACAAACAGTGATTGACTGTGGTCTATCACAGCAAGCTGACTATGGCTTAGCTACGCAGTGTGACAAATTAACTCATCGGCAGCCATTGACGGCGCTAGACTTCCGATTCATTTTGACTGGGAATGAACGTTCGGACATCTAGCGCCGTCAAAGGCAAATGTTAAAACATGTAATATTCAGAAGCAAAATAAAAACACACACAAACATCATGTTTATCTTTGTACACATTCCTTCATAGTAAATCAACCACTGGAATAAAGCCCATAACCGACACGTTTAATTAGCTCGTATACGTTAGCCGCGCTCGCTAAATGAGTCACTTTTAGCGTGTTGAACATGTAGGATTTTTCTTCCGGCGTTCACTCTTTTCTGCTGTTAAAGACACTATTTTTATATCGTTATACAATCCCGATACATTCTTGTGGTTACAATTGACTTTGCTTTTGCAACGGGTGCTTCTTATTAGGCATGCATTTCAAAGAGGTCAGCACAGTGGACAAAAAAAATATGAGGCAACGCACCCTAATCCCAAATTATGTTTATACACTGTATACAAAATCGGCACACGCTAAAGGAAGATTAAAGGTTAAGAAGCCAGCAGTGGTGTTAAAATAAGTGTTGCACCGATACTAGTATTGGAAGCGGCCCCGATTCGGCAATAAAATGCAGGCATCGGGACTAGGGGTGTGACAAAATATCAAAATGGTGATATATTGTGATACGTTGCATCCCAAAAGGTTATCGATATGCTCCTGTCAAGAATCGAGATATCGTTTTATGAAGGCTGCCAGTGACTGTGCTCGACGCCCAATCCATTTAGACTGGTAATTAGTGCTGCAACGATTAATCGATTAACTCGAGTATTCGATTAGAAAAAAAGATTCCAATTAAATTTGGCTGCTTCGAGTATTCGTTTAATTAAAGTTGCGTTGTAATGGTTTGTTCTGAAAGTGTTTGCATTTAGTTTTAATGATTTGGGTGGATACACGGCCCTCTAGTCTACCTCCTCACATGGCTGAATCCATCTGCTCCCTGTTAAGACCAACATAAGTTTTTGTTTGAGCTAATGCATTTTTTAATGCATTCGTAATTTAGTTAATTGGTATTTTTAGAAATTTTTGTCGGAATATGTGTCTGAACCATTCGTTAAGAGTATTGTAAAAAAAAACATTAGCATTTTATAGCATTTAAACTAGCGGATTTTTGCTATGTAAGTTTGCCAACTGTTTTTGTTGTACATAGATCCTCTTATATGTACCGTTTGAGGCTCAGCTCAAGTATTTTAATTTTTTATGGTCCTTATCCGATTACTCGAACTAAATAGCTAATCGATTAAACGACTACTAAAATAATGGATAGCTGCAGCCCCACTGGTAACGTTCGTTGATTCAAAACCAGAGCATTCACAGTCATTCGACTTACGGGGCAATAACAGGCTGCTGTTCATTTTAGGGCATTTCCAGGTCATTTCCTGTTGAGTTTGAGTCACTGCATATTCATTTGGGTGATTCCCAGGTCACTTTCTGTTCTGTAACTCAAAATAAACAGGAGGTGACCCATAAAATACTCCAAAATCAACAATGGCCCAAAATTAATTATTGGCCCAAATATAAGACGGTGTTTTTTTGCATTGAAATAAGACTGAAAAAGTGGGGGTCGTCTTATATTCGCGGTCTAGACGTTATACCCATTCACGACGCCAGATATCATTGAAGCGATGTTCCGTCATGACAGATCTCAGCTACTTTCAAGTTTAACTAGTTTGCATTATTTTATTGCAATGTTTTTCCTTATTCAGATGTTTCAAGACTGTTACAGTTAGACCTCACTTTGATGGTTAATGCAGTTATTGCAATTTTGTCGTTTTATCACAATAGATTTGTTTATTTACATTTCAAAAACCAGAAGCCATTCATTTACGAATGTGATTGCACTTAAGTTTACATATTTAAATGTTCAGATATTAAGATTTAAATGAGGCAAAATAACATGCTTTTTCTCTCAAATATTTTGTTATAATTATAGGTTTCAGATGTACTGTAATTATTTTCTGTATAAAAATTAATTTGGTGTTCAAAAAGTCTTTTTTCAAACTTGAGTCTTGAAAAAGAGGGGGTCGTCTTATAATCAGGGCCGTCTTATATTCGAGCCAATACGGTATGTCCATTTATTGCAAAATGGACCCGAAATGGTGCTATTTGTTTATGCTACATTTTGTCTTGTTTGTGCTGTAAAAAACGTTTGTTTGTTGTGATATCGTTTTAGAGATATTCATTTCGAGTGATGAAGTCAATTACAGACCCTCCGTCGCGGCTGAGGGAGCGTACCAACCCTCCCAATTACAGGGGCACTTCCTAGCAAATAACGTAAACGTAGCACAAACGAATAGCACCCCTTCGGGTACATTTTCCAGTAAATAGGGGGCTGCATCATCACTTGGAATCAATATTTCATTTATTTGTGCTACGTTTGCTCTATTTGTTGAGAAATTCATTTTTGAGAGAGTTAGTACGCTCTGTCAGCTGCGGGAGTAGGATACGGAAAAGCTTCGAGTGCCGTAATAACTCAAAATTAATATCTCAATATCTATAAAATAGGGCTGTCAAAATTATCGCATTAACGGGCGTTAATTTTTTAAATTAATCACATTAAAATATTTGACGCAATTAACGCTCTGACAGATTTAAATGACAGTACAGTGAACTGCTTGTTAATTGTGTTTTATGGAGTTTTGCCGCCCTCCGCTGGCGCTTGGGTGCGACTGATTTTATAGGCTTCAGCACCCATGATCATTGCATAAGTAATTATTGACATCAACAATGGCGGGCTACTAGTTTATTTTTTGATTGAAAATTTTACAAATTTTATTAAAACGAAAACATTAAGAGGGGTTTTCATATAAAATTTGTATAACTTGTACTAACATTTTTCTTTTAAGAACTACAAGTCTTTCTATCCATGGATCGCTTTAACAGAATGTTAATAATGTTAATGCCATCTTGATTTATTGTTATAATAAACAAATAGTCCTTATGTACTGTATTTTGAATGTATATATCCATCTTGTCTTATCTTTCCATTCCAACAATAATTTACAGAAAAATATGGCATATTTTATAGATGGTTTGAATTGCGATTATTTACGATTAATTAAGCTGTAATTAACTCGATTAAACATTTTAATCATTTGACAGCCCTACTATAAAATGACAGCAGCACAAACGAAAATGTTTACAGCACAAAACTAGCAGAAACAATTGACAACATTTTTAGCCATTTTTTAAAATCAAAATAGGAGGCGGGTTGACCTCAGATGGACCTATAAAAGAATTGTTAATACCTCAAAAAAGATAGCAGCACATACAAAAGAAATTTCAGTACAAAGCTAGCACAAACGCATGACATAAATTTTCTAAAAACTTGCATCTGATGTGGGGCCAACTTCACGGAGGTTGACATTGCTATAAAGATGCTAGCTTTGTTAGGAGAAAACTTGGAAAAGTATGCTAGGGAACTTCTGTAGTCAGCTAGCAAACGTGATTAGCACATGAGCTAAGCTAATGTACTAATAAACTCAATATGAGAAGTTTGTATTAGTCTATTTTATTTCGTGTTTCAGAAAGCTATTTAAGCAGTGTAACGATTTTGTATGTTTTCCAAAAATGTATTGGTACGGAGCCAAAAAATGGTATCGGTGCAACACGCATTAAAATAGAAAAACAAAGGGTTAAAGCGTGAGGAAGCTCCTATTTAAGATTCAGGCTTCTTTTTGTTCTTTTTCAAGAAGGAAGGAGTACGGAACTTCTTTTTCTTTTTGGAGGGAGACTTGGTTGGAGACTCGTCGCCTTCCGCGTCTGCGGCAGCGGCTTCCTCGCCGTCGTCGGCGGGTTCCGCGGCAGCAGGGGCGGAGACGGCTTCAGAGTCCTCGACTGGAAGCGCCGGGGCGTCGGACGGGTCGTCTGGGGTTAAGTCGGGCAGGGTCTGTTTCAAGGTGGCGGCGTCGCTGTCGTCCTTAAACGTGGGCTCCGGCAAGGTCTCTGTCGGGGTGCAGAGCGGTGACAATTATTGACAGGAAGGTGGCGCTTTTGCGGTCACGCGCAACAAAGCTGCTGGAAGACAAGCCCCTTTTGCATTCCCTGAAAAAGCCAACTGTTGCCCAGTTGAGTAAATACCATAAATCCGCACAGCAGAAAAAAAAATAAAAAATCTAGTACTGTATACGTTTGTCAATTAGTTTTACCTTCATTTAAACAGCAAAATCTTAACAAGTGCCATTCCTTTGATCATTTCCACCCTGTGTATATAGACAAGAAAATATATATTATATTCTGCTATAAGTGCTTTAAGTAAAGCAAAACCAACCACGCCACTAAGGTCACCACACTACACGGCAACAATCTTAAAGGGGAAGTTCACAATATTTCACATTAGGCTTAATCTTCGCTCTAGCGGGGGTTTAATTAGTCGGGGTTGATTTCAATAAATTCTTTGCAGTTTGTCAGTTATTTGTTAGTTTCAGGGCTCCAGAGTGGCTATAGAGTCAATGGTGCCATCTTAGCATGCCAATAAAAAACGATATTAACAGATCTAACGTCAAATATATTCAAAATGCAGATCATTGTTCAAAATACCCATGCAACCAAAACAATGTCACACCAAACTGCTGTCATTCATTTTATTCTGCAGGACTATTTCTTTTAAGATACGTAATGCAACCACAATAGACAGGACTGCTTCGGACCCTCGTGCTCAGTCTTGCAGGGGAGTCTATTTCATTCCCACAAAAATAAATCAGTGAAAAAAATGATGTGTTAGACAGCCTGTACCCTGCAGAGCTGCTGGATTACAAAACTTGCAGTTCACACTAGAATTATTGACATGCAATGTAAAGTTTTAATAACTTTATCCTGAAAACATAGCCAACACTATTGACTGCATGGGTCATTAGTGATTCTCATGTGTATATATGTTGTTTTTTTATTGGTATGCTAAGCAGGGATCATTGACTTGCGCTAGCTTAGCCACTCTGGAGCCCTGAAACTAACAAATAACTAACAAATTGCACGGAATTTGCTGAAATCAACTCCACCGACTAACTAATCTGCCGCTAACGTGAAGGTTAAGCTTTATTTAAAAAATTCTGAACTTCCCCTTGAACCTCCTGAGACCAACAACTCAAAACGAATCCCTCAAGCCAAACAGAAATGATTATAGTCACAGTGTATCTTATAGGAAGTTTTAAAATGAATGAGTGTTGTTTTCGTCAACATTGACTAACGAAAATATTACGTCAGCGAACATTTTTTTCATGACGACGTCACGATGACGAGCTAAAAACGTTGCTTGAGCGACTAGAACAGAACAAGTGACCCAAATGCCAATTTTCATCTAAAGAGTAGATATTGAGACGAAAATGCAACGTATGTTTGCAACCCGTGGCATTTTCATATATTGTATGTGGAGTAGAGCCGGGCGGTATACCGAAAATTTACCATTACCGAAATTCTTCACGATGACCAACGTAATTTTGACAATGTCAGTAATTTCTGAAATTTAATAAACAAGAAAATATTGTCTTTCCATCCCGCTCTGTATTGTTCGGCTATGTTCATTCCCCTTTAAGAAAGCAGTCAGTGTGCTTACGTATGAAGTCATGTGGTTATCAGGAAATCAAACAAACAGATACCCGCTAGGCTAACGCTAGCAACTAACGCTACGAGCAAATGTGATTGAGTCTGCTTTAAGGGAGCTTCGCCAAACTTTCACCCAACATTAAGTAGACTCTTGGCGGGCTCCAGACGGGCTTTCCCCCGCTTTCCTCCCTGGTTCTCACGATTTCAGGAGAGGGTGCTTTCAGTGCTTTCTACTGGTAGCCAGGCCACAGGCTAACACTACAAAACAATTTGATGGAGTCGGATAGCGGCTCTAACCTTGTCGAAACAGCTGAAATTAATGAGTGGATTGGGCACGGACTGCATCTAGCAATTAGTATGTTATTTTGTGTATGTGTGTGTGTGATTTCTTTGATAGCTATTATGATGGTAAAGCATTCTTCATAAATTATAATCCAACAGTGAAGGCTATAATATGACCGTTTAATGGCCACAGCTATTTTTCTGTAGGTGTTTGCTTTATTCTGTGTCATTACTGCCATCATAAAATCTTAAATGTTTCATTAGCATAAGCGCAATAGAGGGGTGCATGTGTGCGTGCATTGATTAAAAAATGCTCTGGAAAAAAAAAGCTGAAACCTTGAAGTAAACACTTGTGTGGCGTAATTATGTCACAGCAGTCATTAACAACAAGTTGTTTGTTTGAAGTGTACTATTCAACCTGTAACTCATTTGTGTTACAATGACATGTTTGCAAAGTCGTCGTCTTGATTTTTATTATGTTTTACATTGTTCAAGTCATACAAGCTGTTATAAATTGTTATACTTGAATTCTTATTGTTTACAAGAAATTTGTATATAATTAATGTTTAGACTGCTTATACAAATGTTAAATATGTTAAATTGAAAGCTGGTAAATAAATCAAAGAGAAACAGTTAATTTGTATTTCATGCATCGATTCAGATTTTCGAATTATAAAACAGTCCGCTTGCGCGAATTTATCGTCATTTATTGTAATCGAGGTAAATCTGCTCAATTTACAGTGATATGTACTTAAGGCCATATCGCCCATCTCTAACTTGGAGTACGTCAGCTTGCATCGTAGCTGTGTTTGGGTTGTGTCACTCATGTGAGATTGACCACGCCTCTCCCTCGCTCTCTCCTCAACAGAGTTTAGGATGTGTCTAAAGCTAGGCTGCGCTCCATCTTGCTTGTTTGGAAAAAACGCATGGTAAGATTTGTTTTCTTAACTTGACAAGAGAGAAAATGCAATGCTGCTTTAGCCTTTAAAAGTCTGTACTGAGTCATCACCAGATGTTAAATGTAACTCCTAGCATTAGCGTAGCATTCACATTAGCTTCAGTTGGCGAGCGTCCTGTTAAAACACTGGCCAGTTTAAAGCAGAGCCACATGGCTTTTCTGGTCAGTAAATCTAGAGAGCCAGTTGGCAAAATGGCATTTAGCTATTAGACCACTTTAGCTGTTTGTTTGGTAAATGAGCTATTACTGGGAAATAGACTCTTAAGAATAGCAACAAAAAAAATCCCAGACTTCCCAGTGTTAACGCTCAGATATTTTACATACACTGCTTCAGGTGGATTTAATTGCTGCTTTTCCTTTGTGTGTATTATCATCACAAAGTTGGCGTTGTCCTTGTAGATGCTACACTCGTCTGTCTGCGTTCATTCGAAATTGTTGGAAACCTTTATTTATATTTGGACAAAAACTTTTGAAATTTACAGACGAAAATATTTTGAGTAACTGTCAACTAAAACTAGACGAAACGTGGATGAGACTCCGTCGACTAAAACTAGATGATGACCAACACGTTTTGAAATGACTAAAATATGACAAAGACTCGCCCAAAAGACAACAAAAATTCCAAGGGCTGCCAAAAACAACACTGACTTTAATGATTAAAATGGTCGCAGGAGGATAATTCATTCTAATATTAGCCAAACAAATTGGTAAGCTCACGCAGCTACCAAAAAACACCACTTTAACGTTAGTCTTAAATGTAAACTGTTCACAACGCAACTATCATCATTCCTCCCCTCCAGACTCGCACACATATACATTTCACAAAATGCCAACGGCTGGCCTTGAAGCAGCGTTTAAAAGGACAACGACATAAAAAGTCAACAGCGGGAAGCAACATACACACTCAAAAAAGGCACTTGTGTACCTGTTGAAGGAGACATCTGTAACATAAAAAATGAAATAAAAAAATTCAGATTCCACCCGGATTTGAGAAAATATGGTTAATCTGTGACGGTGGGTCGTTGCTTAGCTAGCAAGGTTAGCTAATAACGAAAAGGTGGCTGGTGAGGGTTACTTCAGGAGCTATTACTTTTTTATATTACTCAATGTGCCAGGTCAATTTTTGGCGATATTGCTTATATTAGTGGTTCTTAACTTTGCTGAAGGTTTAAAATGCGCATTCACTGAACCCTTTGGAATTAGATAACAAAGCAATTTTTCTAAATTCAAAACCAATGTAGCTAAGCTAGCAAGCTAATATCTATAGGGTATCTGCAGGTTTCAACAGGCCAAATTTAAGACTTTTGAAGACCATGTTGAATAGAGTTTAAATGGTAAATGGTGTTATACTTATATAGCACTTTTCCACTTTTCAAGGAGACCCTTTCCATATCAATACCGCCAAAATAACGTAAAAAAAGATTAAGTAAAATAGGCGGGCAACGCAGCTTTGTAGTTAGATTTTGGCGTCCTCAAAAATCGAAACATCTAAAAGCGAGACTGAAGTTTATATATATTTTAGGGCTGTCAAACGATAAAAAATTTTAATCGAGTTAATCACAGCTTAAAAATTAATTAATCGTAATTAATCGCAATTCAAACCATCTATAAAATATGCCATATTTTTCTGTAAATTATTGTTGGAATGGAAACATAAGACACAAGACGGATATATGCATTCAACATACTGTACATAAGTACTGTATTTGTTAATAATAACAATAAATCAGCAAGATGGCATTAACATTCTGTTAAAGCAATCCATGGATAGAAAGACTTGTAGTTCTTAAAAGATAAATGTTAGTACAAGTTATAGGAAATTTATATTAAAACCCTTCTTAATGTTTTGTTTTAATAAAATTTTCAATCAAAAAATAAACTAGTAGTTCGCCATTGTTGATGTCAATAAATACACGATGCTCACGGTGCTTAAACCCATAAAATCAGTCGCACCAAAGCGCCAGCAGAGGGAGACAAAAAACACAAGTAACAAGTGGGCATGACACTGTGCTGTCAAATATTTTAACGTGATTAATTAAAAAAATTAATTACTGCCCGTTAAGGCGATAATTTTGACAGCCCTAGTATATTGTAAAAAAAAAACCTTCACTTGATTTTTGAGACCTTTCAAAATCGTATTTAAGACCTTTTGTGAGATTTTAGGACAATTTGAGATATTTTAAGGCCGCAAATTCAAATGATTGGATTAAAGACTTTTTTAAAGACTTTTTAAGAGCCCAGTTTTTAAGAGCCCATGATACCCTGATTTAACCAAATTCCGGTTCAGATTTTTTCAAATTTGTACAGCATGTTAAATGGGTCTAAATGTGAAACGTTTTCATTTTAACATTAAGCGTGCAATGGTACGTACCTAAGTACGGGGGTCACGGTTCTGTAAGGGTCTGGTACAAAAGTATTGGTTAATATTAACACTGGTTCTTGTGCGGTTGCGCCCGCTGGAGGTATATTCATAGACTTCACCATCAGTTGACAAGACAGCTCCCACAAACATTGCGCCAGGCAGAGCGTTTGGCTTTCACTGTGATCAACTCAAACGCACGTTGCGTTCAAACTCCGGATTTAGGTGGAAAAAGGATGAAGGTTTTACTGCATACAAGCGGCAGTAGTGCCTCAAAGTGATTTGGTCAAGGATTCAAGGTAAGTATTATATAAAATATCCCCATGCATGCACTTTGAAACGTGAAAAAAATGCATGGAAAAAATTTGCGTATTTTTAGCTTGAAATATTTATGTAAAATTTTGCTTTTAACCAATAATCTAGACTGTTTTATGTTCATATCTATAGAAATTCCAGGATGTACGCATTTATTTACCAGAATTTTCAACTTAAAAAGCTCTTTGTTTGTGTTTGTGATTGCCGCCATATTGTAGACATACAAGGGCTGTAAAACGATTAAAATTTTTAATTGAGTTAATCACAGCTTAAAAATTAATTACTCGTAATTAATCGCAATCCAAACCATCTATAAAATATGCCAAATTTTTCTTTAAATTATTGTTGGAATGGAAAGACAAGACAGATATATACATTCAACATACTGTACATAAGTACTGTATTTGTTTATTATAACAATAAATCAGCAAGATGGCATTAACATTAACATTCCGTTAAAGCGATCCATGGATAGAAAGACTTGTAGTTCTTAAAAGATAAATGTTAGTGCAAGTTATAGAAATGTTATATTAAAACCCCTCTTAATGTTTTCGTATTAATAAAATTTGTAAAATTTTCAAAAAAAAAAAAAACTAGTAGCTCGCCATTTTTGATGTCAATAATTACACATTGTTCATAGTGCTGAAACCCATAAAATCAGTCGCACCCAAGCGCCAGCTGAGGGGGACAAAACACCAAAAAACACAAGTAACAAGTGGACATGACACTGTGCTGTCATTTTAATCAGTTTGAGCGGGGCAAGGCTCCAAAGACTGCCAATATTCACTCTACTCATTTTACGCTGCCTTTTAGCTCTATATGTAGATAAAACGGCGCCATTATAGATTGAACGCGACAATGCGTGAGTGGGTCGTGCAGCGTATGCGTTAATTGCGTTAAATATTGTAACGTGATTAATAAAAAAAAAAAAAATTTTACCGCCGTTAACGCAATAAATTTGACAGCCCTACTTTAAGCCAAAACTAAAAACTCTGGATGAGTGTAAGACATTTTGTCTGCAACGTTAAATACAATTAGAAGACGATTTAATTAAAAAATATATGAATATTAAAAAAAGGCACGTCTGATATTTTTTTTGCTGATTCCGATACTTTGAAAATGACGTGATCGGACCCGATCGATTGGCATCCCGATCGATCAGGACATCTTTATTGGGAACCCTTGATAAAACTAAATCTGTAAGTTTGCAGGTTTTAACAGAGGGTCTAATATCATTTCGGTGTGTTTTTTCTGTTTGTTGTCATTTATGTGAAGCGAAGCAACACGTTTTTGTGCTAAACCAAATTAGCCACTTGTTCGGCAGCCATTTTTTCAGGTTGGCGGTCAGGGCATCGCAACTTGGAATCAAAATTAAAAAATTCGAACGGTTTCGGGAGAACCAGAGTGTTATTCCCGGATCCTATAGACGCCCAACCCTACTGCCTACGTATTTGTGAATCCAGGTACGCATTTGCAGATAGTTTTGATACAATAATGCTTCCATATTGTTGCATTTCCTCATACCAAGTGTGAGTCTACCTTCCACTGAGCAAACCAGTTTCTCCTCCTATCAAATAGAGGACTTGGAATATGGAATAAAGCCTGTAAATTGGGGGCAAACTAGTCCAAAACCTGGTAGAAAGTGCCACTTTGCCTGGATTTAGTCAGCGTTTGACAATAAAGCAGTGCATGTCTTAAACTTCGCCGAACCCGATAGTAGTTTGATCGAACCCAGTTTATTAACCACTGGCTTATAAAAAAATGTATTAAAACTCACGAAAGGTGTTTTCTGTTTTTAAAAGTGCTTTTGTGATAAATAATGAGCTCTGAAATAAACCTCACCCACATCTAGAAGAAACCAGGAGAGACATTAAAAGTCAAAAGGTGATTAGTCCACATAGCACTAGCTCTACAGCCATGCAGCAAGAGGAGGCGGATGCCAAAAGACAAGCATGAAAGTGGTCATTGGATGGGGGGCGGGGGCTCATGGAACTGTACGTACTTACTATGGTAACAGGTACTCTTTTGCATTTCCATCTCCTGATTGTAATCGCAGCCACAAAGAAGAAAAGAAGCACAAGTAGAAACAAATGTCTATGCAGATCAAACCACAGGCACAGTGTTGAAAATTAAAAATCAAACAAAATTTGAACGGGGTGAGAATTAAAAAAGAATGGCGGCTCGCCATTCTTTGTGGACCCCGACAAGATGGACAATGGAAGTGGAGGATCAAAAGGGAGACATGTTATAGAGCAACAATTAAAGTTTGGATAACACCAGACGTCAAAGCCGCACACCATTTACATCTCATTTCGACTTTAAATAGGGAATTCGAAATTAATCTTGCAAAATAACTGCAGATGCTGCTTTGTCGTAGGTGTAATCCAACGGTAATAAAGACCAAAGGCATACAAACTTATTATTTTAGAAAGTTAACAGTAATTGAATTGATTTTTTTCGAGCAATTTTTCTGATATGAAAAAGTCCATTTCAAAGGCCAATTTTCAGCATAAAACTATTTCAGCGAAAATTTTAGTTTGAAACAATTTAACTCCTTCGCTGCCATTGGTTGATATAGACATCAAATCCATTTAATCTGGGATGGCCAAGTCCAAATGAGCTACAACTGTTTTTTCATCTAGTACGAATCATTGTCAATCTATCGCTGCCAGCCCTCCCAGTTAAAATGCATTGATCGTTTATCACTGTCAATGGCAGTCAATGAGTTCACATTAGCTCATGAAACTAGAGTTGTCCGACATTATTGGGTACGATAACAGCATTTTACAATGATATCGAATAATATCAACATTAGTTTTTCATTATCGGTTTTGGGCTAATATGTATGTTGCCATCAAATTGAATGTAGAAGCCTTCTGCCTTTGTACAAGGGCTGGTCACAGCAGTTATGCTTAATGACTAGAGGTGCAACAATTAAACGATTAATCAACAACTAATCGATTAGCAAATTAATTGGCAACAATTTTGATAACCGATTAATCGTTTAGGACCTACTTCACCTCATACTTGTCTAAATTCTTGAAATTATAACATACATATAGCTTCTTAGTTGTAAATATCAGATTTATTCATTAGATTTTTTGTTAAAGTAGGACATGAACAAAAATTTTACTTTGGTAAATAATAATTAGCATTTTTGCCAAATTTCGGACATCTTACTGTCTAAACTAGCTTCTTCATAAGGCTGCAACAACTAATCGATTGAATCGAGTAGGGCTGCAGCTACCGATTATTTTAGTAGTCGATTAATCTATCAACTAGTTTGTTCGAATAATCGGATCAGGAGCATTTAATGTGTTGCAGAATACATTTTAGGGATGTAAAACAAAGGCTTTGCTAAGATTTCACTTTTAAAAGATTTCTGAGTGTTTCTTCAAACTATGCGCAATTACGTTAGCTTAGCCTCAAATGGTATTAAAGAAAAAACAAAAAACTAAATGAGGATCTCAGTACAACAAAAGAACAATTGGTGAACTTGCATAGAAAATGTCCCTAGCTTAAATGCTATAAAATGTGAACATTTTTAACAATGCTCTCAACAAACCGTTCAAACACATATTCCCACACATAACAGCTAAATATACCTATAAACTAAATTACAAATGAAAAAAACATTACCTCAAACAAAAACTTATGTTGTTCTTAACAGGGAGCAGCTGGATTCAGCCATGTGAAATGAGTTGTGTCATATTTTTGACACAATTATTGTGTCATGTACTGTTGCCACTAGAGGGCATTGTATCCACCCAAATCAATATAACGGAATGTAAACACTTTCAAAACAAACCAATACAACTCCACTTTAATTAAACGAATACATGAAGCAACAAAATTTAATTCGAATGGTTTTTTCTAATCAAATTACTCAAGTTAATCGATTAATTGTTGCAACACTAATTTAAGGACATTCCTGGGTCACTTCCTGTTCAGTAACCCAAAATCAACAAGAAGTGATCTGTAAATGCCCCCCAAATCAACAGTAAGTGACCAAAAATCGATATGTTACATATTCTAGAATGATTTCCTCTCCTAGATAATTGTTATATTACCATATCATGAGATCTCATGAGCCTTGTATCGAAAATCGTATTGTATCGGGGGTAGCCAGAGGTTCCCGCCCCTTATAGTGTATAAAGGCTCATCACAGCAACTACTGTTCATTTAATTTTTGTGTTCTTATCCAGGATATTTTTTTTCACTGAGGTGAAAAAAAGCAATAAATGTACATTCATCTGGTAATAAATTTTAGTTAACGGGTTGAGCAAAAAAGCTAATGTAAGAATTTGACTAAAATATATAAATGTTTTATTTCACTATTAATATTTCCACCATACTCATTGTGCCTCTTGGTCTGTTATTACACAAACATAGAACAATAGTAATGCGATTAAAACATTTAAACAGCCACAAGGATGCATAGGAGATTTCACATTGCCCGCTGGAAGACCAGCAGAGACGGACGGCATCCATCCTGCCTGGAGGTATGACTGGCTGGGCAAACCGTACCTTCCTCTGCTCTGACTGGAGTGCTGGGTGGCGTACAGGTCGCCTTTGGGTCTTTGGCCTCCTCCTCCTCCTCGGGTTCGGCTATTTGCTCTTGATCTGGTAAAAGAAAATGTAGTTGACTTCCAAAGTAGAAAAAAATGATTTCAGAGGACTTAATCCATTAATCCTCAGGGGACACGCCTCCTTAACTGCCATTGGCGGCAATAGACATCCAAACCATTTGAACTGAGAGGGTTGCGGCCCCACTTCAAATGGATTGGACTAGGGCTGCAGCTATCGATTATTTTAGTAGTCCATTAATCGATGAACCATGAGTTCGAATAATCGAGTAATCGGATAAGGAACATGAAAAATTAAATTACCTAAGCTAAGCGTCAAACGGTATAAAAAATAAATGAGGATCTATGTACAACAAAAGAACAATTCGCTAGCTTACATAGCAAAAGTCCGCTAGTTTAAATGCTATACAATGCTAATTTTTTTACAATGCTCTTAACAAAGGGTACAGACACACATTCCTACAAAAAATAGGCTAAAAATACCAGTAAACTAAATAACGAATGCAAAAAAAAACAAAAAACAAAAACGTATCTTGTGGTGGTCTTAACAGGGAGCACCTGGATTTAAGCCATGTGAAATGAGGCAGACAAGAAGGCAGTGTATCCACCCAAATCAATAAAACTAAATGTAAACACTTTCAAAATAAACTATTACAATGCCATTTAAATGAAACGAATACTCAAACCAGCAAAATTTAATTTGAATCTTTTTTTCTAATCGAATACTCGAATTTAATCGATTAATCGTTGCAGCACTAGATTGGACGTCTACTAGCGAAAGGATGAAAAAAGCCACGTGATTGGACATCTCTCGTCGTCAATGGCACCAAAAGAGTTAAAGTGTCCCACAGAGCCAAACAAATAGACACATGGACAAAATCTTTGGTAGAAAGAAAAACCCGACATTTTCCACTGCAAAAAAATAAATCAAGCCGACTAAAGCAATAAACATAACCAGTCATTGCTTCATTATTGCTGCCAAAAGAACCCAAAAAACATTGTAAATTAAACTAGTGAAAACAGCCTGGACAAAAATGCGCCCTTAGCTTTATATTTTTCTTGCAATCAAGCGCTTTCAGAATAGGGAACACATTTTCATCAGGACTGCCATGACAGTCTGGTGATTTGAACGTTATTTAGCATAGACTCAAGACAACCTATATTGGTTGGAGCAAAGCAGCACCAAAACACAACCAAGTCTCAAGAATCTTTCCCATCATGCACAGTACCATGATCCTGCTCTCCTCTTGGCCTATTTTTGGTATCTCTTTCAGACATTACCTCACTCATTTTCATATTTTTGTATAATGTTCTATAATTGTAAATGGAGTTACACTTGTATAGGACATTTCCACTTTTAAGCCACTAAAAGCGCTTTGGCACATGTGGGGTTCAGTATCCTGCTCAAGGATACTTAGACCAGGTCACCAGAGTGCAGAACTGAACCCACAACCTCAGTGTTGGTGAACAACTACTGTACCACTGAGCCACGACACCCCATTATCTACTTCTTTACAGGTATTAACAGTTAGGTTAGATTTAGTGAACTAATCAAATACATTTGGCTTACTTACTTCTGGTTTTACCCTTATTATAAAGTTCAATGTGTTGTTTTAGCTGAGCTTGGAACAAATTTGGCTCTTTATAACATAGCTGAATCTCGCTGCTCCCTGTTAAGACCAACAGAAGTTTGTAAGTTTTTGTTTGAGCTAAAATGTTTATCCTTTCGTAATTTAGTTTAGAGGTATTTTAGTAGTTTTATTGTGGGAATATGTGTTTGAAAAATTTGTTAAGAGCATTGTTTGGAAGAAGAAAAAAAATTTAAAATAAAAAAAAAATTGCATTTTATAGCATTTAAACTAGCGGACTTTTGCTAAGCCAGTTAGCAAATCGTTCTTTAATTGTACTTAGATCCTCATTAACTATTTTTATACAGTTTGAGGCTCAGCTAAGGTATTTTAATTTATTTTTAAATGCTTTTATTGTTCTTGTGAAATGAAACCGCAAATCTGAATAGTTTTGAGAAAAACTCCGGTAGTTAATTTTGTATTCGCATTTTATTGCTCTTTTGAAAGTGCAATCTTAGCAAGCCAAAATAAACTTATTGCAAGCATAAACACTTGTTTCTTTGTTTTACACCTCCTTAAATTTGTTCTGCAACACATTAAATGTTTCTTATCCGATTACTCAATTATTCGAACTAACTAATCGATAGATTATTCGATTACATCAATAATCAATAGCTGCAGCCCTATATCGGAATCGGTTTTGCACCAGTATGTATGCTGGGTTATAAATTAATGTACAAGCCTACGGCCTTTGTAGATGGGTTGGTCACAGCTTAGCACAGCAGCTGTGTTTAGAGTGACCTTTTCAAACTTGGATGCTTGGGATTCGAAAACTTAGGGCAAGACCCTAATCACTCGTGGTGCACAAATAAAATGAACAATAAATGAAAAATAATTCATTATAAACTCGTCAAATATCACTTCGGTGTCACCAGACATAAATAATAACTAAGAAAAGGAATAAAACACATAATTAAAAATCTGTGCAAAATGCATCTTGGGAATTGTCATTGCATTGGCATGTCCTATAATTGCCTGCCTGTATTTGTTTTGCTGTCGCCTGTAGTGGCTCTTTAGGGTAAGTTGTACAAACGTGATTTATTAGTGAATTTTGGCTCATCTCAATTTAGTTGATTTATATGGGACATAATTTTGGCACTTCTTCTATAACAGTTGCTCTCTTATTTTTCAGAGAATGTTTATTTTATTTGGAAAACCTTGAAGTTGTTACATTTATCATTATTAAAGCATCTAGTGGGGCATCACAATACAATTAGCAATAATATGTATAATAAATCAGTATTCCAGTTTAATATCGGTGTCAGATTTTTGGACGGTTAAAAACTCATTATCGGAAAACTACTATTTATATGTAAAACGTGATTCATTACACACAAAAAAATTATGATATGAAAGCCACTTTGAACGAATTAATTTCATATCTTGAGGTAACAATGTATACTGTAAATCAGATACATTCTCTGAGCAAATATTAAACACGTTTATACCATGACGATCAAAAAGTTAGGGGTTTTTTTTGTGTGTAAAAACCCCGAACCACCTAAATTTACTTTAGCCGTTGTTTTTTAGCCAATCGGAAGGGTGTCTTCTTTAAGGGTACCAACAACTTTGTCCAGGTTTTACTTAGTTTTCATGGTGCAGGAGAGATTGAACACCAACAGATTTCAATAAAGGAAGGGTTAGCAGGAAGAAACATGACCATTTCAGCTCAATTAAGGGCTGTTTTGATTGGAAAGGTAAAGCATGGCACAGCACACCACAGCAAAATGACACTTTTGGATGCGAGGAGCGAGCGTCCTCAGCTCCTCGCTCCAATCGGCAGAACTCTCGGATGCCTTTGACATCAGAGCGAGGGGATTCGAGGGCAGGGAGGGGAGCAGCAGACTCAGAACCCGCCCATAGAGGGGAGAAAGGACAGGGTCGCCTCCGCTTCACCTCATGTACCTTCAGCCTTTTTTGCCTCCGGTGGCTCCTTGCTGAGGGCTCGCAGCACAGCGCAATGGAACTCTTTGTGGGGGGAGTCCGGGAAGACCTCATCCGTGAGGCTGAAGCCCTGCTCTGAGGCTGTTTCAACCATCGATACACTTTCCAACTTGAAGGAAAGTGCAGCCTTACAGTCCTGTTCCTGCACTGTAAATCCATGTCGGCAGGGCATGTGAGACAACATTACCCATAATTCCAGATACAAAATAAGTGGATCTTCAGAAGTGGAACTATCCAGAATTTTAAAAAATGATTTGGACAATCTGTCTGCAGTTGAGTACATAAACTCAAAACAGTAATATACAAAATCTTACCTTTGAATGATAGAATCAGATGCAAAGTTCCGTTTCCAGCCATACTACCAATATTAACAGAGTTGTCCGATATTATGAGGTAGGTAATATCGGCCAATAGAAACATTTTAAAATAATATCGGATAATATCGACATTGGTTTTTCATTATCCATTTTGGGCCAATATGCACAGCAGTTATGCTTATTGACCATTAAATGTCTCCAAACTAAGATGCGTGGGATTTGTTAAGTGAGCAGACCATTTAGATTCATTGTGCAAAAATTAAATAAACAATAAATGACTGAAAATGAATGAAAAATAAAATATAATAGTGGAATAGATGCATTTTTCTATAACTTCAGTTGCAGTTCTCTTATCTTTTTACAGAATGTTTTTTTGGAAAACCTTGAAGTTTTTACATTTATCATTATTAAAGCATCCAGTGGGGCATCACAACACAATTAGCCATAACATGTTAAGTACACGACCACATATATCAGTATCGGTTTGATACAGGCTTTTTAGAGTTGGACAACATCGGGATTTCTGTTATCAGTTAAAAAGCACCGTAATTTCCCGAATATAAGGCGCACCCGTGTATAATGCGCATCCCAAATTTACTTGTAAAATCTAGGGGAAATTATTGTACCCGTTTATGACGCACACCCTAATTTTAGCACCAAAAAATAAAAGAATACAAGGAAACAGAGCTCGTGTACAGATACAGAAATGCCATTTTACTGAATGGTGAAACAGCACAAGCATAGCATATTGGTAGTTCAAAACATTACCATAAACTGACAATATTTACGGTAATAATATGATTTGACAACTTCTCCTACTTACCAGAATCTAGGAGAAAACAAAACAGATGTGACTTTTCTTTTAAAGGCTGCTGTATAACTAGCTCGTTTCATCTTGATGAATAAATGTTTCTTCCATGGATTGATACGGTAAAATGAAAGTGAGAACGTCAGTCAGAAATCCGAGAGAGCTCATCGCTGTCGACACGACAGTAAAAATAGGAACTATTGTTATTTGGTTTTGAGTTTCCTGAGGGACAGATATAGTTGATGGACACGCACCGGAAGTCTGTGTTGTTGCGTTTGTTATGGTCCGAGTTGCGGAGCTGCAATAAACGTTGATTCAAATGAGTTCAAGAAACTAAATTCTGTGTTTATGGAGAGTGAAAAAAGCAGAATTTAACACAGACGAAATCATTCGGCCGATCAGAGTGAAGTATTACCGAAACAAAATGGTGACGTCACGTACAGTAATGGTCGGCAACGGATCGCCGCATACACACAACGTGGCCGCGTCAATAAAAAAAATTTAAAAATCGGTTTATATATATATATATATATTTCTGTCTCCATCCATGTACACGTTTATAATGCGCACCATGATTTTACAAGTTGATTTTGGGGGAAAAAAGTGTGCGTCATATTCGGCAAATCACGGTAATTATCGGACAACTCTAATAATGTTAATAGATACATTTTTATGAGGCTGTATATTGTAAAATGTTTTTCTTTTTCTCATTTTGACCATATTTGCTCAGACGATCTGTGTGACATTTTAACCCGATTACTCCCCGATGACACTCACACCAATTAATTAAGGGAGCATGTTTGCAAAACATCCATCAAGATTGCAATAGAGATTTACCTTCAGGTCCTTTCTGCTTAAGCTCTACCTCTCGACGATATTCGTCCAGCTCTTGGTCGGTGAACTTGTTGAAGGGGTTTGGCCCCTGCTTGCTGACTATCACCTTGGGCTGGTACTCTTTCTCGATGATGGCCTTAGATGCGGTTACCAGCTCCCCCTTAGGGAGAAAGACAAGAAAGCGAAAAACCATCTTAAAATCATGGTAGAAGAACGAAAAGAAAAGATTTAAAAAAAAAAAAAAAATTTAGGTGAATCAAATATTTCTCTGAACAAGAACAGGACTGATTTGAGTGCACGTAACATTTCTTTTTCATTACACAGTGAAACCATAAAAGGAAGACTATGTCCTAGTGCTGGTATACCTCATGTAGCGACTATTTTGCATCAAAAGATGGCAGAGTAGTAACTTCACGAGGGACCATATTTGTATTTGTGGCTTTTTAAAAGTCAGCAATTTACTCGTCGCAATTTGCGATTTTGGCGCTTATCGGGCTAACTCATTCACTGTCTTTAAAAGTGATTGATATCAAATCTAGTGCTGCAATGATTATTCAATTAACTCGAGTACTTCGATTAGAAAAAAAGATTTGAATCAAATTTTGCTTCTTCGAGTATTCGTTTAATTAGAGTGGCGTTGTAATGGTTTGTTTTGGAAGTGTTTGTATATAGTTTAATTGATTTGGGTGGATACGTTGCCCTCTAGTGGCAACAGTTGATATGACATAACTCATTTCACCTGGCTGAATCCAGCTGTTTCCTGGTAAGACCAACATAAGTTTTTTGAGCTACTGTATTTTTTAATGCATTCATAATTTAGTTTATAGATCTATTTAGTCGTTTTTTGTGTGTTTATTTATTTTTTTAATACTGTTTGAGGATAAGCTCAGGTATATTAATGTTTTTTTTTTTAAATGAAAGTGACAAAGTGATGAAATGAAAGGGCACATTTGACCGCTGCCAGCCCTCGTGGCCAAAATGGATGGTACGCCTATCGCTTTCAATTGCTGCTACTGAGTTAAGATTGCAACAATTTACTAATTGCCCGCAACCTAGTGGTGTATTTTTTTACTTGGTACGTGTGGACTGTTGTTATGTACAAACCAGCATAATAGTACTTATTGTCATTTTTTCATTAGCAATAGCATGAATTATTAGCAATAGTTAGCTAATACTTTAATTCCTACCCCTTTTACACTTCACGTAAAGCCCCTTTTAGATATACGCTGAGCTCCATTTGAATCCCGGGATTTAAACGGGTTTGTGTCTGAAAGCAATTTCCCGGGTCAACTGACACGGAGATTAACCTGGTCGCATCTTAATATAATGTCTGGGACTTACCCAGGACTTGGCATGTGTGAAAGCATTTCTTTAATTCCTGGGTCACAGCGTGAAGGGTGATGACGTAAATCTCATAGCGGGCTGATCGAGAAGCGGTAAACAATCATTGCAATTATCAACATGGCAAACTGGAAATACAGCTAAATTAAATTGGAAATACAACGAAACTAAGTTGCTACAGGATTTTAGAGCCGAAGAAGAGACAGTCAATCGTCCATCTTTGGAAATGTGTGGTTTATTTTAGAGCTGCAACGATTATTCAAATAATTAGAGTAACTCTGTTTTAAAAATTCATCGAGGAATCTTCTCCACCGCGAGGAATCGTTTAATTTTGCCAGCTCTAAGCATGACGTTTTACCCTGACTACTTTTAACGCGGCACATCACGCTGACGTCACGTGCGTACAAGAAGAAGACAGAGGCGGTGGATATATTTCATTTCAACGTTTGCAGCTCCACCAAAGGCACTCTGTAAACTCCGAGAGCGGAGGACCGATACCCGAGACAAGGTAAAATTAAGTTAGCGTAGTGCTAATAATGTTACTGTACCTTGCTAACGTGATGCTAGCCCTGCATAGGGCTAGGTTTCTATTAATTATGACTACTGTTGATGCGTCTTTAGAGTGATGAGGGTATAAAATATAAACATAATAAAGTTAACTGTCAATTTTAGCTTTGTAGTCATTGATGGATAAAACACCAGGTATCACTGGTGCCTAATGTGCTCCAATACAGCAAATATCATACATTTATTTTGAACACTGCAGAAACTCAAAATCTTATCAGGACTTACAATTTAGACAAACTTAAAACCTAACTAGAACATAAAAATAGCTTGACACAAATGGAAATTCAATTGAAACACATGGGGAAAAACACCTAACTTTTAAGTGATGTGTGTTATCAAGTCTAATGACATTTAGAGGTAAGAATTTTTTTTTTTTTTTAATAAGATGTTAAGTTTTTCGAACGAAAGCAGTGAATTTCTGTTTTTTTTTTTTTCTAGTCACATCTGAGATGCAATTGTTGCCTGTTTTCAACAATGTACAGTACATCTAAAATAAAGACATTGATTGTCTAAAAATGTTTCAAAATGAGGTGAAATTTCTTGTTTTATCATGTATATTTATAATTGCTCTTCACTAGAGTTGCAGCTATCGATTATTTTAGTAGTCGATTAATCGATGATCTAGTTAGTTCGAATAATCGAGTAATCGAATCAGGAACATAAAAAATTTAAATACCTTAGCTGAGCCTCAACTGGTATAAAATAAATAAGAATCTAGATACAACAAAAGAACAATTGGCTAACTTACATAGTAAAACTCCGCTCACTTAAATGCTATAAAATACTAACGTTTTTTTATTTATACAATGCTCTAAACAAATGGTTCAGACACATATTCCCACAAAAATTGGCTAAATATATCTTTAAACTAAATTGCGAATGCATAAAAAAAAAACATTAGCGCAAACAAAAACTCAGCTTATGTTGGTCTTAACAGGGAGCATATGGATTAAGCCATGTGAATGAGGCAGACTAGAGGGCAGTGTATCCACCCAAATCAATAAAACTAAAGGCAAACACTTTCAATACAAACCATTACAACGCCACTTTAATTAAACGAATACTCGAAGCAGCAAAATTTAATTCCTATATTTTTCTCTAACCGAATACTCAGTTAATCGATTAATCGTTGCAGCATTACTCTTCACCTTGTTTTGTTTTATCCCATTAATTGATGGAATTTTCAGTAGAATACTCGATTACTAAAATATTCATTAGCTGCAGCCCTAGTTTATTTTGTTGCTGATGCCGACCAAAAATGACGGAATGTCGCAATTATAAAATCCCGCCTCCCGCTCGCCCACAAAGAGAGTGTCGAGTCGCCAACACGGGACTGAATAGTATCCAACCCGGGTAATTCCCGGGACATCTCCCCATGTCTGAAAGCCATGACACGGGTAAATCCCGCGTCACATTAGATGGAATTTACCAGGATATAAGTCTGAAAGGGGCTTAAGAGTAACTTTATTTCATCTGAAAATTTTCCACCTCTAGGGATGGTATCAAACATCTACAGTAGTAAAGTTTGAAAGACAACTGAGTGTAAAACCCTTTAACGATACCTATAAAGATAGGCATTTCCCACTGTGTTACTATCTTTCTTCCACGTCACACTTCAGCATAAATAACACCGACCTAGAACAAGGAAATGAACTTGACCCGACAATAGCCTACTTTTGACACATCCTGCAAACAAGGCTACAGACTTTGTGAGTGACTGGAGCTGTAAGTACCTTTCTAATAGATCTAGCAGGACTATAGGACCCCTCGGAGGCATCAAGGCCGTCAATAGTGTCTGTACAGTCAGACAAAGGGGCGTCCTGCAATAGTAAACCCAGTGAGGGTAGAAGGAGATAGGAGGGGCGGCAGTCTCATATGTATTAGCAGCTGGGAATCTGTACACGCATGCAGAGGCGGAATGGTTTAACACAGGCAGCATCGTAAAAGCAAACATGCTGAAAAGCGCCATTCGCATGCTAAGTGAAGCAGGACCATGCGTCAAAGCAGCATCGGTTCTTATGAAAATGGGTTTGATAACATATTTAACGATATTAAGATCTGTTCTCTTCCCCTCACACCCTACTCTTACTTGTTTCCGGGAAGCTGAAAAATTACCCGAAAGGCAACGATAGGCATGCACGTAAAACCTAAGAAGTCATCACTTTTTTTTTTTTGCCCAGCATTCCCTGAAGCCTGCCAAAGCTCATTCAAAAATGAGTAAAATTATGACGGAATATAATGCACAGTGTTCATTATTGTGGCATTTTGCTCTTATGGTATCCTGACCTGGAAGGATTAGATTTTGCCCAATTTCCACCAACCAACCACCAATGTCTTTCTGCGTTTATTGTCAAAAGTCTAGATCAGGGGTCGAGATCTTTTTAAAAAATCTATACAGAGATCCCCCGCCAACTGAGGCTTTAAAATTTGCAGTTTCTGTTATTCACGGATTTTTGAAGTATTGTATAAGTCTCCCTTGACACCTATGCATTGTGTCATCTTTATCAAACCGCACAGGTGTTTCTTCAACATCATTTTTTTCATCATCTTTATCATCATCAGTCAAGAAAGGAGACGCTGGAATTTAAGTGTTAAAATATATGCATGTATACATGGCCAAATCAAAATCCCTTTCCAGGTCAGGAGAGAAGTGACATCGCAGCACCGACCTGTTGAAAGTTGCGCTCCACCACCGAGCCAGCACACAGAACCTGAGACTGAGGTCCAGCTGTCTTTATGTCCTGCAGATTCTGCTCACGGATCTTCAGGGACACAGAATTAATAAGAAGACATAAAATACAAATGTGTGTAATCATAAACATGATCAGATATAGTCAGGAAGACAATTTGAGGCTACCTTATTCCTCATTTCGAGTACTTCTTTGGGGTTGGTGTTCAGCGGGATAAATTGATTGGCCGCAGCGGCTTGTCGCATTCCGTCTTCTTTAGTCCACTGTGAAGACCACACAAGAAAGTCAACACAAAAGAGAAGCAGAAGAAGCAGAGAACCAAACTGAAATGATCAAAACTTATATTATGCAGGCTTTGACAAAACTAAAAGAATCATGCGAAACTCAAAAAACATAAAATTGGGTTGACAAAAAAAAAAAAATTAGGATTTGAAATAGGTCAATGATGACAAAATATTTTTCGTTAGACATAGACTTCATAATTATATATTATGAAGTCTATGCGTTAGAATTAGCCACAAATGTTAACAAGATTATATTTTAACTTTGGAAATGAATTCAAAATGTTTTAAATCATTACTAGGTTATCAGATTTTACATTTTGGCCAACTTCAGAACTATACCAACTGTTTCAAAATAGCTTAACGTAATCATTTGCTACCCAGCGGAAAGCAGAGTTGTCTAGAGCATCAATACTGAAATGTTGCATCCCTATATGATATGTGATTGCAAAACAACCGATACTCATTTATTTATTTGTTTGTTTTTAGACGACCACGGTTCACCAGAAATTTGTTGTCGAATTAGATTTTGCACCACTTTTGATAGTAAAGGAGGGTAATCTTGCATTTTCCTTGTGAACACATTGGCTGACATTGAGGGCACTTGACGTCTAATCCATTCAGAGTAGAGGGATGGCAGTGAATGAGCTGCCACCACTTGAAATGGATATGAACAGCTACTACTGATAAACTTGATATTTTTAAATGCCAGTCCTATTTTAGCCAATCAAATGCGAGTATTTCAGTTTGTCCTGCCTACTCGTCACGCATTGGCTACCCACTGCGCTGAGCTTTACTGGACCCAAGAAATGCAGCAGCTTTCGTCCGAGTAAAGTTGTCCGATAAAAACATAAAATAAAAATTTTAAAATGATATTGGATAATATCGACATCGGTTTTTCATTATCGTTTTGGGCCAATATGCACGTTGCCTTCAATGTGAAAGTAGAACCTTTCTGCCTTGTACAAGGGCTTGTCACAGCTTAGCATAGCAGTTATGCTTATTGACCAATAGCTGTCTCCAAACTAAGATGTTTGGGATTTGTTATGTGGGCATTATAATGACAGATAGTCCCGGGTTGCGAACGAGTTCTGCTCCTATGCTGGCGAAGTAACCCAAATTTCTGTGTAAGTCGGAATCAACCCTTTGATTTTTTAAAAATAACTATCCCAAAAGTATTGTATTTTGTTGAGGGGTGGATGATACACTGCCCTCTGGTGGAAACGTTGAGTCTGGCTGGACTGTCGCCTTATATGACTGAAAAGCAGACTCAGACGTCTGGCCTCTGGTTTGACCCACATAAGGCTGTAAGTTGTTTCAGCTAATGTATGATTGTGTATGCATTTGTAATTAAGTTTAAAGCTACAGTTTGTATTGTAGAGTTACGTGTGAGCAATTTGCTATGAGAATTGTAAATACGTTAGCATTTGAAGAATTTAAACTAGCCGACTATTGAGAGGCAAATTAGGGGAATTTAATCTACTAAATTTACATATTAATCAGACTAGATGGACGATCCAACACCAATAATTTTGTATCGAGTATTTCATTGTTAAAATGCATATCGTTTTGAACAAACGTGCACCTACGTGTGTTAAAGCTTTACAAATTGTCAAAAGTGGAGGAATTAAAAACTTTAAAGAGCACTATTGCTTCACGTTTAGTGAGGACAGGACAAGTGATGTTGAAAAGTAAAGTAAATAATATGATATTGTGAGGTACAAATCGCCAAGTCAAGTACATCGTAACCCATGGACTACCTTCCATCCAGTGGGGGATCACAATTAGCGCGGCAACAATTAATCGATTAACTCGATTAGAAAAAAGATTAGAATTAAATTTTGCTTCTTCGAGTATTTTTTCAAAGTGGCGTTGTCGTGGTTTGTTTTGAAAGTCTTTCCATTTAGTTTTATTGTTTTGGGTGGATACACTGCCCTCTCGTGGCAACAGCGAATATTACATAACTAATTTCACATGGCTGAATCCAACTGCTGCCTGTTAAGACCAACGTGTTAAGTTTTTTTTTTTAAGCAATTTTTTTAATGTATTCGTAATTTAATTTCTAAGTATATTTAGCCATTTTTGTGGGAATATGTATTTGAACCATTTGTTAAGAGCATTGTTTGAAGAAAAAAAAAAACATTAGCATTTTATAGCATTGAAGCTGGCGGAATTTTGCTATGTAAGATAGCCAATTGTTATTTGTTATACTTAGAGCCTCATTTATTTATTGTTTTGGCACCATTTGAGGCTCAGCTCAGCTATCTAATTTTTTATGTTCCTTATTCGATTACTCGATTGTTCGAACTCACTAGTTCCTCGATGAATCAACTACTAAAATAATCAATGGCTGGAGCCCTAATTACAATACAATTGGCCATAATATTAATATGTAAAGTCCACGACCCCATACATCGGTATCGGATTTTTGGACAATAACGGGATATCGGTGAAAAATAATTATTGGACTATGTCTGGGTCTCAGACGGAGAAAGGAGAAAGACAGTAACAAGGTGAAAAGGTACTGAAACTATTTTCCATGCATTTATAAGTGAATGAAACCCAATGGAGGGAAATGAAAACCAGTTTGATCTCCAAGTTTATAAGAACACTCAAAGTAACTCATCTAACCTCTTTGCATGATTAACTGAATGGACTTTAAATTGACCTAATTGATGCTGATAATTTGCAAAAAGCTGTCTTCGTTCATCATTGATATCTTAAATAAAAATTGAAACAGAAGATCATGAAGTGTTAACATCGAAGGATGAAGAGTAGAAGAGGATGGAGTGAGTAGCAGGCGGGAGATGATGACGCTTACGAAGCGAAGAGTGTGGGCAGTGAGAGGTGAGCTGGCATCACTAAAGCCGTTTTCAAGGCTGATTACAGAACAACATCAACATGGACAAACGAGATAAGAATGAAAACAATCCCACTTTGGAAGTGAAATTACCATTTTTCCTCAAATAACACCACATCCTGATTAGTTGTCATCTACAAGTCAAATAAATGCCGACCTTTTCCCAACAGGAATTACATTTAATATCTTTTCATCACTGTGTGTCACAAGACTGGAAATATTTTTTGTTCCATCATTTTGCTTTTCAACCTGAAAATTTGAGTTTTGATATTTTATCTTTTATCTTATAATCTGTTATATTGTTCTTATCTTTTATCTAATACCGTCCCTGCGGTATTAGCTATTTTTTATTTCCCAAAAATGCAGGGAGAAATCCTCAGCTTGCAGCTACAAGGCTCAAACCTCCCCCACAGGTTGTTGCTCAGTGTCAGTGAGTCAGCTGTGCTACACGATGGCTGGAGGAGGTGAAACTCCTAAACCCCCCCCCCCCCCATCGCAGAAAACGAAATCGCTGGTATGGGAATACTTCGGCTACAGAGAAGTTACAATTCTGTTATATATACTGTATATAGATTTGTAGTGCTGCAACGATTAATCGATTAACTTGATGCTTCGAGTATTCGCTTAATTAGAGTGGCGTTGTAATTGTTTGTTTTGAAAGTGTCTGCATTCAGTTTTATTGATTAGGTGATTTGGGTGGATACACTGCCCTCTAATGGCAACAGTGAAAATGACATAACTCATTTAAAATGGCTGAATCCAGCCGATCCCTGTTAAGACCAACAAAAGTTAAGTTTTTGTTTCAGCTAATATGTTTTTTTAGGGCTGTCAAAATGATCGCGTTAACGAGCGGTAATTAAATTTTTTTTAATTAATCCCGTTAAAATATTTGACAATTAACGCACAAATGCCCCACTCAAACAGATTAAAATGAGAGCACAGTGAAAGGTGCACTTGTTGTGTTTTTCGGAGTTTTGCCGCCCTCTGCTGGCGCTTGGGTGCGACTGATTTTACAGGCTTCAGCACCCATGAGCATTGTGTAAGTAATTATTGACATCAACAATGGCGGGCTACTAGTTTATTTTTTGATTGAAAATTTTACAAATTTTATTAAAACGAAAACATGAAGAGGGGTTTTGATATAAAATTTCTATAACTTGTCTTTTAAGAACTACAAGTCTTTCTATCCATGGATCACTTTAACAGAATGTTAATAATGGTAATGCCATCTTGTTGATTTATTGTTATAATAAAGAAATACAGTACTTATGTACCGTATGTTGAATGTATATATCCATCTTGTGTCTTATCTTTCCATTCCAACAATAATTTACAGAAAAATATGGCATATTTTATAGATGGTTTGAATTGCGATTAATTACGATTAATTAATTTTTAAGCTTTAATTAACTCGATTAAAAATTTTAATCGTTTGACAGACCTAGTTTTTTATTAATGCATTTGTAATTCAGTTTATGGATTAAGGCATTTTTGTGAGAGCATTGTAAAAATACGTTAACATTTTATAGCATTTAAGCTAGTGGACTTTTGCTCTGCATGTTAGCCAATTGTTCTTTTGTTGTAGTAGAATAGATCCTCATTTATTTTATGATTGTTTTTAATACCTTTTGAGGCTAAGCTCACTTATTTTATTTTTAAATGAAAGTGCAATTCTGCATAGTTTGAAGAAACACCCTGGAATTTTACTTTGTATTCATTTAATGCTCTTTTGAAAGTGCAATCTTAACAAGCCTTTGTTCTACATGTCCTAAAATTTATTCTGCAATGCATTAAATGTTCATAATCCGATTACTTGATTATTCGAACTAACAAGTTGATAGATTAATCGACTACTAAAATAATCGATAGCTGTAGCCCTATATATTTGCATTTATTTTCACTTAATATTATACTTATGATCCAATTTGCTAATATGCTTTGAAAAATAAAAATCATGTTAAATGGAAAAAAGGTTTTTTTTTTTTTTTTTTTTTTCATTTTAGAGCTTTAATTGAAATACCCTGATACCGTGAAACCGAGATCTTTTGGCTTAAGGTTATAATACCATCAGAATCTCATACCGGCACATGCCCAGTTCTCACCCTCACTGTTCTTAATCATTAAAGTTCAACCACAGGTTCTTGCTATATGTTCCAGAAATGTTTACCTTGGTTCTTTCCATTTGGAGTACAAAATAGTCCCATTATTATTCGTACAAATAAAGGTGTGCACCCAAAGTAATTATCTCTTTCAGTCTGCTGTTTAGTTGCAGAAAGATGTAGTACCATGAGCCTAAAACCTGGTAATGCCCAGCAATATTCTAGTAAAACTGAATTGGTTTCAGCAAAAAAACAAAAAAAAAAACACACACACAAAAAAAAAAAACAGGGAAGTGATCAGCAAGAGAGAAAAATAAAAATCAGCTTTCATGCAAGAATTACTTCAGATTGAAAAATTGTGAGAGCAGAAAGCTCATGACTTTTTAAACACGTATTTGAGTTGAATGGGGAAGGAAGTTGGGTGTGGCATGGAGATGGACACTTAAACACGTTATATACTCACTGAGGAAGAGCCTCACAACACAACATCTCCTACTTTTCCAACAGGAGATAATTCATTTTTATAAAGTGAGGTCAAATTAGTGTTTTATCAAATGCCAATCATGCAGGTTTAGGACATTATAAGACATTATAAGAAACTCAAGAAGCAATTTTCCTCTTTTTTCCCCCAAATAGGCAAATAATAAATTCAAGCTGCACAATATAAAAAAAAAAAATAGTGCATTCGGCCTTTTCTTTTTTTTTGTATGCAAACAATTTACTCTTTTACCTTAATGAAGAGATATAAAACAAAGAATAGCAGAGCGGTGAGGCCCACCTGCTTCTCGCTCCTCTGGGAAAAACATCCTCGACCAACACCGAAACACCAAAACAACAATTGACAACCCACACATGCAGTGGGGCATGCGGTGGGGCAGCTGGTCAGCAATTGTGATGTATTCAAGGACCGTGAGGAGAACAATAAGACTCACTGCTATGATGCGCAGTGATTTTAGCTAGCTCAAAAGGTCATTTAAAATGAAAATATCTGGAGGCTTATACATCAATTAAGGCTGCAACAACTAATCGATTAATATCGAATAATATATTAATTGCCAACGAATTGGACTATCGATTTTTGCCGGCAGCTATAAGTAGTTCCGTTTGGGTCTTTGTTTGTGTGTAATCTAAGGCTGCGCGTGCGCGCTAATGATTAGAGCAAGAAAGAGAGAGTTCGCTGCTACACTCAGGTTGGGTTGCGTCTAGGGGTGTGCGAAATTTCCGATTCTTAGATTATTCGCGATTCGGCCGTGGAAGATTTGAGAACGATTCACAAACATCCAAATTCCGATTATTGAAATATGTCAAGTAAAGCGGAAGTAAAACACACTCAGCGTGCCGCGCGGTCATCGGGACGCAATGAGGAACGGAGTGAGAGTAGCTTAACGTCATGCTTGTCTTTACCCGGCCCCTCGGGTAATGCCAAAGCTCAACTCACGGCTCTAGCTCAACTCATGCCGCGAGATAAAAAAACAACAACATACCTGACTGCTGCCGACAGCTGCTACAAAGTACGTCCACATAATGTTACGGTAGATATCATATTTATATAGGACTAGATGCAATATAGACTCGGCGGCGATAGCAGCACACGTACAGAAAGCCAGATGCGGGTGTTAGTAAATGGCCGCCATCTTAAAGCAGTAGACTTCCCTGCAAGGCTGTTGTAGCGAACCTTCCAAGCGAACCTAATTAACTTTTTATCTAAAATACTCCTAAATCGGAAAAAATATTGACTTGAATCTATCTTTAAAATAGTTTTAAAACGTTCACATGTCGAAAGTAGACAAAAGGGAAATTATGGAATAACAGGAGCAATTTTAACAACTTTAACGGTTGATTCACAACATTAAATTAATTGAATGTAGTTTAAAGCTGTGATACAGAATGGGGATTTGAGTATATTATTTATTGTTTTTATCTGTTAACTTGATACTGAAATTGTCGTTTATTTAAGCCTGCGAGGCTTTTTTTTTTTTTTTTTTTCTAAACAGTTTTTGTAACTAAAGTACAAAACATTCAAAGCAGCTAATAGCGGAGGAGGGGGGGTGACATCAACAATCGATTTATAATCGAATCGTAGCTTCTGAATCGTAATCTTAATCGAATCGTTAGGTGCCCAAAGAATCCCACCTCTAGTTGCTTCATCAAAAATATTACGAAGTGTCGAGAGTTAGATTGTCTTTTGTGTTGTTAGATCCAGTGTGCCTCCGTCAGAGGTGAGTAAAAGAAGCCAAATGCATCGTTTGTATAATTTGTTGATGAGACGCTACCACTTAGCACGGAGCGCTAAGCTAGTTAGTAACATAGACTTCATAACTTAGGTAATGAAGTCTATGGTTAGCAATTATGCTAATCAGTGTCTTAAGGGTCAAAACTTTTTTTAAATTTGAATGAACAGGAGTTTTTTCTTATTTGTGTACTGAGAAATTATTTTCATGTTTTATACTCAGAACCTTTATTAAAAACTTTAACAAGTTTGATGTACTTAAAACTGTACAGTTGTAGACTACAGTTAAAGCAAAGCTAGGTTAACTTTTCCACCTTTATAAAATATTTTCATAACATTTTTCCATAACATTTGTGATAATATGTCGACTGACAACTAGTTGAATGACACCTCTTTTAAATCTTGAGTGGGTCTGTATCGTTTCACTGGCACTAATTAACTTTGAGGAGGGTGGCATGAACCCTGGCACACAGACAAAAAAAAAAAACTACGAATGTGCTTACTGCTTTACAGCATATGTCACTTCCGCCCTCACCCAATTCATTACAAAGACGGAAGTCGATGCAAACGCTTTCGCACGAGTTCTGCAAAGATGGCAGAGCAAAAGAGAAAAAAAGTTTTGTCTGAGGTGGGAAAAAAAGGGCGGCGACCAGGATTTACAGAATAAACATTGGCCAGGCTTTCACTCGCTGGCGTGACGCCCAACCCCCCTCAACCGAACACGTCAGCGCTGACCAGTTCGGGTGGGGTAGGTGGGTTAGCCACACGGTTGCTAACCGTCATATGCTATTGTTTAACCACAACTGGGTTCATTACCTTATAATTATCCATCCTTTACAAAGCTGCTACAAACAGAAATGTTGATTAGTTCATCTCCAGGGGCCTGGGAGATCGAGTTTTGATTGATTGATGATTTTATGACACTGTGCAGGTGTGCGCTGGTCCTCACGGGAAACACAGTCTTCCTTAAGGCAAAAAATTTCCGCTTTTGTCCACCTGCGTCGCTAAAATCGATCAGAACTGAAAAGTTAACAAGTGTTCCTTTAAGTCAGGAATAGAGCAGGGCGGTAAACCGAAAATTTACCATCACCGAAATTTTTAACGATGACCGACGTAATTTTGACCATGTCGGTAAATTCGGTAAATTAATAAAACAAGAAAATATAGTCTTTTCATCCCGCTTTGATTCTGTGTTGTTCGTCTATGTTCATTCCCCTTTAAGAAAGCAGTCAATGGGCTTACGTAGAGAGTCACGTGATCATCAAGAAGCCAATCAAACAAAAGCCTGGTAAGCTAACGCTAGCAGCTAACGCTACAAGCAAAACGTGATGGAGTGTGGCTTAAGGGAGGTTCACCAAACTTTCACCCGACATTTAGTAGACTCTTGGTGGCATCCAGACGGGCTTTCACCCACTGTCCTCCCTTGTTCTCACGATTTCCAGAGATGGTGCTTTCAGTGCTTTCTACTGGTAGCCAGGCTAACGCTAGCTAGCGGCTAACGCTACAAATGAACGTGATGGAGTCGGATAGCGGCTCTAACCTTGTCGAAACGGCTGAACTTAATGAGTGGATTGGGCACGGACAGCATCTAGCAACTACTATGTGGCGTTATTTTGTATCTGTCTGTGTGTGATTCCTCTGATAGCTTTTGTGATGGTAAAGCATTCAGCATAAAGTACAATCCAACAGCGAAACTTATAATGACCGACAAAAGGCCCCAGCTATTTTTCTGTATGTGCTTATTTCTGTGTCATTATTGCTATCATAAAATCTTAAGCGTTTCATTTGAAGAAGATCAATATAGCTTTAATGTGTGTGTGTGTCTCTCTGTTTGTTTGGGGGTTCATTTGTACGTGCATTTATTAAAAAATGAACGGGGGGGGGGACCTGAAACCATAAAGTAAACACTTGTATTTAATAATTATGTCACAGCAGCCATTAACAATAAGTTGTCTTTTTGAAGTGTTCTGTTCAAGCTGCAAGTCATTTGTGTTACAATGACATGTTTGCACAGGCATATTGATTTTGATAATGTACATTGTTCAAGTCATACACGCTGTTATAAATGTTAATACTTGAATTCTTATTGCTTACAATACATTTTTATAAACTTAATGTTTAGACTGCATGTACAATTGTTAAATACAGTATATGAAATTGAATGCTGGTAAATAAATCAACAAGAAACCGTTAATCTGTATTTCATGCATTGATTCAGATTTTCAAATTATATAACAGTACGCTTGGGCGAATTTAACGTCATTTATCGTTATCGAGATAAATTTGCTCAATTTATCGTGATACATGTTTAAGGCCATATCGCCCAGCCCTAGTCAGGAAGCTGTAATAAAATATGATTTTTGAAGGAAATCCATTTTGTCCTCACTGTTACTTGCAACATGCCTAAAACAACTTCAAGTTAAATAGTAAAGGTAAATGAAAAAAGCGACATTTATCCAATTAATCGATTATAAAAACAATTGTTAGTTGCAGCCCTAACATGAATACCATGGCTGATACTTTGACCAATTATGTAAGATTAAACAATTGGCTGCCATTTATGGCGATGAGCATTGAATCTATTTAAACTGAGAAGTTGATGTTAATTGGGGAGAAGCGCTAAAGCGAGTTTCAGGAAATGTTACCATAGTTTTGAAAAGGTTGATTTTTTGGTGTGCTAAAAATAACAATCAAATTGAAAATGAATATATAATTTTAGCGTTTCTACATAAAAGCTGTAACTTGACAGTGACCACCCATTTTAGCAAACAGAAAAATGTTTTTTTTTTTTTTTTGTAAATCATTACGAAAGCAAACCGACGAGAAAATGAAGATACAAAGTCTGATTTTGGTGACCTAAACGGGAAAAAAAATTGAAATTTGTTCTCGAAGCATCAGGTGTCTTGAGTTAAAGAGCTATCAGGAAAAACATGAGCCTAAATTGATGGATATATATATATATATATATATATATTATATATATATATATACATATATACAGTGGGGAGAACAAGTATTTGATACAATCATTGGCAGTGTATCAAATACTTGTTCTCCCCACTGTATATATATTAAGGGTGTCAAAATTATCGCGTTAACGGGCGATAATTAATTTTTTAAATTAATTACGTTAAAATATTTAACGCAATGCCCACATGTTAATTGTGTTTTATGGAGTTTTCCGCCCTCTGCTGGCGCTTGGGTGCGACTGATTTTATAGGCTTCAGCACCCATGAGCATTGTGTAAGTAATTATTGACATCAACAATGGCGGGCTACTAGTTTATTTTTTTATTGAAATTTTTACAAATTTTATTAAAATGAAAACATTAAGAGGGGTTTTAATATAAAATTTCTATAACTTGTACTAACATTTATCTTTTAAGAACTACAAGTCTTTCTATCCATGGATCGCTTTAACAGAATGTTAATGCCATCTTGTTGATTTATTGTTATGATAAATAAATACAGTCCCTATGTAACGTATGTTGTATATATCCATCTTGTGTCTTATCTTTCCATTCCAACAATAATTTACAGAAAAATATGGCATATTTTATAGATGGTTTGAATTGCGATTAATTGCGATCAATTGTGAATAATTGCGATTAATTAATTTTTAAGCTGTAATTAACTCGATTAAAAATTTTAATTGTTTGACAGCCCTAATTTTCTTGTTTGCTTTTTTTTTTGTTTTAAACAATGGTCATGTTTTTTTTAGTCTGCAATAAAAGGCAATAGGATTTTCTCCTCTCAGCCAGAACAAGATGCTGACCAGCTACCTCGGCAACATAGTTATAGATACACACACATAGGTAATACTATGAACAATAAGGTAGGCACAGACCAAGCAGTTGGTTATACAGCTTGGCACGCAGACACCAGACGAGAGCGACTGCAGCAAGGGTTTGACGTGATCATGTGTTATGTTCGTCCACACCTTAGGCTTCGACTTGGGGCTGCCGCCATCGGGTCCGTCTTCGCCTGGTTCGTCAGGCCGACCGCTGGCATTAAGCCAGCGGGTCCTGTCGCGCTGGCCGCGCTGGAAGCTGTGTTTCATTGGGGAGCGAGCGCCCGAGTCGCTGTCCTCGCCGTAAGAGTAACCAGCGGAGTGAGCGTTCTCCACGTCACTGTACTTTTTACCTTTGTCTCGCAATGCCGGACAACGGTAGGGGTACCCGGTTCTATAGCCCTGATAGGGACCAAACAATAGAGTATGAGTGTTTATCCTTTAAAAAAAAATCAAACCTGCCACATCTCAAGTTGACGTACCAGGTTGTCGAGCATTCGCATGAGAGCCTCAAACTCTTGCTCCCCTACTAGCCACTTGGGTTGGGCCGAGGACCCGTCGCCGGCAGGCTCGGGAACGCGAGGACGGGACTTGTACTTGCCCGGGTCGAGCATCACCAGGTTATCTGGGCCTCCAGCACTGGCCAGTGTTCGCACCTGGAAAAATAAACGAATCATGACACAGAATATGACCACTATTGGGAGTTATTGGGAGCCTGTAAGTACCTCATGATACGATATGTTTTTTGATACAAGGCTCATGATAACGATGATCGTACGATATGGCGATACAACAATTATCGATACAAGAGTCATTTATGGTCACTTCACGTAGGTTTTGGGGTGCTTACGGATCAACTTCAGTTTCAGTGCCATTGACGCCGCTAGACGTCCAATCCAGTCAAAATAAATGGGATCTCTAGCGCCGTCAATGGTAGCCAGTGAATTAATGTAGAAACTATTCTAATGGAAGATTTTGGGAGCAACCTGTTGGCAGAGGTGGGTAGTAGCGCATTACATGTATTCCGTTACATTTACTTGAGTAACTTTCTGAGAAAAATGTACTTCTAAGAATAGTTTTACTAAGCCATACTTTTTACTTTTACTTGAGTAGATTTGTGAAGAAACTAACTCCACTACTTTGGGCTACACAAGATTCGTTACATTTTTCCTCTTTATTGTACGTATTAGATGTATTATTCTTTGCCAGCGACGCCAAGAGTAGCTCTACAAAGTTCACCAATGAGACGTCGCAACAATAATCACATGACTCCATTACACCAACTTGATGCAAGCTTGCTGTTCTATGGTCATGCCGGCCTGTTCAATCATGTCGTGTCTTTAAAGCACTGTAAAAAATCAAGTATTTGACATAGGACGCTGCCCTAAACATGAATCGAAAGCGTGGATTTAAACCTCTTTCCCAGTTTTTGTTTGGAACCGATTGACCACGGAAAACCAGAGATATGATTCTATTAATTTCATATTAGTAACTATGACAGTACAGTATTCACTATTCAAGCTAGGAACTATTTTCTCCACTGCAGGGCACTCATTCTTCTTGGACGAATAATGCTTCTTTTTTTTTCTCTCGCCGGAATTCAATGATTTTTTTTTGTATTTCTGTAATGGGTTGTTGTGCAGTGTCATTATAACAACAGTCCATACAGATACGTTTGTGCTGAGAGAAAAAAAATACCATTGTTTAAAAAAAGAAAAAGAAAAAAAAAGCAGTTACTCCTTTTTGATATATCGTCACACACCTAATGGGTATGCAAGACATATCACTGTAATGTCCGTTTCACTCTTCTAAATAGTATTTAATCCACTACATGTGTTGACAAGTACAAACACACTGTGTGTTTGTACTTGTCAACACATGTACAGTGGAGCAAATAGGTATTTAGTCAATCACCAATTGTGCAAGTTCTCCTACTTGAAAAGATGAGAGAGGCCTGTAATTGTCAACATGGGTAAACCTCAACCATGAGAGACAATGTGGAAAAAAAAACACGGAAAATCTCATTGTTTGATTTTTAAATAATTTATTTGCAAATTAGAGTGGAAAATAAGTATTTGGTCACCTACAAACAAGCAAGATTTCTGGCTGTCAAAGAGGTCTAACTTCTACTTACGAAGTCTAACGAGGCTCCACTTGTTACCTGTATTAATGGCACCTGTGTTAACTCATTATCGGTATAAAAGACAGCTGTCCACAACCTCAGTCAGTCACAATCCAAACTCCACTATGGCCAAGACCAAAGAGCTGTCGAAGGACACCAGTGACAAAATTTAAGACCTGCACCAGGCTGGGAAGACTGAATCTGCAATAGGTAAAACGCTTGGTGTAAAGAAATAAACTGTGGGAGCAATTATTAGAAAATGGAAGACATACAAGACCACTGATAATCTCCCTCGATCTGGAGCTCTATGCAAGATCTCACCCCGTGGCGTCAAAATGGTAACAAGAACGGTGAGCAAAAATCCCAGAACCACACGGGGGGAACTAGTGAATGACCTACAGAGAGCTGGGACCACAGTAACAAAGGCTACTATCAGTAACACAATGCGCCACCAGGGACTCAAATCCTGCAATGCCAGACGTGTCCCCCTGCTGAAGCCAGTACACGTCCAGGCCCGTCTGCGGTTCGCTAGAGAGCATTTGGATGATCCAGAAGAGGACTGGAAGAATGTGTTATGGTCAGATGAAACCAAAATAGAACTTTTTGGTAGAAACACAGGTTCTCGTGTTTGGAGGAGAAAGAATACTGAATTGCATCCGAAGAACACCATACCCATTGTGAAGCATGGAGGTGGAAACATCATGCTTTGGGGCTGTTTTTCTGCAAAGGGACCAGGACAACTGATTTGTGTAAAGGAAAGAATGAATGGGGCCAAGTATCAAGAGATTTTGAGTGAAAATCTCCTTCCATCAGCAAGTGCATTGAAGATGAGACGTGGCTGGGTCTTTCAGCATGATAATGATCCCAAACACACAGACAGGGCAACAAAGGAGTGGCTTCGTAAGAAGCATTTCAAGGTCCTGGAGTGGCCTAGCCAGTATCCAGATCTCAACCCCATAGAAAATCTGTGGAGGGAGTTGAAAGTCCGTGTTGCCCAACGACAGCCCCAAAACATCACTGCTCTAGAGGAGATCTGCATGGAGGAATGGGCCAAAATACCAGCAACAGTGTGTGAAAAGCTTGTGAAGAGTTACAGAAAACGTTTGGCCTCCGTTATTGCCAACAAAGGGTACATAACAAAGTACTGAGATGAACTTTTGGTATTGACCAAATACTTATTTTCCACCATGATTTGCAAATAAATTCTTTAAAAATCAAACAATGTGATTTTCTGTTTTTTTCCACATTCTGTCTCTCATGGTTGAGGTTTACCAATGTTGACAATTACAGGCCTCTCTAATATTTTCAAGTGGGAGAACTTGCACAACTAGTGGTTGACTAAATACTTATTTGCCCCCCTGTATATACAAAAGACTGTGTTGTATATATCCAATTTTAATACTATTCACGAGAATGACAATGTAGTACAAAATGAATACCTAAAGTTTTGAGCATTAATCCGCAACCAGTCTAGTGCGGCTTATATCTGATCAAATACTGTGTCCTTCTTTTTATTTTTAAATTTAGTGCGTGCATCTTATAATTAGGTGTGCGTTAACCGCAATGATGATAGCTAGCTAGAACTATAGTTTCTTGGCTTTCAATGACGGCGATAAACATCCAATCAATTTGAACTTGGAGGGTTGGCAGAGAATGAATATTAATATATTCACACTTAATGTCTACCAAAGCAAATTAATTTTAAGGATGAAAAGAGCTACACCAATGGATGTTTATCGACGTCAATGGCAGTCAAAGAGTTAAAACTATCACTTAAACCACAAAAGAGAATTTTCATTTTTATGAAATTGCGACAATATGAAGAAATCATCTTTATTTGTCAGTTCATTTGTGCATTAATGCCACTCATACCAATGAGTCATGATAACCAAGTTGTTGTAAAATGCAAATAAACAGAAATCCAGAACCAAAAAAGGTCCACAGAAACCCGATGCACGTCCTGATGAATACCACATTTCCGCTATTTAGTCATGAATGTCTCCACCTCGCACAATAGAAATGACCAGAACCACTTAAACTAATCCAAAACCAATGGTAAACGCCACCGTAAACAATAGAAATCCACTGCCACTAATAAAACACAACCAAAATCTTGGGAAAAATGGAAATAAACCGGAGGAAAAAAACCTCACCTGAATTTCACAGGCGTTGACCAAGTTGTGGATGTAATAGAATGCCTCCTCCACAGTTTCGCCCACAGCCACCAAACCATGGTTCCTCAAAATGAGCACCTGAAATAACGCAAGGACATGAAAGTGTCTTGAAATGAAACCTACAGAATAATACACATAAATGCACACAAATTGCACCTTAGCGTTTTTGCCCAAATTCTTCTGGATGATGACGCGTTCCTCCTCATCCACCAGTATGCCTTTGTAATCATGGTAAGCCACCTCACCAAGGGCAAGTGCCTCGGGCGAAATGGGTAGAAGTCCGCATTTCATAGCAGACACCTGGAATTGGATTTAAATAAGAAGCTTACATTGAGCTGACAAGAATATCAAAATGGCAGGAATAGAAGAATTATGATAAGAAAATCCCTTCTGGCCAGAAAAACTTTTGGCCAGCATCACATCAAGACTCCAAAAATAAACATTTGCACTGTGTTGATTTATAGACTTTAGTGCTGCAGCGCTTAATCAATTAACTCAAGTAATTCGAATAGAAAAAAAAAGCGAGAGTTTGAGAATTTGTTTAACTCATTTGCTCCGAAAAACGTATAAATAAGTTCTCTTTTTAATTGTTTCAGTGTCCCAAAGATGTATTTATATACGTCTTTTACGTTTTTTTTGTTTTTTTTCCATAAAAGACATCTCTGCGTCCTGATTCAACTGAGCTCCATAGCACAAAGCTGAAAATCTATTTTAAAGCAATAAAACTGGCCACTGGTGGGCAGGAGCGCATTTGGTAGGACCCGCAACCCGATTCAACAGCAACGAACGGCCAGGCCGCACGGTCGGAGCGCTGGCGGAATGATGCCAGGCGGCAGACGACCGAGCAGAACAGCCGAGAGGACGCCCAGGATGCCAGGCGCTGGACGTGGGAAAAGTTTACTCAGCTGTCGCAGCGACAACAGCGTCGACTCGGCGACAACAGCGTCATCTCTCAGTTAGTTATATGTAAATAAATTGTTACTTTGCTATCAAAAGCTCTATTTGTCTTGTTCTTTATGATATTTTGTAAAAGGAAAACATTATTCAGATGTTTGGGATGTAACTAAAGCAAAAAATAGCTGCGTTTAAGTCAAAATTATGTTTGAAATGTATGCTTTCACAAAAAGCTCAATTTCTGTTTTTTCATCAGAAATTGGAAAATTGCTCAAACTAAGCTATTTTCTAATGCTGATTTCTAAAGAATGGAAAATGATATGAACTACCTTTTTTTTCCTGCTGAAAGAAGAGAGTCTAATCTTTCTTTTGAAGGGTTCCATGTTTATATAGCAATAGAACAGAATTTTCTGTGGGCCTTGCACAATCAGTCAAAATCCAGTAAAACGGCCGGGAGCGAAGGGCCTTGCTCTGGTGAAAATGGCTGGGAGTGAATGAGTTAATTAGAGTGGCGTTGTAATGGTTTGTTTTGAAAGAGTTTGCATTTATTTATTTTTTTTGTAGATTTAGGTGAATACACTGCCCTCTCGTGGCAACAGTTGATGTGCCATAACTCGTCTAACATGGCTGAATGCAGCCGCTCCCTGTTAAGGACAACATGAGGCTTAAGTAAATTTCTGTTTTTAGCCAATAAGTTTGTTTATGCATTAATTATTTAGTTAGGAGTATATTTCAGAGTTAGTTGTGCGAATATGTGTTTGAACGATTTGTTAACGGCATTGTAAAAAAAAAAAGTTATCATTTCACAGCATTTAAGCTAGCAAACTTTTTCAGTGCAAGTTAGCCAATTGTTCTTTTGTTGTACTTCGATCCTCATTTATCTATTTTTTTATTACTATTCGAGACTTGGCTCAGATATTTCATTTTTGAATGCATGTATTTCTCTTGCAAAATGAAAGTGCGATTCTGCATCGTTTGACAAAAACACTATGGAATTTTATTTTGTATTCGCATTTAATGCTCTTATGAAAGTTCAATCTTAGCAAGCTTTTGTTTTACATCTCCTAAAATTTATTCTGCAACGCATTAGATATTCCTAATCCTAATACTCGACTATTCGAACTAATTAATTGATAGATTAACCGATTGCTTAAATAATCGATAGCTGCAGCCCCAATAGACTTACTGCTGCGCCTGCAGCTGTATGTATATGGACGATGCACTTGACGTCTGGCCGTGTGGCATAAATGGCGGAGTGCAGGTTGAAGCCAGCCCCGTTGATGCCGAGGTTGGTGCTTCCTCGATCCACAATGTCACCCGAGAGGTCGACCTTCACCTGAATGACATAAGATTTAATATATACAGCACAAAGCAGAAGAAACAGTCATACGGACTCACCAGGCTGGATGCAGTTACTTCACTGTACAGGAGCCCGAAAGGGACAATAAGGAAACGCTCTTGGTCTGAGCTCACTCTTACCTGCAACAAACGGGGTATGTAAGTCCCCTTACATATAGTACACTCATTCTTCTTGATAATCTTACAGTGAGATGGTTGTAGATAAGTTGCGACCACCCGAGCAGGTCGGTGAGCCGGTAGAAGGCCGCTAGCTTGCATCTGAGAAGCTTCTCGCCTTTGTCATAAGAGATGGAATCCGAACCGCGCAAATCGTTCACTGGAGTCACCATACCCAAACCTGAAAGAAGGGGTTAATAGTTGGAGGGGCATAGCCATAAACACTGAATAGTTAAGAGTGTTATGGTACAATCCGAGGTAGACATGTAATACCCCCAATATTAAATAACCATAAAGAGACAAACTAATTTTAATTTACACTTAGCAACATGTTAAAGCCTTTTGTGCACAGTCTTAAGGTGTCTGACAATGTCAACAAAATAAATAGTAGGGGTGCACAATATTCATTTTTTGAAGCCGATACCGATATCGATAACTTCCTGCTCCTCACGGCCGATACCGATATGATAACCGATAATATATATACAGTGATACCTCAGCTCACGAACGCTTAAAGGGTATGTAGTGCCCTGGGAAAATTTTAATATTCCATCCATCATTTATCCATAAACGCATGCCTTTTGTATTCATATCATGCCATTTCGTGTAATTACACACAAGAAAATGAGAGAAATTTGGCTCGATTGTCAAGCTAAAACGACCGACGCCCGAGATCTGGCAGATTGTGTGCGTGACGTCACGACAAGTGAAGAGAGTGCCACCGGCCACTAGGGGGGCAGCGCCTGTCTGCATCAATATAATTCCTTCTAGTGAGGGGAGAATTAGGGGTGTTTTGAGCTGTTTATGCTGATGCATTGTGTTCGTCCTGCACATATTCCAGGTTCCCTCATGAAGAAACACCCCTCGTTGTCAATAAAAGACAATTCAGAATTGACAGTGAGGGGTGTTTCTTCAACAAGAACAAGGCTCAGTGCTTTAATACTGAATGGCGGCGATGATGGCAGACAATTTCGTTTCTAGTTTCAGCGACGAATCCGACGTAGAAGGACGTAACGAATGTTCATCTAATGGTGACGAGGAGAGTTACGAAGATTTAATCGGTGTTTTAGGTTACCAATTTGAGCCCAAACGAACGCCAATGCAGCATAATGAAACTGTCATTGAGGGGAGCAATGACACTGATGAAACATCGGCAGCAGATCGTGTGGGAAACACCAATGATTTGTTTTGCATTTCTTTTTGTGAAGCTGATACACCGTGACTGCAAAATAAAGGAATGGATAGAATAATTATCATTTATTGCGCTATCATAGCTTTTCGCTCTGCCAACAGACACAAATATGAATGGGATCAGAGGATTTGTTCTATATATTTTACGAACGATAATTTATACATGTGTCCAGTCCTGTATCCAATGCGTGACATTTTTTTATTATAAAAGAGTACTCACTCTGGCCATTTCGAGCTTGGCTGCTCCCCTCCTTTGCTTAGCCTTAGCCTCCTTTGCTAGTCATCGTCCTCTTTCTTGATATCTCGGGACATTTAGGTGGGTGTGCGTGTATGGTCGGCACCGCATCTCCTTTGAGCAGCAATCTTCACTTGTCCATAGTTCGAGAAGCTTTCAGGTGGAAAATGTGCACCACAGAAAAGCGTGCCGGAGGCTGTATCTAGAAAATTAGCCATCTTTGCATGGACGAACTTTACCAATTGTCTGTGTAGTCCAGCTTTTTTTTTCGCGTTTAGGAACTCATGGATACTATATTCCGATAAATAACTATTTGTACACCACATAGCACAGCAGTTTTGAACCATTTTTGTGATGTTTTGGTCAAACAAACCCCAACGCTACTCTCTCGTCCTTAAAAAACAATGGCACCTGGCTCCGCCTCGACTGTCAATCACTTGTCGTGACGTCTCCACCCCATTCGGCTGTTTCCGGAACACTTTCGGAAATGTTCGTCATTTTCGATCTATTTTCGATAATTGCTAATTAATGTGATTGATTTTTTTGTTAACTTAATCAATATTTGTTATCTTGGCACATAACGGTTGTATTGATGTCTCACACCCCCTTTGCCGCTACATACCACGAACTTTTCGCCTCAAGAACATTAAATTTGCGAGCATATAGTCTCTGCTGACGAACTAGTTTTCGGCGGACGAACCAAACCACGCGGTCGAACAGCGCCACGAGAAGCTGACGCACGCTCACGGCGTCCCAGTTCGTCCCCTCCCTTTCGTTGAGTGCGGACGTGGTTTGTGTTTGATAGATATTTTGGACCATATTGAGTGTACTTTTGCTATTATGGGACCGAAAAAGACCCCAACACAGGCTAGTGTTAAGCCATTAAAGAAAATAAGGTATATTTTTGTGTAGTTTTAAGGCTTATTTAGTAGAAATTTATGTTTTATGGGGACCTGGGAACGGATTATTCTCATTTTAATGGTTTCTTATGGGAAATAAATGTTCGGAAGACGAACTTTTCGCCTTACACACATTTTCTGGGAACCAATTATGTTCGTGAGCTGAGGTATCACTGTATAATTTTTCAATGTATATTCACCTGAGTTTTTGAAAACCTGTAGGTAAAAAATACTAGTGGTTGATTCAGCTTAGATTTGCCTTTGACCGAACCAGAATTTTCATGATGACATGAACATTATTACAATGAACAAAACAAAGACAGTAACAAAACTTTGCATACTGGAAAAACAGGAGTGGAAACATACGCACAAATCCCAATCCGACACTGTGCCAAAAATATTATTAATAGGGCCGAAAATAAATTATGTTATCGGATTTATTGGGATGACGTCATAATTCCTATTATCGGATCGATAATTATCGGACCGATAATTATCGTGCACCTCTAATAAATAGACAGTAAAAATGTTCAGTTTAAAAAATGTGACAGATAAACAAACAAGACAGCCGTTGGTTTAAAAGTTACGGGCCAGGAAAAATAAGTCTGTCCAGAGTATCAGGCTTTAATGCTGCTCCGTGACAGGGAATGTCCCCTCCAGTACTGAGAACTCACTTAGAGCTAGAGTTCACATTACAACAGTGCCCCCCTTCTCCGGTGTTCGCGTGGTGTAATTACAGTTTAAATCGACTTATCAACTTTTTTTTTTCTGTTGGCAAAAATTATGCGACAAAAATTATTTTTTCTATTTATTATTATGATTTTTTTTTTAATCGCCCAGGGTTAGCTCAATGCACACAGACAGCAAATACGTTCGTGCAAAAAAAAAAAAATAAAATTGAATCCATATCAGAGTCAGTCCTCCTCCAATCCATGGGGTGGGGGGTGGGGGGGGGGGGGGGGGTAGAGGTAATGCGCCGAAACCAACAAACAACATTATGGGGAAAAAGAAGACAAACCAAAACTGACGAAGAAGCAGTCATTATTGATTACTACTAGGAAAGTTAAGGCGAATGTACAGAGTTGAAACTATCCCATCTGATATTTTTGGCACCAGAGTCCTAGTCACATGATTTTGAGAATCTGCCGATTCAGAGTCCTAATCCAATTCCGGGGGAAAAAAATTTGAAACCCGATCCTTTTCACCCGTTCCGATCCTCTGAAAAATGGTATAGTATTTTGGACCGAAGAAAGAGCTTCATTTTAGTTTTAGCAAGTAGAAAGTTAAAGTTTAACTTTCAAATTCTATTATAAAAAAAAAGTTTTGTTGTTTTTCCTGATGTACCAAAGCTGTACCGAACTGTCACCCCCGTACTGAACTGTGACAACAAAGCCAGAGCGATTAATTGATTTTTTTTTTTTTTTAATTAATTCGAGTGTTTATTGTTGTTTTTTGCTAGAAAGAAAGTCTAACAACCATTTATTCAATGGATTATTCCATGAGAAAAAGTGTGTTTTTTCAAGGAGCAAATACTGTCTTAGTGGGCTTGCAGTAAAAATAGGGTGAGAGATTTACACTGTACGTGCTTTTGTTCAATAAAAATACATATATTTAACATGTTTTGAGCTTTCACTGCCTTTTGTTCTTATTGTTTCATTAAAAAATTAGAGGACAGAAAAAAATCTGAAAAAAAAAAAAAAAAAAAATCATAAATCAAACTTTTTGTCCAGCCTCTAATCACAACCAACATGAATGTTATTGCAGGAAAAAGCAAATAACAAGAATGGGTACTAGCCAATTTCATAAAACAAACGATCCCTCATTTGTTGCAGTTCAACGTTAAACTTGGATGAGAAAAAAAAAAAAAAAAAGTGTAAATACTGGTAAACATAGAATGATTTGGAGTTTAAGTGTGAAAATAATAACGTGGGTGAAAGAAGCAAAGGATCAGAAAATACAGACTTACTCATGTTGAGAGCTGCCATTCCCCCCTGCGGCGCAGCTGGATACATGGAAGGCAAGCTTGTGGTCATGAAGTCAGCAATCTGCTGCAGCGCCAGCAGGCTGGTGGGCGTCTTGCCCTTTTTAAGCTGATCTTGGATCATGGATTCCAGCTCGTCACAGAACACCTACAAAGTGAAACCGTTGGTAAAACAGTATTGCACCATCGCTGCTATGCTTAGTCAAGACAAAAAAAATGTTGATTTTATATGGGGAAAAACAAGCTTTTTTCAGCCTTTTGCAGTGAATTGGAATGAATTTATCACTAGTAGACGTCCATTCCGTTTGAACTGGGAGGCAGTTCAAACGGATTGGACATTTACAGCTGTCAGTGGGAGCCAATGCCAGGCAATGAGTTCATTTAGGGGCTTTTCACGTCACTCCCCGTTGATTTTGGGACATTGATGGGTAGGGTTGGGCATCGTTTGAAATTGAACGATTCCAGTTCCAATTCCAATTCCACCTGTTGGTTCCTTTTTATATTAAACAGGTACACCATTTTAAAACGATGTATCGATTCTTGGCGGAAGCATATCAATAACCTTTTGGGCTACAAAGTAGGGATGTCCCGATCCAGGTTTTTGCACTTCCGATCCAATACCGATATTGTTTTGCACTTCCGATCCGATACCGATACAGGCCGATACTGATACCGACCTATCTGAGCATGTGTTAAAGTTTAAAGTTATTTAGCCTACTTACTTAGTTGTCAGACTCATGTTGAAAAAGGTTTTAGTACTCTTGATAACAACTAGTCAGCTGAATTAGGTGAGTTTGAATAACACACAATGGTTGGTAACAAGAAACTGACCTGTTTATTCAGTGACAAACACAAAACATTATATATAACAAACAGAAATGGCCTGGTCAGTCAGTAAAACGTGCAAATAATATTGTAAACTGTCTTAAAAAAGCAAAACACACCAACAACCTCAGTGAAAAATCCCACAAATCCCCCAAGCTATTAGATGCTTTTAATGTTTTGTGCATTAGTTACAAAAATTGTATAAAAAGTTCCTCAGGTTTAAATAAACGACTATTTCAGTATCAAGTTAACATTTTAAAACAGTAAATAAAATACTCAAGTCCCCATTCTGTATCAGCAGCTTTAAACTACATTCAATTCATTTAATTTTGCGAATCAACAGTTAAAGTTGTTAAAATTGCTCCCGATATTCCATAATTTCCCTTCTGTCTACTTTCGACATGTGAAAGTTTTAAAACTGTTTTAAAGATAGATTCAAGTCAAGATTTTGCCGATTTAGGAGTATTTTAAAACTGTTTTAAAGATAGATTCAAGTCAAGATTTTGCCGATTTAGGAGTATTTTAGATAAAAAGTTAATTAGGTTCGCTTGGAAGGTTCACAACAGCCTACTAGGGAAGTCTTCTGCTTTAAGATGGCGGCTGTTTACAAACGCATCTGGTTTTCAATACTTCAATGTTGCTAACGCAGTCGAGTCTGTCGTGTAGCATCTAGTTCTATATACATATGATATCTACTATCTCCAGTAAAGCGACGTTGACGTAGTTTGTATCGGCTGTCAGCAGCAGTCAGGTATTCTTGTGTTTTTTATCCAGCGGCATGAGTTGAGCTAAAGCCGTGAGTTGAGCATTGGCATTACCCGGGTCTATGACAAGCATTATGCTTACTTTCAGGACACAATGCGGTCAGTTTTTCATTGCGTCCCGAAGACCGCGCTGTGTATTAGTTCTGCTTTACTTGACATATTTCAATAATCGGAATTTGTATGTTTGTGAATCGTTCTCGAATCTTCCACGGCCGAATCGCTCAAGGATGTAATGACGGCTGGGCATGTTGTACTGTGGTTCTAAGTGTTGGATGGTGCATCTTTACTCACATGAGATAATGGCTCGTCATCCAGAATGAATTTTTCGGCAATGACTCTTGTTATTCCCTGGGCTTTGGGACTGTCGAGTGCCAGTTTGTCACGCATAGCAAAAGTTTCTGCCAGTGTTAGTTGCGTAGGACCTTTCTTTTTGTCTTCGGTTTTCTTAACATATTCCTCATATTGTTTGTGGTGGTATTTTCTACTACGCTTGACTTTATTGTGGCATATGTTGCACTCTGCCTCTTCGTCTTTGTCGTCCTTTAAGGTGAAATGATCCCACACAGCTGACATTTTTACCGATAAAGTCTCTCGGTAAACTGGGAGACGGTAATGTAAATGTGGTGTGTTGAAGGTGTGCCGTAAAATGCGGATCGGATTTTAGGGAAACCGAAGCAAAAACTGGAATGGATTATGTAAATCGGTGCGCTGGAAAACCCGGACCAGACTTTAAAAAAAAAAAAAAAAAATGGATCGGAAGTCTGGATCGGAATTTTTTCCGTGTTCCGATCCGATGCACATTTTTTTGCACATATCGGCGTCCGATCCGATCCAAATATCGGATTGGGACATCTCTACTACAAAGTATCGCAAAATATCACCTTTTCGATATATTTTCGCATTGCTATATTGAGTTTTGGCCACAAAACAAAGTGCTTCGATGAAAACAACGATTAACCAAAAAAAAAAAAAAAAACAAAAAAAAAAAAACATAACCCCTTGACCTTATCAGTCTGTTACATTGAGGTTTAACTGTGCCACATTTGGGATTCATTAAAGTGCTTGTGACACGAAAAAGCATGTTTATTTCATAATACATGCGGTATTTTATGCTCCTGAATGATATGGACCGCTTGGATGTGTGTGAAAGCGATCGCTATATTTATTTAGTTTTTTGAATCCCGCGCCAGGAAAATGAGTGACTTCCGGCTTCGGTCTCGCATTGAGGAGGAGGGCGCTGTGACGTGTACGGTAGAAGACGTCCTCTTCACGCTACAGTGTACTGTTGTGTATGAGGACGAAGGATTCAGCTGATTTTGCGGATTAATACTTTTATTTTTTGCATCACGCCAGCCAAACGGCTGCAGAAAAATCATTCTGTATGCGGGAGAGGCGTATGTGCCTTTTTGGAGTTTCAAAAGGTTCCCATTCACCGTGGATATTTACTGTGGGACCATTGGACTTACAAGGAAGTGAGTAAACATCTTGTTTTGTATTATGTCAAATACGAATACAGTGATTACAAAGTAAACACTATAAAATTCCTTTAAATAAAGGACTACTTACGTTTGATCATTGATAGGCATGTAAAAAGCTATCCTCACGCTCATTAGCAGTTAGCTGTTAGCACGTTAGCTACACAACAATTCCAGCCACCCTCCTCCAGGGAACGAACTGTAAATTGCTCTCCGCCGGGCGGTTTGCCAATCCGCAAAGAAACTCGACAACCGGGTCGTCATGTCAAATAATCCAGGCTAGTTATGTGTGATTTTCCACTTCGAAGACTTTGAAACATCCCTCGGTTCGGGTTAGCATGTCGGCTAGCTGTCACTCCTTCTGGTCTGTTTACATTCTCCGAAGCCGGGGAAGAGAAATGAGATATGTCCGATGTAGGTGTCATAAAATATCGTTCGGCAGGTGTGACAGTAAAGGTAAAGTCGACTGTTTTGACCATTATGGAGTAATTTTGCCATGTCGTCTTGAATAAATGGATTTTTATTATTTTATATTCCATTTAGCACAAGTTATTTGTCATGACCATGCCATTTATTTAGCAATTAGGGAAAGTACTTGGGTAAAAAGAATATCCTGTAAAAATATTGAAGTAAAGAGACAGAAACAATGACATTTTGCCGCTCTCTTCGTCGCGTTTTCCTCATTGTGAATAGTTCCCCCTCGACGGGCTGACTGGTCCTTCTCAAGCCATTTATATAGCTATTGGGGAAAATACTTGGATAAAAAGAATATCCTGTAAAAATATTGGGAGTAGAGAGACTGAAACAATGACATTTTGCAGCTCTCTTCGTCTCGTTTTCCTCGTTCTGAACAATTCCCCCTCAATGGGCTGAATAGTAAAACCGATGAGCCTAGTCTACCGCTGACGTCATCCACCTGTTGGGGACGCTAAAGCCCTATAATTGTAGGCGTGGCTAACCGGCAGATTAAAAGACTAATTTCTCGTCATCTGCGCTTTGCTAAATTGTTGTATATAGTCGAATCGTCTCAAAATATGATTCTAATTCACATAATAATGCCATTTAAGACTTTTTTTCTGGTGTCGTATGCTCTTTAAAATACAACAGGAGCTTTTCACGCATCACAATAGCCCGTTATTAAAACAGTGGATGTCTTTGTGTGCTGAGAAGTCAGTTCCTCATCCTCACGGTGCTATTGAGGAATCACCATGTGATTAATTTTTATGTGAGCATAGCTAAAATATCAACAAACATATAAGCTACTAATCCAAAAAATCTTTTCCATCTTGTTTTGAACTCGTCACACCTTTGCCTGCGACTATTGAAAACAATTCGCATTGGAACAACTCATCACCTATTTTTTGTCTTATTTTTATGTCATAAAAAATGGTGTTAGGCTCCTACTCACCGGGCTTTGCAGTATCATGGAGACCCTCTTCTTCTGCTCCATCATGTTGAAGTCCTGGCGCAGTGCGGGCGCCATGTTCCTCTCACGCTGGTACTCGGGGCTGCTCTCATCCACCGCCCGGTCAAAGTAGCGCTCTTTGTGTGGGGCTGTGGCGGGAGGGTGGGCCGTCACCACGCCGGCACCTGAGTCACCGTTCATCCTTGCCTGGCCTCCTGCGAGAGTAAAAAAACAAATAAGGTATTAAGTACAAAGAATGTATGAGTAACTTGTAGGACAGTTACTTTTTTAAAAATCATTGTAAGTAGGCATGTGCCAGGGACCAGTTTCAAGGTTTACCGTGGTATGAAAGCGTCACGGTTTCAAAACCACAAAATTTTCCGTCATACCGTAGTACGGTATTAGCTCATTTTTAGCGGTGTAACGGTACATGTAATAGTATTGAACCGTTTCGGTACGTGGTGTTCGGTTCGGAACGGACGCGTACCGAACGAGTTTCTGACGTAATATAACCCTTACTTTTCGAGGCTGTGAGTCAATTGGGTTACAGTTTCTTTGTGTAGATTATATTTACTCCGTCTTCTCTACTATAATGAGGACCAACACGGTAGGACAGTATAACCCAGAAACGTCAACGGCGCAACAATGTGGCCGCCGCGAGAACGCAGTGAAACGCGGGCGTTAGAGTCTCAATCAGTCAATGCACACCAGTCGTAGTGCGGCTGCGTGTTAGATGCGTCCAAAGTTTACAAGTTGATTTTGGGGGAAATGACGATATGTTTTATCCGATTAATCGATAGAATTTTCAGTCGATTACTTGATTACTAAAATATTAGATAGCTGTAGCCCTTTAAATCCTATCCCTGGTCCTCAAATAAATATGATAGCATAAAAAAAAGGCTGACAGGAAAATGTTTCCACAAGCAAGTCAGCATCGCCTGTCACACGGCTAACCTGAGAGGGTTGCCATTGATTTTCTATGTTCAGTTTCACATAATTATGACAAGGCAAGCAAAACCGGAAAAGTGCATGCAACGGTGTGTCTCGCTGAAACGAGATGGTGAAGCGAGCGGGTGATTTGGCCGATGACTCTGGCTGAATTAAGCGAGTGCAAGCATGCGAGGCTAATGAGCTTGGTCAGACAGCGGAAGATCAATAATACAGTATGTTCTATGACAAGGCTGCTCTGGACTAAAACAATGTGATTCTTTCTACCCAGACTCACTCATTTTATGTTAACACAAGTCCAGCCATTTTATTTATTTATTTATTTTTAATTCAAAGGGTCTACCTTAACAATCTTTAATTAACAGCAGATGGGAAGCAACTCACCTATTCATGCGACATAATAATTATGATCATGAGTTAGCATGGGCTAAAACATTGCCTACTCAAACTACAAATTAAGATGTTGCGTCATGACAGCCCCTCGGCATCGAAAATATGCTGTGTCACACACAACATCGCTGTTTGCGGCAGGGTGAACCTTCAACGAAAAAGTATGGACACCCCTGCGCTAAAGGAATAGCCAACACCTAACGTTACAGTCCAGTAAAATGATGCACAAATCCCAAATTTAAACTGAAAGCAACTATCCTGCCAGGATATAGAGGAAGCGTCCTCCCACCCACGAGGCAGGCAGGATGTGTCATCTCACAACTCATCGAAACGTGGGCGCAGGGACGGAGCAGGGGGGATATGGCATACCTCCAGTCCTATTTGAGAGTGTCATCGCTATGGAGATGCAACATGTCTCCATGGAAACGGGTCGGTCTTGTAAAGATTACTGTTATGTAAGAACAGCTGTGGGCTAAGATCACAGCAGTACAACCGGTGTTAAAAAGGCAAAAACAGCTGACTTGCATCGCGAAACATGCTTGTATAGGAGCGATACATTATGACATACATTATTAAATACAGGTATTTCTAGATTGAATAGAAGCTGAATGGAAATACGAGTGTAATGAAAAGCTGCTACTGATACACCAGCCAGAGCATCAGTGGAGTCTGCACATGACATCTTGACACGGGAGGGAAAAAAAAAAAAAAAATCACAGGAAACTGAACATACAAAAGAAAAAAAAAGGTTTGACTGAACATATATGTTTTATTTCATCTGCTTGGGCTGTTTGACAAGCAACACCGAGTAAAAGTAAAAATATATTAGCTTCCAGCTCTAGTTTTTAGCTAGCAGGATTGATTAAACTCTGTTTGTAAATTAACCACATTTTTGTGCACTTAAAACTTAGATTTGTATCATCTGTGACTCTAATTTTGTGTTTAACTCATTTGCTCCCGAAAACTAGGGGTGCACGATATCCATTTTTTGAAACCGATATCGATATCGATAACTTCCTGCTCCTCAAAGCCGATACCGATAACCGATAATAAATATATAATTTTTTTTAATGAATATTCACCCGAGTTTTTGAGCACCTGGAGGTTTAAAAAAAATAATAATGGTGGATTCAACATAGATTTGTCTTTGATCTCACCAGAATTTTCATAATGACATGAACATTATTATAGTGAACAAAACAAAGACAAGAACAGTCTTGACTTCAAATAAAGTGCCAATATTTATTTTCTCAAATAAATATAATTTGAGTCAATCACAATCAATTAGTCAATATAATTGAAGATGTGTTTCCTGAACAATGAGCACTGAACTAAAACAAACCCAACAGGTATTGTGCTTTGTCATCAGATAAAAATATTTGGTGCTACAGGAGACTCACTGTTGTGGTCTTGGTCCATGAAACAACTTTCTTAACCTGGGAGACAGGTTAGGACAGCAAGCCTATCAATAACCAAAAGGCCTCTCAATAACTTACTAACTTATAACTAACACTGTAAACATTATATAGTAAGGTTTTCCACTCATTCCTCATAACATAAATATGGTAGAACAAAAAAGATTAATGGCTTGCCTTATAATAATCAATACAAATGGCAGTGAGTGAACCCATATTCAATAAAGTATGAGGTTTATTCTCTGCATAGTATAAAATCCTACCAAGCATGCTGACAGGACTAACATTACACGACAACTATTATATGTATAGTGGGGAGAACAAGTATTTGATACACTGCCAATGGGTTTTCCCATTGGCAGTGTATCAAATACTTGTTTTAAAATGTTAACTTGATACTGAAATAGTCGTTTATTTAAACCTGAGAGGCTTTTTATTCCATTTTTGTAACTAATGCACGAAACATTAAAAACATCTAATAGCTCGGGGAGTTTGTGGGATTTTCCACTGAGGTTGTTGGTGTGTTTTGCTTTTTTAAGACAGTTTACAATATTATTTGCACATTTTACTGACTGACTATGCCATTTCTGTTTGTTATTTATAATGTTTTGTGTTTGTCACTGAATAAACAGGTCAGTTTCTTGTTACCAACCGTTGTGTGTTATTCAAACTCACCTAATTCAGCTGGGTAGTTGTTATCAAGGGTACTAAAACCGTTTTCAACATGAGTCTGACAACTAAGTAAGGAGGCTAAATAACTTTAAACTTTAACACATGCTCAGATAGGTCGGTATCGGTATCGGCCAGTATCGGTATCGGATCGGAAGTGCAAAACAATATCGGTATCGGATCGGAAGTGCAAAAACCTGGATCGGGACATCCCTAATGTACAGCATAGCACACTAGCTTGAGCTACTAGCCTTAAGCATTGGCTGGTTTCTATAACACAACAACTTATGAAGTTCTGTACATATGACCCTTCACCACCAAAGTAAACATATATTGCACATCCATATGTTATAGTAAACATAAATACTTACAGACATATATTTCCGAGGCGGAAACGTATGTAAGAAAGCATTCACGATTGTCAATACTAACGCTAGACACAGCACTGTGTAAAGTGAATGAGTTTGTGGGTCAAATTATAGATGCAGTGAATTATTCTGACCGGCAGGTGGCAGCAATGCCCCGCAAATGGTCAACTGATTTCCCAGCCAGCGAGCACAGGTCATACTGTATTATCGGTCCTATTAATTATATTATTGGATTTATTGGGATGACGTCATAATTCCTATTATCGGAAAACATATAAATACGTTCTATTTTTAATTGTTTCAGTGTCCCAAAGATGTCTTTTACGTTTTTTTTTTTTTTTTTTTTTTAAAGACATTTTTAGTCATTTTATTTCCCAACGCATAGAAGATATATCAATTGGTACAGTCATGGTTGCACTTCCCATCATGCATTTGGGCAGAACAGTTAAATGGCTACAGTATCATTTACTGAAAGCTCAACAAATACACTAGATGGCAATATTTAGTCACAATATACAGTCACATTTATCTTTTAAGAATTACAAGTCTTTCTATCCGTGGATCCCTCTCACAGAAAGAATGTTAATAATGTAAATGCCATCTTGAGGATTTATTGTCATAATAAACAAATACAGTACTTATGTACTGTATGTTGAATGTATATATTCGTTCGAGTTTTATTCATTTTTTTCTTAATGCATTGCCAAAATGTATATGATTGGGAAAAATTATCGGGAATGATTGGAGTTGAATCGGGAGCGAAAAAAAGCAATTGGATCGGGAAATATCGGGATCGGCAGATACTCAAACTAAAACGATCGGGATCGGATCGGGAGCAAAAAAACATGATCGGAACAACCCTAACAGGAAGGAATACTAAGTGAGCCCTCAGACTGCTACATTAGATTAGCAAGCTTCCTAACAGTTTAAACTGACAGTTTTTGGAAACAAAGGTTGACATTACAGGACTGCATTTGTGACAATCTGTCTGTTTGACAAGGTGCAGCACTAAGTGAAGACGCAGACTGCCTGCTGCAAATAACACCGTCTTGTATGAATAGGGTCAAACTGGTAAACTGTGCAACCGTTGAGTCACACTTTATAACAGAAACACACACACATGCAATAAAATGTCATGCATTTTGTACTACAGCTCAGCCAAATGGATAGCACGTAAGTTTCACCGAACAGCTTTTATCTGACAGACTGCAGAGGAAGGGACAGACATAGTAAGGTGCTAGGGTGTTAAACAGCGACTGTGCATTTATCTAGCTGCTGCACGCCATATTGCACTGAGGGCCTGCTGGGAGATTGCAGGTAAACAACAAACTGGGAGGAAGATTGTGAGGACTATAATGTTAGCTACCAAATACAAATAAGGATTATTTTTAACGCATTAATCAATGCAACATTTTTTTTCCAATAAATTAAAGAAATAATATTGAAATAATAATAATAATAATAATTTAATTCCAATCCCTAAACTCAAACATGGGTCATGATATCAAATCGACAGTCAGAAAATGCACAACCATGCATAAAGATTTAGTAACTGATTTTGGCTTTTTTTTAGATAATTGTTTTCAAAGTAAAAGCACTTCTGCAAAAACTCAAAGCCTGCTTATTTGCTCACAGTGCTAAAAAGGAGGATACAACTGATACAATTTCAAAATGAATTCAATCATCAAAAGTAAAACAACCTGTTAAATGTAAATGGTCAAACACATCTGGAATTTTACAGCACTCAAATTATTTGTTCACTTGGCAAAAATCATGGAATCACCAGTTTTTATGGATGCTCACTGGTTTTATTGATAACCAATCATGGATATATTTTTTTTCTAAAATTTTAATCGTGAGCTATTAGCAATTTAACACCTGTAAACGCATTGCGGTGAAACCGATTTTTTAAACTTGATTAGTCACTAAACGTGCTTATTGAAACGAAGAACTTCGTTAAGATCAAAATACATGTAATTACAGGAATATTTCTTGCAGAAAACGACAAAACTTTCGGCACCGATCCAAACAGCTGTTACAAATGCATAATAACGCTTCAGAGGCCTGTGTTAGCTTCAGATATAATGAGTTAAAAACAACACAAGTAGATTATATTTCCCTACATTTAAAGGTGATCCGAATACTTTTGTAGTAAAGCGAATTGCTTTTCCAGAGTGTTGCAAAAAAAGGTGCACACCCACTTCCCTGCAGCCTCCATTGATCCAACATTTTAGCAAAACAACGTTAGCTTGCTCGCGCCCACTGTACCCGTATCGCGCACGTACAAAATAAGCAAGGAGCCATGTTGCGCAGAGCAAACAGAAAATCCGTCACTTCAAAGCTTACCGTCTCGTAGACGAGGTGAAATGTAACCGTTGTCAGTCGAAGTTAGTCAGTCAAGCGGGCAATTCTGCTATTTTTGCCCACAGAATCTGTCGATAACGGGGTGAAATTTTAGTCCTTCCCCCCGCGTTAAGTTGTTCGTCCCTCTAATTTGGCTCCTCCCTGTCTATCACCATTGCCATTTGGGTGCGGCCAAACCTTAAACTGCAGCTTCTTATTTGTCAAGACGAGTCATGTGATATTTCTGGGACATCTGATTGGACGATGACATCGTAGCCCCGCCTCATAGCATGTAGGTAAAGAAGCATTCACAGGAGTTGGTAACATGTGACATTACCGGAGCGTCTGATTGGACGAAAAATGTTATAAACCTATCGTGTTTGTAAAATTAGATTCAGGGTGATGAAATAAGAAAAACATTGTCAATTTAATAAATTCGACTACTTCAAAGACAGAAATTGGCTTTTTTATATTTTTATTAAACAACTAACAACTTGTTTTAAGTTGCTCGCCCAGTTCAACGTTTAAAATGTGCCAATGTAAGATGTGTCATGTGCCAAACTTAAAAAATGGCTTAACAACTTAGTAGCATAATTATTTAAATCATGATTTCTGTTATTGTATGTAAACTTTGAAAAGTATAACGTTTGGCCTATTTTGGCTCACTCTTGCAACTGCAAAAGCAATCCACTAGAGTGCGCAGTCGACACGCGTGTTGAAATGGCTTCCTTAACGTTAATTTAGCTTTTTTTCTTCTTTTCCTTCGAGTCTGCTCTATATCCTGTGATGAAAATAAAAAACAAAACAAAAAAAACCTTCATATTTTCGCTCATCAAGCCATTAAAAGCAACTCTATACTCAAATTTGAAGCTATTAAATACGTCGTGTAAATTGCTTTATATTCATATTTTGCCACTAGATGGTGCTGTTTTACCAATTTGTGACGTAATGGAGCAGCCCTTTACCTTGTCATTTCTGCCTATTAATTTCAAGATTAATATATGCAGCGATGGCGCTTGATGTGTTAAGACTATTTGTATCAAAATAGAATGAATTTTATTCAATTTCATTTGGAAAAACAAAATACGTTACATAAGAAAGAATGTTATGATAAATAATGTAGCTTCAGGAGGCTTTAACTGCTTTAGACTTTACTTCTTTGAATGCATCGTTTAAAATTAAATGGATTAAATTATATCTGAAAAATTCCAACTCAATATGGAATTTCATCATTAGACATGTTTAAATCTGTACGAGGTTTAGAATTTCTGTTAAGGTGTAATTACAACATTTCTAAGTTACCAGTTAAATTAGCCAAATTCCACACTCAACTTCTTATGTCATGGTCAATGATATATAAACACGATTTTTCATCACATAGATATTACATTTGGAAGAATCAAGATATACATCGAAATAAATTTTCATATATTGAAAGATGGGTCAAATATAACATTTCCTTGATCCAAAGTCTCTGTTAATTGGTTCTAAATGTGCACTATTAAGCTCTGAAGCCTCAAACCATTGTTTGAGAGGGCTTCTTCAAAGGGAGATATAGTTTCCAAACCTGCAGCAATTTATTATTGGAATAATTCATACGAAAATATTGAATGGAAACATACTTGGCTTTTGCCTAGAAAATATACATCAAGAAATAATGTTAAAGAAATCACACTCAAAATACTTCACAGGTGTTATCCTGTAAAGATAACAATGATCAAATTAAATTTAATATTGATATGTTATGTTCTTTTTGTGCAAATGCAGAGGAAACTGTTTCCCATTTGTTTTGGGAATGTACTTACTTTCACATCTTTTGGGTTGACCTGAACAACTTTATAAACTCCAAAGTTGAACCCTCATTGAAAATAGTTTTAAGACATATTTTTTTTGGCCTATCCAATATTGAGAAGCCAGAAATAGATAAAAGATATGTTATAAATCTTATTTTAATTTTGGCAAAATTTCACATTCATTGTGTAAAATATGCAAATCAAAGACCAAATTTTCATGTTTTGGGAAAAAAAAATCTTATATTTGGACAAGTTAAGTTCCTCTTTGAACCCCAAGGCTATAAGGACCAAAAGACTTTGCAAACTAAACAGCTTGTGTTGAAAATAACCCCAACCCTTTTATTTATTATTATTTTTGTTGTTGTTGTTGTTGTTGTAAATTGTTAATTGTATGTGAATTGTTCACCACATGTTTGTATTTGTATTTGTGTGAATAAAGTTTTTTTTTTTAATTCTCCCAATTAAATATGATCCTATTATGGGGTTTTCCATAGAAAGCTAATACTGTACTGATAATGAGCCAGAAATATGTAGTTTAAATCTGAGAGGGGAGAGCCTCAGGTGAAAATATACATATTTCAATTACATAACATATCTTATGTCTGTTCAACAGGAAAGGTGGCATATCATGATATTTGAGCAGCTCAATGACAGGCTTAGCGAGGTTGAAATGATGAGAAAAGCTTGTTGGTACATTGTTGTTACATGATTCAATGACCGTGATTGTCGTTCAGTGCACAGGCAGTGACAAAACAACAGGAGACTTTTTATGTGTAATACAACATTCATGAGGCCTACTCTGTGGTCTTCATCTTTGTCTAATATTAAGCCAATATTAGTTGGGGTAAATCAGACCGTCATTACGGGAGGCCAATGTACAGACTGTTAAAATAAACTTGGATGACAATAAAGACACCAGTTTTCCTCTCTCTATCATTCGTGCATTTTTGTTGTGTTAAGTTGTGGCATTAGTGTGTACTCACTTACATATCATTATTACCGATCCAGCCAGGAAAAGCTGATTAGGCTTAGAACGCGGGAGTGTACAGTATATATTGGGTATGTGTACGCTGAGGTGACCCCTGACAGGAAAAGCCGAAAGGAGAAGAAGTGTCGCTTGCCATGATGATACGCAAGACAATATTAGGGAGTGGAAAATAATATGTTTGAGTGAAGCTTGAGTAAAAACATTTTCAAATGATGAGCTTTTCTTGTTCTTTGTATACTTTATTTTTACCAGTTGTATTATATTTTTGTGCTGTGTCAATTTCATTTGTATTTCCACATTATATTTGGAGTGATCATTTGCGAAAATGTTATTGCTGAGATAACTTTGAATGCACTAAGTTGTTATAAAAAATAAAAAAATAAAAAAAAGATTTACCTAAGAGTTTATGTGTGCACTTAAAAAAAAAAAAAAGTATTTAAAAATACAAAACAAAACAAAACAACAACAAAAAACCACCAAAAACACACACACAGAATAAGTTAAAGACCCTAAGGGTTAAATTGTATAGTTTTTAAATTTAGCAGGACAAAGTTTTTTAAATTAAAAATACTTTGCTGATATTTATTGTTTTTCCTTGTGGTTATATCACTCAAATATGTATCTAATTAATTTAGGTTTAAGTAAAATTAATTTAATATTATAATTACAGTGATCCCTTGTTTTTCACGGTTAATGAGGACCAGAACCCGCCGCAATTAGTGAAAAACCACGAAGTAGCACCCACCCATTTTTTTGTTGGTGTTGTTGTTGTTATTGTGTGTGTGTTCAATATATTTATTCAGATTTAGCATTGGAAAGAGATACATATAAGACATGTTTTTTTCACTTTTTTTCTCCAAAGTATTATTTTAAAAAAGCTTTCATGTATATACATATTTTAATAAATGTTTTTTAAGCACTTCAAATGTAGTAATTATGGTAAGTTTCAAACTTGTTACTGTCCCACTGAATTATTTTTAAACAAGAACAAAGTACAAAAATGCAGTTTTTTTTAAATGCTTCATTGAGTGAGTCAAGTCAAATCTGCTCAAGCTGCTAATTTAGTGCAGTTTACATGGCGACTCTGCGACACAAAGACGCAATGACTGAGTTGCGGACTCGCCTCGCGTGCATTTGGTGTCGGCGAAGAAAAATTCTGAATCCTACCTCCAAAGTGGAAGAATCCGATTGTGGGGGGTTGAGGGGGGCTTCCTCGGCATGCATATCAAAGGCTCCTGCGGCACGAGACCGCGCTGTTAACGTCAGCACTCGAACACGTCACATTGGGCGTGCGCAGTGGTGCTACTTGACATTAAAAACAGCAAATATGGCAGAATGTTTGCTTTAATTTACTGTTTTAATAATATTTTTAAATTAAATATGTTGAACGTTTCAATTTTTGAACAAAAGAAAAATGACATTGCTTCGATTGGGCGGGGATATTTTTTTCCGGGCTGAGGGAGCTTGGTGGGGTCAAAGTGCATCATTCTCTGTCGCCCAGTAAATCTGCACTGCCCCCTAGGGCCTGGCATGAATACTACATCGTTTCCATGTGGAATCGCGACATTGTTCAAATGGAGACGCAAATGCTAATGCAAATTTGAAATTTTTCGTATTCTCGGAGAATCACCATGTACACGGCCCCTTACACACAATGAGCTGCCACAGCAACTGTTTAACAAGTTAAATGATTGACGCATGTGGTGCTTTGAAGTTTGAGTCTCTGGCAAGATCAGACGGTTCAGATCTTACCCGTCTGTTAATCATCGTTAACTTTAGTAAGAAATTCCAGTGCTGTGAGTGCACTGCCTGACGAACAAAGAGCAGGTAGAGAGAGGGATGAAGGGAGAGTTAGATTACGTGATCTGCTCAGGACAGCTCATCTGTATTTATTTATTTATTTTAATTGAAAAAAAAAATCCACAATGGACTGATGGCACAAAGTTTAAAGCGCTAAGTAGCTAGGGATCACTGTATAATAAAAATCACTTTTTACATACAAAAAAAAAAAAAAATTAAAGGGTGAAGGTTATCGGGCAATAAAAGTGATGTATTGCAAGTAAGTACAAAGTATTGCTAAATATGACTTTTGCTGTTTACACCATTAAAAAAGGTAGACATTCAGCCTCAACTAGTAACATTTGTGTTATAATCTTAGCTGGGTTGTCTCGAGACTGATCCAGGACCAGCCACCGCTGACCCTTTCTGGGGTTGAAAATAATTGCACAGTCTGCCTAGCCTGCATGGATACCACCAGCTTGAGACGCTAAATATACCCAGCCGGTGTGTCTGAAGAGCTCAGGCATGGCGATCGTATACTTAGACTATTGGAAATCCACACCTTGCTGTGTGATGCTCCATCCATTGTGCATGGAGGGCATTTTTTCGAGTGTCTCGGAGACACTAGATGACCATCAAAATATGTGAATATGAGTTTTAAATGTCGGTAGAGTGGCCAGCAACTGTAATAAATAAAATGATGTAATATTAGATTAATATATCAAAATTATTTTTGATTAACTGATTACATTGATAGATTCATCTGTTGACCCCCTAAAAATTGTGATTAATTTAGTACTATCTAGAATTCTAATATAGGGTAATCTAGTTTTGCAATTGATCTATGATTTCTAACGTTGCCAGTCCAAATGAATTGGTCATTGACACTGAATTGAATTGAATTTTGAATTGAAAATTGAATTCTGACATTGCCATTGCAGATGGATTGGGCGTCTATCACTGTCATCAGCTCTAAAAAAATTATCATTGGCAGTGAATTAGGAAATAATATATTAATCTTTCAAATAATTTCTGATTAATCAATGAATTTGAATGATTAATCTGACGACCCAAATTCTATATTGTGGCGATTAATCTAATTTTGCAATTAATCTGTAAATTTTCGCGTTGCCAGTCTAGATTGATTCACCATTGACACTGAAACAGAAATAGATTAATCTGTGGATTAATCTTGTGATTAATCCAAATTTGCGATAAATCTATTAATTCTAACTAGGGTTGTTCCGATCATGTTTTTTTGCTCCCGATCCGAACCCGATCGTTTTAGTTTGAGTGTCTGCTGATCCCGATATTTCCCGATCCGATTGCTTTTTTATTTTTGCTCCCGATTCAATTCCAATCATTCCCGATAATTTTTCCCGAACATATACATTTTGGCAATGCATTAAGAAAACAATGAATCAAACTCGGACGAATATATACATTCAACATACAGTACATACTGTAAGTACTGTATTTGTTTATTATGACAATAAATCCTCAAGATGGCATTTACATTATTAACATTCTTTCTGTGAGAGGGATCCACGGATAGAATGAGTCATTCTTAAAGGATAAATGTGACTTTGTATATTGTGACTAAATATTGCCATCGAGTGTATTTGTTGAGCTTTCAGTAAATGATACTGTAGCCATTTAACTTCTGCCCAAATGTATGATGGGAAGTGCAACCATTACTGTGCATCATGGTACCAATTGATATATCTTCTCTGCGTTGGGAAATAACATAGGGTGATAAGAAAAAGATCAATTACTACCTTTCTTCCCCACATTGCTTCCCACGATTATTCTAATCGATGGGAGAGGGATTGTAAGGCTTAAGCCATTTAAAAAAAGGATCCAAAGGCAGCCAAAATTCACTCTACTCATTTTACGCTGCTTTTTAGCTCTATATACTGTATGGGTAAAACGGCGCCATTATAGATTGAACGCGACAATGCGTGAGTGGGTCGTGTAGCGCATGCGTTAATTGCGTTAAATATTGCAACGTGATAAATGTAAAAAATAGTAATTCTCGCCATTAACGCGAAAAATCTGGTAACTCTACATTAAGCTTAAACTAAAGACTCTGGAAGAGTGTAACAGAGTGTCTGTAACGTTAAATACAATTAGAAAGCGATTTAATTAAAAAATATATATATATATATTAAAAAAAGGCATGTCCGATATTTTAGTGCCGATTCCGATACTTTGAAAATGACGTGATCGGATCGGGGATGCCGATCGATCGGGACATCTCTAATTCTAACGTTGCCATGCAAGTGGAATAGGTGTCTATTACCTTCATCTACTGAAAAATGATCATTGGTAGTGAATGAGGTAATGATAGATTATTATGTCAAATCATTTTGTGATTAATCAATGAATTTGGTAAATTAATCTGCCGATGACATTTTTTTGCGATTAATCCAATTTTGCAATTAATCATTCTAACATTGTCAATGTCAATGAATAAATCATTGACATGATCATTGGCATTGCCTAAATCACTGATAGATTAATCTGATTAATCTATGAATTCTAACATCGCCATTGCAAACGGATTGTGCGTCTACCACCATCATCGGCACTGCAAAATGACTATTGGTAGTGAATGAGTTAATGAAGACGTGCGGTAAAAATAAGACGGACAGATGCATTCCGCCTGTCCTTTACAATTGACTGCTGGGAGAAGCGTCGTTAAAACAACAAAGCATGCGGAGGCCCAACACTTTAACACACTACTGTACTTGTATATCTTTTAAAAAGCAGCAGTCCATCTCAAGTTGCAACAAATCATCTCCGCGCCACCGATACTTTGGTGCACATTCCTCAGTCACCTGTTTCCTCTTAACAGCACATGTCAGCGACTGAGTGAAGATAAAGTCAGCTGTCTTATATCATCTGCTTTTAACCCTCAAATCACTTGCAAACGCTAGCTAAGTAAACGATTTATTCTATCGTTGGTGATGCTACTCGGAAATAGTGAGAGAAGGTGTTGTTGAGTATGACCACTCCTACAGTGGGGCAAATAAGTATTTGGTCAACCACTAATTGTGCAAGTTCTCCCACTTGAAATAATTAGCGAGGCCTGTAATTGTCAACATGGGTAAACCTCAACCATGAGAGAGAGAGTGTGGGAAAAAAAACCCCCAGAAAATCACATTGTTTGATTTTTAAAGAATTTTTTTGCAAATCATGGTGGAAGATAAGTATTTGGTCAATACCAAAAGTTTTCTGTAACTCTTCACAAGCTTTTCCCACACTGTTGCTGGCATTTTGGCCCATTCCTCCATGCAGATCTCCTCTAAAGCAGTGATGCTTAGGGGCTGTCGTTGGGCAACACGCACTGTCAACTCCCTCCACAGATTTTCTGTGGGGTTGAGATCTGGAGACCGGCTAGGCCACTCCAGAACCTTGAAATGCTTCCTATGAAGCCACTCCTTTGTTGCCCTGGCTGTGTGTTTGGGATCATTGTCATGCTGAAAGACCCAGCCACATCTCATCTTCAATGCCCTTAGTGATGGAAAGAGATTTTCACTCAAAATCTCTTGATACATGGCCCCATTTATTCTTTCCTTTACACAGGTCAGTCGTCCTGGTCCCTGTTCAGAAAAACAGCCCCAAAGCATGATGTTTCCACCCCCATGCTTCACAGTGGGTATTGTGTTCGTCGGATGCAATTCAGTGTTCTTTGTCCTCCAAACACGAGAACCTGTGTTTCCACCAAAAAGTTCTATTTTGGTTTCATCTGACAAGAACACATTCTCCCAGTCCTCTTCTGGATCATCCAAATGCTCTCTAGCGAACCGCAGACGGGCCTGGATGTATACTTTCTTTAGCAGGGGGACACGTTTGGCAGTGCAGGATTTGAGTCCCTGACGGTGCATTGTGTTACTGTGGTCCTAGCTCTCTGTAAGTCATTCACTAGGCCCCCCCGTGTGGTTCTGGGATTTTTGCTCACAATTCTTGTTATCATTTTGACGCCACAAGGTGAGATCTTGCATGGAACCCCAGATCGAGGGAGATTATCAGTGGTCTTGTATGTCTTCCATATTCTAATAATTGCTCCCATAGTTGATTTCTTTACACCAAGCGTTTTACCTATTGCAGATTCAGTCTTCCCAGCCTGGTGCAGGCCTACAATTTTGTTTCTGGGGTCCTTTTACAGTTCTTTGGTCTTGGCCATAGTGGAGTTTGGAGTGTGACTGACTGAGATTGTGGACAGGTGTCTTTTATACCGATAATGAGTTAAAACAGGTTCCATTAATACAGGTAACGAGTGAAGCTTCGTTAGACCTCGTTCGAATAAGTTAGACCTCTTTGACAGCCAGAAATCTTGTTTGTTTGTAGGTGACCAAATACTTATTTTCCCATCTAATTTGGAAATAAATTCTTTAAAAATCAAACAATGTGATTTTCTGTTTTTTTTTCCACATTTTGTGTCTCATGGTTGAGGTTTACCCATGTTGACAATTACAGGTCTCTCTAATCTTTTCAAGTAGGAGAACTTGCACAGTTGGTGGTTGACAAAATACTTATTTGCCCCACTGTACATACAGTATATATTTCCATTTATTCACGTTTAATCATATATTTGTTCATTTCACTTGGTTCATTCATTTTATCATATTGCTTGGCATATTCACTGGGTAGCTGTGACCCGCGACTGTTATTTTTTAAATAAGATAAGAATGGGAGCTTCTCAGATTCTCCCCTGGAGCAAGGCCATCGTTACAGATAAGTTATTGTGGTCATGGTACCCAACGCTCCATACTCGTCATAGTGGTCTATGTTGGGTTTGTTTGAGCATGTAAAAAAAAAATAAAAATAAAATAATGATGTCATCACATGATTTCTCTGTTGAAAGTAAACAGGAAGTTATTTAATTTCATAGACGAATGCCTCAATCCAATTTTGAATAATTTGTTATTTCACAAGCCACAAAGGAACCACAGAGGTAGACTTTTTTTCTCGAATCCAAACTATAAAGATGTTATTGTATTCAAGGCGCACACAGAAAAGGTCCTGTCAATGACACAAGAGTCATTCTGTCTCTGCTGCAGAACTACTACTGCCTGAAGGAAAATGTTGAGTCACCTTTTACTCACAACAGTCACTGTTTGGTCCCTCTTGCTCCGATTACCTTAAAGATGGTTCAAGAAATATACAGTATATAACATCATATTTCATAACCTTACCTTATTTTTTTAAAATCAGTTTTTCCAAAACAGTTTTCATTGCGATTACCTAAAATTGATTTTTTTTTCAAGCTCCAAGTCACATTCTCATGAAGTCATGATGTATCTATGAATGAAATATTGTAGTGGAAAAAAGTAGAAGTCTATGCTAGGCCACGTTTAAAATCTCCAGGCCAGGATGCTTCAGTCTTTTGGATGATACGAGAGTGGATTCTGACTCCTGCTCAAGCCAGTCCCAGAGAAACTGATCCCAATCCTGAGGCAAAATTTTACAGAATCCCTCTTCAGCCTTTAGTCCCAGTGAATCGTGATCTGTACATCCTCCTTGATATCAATACAGTATCTGGACGAAAGTGGCTGGGTGTGGTAACCTTGACACTTGCACTCCTGATAGCAACTGCCATTGACGGCAATTGGCTAGAATCGAGGGTTAGGGTTAGGGTTAGGGAGTCTTTCACCGTCAAATGAAGCAAATGAGTTAAAATGTCGCCTTGTGATACCCTGGTCTTCCCTCTTTATGGTCTATTGTTTATCTGGAACTTTTGGTCATCTTACAATACGATACAATTTGCCATACAAGGTTCACGATAACAATGATCTCACGACAATTATTATTATTTTTTCCTACCTCGTTCATTCGCAGAAAGCAGTGAACAGAAGGGGTTATGGGGGAACAGAAGAAAAGAAGGAGAGAGCACAAACAACAACGAGAAATACATTGAACACCTACACTAACTATGAATAAGTTGGTGCTATCGTTAGCTAGTTGTATTTACGGTTGACACCATATGGTGGGCCTGATAACCAAGGAAATCAAGGGGGGGCGAGAGTGATGAAAGAAAACCGATTGGGTGGGGTGGAGTGTGCACAAATCAGCCATGTAGTCTTGAACCCAGTATTTGTGTGAATGCCTTGTGAGTGTGAGTATGTTGGCATCCTATTCTGTGCTGTCTTATTGCAAATACAGACACTGAGGTTTTCTACTAGCAACTGCCATTGACGGCAATAGGCTCAAATCGAATGAGTTGTCCATCATTATCAATTGACACAAATGAGTTAAATTTTAACAGACCATATTTGCATTATATAATGAGTTCAGGCATATGAGTAATTTAGATTGTCTTCCCATATGTTGTATGGATAGACTAGACCCTACCATTACAAGTGAATTATTTTCAATATGTTCAGACTTACATTTATTCCTTTTCACTTGCTGAATGTGCCGGTTCACTTTTTCCCCTCAAACGCACGTTTGATTGGCTGATGACTTGACCCCTTCCTCTCCTCCTGCCACACAGACGCACACACATACTTACACAACCCCGCCGACAGAAATACAACATGCCGCCTTCTCCACCCCTTTCGAAGAAGAGGGATAGTAGGAGTTTTTTTTCCGGCCAGCACAATCCACTGTGAGTAATGTAAAAAGACGTCAATGTTGTGGAGGTAGGGGAAAAATCACGAACTCATTTGCTCCCAAAAACGTATAGATATGTTCTATTTTTAATTGTTTCAGTGTCCCGTATTTATACGTCTTTTACGTTTTTTAAATTTTTTTATTTATTATTATTATTTTTTTTTTTTACAAGCGACATCTCTGGGTTCTGATTCAATTTAGCTCCAAAGCACAAAGCTGAAAATCCATTTTAAAGCAATAAAACTGGCCACTGGATGGCAGTAGCAGATTTGGTAAGATCCACAACCTGATTCAACGGCAACAAACGGCCGGGCCGCACGGCCGGGGTGCCGGCGGAAGACGACTGAATGGAGAACAACCTAGAGAACGCCCGGGATGCCAGGCGCTGGACGACCGAGCAGAATGACCGGGACCACCAGTGCAGCGGAGGATGCCGTTGAGTCTGTGCTGCTCGTGGAGCAGACCCCGCAGAGACTCAAAAAAATCCATCTTTATGAGACAGGCGGCGATGAGGGAAAAGTTTACCTGGCTGTTGCGGCGATAACAGCGTCAACTCTCAGTTAATTATGTGTAAATAAATTGTTACTTTGCTATCAAAAGCTTTATTTGTCTTGTTGTTTATGTTATTTTGTAAAAGGAAAACATTATTCAGATGTTTGGGGTGTAACTAAAGCAAAAAATAGCTGTGTTAAAGTCAAAGTTATGTTTGAAATGTATGCTTTCACAAAAAGCTTAATTTCTCTGTTTTTTTCATCAGAAATTGGAAAATTGCTCAAACTAAGCTATTTTTCAATGCTGGTTTCTAAAGAATGGAAAAAGATATGAACTTACTTTTATCCTGCTGACAGAAGAGAGTCTAATCTTTCTTTTGGTGGGTTCCATGTAGGGCTGCAGCTATTGAATATTTTAGTAGTTGATTAATCGATGTACTACTTTTAAAATACCTGAGATATTTTTTTAATGAGGATCTACGTACAACAAAAGAACAACTGGCTAACTTACATAGAAAAAGTCCACTAGCTTAAATGCTATAAAATGCTAAAGTTTTTTTTATTTCTTTTTTACAATGCTCTTAACAAATGGTTCAGACACATACCCCCCCAAAAAATATATCAATAAACTAAATTAAGAATGCATTAAAAACATTAGCTCAAACAAAAACTTAGCTTACGTTGGTCTTAACAGGGAGCAGTTGGATTCAGCCATGTGAAAAGAGGCAGACCAGAGGGCAGTGTATCCGCCCTCGTCAATAAAACTGATTGCAAACACTTTCATAATAAACCATTAAAACGCCACTTTAATTAAACCCAATAATCAAAGCAATAAAATTAAATTTGACTATTTTTTTGTAATCGAATACTCGAGTTAATCGATTAATCGTTGCAGCACTAGTTCCATGTTTATATAGCAATAGAACAGAATTTTCTGTGGGCCTTGCAAAATCAATCAAAATCCAGTTAAACAGCCGGGAGCGAAGGACCTTGGTCCGGTGAAAATGGCTGGGAGTGAATGAGCTAATTTTGCTTCTCAAAGTCCGACCTGCATCAGAGTCAGCATAGCATTAATCTGTGTGAATTTGCAGAACTACTGCTGTCAGGCCAGCCTCTACAAGGAACAACAAAGTCAAGATAGCCGTCCCTCATTTGGATCATTGTTTACATAATGTGAAATAAACGTTTAATAATCTGTTTGGTCTTAATGATGTCCCGTCCCCAACAAAAAGTGCACCAGTACATGCTGTTACCTACCAATGTTGAGACCAAACCTACGCCCTTGCCCGAGGGTGGGAATCCCTCTATCCTGCATAATAAATTGAGGAGCCTTGTGTTGACCATTTGACCAACATCCCTGCTCTCTCCTTCCCTCCCCCTTCGCCCCTCCTCCCACCCACGTCCCCCCTTCGTGTCGTGTCGCTATGAGAGCCCGGAGCGACTCGCTTTGGAATCAGTCTGGCTTCAGCCATCATGCAGATTCTCTAAGGGCCACACACGCACCGAGCCGTGTCACGTCGCCTGCACTGGGATTACCACAAAAAAGAAGCGAAAAACAAGCGCACTCGGTGAGTGAAAGTCACTTTTAAATGCATGTTTTTCTCTTTGGCTAGCTGGCTAAGCTAACCGCTGTTGGGTCTCCGAGAGTTGTGCACTTGGAGCTCGCTTGCACTTGTTGCTCCCGTACGGAGAAGGGAAAAAAAAAACATTTGTCGTTTTAGTTATAACGGTCTTTTAAAAATCAGATCCGCGTTTTAAAAGATTTAAATGCATTGTTTGCGTGTTAAAAGGCGGATTGAATACTGTTTTAAGTTTACTCATTGCCTCCCATTGACAATGATAGACGTCCGATTCATTTAACTGGCACTGGAAGTATTGGCTTTGGATGCTAATCTTTGATTTTCTTTGACGGTGCTAGACGTCCAAATCATTTTGGTGGGTTAAGAGTTTATTGTGTTAGAGACCAGAATGAAAATTTTGAAAAAATTAAAAAATAAATAAATAAATAAATAAAACTTTAACCACTAGCAAGTGCTTTTCCCACGCTAAAGTCACAATATGACGAGTCTTCTGTGTTTTTGTGGACCATTTCAAAATTAATAATTTTTTCAAAGACAAAATGTACTGCTACTACAAGATTTAATACGTAATTTTGAAGCATTAGCTTATAATTGTATTTGAAGTTCTTTTATAATTATTAGGGCTGCAACTAACGAATATTTTCACGATCGATTAATTGGCGACTAATTGAACAATTAACTCATTCACTCCCAGCCATTTTCACCGGTGTTCTGCCAAAATATTCTACATCGGCGAAACGTCCTACATTGGTCGAATTTGACACCTAAAGTACTACCGTGCGCTCTAAACTTGTTTTGTTTAGATGCATACAGGAATAACGTACTAAAAAAATGCCTAAAGAAAATACTTAAATGTAGTTATATCAAATAATGACGGTTTAAATACGCTACGTGACTAATGTGGTCAACTGGTTCAAAGCTAACACAAAAAAACACAATGGTTAAAAGTATGAGAGGGTAATACATGCAAAAAGTATCTTTGAGGCAGTGAAAAGTTTCTAAATAACTAAATAAAAACAAAAATAGTAAGTACTCGCCGCTTCTAACCGATGTGCGCATGCGTGTGGATGCATGCGCAAGCGCCCTGAGCATTTTGTAGGACTTCTCGCCGCGTAGTAAGGAATGGCCGAACACCGGTGCAACCCCCTTGGCTCCCGGCCGTTTCCCTGGATTTTGACTGATTGTGCAAGGCCCACAGAAAATTCTGTTCTATTGCTATTTAAACATGGAACCCACCAAAGAAAGATTATTCTTTCTGCAGGAAAAAAAAAGTTAAGTTCATATCTTTTTCCATTCTGTAGAAATCAGCATTAGAAAATAGCTTAGTTTGAGCAATTTTCCAATTTCTGATGAAAAAAATGGAGGAATGGAGCTTTTTGTAAAAGCATACATTTCAAACATAACTTTGACTGTCACACAGCTATTTATGCTTTTGTGATATCCCAAACATCTGAATAATGTTTTCCTTCTACAAAATAACATAAACAATAAGACAAATAGAGCTTTTAATAGAAAAGTAACAATTTATTTACACATAACTAAACTACTGAACTGAGAGATGACGCTGTTGTGGCCCCAACAGCCGGGGTAAACTTTTTCCTTGTCGCCGACTGTCTCATGGAGATGGATTTTTTTTAGTTTTCTTTTGTGGTGACCACTGCCTCGTGGCGGAGTACGCCTGGGGAAACTTTTGTTCCTGGGGGGGGGGGGGGGGGGGGGGGACTGGTTTGGCCGTGCACATTTCCGGCTGAGTCGCGGGACACTGGTGGTCCCGGTCGTTCTTCTCGGTCATCCAGCCCCTGGCATCCCGGGCGTCCTCCCGGTTGTTCTGCTCGGTTGTCCGCCGCCTGGCATCCTGGACGTCCATTCGGTCGTCTTCTGCCGGCGCCCCGGCCGTGCGGCCCGGCCATTCGTTCCGTTGAATCGGGTTGCGGGTCTTACCAAATGCGCTACTGCCCTCCAGTGGCCAGTTTTATAGCTTTAAAATGGATTTTCAGCATTGTGCTTTGGAGCTAAGTTGCATCAGAACCTGGAGATGTCTGTTGTGAAAAAAACCCCCTAAAAGACGTATAAATACGTGTTTGGGACACTGAAACAATTAAAAATAAAATGTATACGTTTTTGGGAGCAAATGAGTTAATCAATTAGTCGGATAAGTGTCACTAATTTCAGTTACCTTCATAATTTACCTTGAAGTTGTTTTTGGCATGTTGTAAGTAACAATGAAGACAAAATGGATGTCTTCTGTATTTCCTTCAAAAACAATATTTTATTACAGCTTCCTGACTTAAGTGTGGTCTACAGCTGTATCGATCATCAAATCCATTGGCAAACAATTTATTAACTGATTTAATCAACTACGTAGTTATTGCAGCCTTATTAAGAAGCTAGTTTAGACAGTCAGATGTCTGATAATTGGCAAATATGTGAATTGTTTTCCAAAGTAAAAGATTTTTATTCATGTTCTACTTTGACTTAACAAAAATATAATGAAGAAATGGGATGATTTTTACAAGTGAGAAATTATGTTTGGTATAATTTAGTAATTTAGTAATTTATACATTAAAAAGAATTTAGACTAGTTTAAGGTGAAGAAGGTCCTAAACGACTAGTTGGTTATCAAAATGGTTGTCAATTAATTTGCTAATCGATTAGTTGTCGATTAATCTATTCATTGTTGCATCTGTAGTAATTATTTTATAGTAATGACTTTTCATTTTGTTCCACTTTTGCCAAATCGTCCCAGCTAACTTTTCCTCAAATAACAGCAATTGGCCACTATGACAAACGATACCAGTGCAAAGTAGGTAAAAGTGTCAAATATTTACTTCATTCATTCATACCTAATAAACTCTGCATAATACGGTATGTGTTAAGCAGAAATCTTTGCCCTCCCTGAAAAAGCCATTCTGGCACCCAAAGGTCATTGGGAGGTTTCTGCCCTTGACGTGCATAAATTTCAGGCTGCTCTTTCAACTTCGACAATAGACTAACGTTTATGGGCTGCAGCTTCTGTCTACTTTCTATGATGTGGTCTGTTGTGAACTGTCCATCGTGCCATTTGACATCCAGGCCAGTCAGATGGATACGGAGAACTAGCCTGAACAGTATGTTGCTACGTGCTCTTTCACCAGCAGACAAATCATTAAACAGCTGGCAGTTAAGTCGGTCCTGTCGCTTGCAGTGACTTTGCCTCGGGTTAGAGGTTGCGTTTGTAAGTTTTTCATGGTGCCTTTTGAAATGTTATGAAATGCCATTTGAAGCGAGGGCCATTTGCTTCTATTTGTTCTTGAGGCTCTGATTTCGCCACCCTCCTTAACAGTGCACATTGTTTTCCTTCTGGTGAGGCTATTTACTGAAGCTAACAGTAATTTTTCAGTGTTTCAAACAAAAAAGAAAAAAAAGGTGAAATTTGTAAAAACTTGGCTTGAGATGCACCTGATTTCAGGATTGTAAACAGCATACTGTGCAAGAAAGGTGAGTTGAGATACAAGGCTCATGATAACGATGATCTCCCGATATGGCGATACAACAATTTAGGGCTGCAGCTATCGAATATTTTAGTAATCGACTGAAAATCCTATCGATTAATCGAGTAATCGGATAAAACATATTTTTTAGGTAAAGAGCAATTATAAATATACATTAGAAAAAAAGACATTTTATCTAATATTGAACCATTTTCAGTCAATCAATGTCTTTATTTTGGCTGTACATTGTTGAAAACAGCCAACAATTGCCTCTCAGATGTGACTAGAATAAAAAAAAAAAAAAAAGACCAATTCACTGCTTTCACTCCAAAAACTTTTAGATCTTATAAAAAATATATATATTTCTTACTTAAAAATGCCATTACGCTTGATAACACACATCACTCAAAAGTAGTTTTTCCCACGTGTTTCAATTGAATTTCAATTTGTGTCAAGCCATTTTTAAGTTTTAGTTAAGTTTTAAGTTAGTCTAAAATGTAAGTCCTGATAGGATTTTGAGTTTTTGCACTGTTAAAAATAAATGTATTGTAACATATCATATGGCGGGAATATTTGCATGCGTTCCTGAATGCACCGCGTGACGTGCGGGGGTGAGGGAGGTGCGGTAGAGCGAGAGACGTGCCTTCCTGTTGTTGTTGTCGTTCCAAAAGTTCTCTAAAAAGAAATAATTGCAACCTAACGAAGCAGGTGACTCTTGGTCAACGTTACAGTATGATAGCTGCTGTATTGGAGCACATAAGGGGCCAGTGCTACTTGGTGTTTTATCCAGCAATGACTACTGAGCTAAAATTGACATTTAGCTTTATCATATTTTCATTTTACACCCTCATCACTCTACAGCGCTATGTTTCACAGATTAAATAAAGCCTGTATGTAAGACACGTTAGCCACGTATCGACAGTGGTCTTAATAGAAACCTAGCCCTCTGCAGGGCTAACGTTACGTACGTGAGCGAGTGACAGTAGTGTTAATTAGCGCTGAGAAGTGTACTGCTTTAAGATGGCGGCTGTTTACTAACACCGCTGACTCTGTCATTTCGCATCTAGTTAAACATACATGTGATATCTATGAGACTCATCAGATGCTACCTGCTACCACCGCATCATGGGGCTAGTTTTTGCAACAACGACGTAGTTTGTAGCAGCTGTCGGCTGCAGAAAAGTTTTTTTTATTGCTTCTTCCTCTACGCACGTGACATCAGCGAATTGTCCCACATTAAAAGTAGTCCGGGCAAAACGTGATGCTTAGAGGTGGCAAAATTAAACGATTCCTCGAGGTAAATAAAATTACTCGGATCAGTTTTTAAACTCGAGTAACTTGAGTTGCTCGAGTATTCGTTTCAGCTCTACAACAATTATCAATACACGGGTCAGGAAATCGTTCTAGGATTTTCCACAAAACGACAAATAAACTGAAAAATAAGCTATTTTCATCCTTCTTCTGTTAATTGGAATGAGTTTATTACTAGTAGACGTCCAATCCGTTTGAACTGGGACTGGGAACGTTTGAATTATGGTTTTTCTGGTCATTGGCATGGAAAGACTTCACATACCAGAAAATACGAGAAAATGTTCAGCATTGTTTCCCAAAGCGAAAGCAGATGTCTTATTTTGATTAAACACACAAGCTATTTTTTAAAGGCGTCCAAGGATAGAAAGCATTGTAGTTTTTGAAAGATAAACATTATTATGAGTTCAAAATAATTTGATATTGATGTTTTCATTTTTATACAATTTGTAAAATTAGTGTAACTAGTAGGTCGCCATTGTTGTTGATGTCGTAGGGTCGCAGCTATCGATTATTTTAGTAATCGAATAATCGAGTAATCGGATAAGGGACATGAAAAATTCAAATACCTGAGCTTAGCCTCAAACGGTATTAAAAAAAAAAAAAAAAAAATTAAGTAAGGATCTATGTACAACAAAAGAACAATTGACTAACTTACATAGCAAAAGTCCGCTAACTTAAATGCAATAAAACGCTAACTTTTTTTTCTTTTTCCAATGCTCTTAGCAAATGGTTAAGACACATATTCCCACAAAAAAACGGCTAAATATACCCATGAACTAAATTACGAATGCATTAAAAAAAACATTAGCTCAAACAAAAACGTAGCTTATGTTGGTCTTAACATGGAGCAGCTGGATTTAGCCATGTGAAATGAGGCAAAATAGGGCAGTGTATCCACTCAAATCAATAAAACTGAATGCAAACACTTTCAAAATAAACCATTACAACGCCACAATAATTAAACAAATACTGGAATCAGCAAAATTTAAGTTGAATCTTTTTTTCTAATCGAATACTCGAGTTAATCGAATAATCGTTGCAGCACTAGTCACATGGTTACGCTGCCGGGGTTCCAGAGTATGACTCTAGCGACATAAACATGTAATCTTTTCAACCCTTTCTATTTGAACCCCAGAGTAACATTAATGAGCATGACAGCAGTGTCGATATTTCACAAAAAGAGCAGCAAAAGCAAAATGAACAGGAAAGACGGGATGAGAAGAGACGAGGGTAGGAGAGTAGGAAAAAAAACTGTGTTCTGTAAAAAATGTGCTACACCGGCAAAACATCCTACAAGAGGCGAATTTAACCCAAAGTACTACCGTGCGCTTTCAGCTTGTTTTGTTTAGATACTTATAGACAACATACTAAAGATGCTTTAAGAAAATACTTTACTGTAGTAATATCAAATAAGGAATGTTTAAATATGCAACGTAACTAATGATGTCAACAGATCAACAATCTGCTTTAAAGCTACCGCAAGAAAACGCAATGCTTAAAAGTATGAGAGGGAAACGCATGCAAAAAGTATTTTGAGGCAATGAAAAGGTAATAAAACACAAAAAGACTCAATAAGTAGTAAGTAGATGTTGATACTTGTTGCCGATCTACTAGACGTGGGAACCTCTGTGTACCTCGCGATACGAAACGATTTGCAATACAAGGCTCACGATGACGATTACCTTGCGATGTGGCAATACATGGGTTAGTAAATCATTCTACAATATATTGATTGGTCACCTCCTGTTGATTTAGGGGCATTTATAGATTACTTCCTGTTTTTTTGGGTTACTGAACAGGAAGTGACCCGGTAATTATTAGGGAGGGGTTCAAATTCAACAGAATTTGAGATGTAAATGCCTTGAAATGAACATAAAGTAAGCTGTAAATGCCCCCCAAACCGGGAAGACTAGCTGTGAATGCTCTGTTTCAGTGCCTTTGACGGCGGTAGATGTCCAATCTATCTTTGAACCTTCCTGTCCATATAGATTGTACGTCTACCACCGTCAATAGCAGCCAATGAGGTAACACAGAAACTACTCCAGTGGAAGATTTTGGTTCCAACCTGTTAGTTCCTTTTTTTCCAAACTGTGATACCTTTTTAAAACGATAAATTGATTCTCGGCAGGCGCATATCTATAAACTTTTGGGGAACAAAGTATTGCGATACATCACAATGTCAATATATCGTCACACCAATAGTATCTACAGTGTTTTTTGGCTTTAAGCAGTCCTGAAAATGAATGGCTAAGATTACAGTTTTTATCTGCTTTTACTCAAACGGCTCATTAGTCGCCATACTTCTGTACTTGGATTTAACCTCCTACGGGGTTGTCCCCATGGGGACTTTGACATACGACTTGCGACCACCCTCATTGTTCTAGCCCCGCAGGGTCAGGTCAGGGTGCAGCCTCTGCTGTTCTAAAGTGGAGGTGTGCGGTACGTTGTTGTTTCCAAACATCAGACATCTGGGCCAGTCCGCACCCCCGCCCCCTACGTAACACTCTCCAGCCACAACAACGACATACCCCTTCTCTCCCCCAGGCTGCAATCATTTGCTATTGGCAGGGAGGGGCACCATCTGCCGCCATAGAGCAAGCAGACGTGCCTGTAAAGGCATTTGATGTGTGTGGAAGCCACGTGTTCGTGACTGTTACTGGCCATGCATAATGCATAAGTGCATTCCAAAGATGATTTAGCAAACTGTAGATCAAGCTTTACAATAGAGCGATAACAAGGACGGATATAAAAAAGACGGAAAGTCTTTCAAGCAGAGATCCTGACAAATTACTGAATGACTTCTGTAACAGAAGACTTGGCATTTATCCAACTTTGCTTTTTATGCTGAACTCATCGAAGGTGGGGTTTTGCCACAAAAGCATTCACATGGTCACTGGCATGTCCCATCTTTCTTATGGATCTACTGTTGTTTAAGTGCAGTTTGTAGGTGAAGGAGAAAAAAGTAGATTTTCTTTTTTATTACAGGTTTTCTTTTCTTAATTAACCCTGGTGGATAAAACGATAACTGAAATTATCGTCATGTAAACAGAAATAATAAAAACATTCGGTAAAATCGATTAGAATTAAATTGTAATTACGCTATCTGAACACTGGAGAGAAGGGGGGCGCCGGTGCGACATGTTTGTTGACATGTCAAACAACTTAAGACTTCATGCACAAAAGTCTTTAACATGTTACTGAGTGTAAATTAAAATTTGTCTGTTTATGGTTATTTTTTGGGAATTGCATGTCTATCTCAGATTTAGTGAAATGTTCTGCATTTTGTCAACTTTTAATTTTGTGCAATAATCCTCATATTTGTGGAATGCTGTGTAGTAGTTTGTCTCCAAGGATCTTTGATCTGACATTAAAGATTGGTTAAAGCAGCATCTGGTTTTGTCAACTGTCATTCAGGGGCAAAAATTAGACTTCGAATTTAAAAGCAAAAGGATGTGCTAATTATCGACATCGACGGATCAGTACATTTTTATCGTGATAATTTTTGTCATACCTCCCAGGTCCACTCTTAATGAACAGGAGATGATGACACACAATTCAGGGACAAAAAGAAAGCAGTAATAACTGAAGATAAATACATTTTTCAAGGAAAGAATTGTTAAAAGCTGGCCGGCCAGGACAAACGTCCCCAAGAGTCCCACACCTTTGCCTTTGAGAAGATCTGCCATAACTCAACGCGTACACTTTTTGTTATTTCCAATGTGAATAGGCAGACCCCCATGTTAACCCATGAAGTGACTCACAAGAAGTGGAATTACTAGGCAGCTGTGTTATCTGTTAATGACCTTTCTTCAGAGAAGAGTGAGTTCCCACTGGTCCTTAAAAGTCTTAAAATGTTGTAAATTTAAATCTGGCAAATCAAGTTCTTAAATTGTCTTAGATTTAATGGAAAATTGCAGTTGGTATTAAATTTACAGACAAATTAATGCCAGGGAAATCACTGTTGACTGCCGTAAATTTCTAATGGTGTGTAATTGTTTTATTAATGGCCCTGGGATTTATACACGTATGTTATATAGTACGTTGTTTGTAACATCGGCTTATGTCAGCGAATTGAGTCGTCTCTCTGATGCCCTTTCCGGTTTTTTAGCGGCAATAGGAGTGAGTGGGAACATGCAATTTAATCAAAAATGGATGGAAGATGGTTTTTTTTAAGAGGTGGCTGGCAGGGGTGAAAATAAAAGTGCCTGTTGCAAAGTAGGGATGTGACAATATATCGAAAAAGATGATATATCGAGGTACTTGGAGCCCAAAAGGTAATCGATATGCTCCCACCAAGAATCGATATATCGTTTTAAAAAGATGTCACTGTTTAAAAAAAAAAAAAAAAAAAAAAAAAAACGGGCCCAACTGGTTGCTACCAAAATGTTCCATTTGAATGGTGTCTACATTATCTCACTGGCTGCCACTGACGGCACTAGACATCTAATTTATTTTGTTGGATTGGACATCTAGTGCCATCATTGGAACTGAAACCACAGCATTCGCAGCCAGTGTTTCGTGGGCATTTAAAGGTCACTTCTGTTCATTTTAGGGCATTTGCAGATTATTTTCTGTTGATTTTGAGTCGCTTCCTATTCATTTGGGGATATTCTTGAGTCACTTACTTTTTAGTAACTCAAAATCAACAGGAAGTGACCTGTAAATGCCACAAAATCAACAGGAAGTGATCCGTAAATGCCTCAAAAGGAAAAGGAATTAACAAAACTCAACAGGAAATGACGCAAAATGCACCAAAATTAACGCATTGCCTGGCATTGGCTGCCACTGATGGCTGTAGATGGCCAATCCTTTTGAAGGGTGAGGGATAACAGCAGTGTTGTTTATCTTACTTTAAAAAAGTAATTGGTTACAGTTAAAAATGACTTCTTCCAAAAAGCAATTGCGTTGGTAACTCAGTTACCTCAATGTAAGAGTAAATAGTTACTCGGTAGAGTAACTGACATTACTTTTCATGTTCTACACGTTATTACATGATCCATTCTATAACATTCCACATCAAATTTGCTTATGAACTGATTGAATTGAACTTTTTTCATTCCCCCCAAAAAACATAGGTCAACCTTTTTACATTTTTTTCTTCAATTTTAACCTATATAAAAGTGTAATAGTATCCAAACTTTAACATTCAAATGCTGTGAGGAAAAAAGCCTTTTTCCTGCTGTGCTGAACCGTTACTTGTGTGTACCGTCACATCCCTAATGTATATACATATATTTTTCAATATGCAGGTGAGGATTGAATCTCTTCTCTTCTATCTTTGCTCTAGTTCAGGGGTGTCCAAACTTTTAGCAAAGGGGGCCAGATTTGGTACGGAAAAAATGTGGGGGGCCGACCTTTGCTGACGTACTTTACAAGAACAATATATTGAAGCAAATTTTAGCAAGCCATTCCTTGTGTGACATTTGCTGTATTATTATTTTTTTATTATTAATAATTTCCACAATCTCGCAACTAGCCTTTGTGACGTTCTCTTTCGACTCTCGGGCTCTTGTGAAATACTGCTGCTGTAAAATTAAACTAGCTTCAAGTTGCTTGAATTTCTCGCTACGTCTCTTCTCTGCAACCTTGCCGTAAATGTCAGCGTGTCTTGTTTGGTAATATCGCCTCACATTGAACTCTCTAAAAACAGCGACTGTCCCTTTGCAAATGAGGCAGACACAGTTGTTTCGTATTTTAGTAAAGAAGTAGTCCAATTTCCACCTATCGTTGACGCGTCGGCCATCGCAGTCAACTTTTTTTGTTTTGATTATCGCCATTTTAGAAGATTGGGAAGAAAGGGTCACATGGGGTAATGTTGCTTAGCGTGCTGCTGCCTTTTAGTGGGTAAATGAGGAGCAGCATTTAGTGTGTAATCTACTTCATATGCTGTTTGCAGTACTGCTGACCAATTTATTAAGTCTGTGTGCGGGCCAGATGTTATTGATTTTATGACAGAGGCTGGGGGCCGGATGAAATTTGACCAAGGGCCGCATTCGGCCCTCGGGCCGGACTTTGGACATGTCTGCTCTAGTTGTTTTGATAAAAAAAAAAGAAAATCACTGTTTATGGATACGTCATTCAAGAAAAGTTTAGGGCAAGTGCCTATTTTTGGTTATAAAAAAACAAAAACAAATTATTATTATATTGTAGCATCTACAAGGACAACGCTCACTTGGTGATGATAATGCATACTGAGCAGGAAAACAGTCCATTATTTTCAATTAATTGTACCCACCTCAACGCCACGAACTCTATGTTAAAAAAAATTCCCGAGCGTATAAGATTCAGATTTCCTTTAAAGCTGGCCACGCCAAATGCTAATGCTAGCAAGAACGCGATTGCTATGCTAATGGTCCGAGCCACCTAGCATTGCGTTTGCAATGGCGTCACTGTCACAACAACCTTCCCCTCCTTCCCTCTCTGCATGCCTTCATGTCCTCAGTAACGGCGTTGCAAAGATGGGAAAACTAATTAATTAGATGACACTCTACAGACAAAAGTAACGCCATTATACTCTAATGCTGTTATTAACAACACTGAATAGCGGCAAATGAATGAATGTAAATTGTCTAGCGTAGTCACTAGCAGCCAGTGAGCTAACATAAACACTTTTCTAATGGAAGATTTTGCTAGCAACCTATTAGTGCCTTTTTTTTTTTTTTTTTAAACAGTGACACCTTTTTTAAAACGATATATCGATTCTTGGTGGGAGCATATCGATAACCTTTTGGGCTACAAAGTATCGCGATATACTGTATCACTTTTTTAATATATTGTGACACCCCTAGTGTTAATACCGCCAGCCCTTCTGTCGCTGTCAATGGCAGTGAATGAGTCAAGTCATAATTTCATTGATTATTTTTACGAAAAAAAAAAAAAAATTCAAGGCCAGAAATAACTATTTTAACAGCTGGTTCCCTGCTTACTCCTTTGAGTGCTCAAAAGAAAGAAGAAAGCGACCCCGGTCACAATAGACACACTCCCATAAGCCCCCTCCCCCTGTCGCTAACTGGCGTCCTCCTCCTCCTTCTTCTTTAGCCGATTGTGTGCATTGAGATTTTCCAGGGATGAGACCAAACAGCAGATGAGCGCCATCCCCTCCGCCCTTTTTTTTCCTTACATGACGGATGATGGAAAGCAACCTGGGTGAAGGTGACAGTCATATTTGGATGATTAAGTGTACAATTGTTTCATTTCCTTTCTCTGTCATGCACCTGCGAAACCGCGAGAACATTTTTTTTCACTTGTAGGATCTTTACCCACAGTCGTGATGGTAAGTCTTCTGGAGGCGTTATCGCCGCAGAAACCATATTTCGTGCTGTGGAAGCTTGCATGTTGCATGCCATTTTCCCCTCCCTACCCCTTCTGAGGTAAATAATTCAGTATTGTGGTGGTTTGCACTTTCTGGGGATAAGTGACGGTTTTTCTTGTGTAGAAGGGGAAATAACCTTATTAGTGAACCATAGGTGTTTAAGACAGAAGCTTCCGGATAGTCATTTTAGTTTTTTGTTATTTTCTCTGGAGCCAACATTTTAAAAAAATGTTCTTTACTGATAATCATGTTCTGGCCACTGCAGGTTGATAGGCTAGGATGCTAACTGCGCTTAACTCAGCCATGAGAACAGGTTCAGCATTTGGCTACATTTCCTTGGTTGATAATGGCAGTAGTCTCGTATCAAACATTTTAATGTAATACAGCAAACTCATTCAATCAGCAGTGCTGCCATTCACCCATTTCTGCCTTGTCTGCTATCCAGAATTAGCGATTTACACGTAAAATGGACAAATTATTCGTAATCATTTGACTGTACTGCTTCATTTTCTGAACAACATTGTTTAAAGTTGTTGCTGATTGACACAATCAGCTGACAAATTCCCTATGTGTTTCTAATAGGCATGTGCTGGTATGAGATTTTGACGGTATGATAACCCTGAGCAAAAATACCGCGGTTTCACGGTATTGCAATTATAGCTCTGAAATGTGTTATTTTGAAATGTTTGTTCGGTATGAAATTAGTTGGTTGAATATTAATGGAGCGTGAGAGCAAGAGACCGCGCATGTGTATGACTAGTATCATTATTTACACATTATAAACACAGACACAGACCCGCTGTCAACACAGAAAGTTGCCAGAGAGAAAAAACACCACTGGCTGTATTATAAAAATGTTATTTTGAACAGATGTTAACAGTGGTGGAAGACTCTACAAAAGTAGGCTAATGGTAGAGAGAAAACTAGTTAGCCGTCTTGGCATACTAACTAGCCACGTTATCTGCTTCATTAATAAGCTTACTTTATAGTATTTTCTTTTTTTTTTCACTATCACACATCACTAGACACATGACACACTGAAGTGAACTCTGGTAGCTTGTGGGAAACATTCATGACAGCCTTAGCTTCCCTTAAATTTTGTGTAAATTGATGGATAACGGTCACGTAAATGTGAAATCATGTTGGAGAGTAAGCCGTATGTTTTTTTTCAGTAGCCAAAATACTCCCACACTAGACTAAGGGAGTTCCAAAAAATCGATTATTAGATGCATCCCGATTCGACAGCTGACGATTTGATTACGATTCATAAAGGTTCAAAAACAAGGATTTTTCCCTTTATACTTCGTAGCTCGTAGAGGAATGAAATTGAAGACACGTCTGCCCCCTGACACCTTTAACGGATGCACAAACAACGTTATGATGGATGCTGCCAGTTACTGAGTGAGGGATTTACTCCTTTTCAAAATACTGGAAAATAAATTTGTGTATGAGACGGGCAGCGACGCGGCGGTTGCGCTTCTGTGCGCAAGTTATTTTTTTAGAGCGTGAGGGGAAGAGAGATAGTTCGTTGCTCCTCGTCTTTCAGTTGTCCAGCAGTAGGTTCAAGTCGTGTTAATTGGAAAAATTCCGTTGGGTTTTGCTAAGTCCTGTGTCCGTCTGTCAGAGTACACGAACCCACTTGTACTGTTTAGCCTTTATTGTTGTTGTTTTTGAGATGTTACTAGTTAGCGCCGAGTGCTATGCTACTTCGCTAACATGTATTTCCATGTCAATTTGTATGTTGTTTGCTGGTATACAAAAGTTACTCTAGATGCAGAATGTTTAAAACCAGGATTAAGTACAGTGGTAACACTACAAACATGTGAAATAGTACAGAAATCTGTGAAGGAAAAGAAGTCTTATTTCTAAAGACACTTTATTTGTTTCCAGAAAATGTGGAATTCATTTCACCAGTGTACATTTTATTGTATTGTTGAGAGAAATAAGTACTGCCTTTGAAACAGCTAATGTTTTTGCACCTTCTTGTGGGGAAAAAAAAAAAAAAGGCAGTTTAAGGGCAGCTTTTTGTTGTATGGGCATGTTTCTATCGTTCCTGTTGAATCATTAGGATATTCTAAATAAATAATGGACATAAATGTATTATTTAGTAATGTACGATGCATTGATAATCGTGATAACCGTGATCGTCGTTCAGTAATCTAATCGTAGCACGCTGAATCGTAATCGAATCAAATCGTGGGGTGCCTAAGTTGCACACCCCTACACTAGAGTAGACTTTTTTAAGGGGGTTTTGAAAAAAGGCCAGGTGTAGTTTTCGACAGCAACAGCGGTGTCACCGACAGAGCAAGAACCGGAGGAGGATGGGTGAGCGCTGCCGCTCCAAGCCACAGATTTCTCGCTGCATTTTTGGGACGTAAAAAAAAAAAAGCTAATAATGTACTACGGTATGACGGAAAATTTTAGTGGTTTTGAAACCGTGACGTTTTCATTCCACGGTAAACCGGTTACTGGCACATGCCTAGTTTCTAACGTACTTGGTAAATGAAGATAATTGATTATTCAGGAATTACTTGAAAAACTGCAGTTTTTCAAGTGTATCGCATTGTGGTTATAGTGACCGCACATTCCTGTAATGATACATAGATCTGGATCAATACGCCGATTGGTCGTGGCAGAATTTCTGATATTAAAACCCATTGTTGTTGTTTGTTTCAGAACTGGTTAGTGTTCTTTCTTACTCTCCATAAGGTAAAACCTACTGGATTACCTGTTACACACCATTGTAGTATATAGTATGACCTTTTAGCAGCAAAGAAAAACCTGCTCAATGTAAATTTCAGTGTAGGAAGTGGAGCATGCATTTTCACATCCATCATCCAGTTTAGAGACCAGAGGATGTGGAACTAAAGCAATTACTGCAATGGACACGGCTAATAAAAGTCAATGAATGTCAGGTTTGAGCTGCTACCGGTACGTGAAACAATTAGGGTCCAATGCAGGGGAATATCTAAGCAGTCAGAAAATGTCACATTTTTGCATGAAACAGCAAAAGCGACTGCTCAGTCAGGCTGATGATCCACTCATAGCCATTGACCACAAAAATCCATTCTGGTTTGGGTAATCTGTTTTGGATTATGTACTTACTGTCCATTTAAAATAATGTTGTAAAACATGACTTTAAAACTTCAGCGTTTGAAAAATTAGGATCCCCACGTTTATCTGCTTACTGAGATTTAAATCCCACTTTGGCAGGCCACAATCTCTGTTATTCCAGCAGGGTAACTCAAATAGTGTATCAATCCAGGAATCCAATGTGGCTATTGTAATCCCTTCCGAGCAGATGAGATGAAGGGCTAATGCCCGATTTTTCTGGCGGTACGGGATGCGTCACATTAAATTATCCTCTTCCTATAAACTCATAAATCCACTTTGTGATGATTTGTAGCAGTTTCTTTGTCTTTTCCTGAATGCACTGTTACAGTGTTCATGGGGATCATTAAAAAGCATTAAAACTCAAAAAATAGATTTTGTCAAAATTCATGCCTTGACTACTAACTAAATTTTAGGCATTAAAATTGCGTAAACTTGATGGTTAAGAAAGATATTTTTTTAACATAATTTTTAGCAATACAGATTATCAGTGCCGATATTTGGAAATTGGAGGGGTATCGTTGATTGGCCTTTTTTGAATCAGACCGGCCGATATGGAGAAAAATCAATTCAAAACTGGGTTGAAGTTAAATTATTTCAGTTGTATTGAAATTGAATTTTATTTATTATGAAAAAAAATTATTACTTGGTATTATTAGTTATCTAAGTTTTTACTGAACTTTGTAAGAGGTGCTGCTGAGCCAGAGAACTTGGTGTATTTTTGTGGTATTTTCTGTGGAAATTTTTCAGAGAGCTATTTATTTAACCTTTTATTTGTGTGATTCAATAAATATGGTTTAGGCATTCCATTGAAGTTCCGTGTTTGCATTATTCAAAATTTTTATGCCATTTTTTACACTTTTACTGCAAATGAATATCGTTCCAAAAATGTGTTATTGGCCCCTCTTTCTAATAATCGGTATCGGTCCTGAAAAACCCATATCGGTCGATCTCTAATAATTTATTAGTTGTCTGATATTATCGGGTAGCCGATATCGGCAGATAAAAGCATTTTAAAGTGATATCAGATAATGTAGACATCAGTAGTGCAATATAGGCACTTTTTCCAAGTTGAAAAGTTGAAGCTGTTCTCCTATGTTTCACAGAATGTTTATTGGAAAACCTTGAAGAACCTTGAACATTTATCATTATTAAAGCTCCCAGTGGGGCATCACAATACACTTAGCCATAATATGTTAAATCCCCAACAGCAAAAATCGGTGTCAATTTGATATCTGTATTGGATTTTTGGAGTGGGACAATATCGTATTATCGTTTAAAAATTAATGATCTGACAACTCTACTTAGAATTTGTGAGTTTGAATCTCCAATTGGCCGTGGGCATTAAATAAGTAAAAATTAGCATTAAAAAGCATTAAATGAGATTTGCTGACACCTGTAAAAACTACTGTTGCAACGATTAATTAACTCAAGAAATTTGATTGGAAAGAAAAATTCGAATTAAATTTTGCTGCTCGTTTAATTAAAGTGGCGTTGTAAAGGTTTGTTTTGAAAGTGTTTGCATTTAGTTGGATACACTGCCCTCTAGTGACAAAGGTAAATTTGACATAACTCATTTCACATGGCTAAATCCAGCGGCTTGGTGTTAAAACCAACATAAGCGAAGGTTTTGTTTGAGCTAATGATTTGTAATGCATTCGTAATTTAGTTTATGGGTATATTTAGCCATTTTTTGTTGGAATATGTGTTTAAACCATTTGTTAAGAGCATTCTAAGAAAAAAAAAAGGTTAGCATATAAGCTAGTGGACTTTTGCTATGTAAGTTAGCAAACTGTTCTTTTGTTGTACTTAGAGCCTCATTTATTTATTTATTTTTTTTAATACCGTTTGAGGCTCAGCTCAGGATTTTTAATTTTTTTTATGTTCCTTATCCGATTACTCGATTATTCGAACTAACTAGTTCACTAAAATAATCGATAGCTGTAGCCCTAGTAGAAACCCTGTGTTAAAAGTTTAGCTCAACAATCAATGATAAGGGACTTTATATTAAGGTTGTCCCAATCATGTCATTGTCATGAAAAAATTGTTCATCAACAAAATATTTTACTAATTGTCACCATTGACGAATTTGAATCTTGTGGCAGAAGATTATGGTGTACTCATTTTTTACTGTGTAGACTTGAATGCATTTTAACTTTTATTTGCAATCTGTGTAACATCACATTACAATTTTTTGGGCAGCATTTACTCGGGTGCTCTCTAAATCAAGGATTACTTGACTCTGTTTAGCTAGCTGGCTGAGTGGGGGAGGCGCCTTGCCTCTGTTTCCTCGGTAACAGTATCCCACAAAACTCGTCTCGGAGAGAGCAGGCCTCGTTAGGGCAATTGTGAGCCACTGAAGCATGTCTGCTAAGTTCAACATCGTCTCCAGGCCTGATGGTCATTTCTCAATGTTCTGGACGATTTTGTTTAGAATGCTAAGCGTGATAAGACATTTCTTGCTTTGAACTAACTTTATTTTTTGTCTGTTTTTCTTGCCAGACCGGCCTTTTGAGGGTCCCGAGCTTCACTCTCAACCCATTTTAATTGTGCGTGGGAAGAAGAGAGAAGACGTTTTAATGAACCCCTACACGCTAGCCGACACAATGACCGATAAGTAAGTGGTGTATCGTTCTCATGCAAGTGTCTGGCATTACTCTGTTTGGTTTGTTTATTCAGTGTGAGCGTAAGATGTCCATGTACATGCTGTTTTGTCTCAAGTTATAACTCCACACTTGGTACCAGGAAAGTGTTGCTGACTGTTCTGGTACAACACAGGAGGGGTAAACAGGGCGGGGAAGTTCATAACTAGAATTGTCCCAATCACATATTTTTGAACCAGATTTCGACTCACCTGATTTTGAGGATCAACCGATATCGAGCACCAAGGATTTATTTATTATTTAATACAAAACATTTCTTTTTGTTTCTTTTTGGCAATATCCTTGTCCGTCTTGATTATATTGTTGCTTGGTAGCCATTAATTAAAAAAAAATATATATATATTTTTTTAGTAAAAATCTTAAAACCCCAATCTTTTTCACCCGATTCCTATACCACCTAATTTTTTTGTGTGCTTGTAGTTCTTAACTTATTCACTGCCATTAACAGCAACTGGCATTAGGGGTGGGAACCTCTGGGTACCTCATAATATAATTTGCGATACAAGGCTCACGATTATCCCACGATATGGCGATATAACAATTATCGATGCATGGGTCAGGAAATCATTCTAGCAAAGTCTACAAAACAACTAATGAACAGAAAAACAAGCTATTTTCATCGTTCTGCTTTAATTTGAATGAGTTTATCAGTACTAGACTTCAAATTCATTTGAACCTCACACTTCAAACGGATTGGACATCTATAGCAGTCAATGGCAACCAAAGAGTTTAATTTTGGGGCATTTCACGTCATTTGCTGTTGATTTTCAGTCACCTCTTGTAGATTTTGGGGCATATCTGGGTCACTTGCTGTTGGTTTTGGGTTACTGAACAGGAAGGGAATCTCTCCCAAATGAATAAGCAGTGACTTAAACTCAACAGGAAGTGACGTGTAAATAAATGCCCTAAAGTGAACCGAAAGTGACTTGAAAGTAAAGATGTCCTGATCGATCGGGTCCGATCACGTCATTTTCAAAGTATCGGAATCGGCAAAAACATATCGGACATGCCTTTTATAAATATGTATATATATATATTTTTAATTAAATCGTTTTCTAATTGTATGTAACGTTACAGACAAAATGTCTAACACTCATCCAGAGTCTTTAGTTTTGGCTTAAAGTAGGGCTGTCAAATTTATCGCGTTAACGGCGGTAATTAATTTTTAAAAAATTAATCACGTTAAAATATTTAACGCAATTAACGCATGCGCTGCACGACCCACTCACGCATTGTCGCGTTCAATCTATAATGGCGCTGTTTTACCTATATATAGAACTAAAAGTCAGCGTAAAATGAGTAGAGTGAATTCTGGCAGTCTTTGGTGCCTTTATTTAATTGGCTAAAGCCTTAAAATCTCTCTCTCAACAATTAGAAACATCGTGGGAAGCAATGTGGGGAAGAAAGGTGTAGTAGTTGATCTTTTTCTTAACACCCTATGTTATTTCCGAACGCAGAGAAGATATATCAATTGGTGTCACTACGCACAGTCATGGTTGCACTTCCCATCATGCATTTGGGCAGAACAGTTAAATGGCTACAGTATCATTTACTGAAAGCTCAACAAATACACTAGATGGCAATATTTAGTCACAATATACAAAGTCACATTTATCCTTTAAGAATTACAAGTCTTTCTATCCGTGGATCCCTCTCCCAGAAAGAATGTTAATAATGTAAATGCCATCTTGAGTATTTATTGTCATAATAAACAAATACAGTACTTATGTACTGTATGTTGAATGTATATATTCGTCCGAGTTTTATCCATTTTTTTCTTAATGCATTGCCAAAATGTATATGATCGGGAAAAATTATAGTGAATGATTGGAATTGAATCGGGAGCAAAAAAAAAAAAAAAAGCAATCGGATCGGGAAATATCGGGATCGGCAGATACTCAAACTAAAACGATGGGGATCGGATCGGGAGCAAAAAAACATGATCGGAACAACCCTACTTGAAAGTGCCCCGAAAATTGGAATGACTGGCTGCGAATCCTCTGGAACGAACGTTCCTTTGGCCCTCCCAGTCTAAATGGATTGAGGGTTTAGCGGCGTCAATGGCAGCTATTGAGTTAACAGTGTAGTGATAGCAACTTGTTGGTTGGTAAAACGGTATGTCAATTCTTGGCAGGAGCATACTGATAATCTACAAAGTATCACGAAAAATCCCGATTTCGATATTTGTCACACCCCGGATGAGCAATAAATGTATTTGAACTGGGAAAGTTGGCATGCAGTGATCATGTTTCACTGCCATTGACGGTGATAAACGTCCAATTTATTTTAACTGGGAGGGCTAACAATTATCAAACCATCGCCGTCAATGGCAGCCAATTAAATAATACTTAATGATATAAATAAATACATTTTTAAAAACGATCTTTTTCACCCGATTCCGATCTTCTAAAAATGAAGTGATAGGAACCGGTTTCCAATCACCTGATCAGATCAGCGACATCCCTATTCATAACACAGAGTATGACATGTTTGGGGTGTGGGGTTGTTGGAAGTTGAATGATATTGAAGGCATCAGAGGCTTTGAAGTGTTTTTTTCCTTGTAATTCCCTCATCATTAAGTTCTATTAATTCTATTCTGCTTTCATTTGTCAACTTTATCTCTATCTATCCACGTTGGTTGGAGACTTTGTGCACTGTAAACTAAAACAATCTGCCGTCAGTACCCGTAATAAGTGAAGTAAGTTCCAGAGGCCAGTCAGCTGAAAGGGATCTTCGCAAACAACAAGGCAGCCCCAGTTATGAGGCAACATGTTTCTCACAATGTGAATTTAAAGAGGCAGCACAGTGTTCTCGTAGTTGGGACATCTGCCACGCAGTTCTAAGGGTCAGGGTTTGAATATCTGCTCATGTAGTGGTTGTGTGGCATTTGCCTATTCTTCTCCACACTTGCCAAATTTTGTATGTAAATCTGTTTTTAAAGCTGTGACTGTATGTTACTTGGTTAATTTATTGTTTAAACATTTACTACGGGGTTCCTACAAGTCCTTGAAATCCTTGAAAATGCTTGGATTTTACTGTCGTGTTGTCAAGCAATGAAAAGTAAGTGAATTTTGCGTAAAGTCCTTGAAAATGCTTCGAAGTGTCAGTCAAACAATATTTCATTGCCAAGTTTAAAAATTTATTATGTGAAGGAAATTTAAAATAAATTAACTGTTTAACTAGCTTTTTTGTTTTTCCTGTTATACCGAACTGTGACCCTCGTACCGAGGTGCGTACCGAACTGTGACTTGTGTGTACTGTTACACCCTTAGTATTATGCAATTAGTGAGGTTTCACAAGGAAACTTTGGTTGTTTTTGTCATACATACACATTAAAAAAAAATGAAAAAATCTTTATAACAGTATAGAAAAAAAAAATGTAAGAGGACCTAGAAGGGTCAGGGATATGTCATTGGACAAGGACAATATCGTGTAATTGATCAAAAATGTTTAATGAACAAGTCTGTAAACGCAAAAAGTAGAGCTGTCTCGACTCGACGTCATCGATGACGTAAATGCGTCGACGAGCAAGACATCCATCCACTGTTAATGAAGGGTTTAAAAAATATATTGCGTGGAAAGTTTAGCATGTCGGATGCTCAGTATGCAAGCGGGGAAACCGGCAAAATGCCAAAAAAGCGCACCAGAGTGGCCAAAACATTGACTTATTTCAACGAAACAAAGGAGGGTACACTGTTGTGTCCTGTCTCTTCGATGCTAAGCTTGGCTGCACGTCCGCCGTGAATGAATACCTAAAGCGCCGTCACCCAGTTGTAATTTTGGAAGACGACAGGAGACAACAAGCTGGCAGATCGTAAGTCCATCTAACTAACTAACGACATGTTTTATTGAAGTTACTAAGCCTGTCGCGATATGCAATGGGTCCATTTATCGCACGGTAAATAAAAATGAGGGCAGTAATTTTCATAGCTGCGTTTTATCGCCGCGTGCATACATTTGTGCGCGTGTGTTGATAACATATGAACTTCAGTTCCTTTCACAGATGTTTATTGGTCATCAACACGCCGTAGAATTAAAGTTCAGACAAACAAAATAAGGAAACACAACACATCTATATTAAGCACTGTAAATGTTATGATTACTACATTGAAGCTAATGGGGAAAAAAGACAACCTTCTTTAGCCTGCTATAAAACATTTGCAGTCTTCTATAAAACGCAAACTTGCGGTTAAAAGGTGACACTTCAAACATGAAAAATCGCTGGTTAACAGCATTTGCAAATTGGAAAAAATATAAATACTTACACCACATGCAATGACAAAAAAGTGCCTTTTTTGCAGATTGTAAAGCTTGCGGTTTAGTGAAAGTACTTCCGGTGAACATTTCAAAATAAAAGGACATCATATAAGTAACAATTTCTGGAGTTAATCCCACATACTTCAGAATTCAGATTTTCCACCAAGACTAGCTTTAAAATAACACCCTGTATGAAAATCTGATTGGCAGTAAATAATTATTATAATTATTATAATACTGTTATATATATGCTGTCAAATTTATCGCGTTAACGGGCGGTAATTAATTTTTTAAATTAATCACGTTAAAATATTTAACGCATGCGCGAAATGACCCGCTCAAGCATTGCCTCAGATTACATTGACGCCGTTTTTTTTGCAGATTGAGAGCTAAGAGGCAGAGTGCGAGTGGACCCAGGCGTTCATTGGACTGCGCCGTTTATTGACATAAGCTTTGGCAACTCTTTCACAACAATCATAACTATTGTGGCGAGTGACGTGGGGATGAATGACAAGAGATGTTCTTTTTCTTAACACGCTTTATTGAACACAACACAGAACATATATCATTTGCAGCCACCACTGACAGTCATGGTTGCCCAACTTCCCATCATACATTTGGGTGGAACATTTAAGTCGATACAGTATCATTTAGTGAAAGCACAACAAAATAATATTCCTATCTCTGCAAAAAAAATAATGTTCACAAAAAGAAAAGCGCTCAATTCACAGAGAACTGGCATTCCCAATCAAAATAGCTATGCAAAATACACATAATACTTACTCAGACTTTGGTCAAACTCTATTCAAACATTTCGTTTAGCTCAACAAATACACTAGATGGCAATATTTAGTCACAATATACAAACTATCAGAGGTCTCGTACGTTGTGAAGTCAACACTCAAATGAACATAAGGTACAATGAACCCGGAAACTACGGCGTCAGTCGAGGGGCAAAACGCACTCGTCGGCTAGATCTCTTAATTTAAAACTCGCCATTGACACCTTGTGGTGTATTTCAATCACTACCTTACGTAGTTAAAGACGATGTGGAAGAACAGCAGGGAGCCCATGTGACGTCCGGCTCGGTGACGTCAACAATGCCGAGCTATTAGTTTGTTTTTTGATTGAAAATTTTACAAATTTTAATAAAGCGAAAACATTAAAAAGGGTTTTAATATAAAATTACTATAACTTGTACTCACATTTATCTTTTAAAAAGAACTACTAGTCTTTCTTTCTGTGGATCCCTTTCACTAAAAGAATGTTAATAATGTTAATGCCATCTTGTGGATTTATTGTTATAATAAACAAATACTGTACTTATGTACAGTATGTTGAATGGATATATCCGTCTTGTGTCTTATCTTCCCATTCCAACAATAATTTACAGAAAAATATGGCATATTTTAGAGATGTTTTGAATTGCGATTAATTAAGATTAATTAATTTTTAAGCTGTGATTAACTCGGTTAAAATTTTTAATCGTTTGACAGCCCTAATCGTTAACTATAATCTTAATGCTAGATTGTTTTTCAAGAATTGTTTTGAATCATGTTGGAAAGGCAAAGCCAGTGTTCTGAATCTGTCTACATTCCATTCTTTTGCACTAGTTAATTCTATCAGCATTTGACCTCATTGTTTATTTGTGATTTATTATTGTTAATTTTGTGTTTATTTGCACTTTAATAAAGAATTTAAGTGTTCCAAAATGTTTTTGTGAATTAATAAGCGTCAACAAAAATTTCACTGCTAAATCAGTAATAAATAAAATATTAGATTACGGTAGTCGACTAATTGGGAGAAAATTAGTCGTTCGGGAAAGCCCTACTAAAAACCAACATGTTTAAAAATAAGAGGAACCAATATTTCATTTGTCAATATGCAGTGAAAGTTTAGCGGTAAGCGATGATGTTGTTGGCGAGCCGTCCGGCTCGGATGAAAGGTATCCAGGCAACCCCAGTGGGATCGAAAAGGGTAGGGGGAGGGGCTGCCCTCTTTTTATTGTCTGCCTGTTGCTAGTCTGTGTTGTTGTATGATTGTTCACCAGCGAAGAATGATAAATGTTACGGGGAAAGGAAGTAAGGGGAAAAGTTGGAGGAGGTTCCCCTTCCCGCCTATATAGAACAAAACCCCCCTCCTCAACAAGCGCCTGCTTAACATCCATACAAAGGAAAGCAGAAGATGCTACTTATTTGCTTTCCAGTTCGCACAAAACGTGCAAACAAATGTCCCCTTATTTCCTTGAAACGAACATTTGTTCAGTGTGGGATATCGGTCCACATTCCTCTTGGATACAAGCATTCCATTCGGTATTCCCAGATACTAACTGGCCTGTCTCCAGAGCCCCTTTCGAACCTCCCAAACAAAGTTGACCTCGTTGATATTTGAACACTTGTTGCACTTCTGTGCATCTTTTATGCTCTAGCATTGGATTCAAGCAAGATGTAATAGGTTTTGGGATGAGAAAAGTTTAAAAAGCCAGATTTTGCGCGGTAATCCTCTTCAAGGCAACCACCCATTTCCATTCTAGAGCAGGATTTCTAATTTTTATCCTAGCTTGACAAATGTGTTCCAGTGACGGTGCAGTAGAACCATAAAACTTTATGGGAAAATATTGCTGAACCCTTTTAAGCCCGGCCCCGTTTTGCCCGATTTTGAATGCTTTTGATTTTGCCTTTATATTTCAAAGAAAGAGTTGTTCACGAAGGCCTGGGTGCGTCCCTATGTTCAGGACAACATAACCGTCATGTGCAAACTGGTGTTTTCTTCACTCTGATCAATTATATCAATATTTTGGGCTCATGAAGACAAAAATAATCCTAAACTTATACGTTAACATTTGTAATGATGCCATACGATTTAAAACCAAACATGCTCAAAGAATTGTTTTAAAGCTTGATAATATTTATTCAACAGAAAAAATATTAAAATGGAAAAAATAGTTTTATATTTCATCTCGGCTCATTTTCTGTTTGGAGATTCTTTAGTGGGTGAGACCAAGGAAGCCTTAGTGGGAACTTGATAATGCATTTGCTGGAGAAATTGCAACTGTAGCTTTGCTTTGGCAGTTAAACCCCTAGTCATTACTTCTCAAATAATGGGGCGCGCCCCCGAGCGATGCCGGGGGTGGCGCATATGACCTCGGGGAACATACTTTATAGCCGTTGCTGTTTTCTGAGTGAATCTCTGATCCATGGGGGCTCCAATAGGTCTCCTGCAATATTTGCGGCGACTGTGTTGTAATTCAATGGAAGATTCATCTGAAAAATCCACCTTTTGCCACAAAACAGTGAAGTTTGGTGGTGGCAAAATCATGGTCAGGGGTTACATCCAGTATGGGGGTGTGCGAAAGATCTGCAGGGTGGAAGGCCACATAAAGAGTCATAAATATCAACAAATCTTAGCTGCCTCTTACATTCCTAACAATAAAAAGGGACACATTCTGCAGCAGGATGGTGCTCCATCGCATACTTCAATCAACATCCTCCAGGACTGGCCACCCCAGTCACCAGACATGAACATCATTGAGCAGATCTGGGGTAGGATGAAAGAGGAAGCATGGAAGACGAAACTCAAGGATGTTGATGAACTCTGGGAGGCATGCAAGACTGCTTTCTTTGATGTTCCTGATGTGAACCGCATGGATGCAGTCCTTTAAGCCCATGGAAGTCATACAAAATATTCAATTTGGATCTCACAGCACCACTACTTAATTTGCTTATGTTATTGAACATATTTTTTTGTATTTGAAGTACATTTTTTGTTCAATTTTCACACTACTTTCTTTAGGAGACAAAACTTGTCTTGCCAAAATTTGACCTTTATGTCTTCATTAAATGATAAATCTTTTTTCAGTGAAACAAATATATTTTTTTACATACAACATCATTTGGAAGGGTCTTGGCTTTCATATGAGACATTTCTGAAAACAATTGAAAAAGTAAAAGTCGGGCTATTACCAATTGTTTCTACAAAATGGATAAGCGACAAGACTTTTGTCAGGGACTGTAGAATAAAGGTGTAATTGCACATCCACACAGTGGCTTTCTCATTTTCAGAATATGTGCAGTATTTTTGGACCAAACACGAGCACACAGCAAGGAGCATTCGAGAGATGAAGAGCTCAGACGAAGAAATTTGACGAAGCTTTTGGCTTTGACTTTTAAAACGGTGGGAGATGAGGACAGGCCAGTCTGTTTACTGTGTCTAAAAATGTTTGCAGCGGACGGCAGGAAGTTAAATAAATTAAGACGTCACTTAAAGACATTAGACCCCAATCTCATTTAGCATTTATCTGTAAGTAAGCCAAATTGATTTTTTTTCCCCCCGTGCTGAATATTGCCAACAATCGTTCCACTTTTTCAGTGTTGCATCAGTAAACTAGCGAGCGCTGTTAGCATCAAGGTGGCCTACCAATTTGCTCAGAGCAAAGTAACCCCACACCATAGCAAAGGAGCTGATACTGCCTGTGGCAGAAAAAAAAATTGCCATCTATCCAATGACACTGTCGTTTTTGTTCTATTCGTTTTTGTTTTTTCGGTCAAATTGTTTGGCTTATTGTCCTAATGAGTTAATGTTGCTAATCAATTTGAATTATTATTGATCATTTTTATTAAATTTCATTTTTCAGTGTCAAATGATCAAAAAATGTACTTGAGTGTATTTTTACAGTTTACGGCGGGAGGTTACATAACAGAAAATAATTTAGAAGCAATGTCCTAAGTCATTTCCTGTTGATTTGGAGGTCACTTCATGCTCATATCAGATCACTTCCTGTTGATTTGGGTTGTTTAGGGGTCCCATCCTGTTGATTTGGGGGCATTTTGGGGTCACTTCCTGTTAATTGATGATTTGGTGAAAAATGTTGATGTTTTGGTCAAAAATGTGGAAATTTTAAAATGTGAATGGTTTGGCGAATACGTTGAAATTAGAATGATGCGTGAATTTTGTCAAAAATGGTGAGGTTTTGGCCAAACTATGAAAAATTTAAAATGTGAAATGTTTGAATATGTTGAAATTGGAATTATGTGTGATTTTTTTTTTTTTTGTCAAAAATGGTAAGGTTTTTGTCAAGTGGTGAGGTTTTGGTCAAAAATGAAAATTTTAAAATATGTGAAATTTTTGGTGAATATGTTGAGGTTGGAATGAGTTGGGAATGAATTTTTGTCAAAAATGGTGAAATATGGGTCAAATGTGAAAAATTCAAAATATGTCAAATTTTTGGTGTATATGTTGACATTGGAATTATGTGTGACTTTTTGTCAAAAATTGTGAGGTTTTGGTCAAAAGTGAAATTTTTTAAATATGTGAAATGTTTGAATATGTCGAAGTTGGAATGAGTTATGAATGAATTTTGTCAAAAATGGTGAAATTTGGGTCAAAATTTGAGGTTTTGGTAAAAAATGTGAAAAATTGGCAGTATTTGAAATGTTTGGTGAATATGTTGAGTTGGAATAACGTTTGAATGAATTTTGGTAAATATGTGACATTTCGGTCATTGAAAATATGTGCTTGTTGATGGAATATATTGAAGTTGAAATCATGTTATGTGAATGTCATGAAAATGACTGGGAAGGTTTCCAAGCTGAAATATTAAATGTGTCCTAGGAAATGAATACGACTTTTTTTGCTCAAAGAAAGTGAAGTTTTAAAAACCGTGAATTTTTTGGCTGAAGTTGGAACACAGTAAATAGGTGAAAGCGTGTGAAAGGAGTAGCATACCCCAAAAGTGAGGAGAACAAGATTAAAGAGAAGAAGAATTAAAAAAAGAAACATAGATGTAGCTTTAGCATGTAATGCAAAGCTCCAATCAGTTATTTAATTTATCACTTTTTTGGATGGATTTGTGTCCAAAATATGATATACTATCATTACAAAGTCACTTGCTGTAGTACCGGTATTTCATAGCACTTTTAACAATGGAGAATCTGCTTTATCCAAGTATGCTAATTTTTTTTTCGTGTTTTTGACAAAACCTCCATTTCTTTCCCAGACCCCTATCATTTTGTTTACCTCCCTCACCTGCAGAGATGCCCGTTGATAGCGCTGTCAGGGAGCCTGAATGATAGATCGAGGGGGTTGTTTGGGGGTAGTGTTGTGGCTTCCTGGAAAGAGTGCACCGTTGCAGGGAATCTGTCTGCTGTATAGGCATGTGCTTTGTTTTTTTTTGCATGAGTCAAGATCCCCAATGTTGTTTCTTTAGTTAAGCCAGGGATGAAAGTACAATGGATTCACTGAATGCATTCTGTTCAACAACCTTTGATGAACTTTTAGTCTTAGAGGAATTGAGGAAATGTTTCAGGGTTTAACTTCAGACTTCTGAATTTTCACTGAAATAAAATTGTAAGAATAAAAACCCTTTCCATATGAATTGACATCAGATGTCTTGGTTAGAGATGTGGTTGGTTGGGACGCTCAACAGTTGGTCGTGGTTTACAATGTGGTTTTAAGTAAGACCGAAACCTGCTTTACCGCAAACACCTGCCTTTAACTGAAATAGATCTGTAGCTTCTTATGAGCTTTAGAGTATTTAGATTTCATCCAGACGCGGCAATGGAAGTGAAGTAAACTGTAAATTCCCTAAAATGAATAGGAAGTGACCTATAAATGCAGACAAAAGACTGCTGTGAATGCTCTGGTTTCAGTGCCTGAGACAGCACTAGCCTTCCAGTCCATTCAGAATGAATTAGATGTCTAACGCCTTCAGTGGCAGCCAGTTAGCTAACATAGACACTAATCTAAGTGAAGATTGAGGGAGCAACCTGTTCATTCCTTTTTAAAAATTTTTTAAACAGTAACAACTTTTAAAAACGATTTAGCCATAATTTCTGTACTATAAACCTCTACTTTTTCCCCTCATTTTGAATCCTGTGGCTTATAGTCAAGTGCGGCTTATTTCTTAATTTATTTGGGTTAATAGGCAACACTTTATTTGACAGCGTCGTCATAAGACTGCAATAAGACCGTCATAATTATGACATGACGCTATCATGGACATTAATGAATGCTTATGACAGATGTCATTAAGTGTCATCCTGCAAATAATGTCGTTAACCCCATAAATGTCCAGCTAGGATCTTTTACATCCATTCAAAAGTGCGATAATTTGCCGGGTGGCACAAAATGACTTGAAATGATCTTCTGTCATAAGCATTCATTAATGCTCATGGCAGTGTTATGTCATAATTATGATGGTCTTATGGTAGTCTTATGGCACCAATCTCAAATGTGTTACCAAAATACCATAAGTAGCAATTAATGAAACAACTGGAACAGTAACTGAAGAAATTGGCACAGAACATGAATTTTGATTGTTATTTATATCTGTAGCGCTACAATGCATGCTAGGAGGCATGTTGGATGACAACAGTGTTGACAGCAGAGGTTGACTTTCTCCCCCAAGGGAGCATTGATGGCCAAATGAAGCTTCTTGAAGCAATGAATGGAGGTTCATTCATGGTGGTTCATTTGGTCTTATGACAGTCTTATGATACCTCTGTTAAATAAAGTGTTACCGGTTAATATCTTTTGGTGTAATTATACAATGTATTATTATTAATTATTATTATTATTAATAATACAGTGAGAACAGCTGCTGCTTATAGTCCGGTGCGGCTTATGAACAAATGCCGTTTTCGTGTCAAATTTGGTGGGTAGCGGCTGATAGTCAGATGCGCCTTATAGTGCGTTACTCACTTTGAATAAATTGAAGAAACTACCAGCCGTAGCGAGTCTACTTTGCTCTGTTTATTTGTCATCCAAGACTTGAGGTGCGTTCAGGTTCATGGCAATGAAAATAGTAAACACACATAGCCTACCTTTGGAAGATCGATGGAGTTGCCGTTTGATACGGTCATAATGTGCAGGTCCTTACTTAGTTGTCAGACTCATGTTGAAAAAGGTTTTAGTACTCTTGATAACAACGAGCCAGCTGAATTAGGTGAGTTTGAATAACACACAACAGTTGGTAACAAGAAACTGACCTGTTTATTCATTGACAAACACAAAACATTCTAAATAACAAACAGAAATGGCATAGTCAGTCAGTAAAATGTGCAAATAATATTGTAAACTGTCTTAAAAAAGCAAAACACACCAACAACCTCAGTGGAAAATCCCACAAATCCTCCAAGCTATTAGATGCTTTTTATGTTTCGTGCATTAGTTACAAAAATTGTATAAAAAGCCTCTCAGGTTTAAATAAACGACTATTTCAGTATCAAGTTAACATTTTAAAACAGTAAATAAAATACTCAAGTCCCCATTCTGTATCAGCAGCTTTAAACTACATTCAATTCATTTAATTTTGCGAAACAACTGTTAAAGTTGTTAAAATTCCTCCCGTTATTCCATAATTTCCCTTCTGTCTACTTTCGACATGTGAAAGTTTTAAAACTGTTTTGAAGATAGATTCAAGTCAAGATTTTGCCGATTTAGGAGTATTTTAGATAAAAATTTAATTAGGTTCGCTTGGAAGGTTCACAACAGCCTACTAGGGAAGTCATCTGCTTTAAGATGGCGGCTGTTTACTAACGCATCTGATTTTCAATACTTCAATGTTGCTAACGCAGTCGAGTCCTCGTGTAGCATCTAGTTCTATATACATATGATATCTATTATCTCCAGTAAAAAGACGTTGACGTAGTTTGTAGCGGCTGTCAGCAGCAGTCAGGTATTCTTGTGTTTTTTATCCAGCGGCTTGAGTTGAGCTAAAGCCGTGAGTTGAGCATTGGCATTACCCGGGTCTATGACAAGCATTATGTTGACTTTCGGGACGCAATGCGGTCCGTTTCTCATTGCGTACCGAAGACCGCGCTGTGTATTAGTTCCGCTTTACTTGGCATATTTCAATAATCTGAATTTGTATGTTTGTGAATCGTTCTCAAATCTTCCACGGCCAAATCGCTCAAGGATGTAATGACAGCTGGGCATGTTGTACCGTGGTTCTAAGTGTTGGATGGTGCGTCTTTACTGACAAGAGATAATGGCTCGTCATCCAGAATGAATTCTTCGGCAATGACTCTTGTTATTCCCTGGGCTTTGGGACTGTCGAGTGCCAGTTTGTCACGCATAGCAAAAGTTTCTGCCAGTGTTAGTTGCGTAAGACCTTTCTTTTTGTCTTCGGTTTTCTTAACATACTCCTCATATTGTTTGTGGTGGTATTTCGATAAATGCTTGATTAGGTTGGTTGTATTAGAACTTCTTACAGCTTTACCACTACGCTTGACTTTATTGTGGCATATGTTGCACTCTGCCTCGTCGTCTTGTCGTCCTTTAAGGTGAAATGATCCCACACAGCTGACATTTTTACCGATAAAGTCTCTCGGTAAATTGGGAGATGGTAATGTAAATGTAGTGTGCTGAAGGTGTGCTGTAAAATGCGGGACGGAGTTTAGGGAAACTGAAGCAAAAACTGGAATGGATTATGTAAATCGGTGCGCTGGAAAAACCTGGATCGGAAGTCTGGATCGAAATTTTCCCGTGTTCCGATCCGATACTGATGCGCATTTTTTTGTCCATCTCGGCGTCCGATCCGATTCAAATATCGGATCGGGAAATCTTTACTTGTAGGATAAATCTATTGCTGGTGAGGTGCAATAAATATTACAAGGTTCTACAACACAACTACCTGTCTGTTCTTCTCTATTCAACTGACTCGAATACTGCTCAGAAAATTTTAAATTCTTTGATATACAACAACTTCTTATTAAAGTAACGGAAATAGTTACTTTCTCTGGTAACTAGTTATTTTTACTATAGAGTAATTCAGTTACTAACTCGGTTACTTTTTGGAAGAAGTAGTGAGTAACTATAACTAATTACTTTTTTAAAGTAATGTGCCCAACACTGCTCATTAACTCATTGGCTGCAATTGTTTCGAGACGAGTATCTATCTCATTTGAATTGGAAAATGAAAAAACGATTAACATGAAGTGGACACTTGAGTGCTTTGGAACAGAAAACGCCATTGTCTCAAGTGGGAAGTCAGGTGTCAAACTGGTGTGACCTTAAATACGTCATCTGTCAGTATGTTTCCTACTTTTCAAGGTCCTGGAGTGGGAACTGTTTGATAAATTGGTTTTGAGTCTCAGTTCTAATTCAAGTCCACACTTGTGACATCGTCACTTCCTTTCTTCGCCCTGTCCAGACCTCTGTATCACCAAAGGGCACACAACCGTCCCACGATTTAGACGTGTGAAGGGGTGACCTCTGAATCACGCAGGAAAACCTTCAGAATCAGCTGTCAGTGGGTTTTGTGGGAGCTGAGCGGGTAACAGCCTGAGCGCTTCCTAACCATGTCGAAGGGGTTGTAGCCTTTGACCTGAAGCTCATCAATCTCACACCGATGTCATCATTTCGCTCATCTCAATCGAAGCTGTCAGAGGAGAGCAGGAGGCAAGGACGTCTTGTATGTTTTGTTTGTGCTCGTTTGCATTTGTGTTTAGCTTCTTTGTGTGGAGATCAACAATAGAGTGAAGTCTGGAGTGCACGCTGAAGTGCTGCGAAGGATAACTTGGATGCTAGCTGACCTTGATCTCTTGTTATCTATGTTTACATACAGGGAAAAAAATATATACGTTGTTGTTAAATGTTTGGTAACAGGAGTGGGAACCTCTGGGTATTTCAGGATCAGTTTACAATAACGATGATCTCACGATATGGCTATACAAGAATTATTGATACATCGGCCAGGAAATCATTCTTACAATACAACTAATAAACAGAAAGACAAGCTATTTTCATCCTTCTGCTGGGAGGGTCGAATGTTCATTCGCTGCCATCCCTCCCACTTCAAACAGATCGGATGTCTACAAATTAATCAACTTTTTTTTTTCATGACCTACATTCAGTTCTTTGTTCATTTTTTTTAGCCTACTTTTGTTTGTTTTTCTAATTACGAGATTAATAATACAACAGTGAAAATGGTGCCAGATCTGCAAACTAAACTGTGAATAGGGCAAATATGTAATCCTACATTAGCCTGTGGGAATAGAAAGTGGTGTACTAATGCAAGGAGAGGGCATTCATGCCTTTTGTGAGGGTTTTCTTCTGAGTCAGGGAAGCAGTCTGATGGAACGCACTGAGAAGTGACATGAATGGAGGCCCAACCATCTGTCATAACGTTTCCTTCTCTTGCCTAAACAAAAATATGTGAATTTCCCAGCTCATTGTTTTGCTGTGTGTTGATGTTGAAATCGAATGACGTGTGCTAACGGTGCTTAAAATTAAATCTTGCCAACTGTACGAGTTCCAGTGAACTGCTGTGGAACATAAGGTTCAAGGCAATTTTTAGGTCAACCAAAACATTTCCTGCAAGACTACGGGACAATTCTTACATGTATTGCCAGCATATTCCGCACAACTTCGATTCAAAAAGTCCCTAAATTTTAAATTGTATATCAGGGAGTCCTCTAGTTCCATTCCTATGAATTTTCACATAGATTGTAAAAAATAAAATGTTGTGTTTAGAGGTGGTTAGTAACGCGTTACATTTACTCAGATTTACTTGAGTAACTTTTTGAGAACAATTTACTTCCAATAGCAGTTTTAGTACGCCATATTTTACTTCAGTAGATTTGTGAAGATGAAATGAAACACTTCTAACTCTTACTCCGATATGTTATAGTCGTTATGTTTTTCTGATTTTACTTCATAGTTGCCAGAGAGAACGACAGTGGCTCTACCGGTTTCATCAATAAGATGTTGAAACAATAATTAATCCGACGTAACAGTAGTCACATTACGACACACAAGCTTGCATTTGTCCTATGAATAAGCCAGCCTGTTCAATCACGTGGCATCTTTAAAACGCCGTAAAAATAAACTATTTTACATATAGTCGAGATTACTTGAAAGCAGATTTAAATTTTTTAGTTTTTATTTGCAACGGATAGTCCACGGAAAACTACAGATACAGTATGATACAGTATTTTTTTGCTGTTTGGATTGGTGATGTTTCATTTCTGTAGATTTTTCTATTCGGAATTAGATGATTTTTGTCATTTTTTTGGTGTACTGTGGTCATGTAATAGGTTATGAAACAGTATAATAATAACAGTTCTCCAATTTTGGGGGGATAACTTACTTTTACTTAAGTACCGTAATTTTCGGACTATAAGGTGCACCTGATTATAAGCCGCCACCCACCAAATTTGACACAAAAACGGCATTTGTTCACAGATAAACCGCACTGGACTATAAGCCACAGATGTCCTCACGGTATTAAGGGGTATTTACATCAAAAGATATTAACCAGTAACACTTTACTTGACAGAGGCATCATTAGACAAAATGAAGCACCATAAAGCTTTGAAACAATTGGCTGCAAAACTTCATTGCTTCAAGAAGCTTCATTTGGCCATCACTGCTCCTTTGGGGGAGACAGTCAACCTTTGCTGCCACCTGTTGTCAGCACTGTTTTCGTCCAACATGCCACGTAGCATGCATTGCAGCGCTACAGATAACAATCAAAATTCATGTTCTGTGCTAATTATTTATTCCGTTACTGTTCCAGTTGTTTCATTAATTGCTAGTTATGGTGTTTTGGTAACACATTTGAGAGTGGTGCCATACGATCATCATAATTATAACATGACACTGCCATGAGCATTAATGAATGCCCATGACAAATGTCATTTCGTGTCATCTGGCAAATTATCTCACTTTTGAATGGCTGTAAAAGATCCGAGCTGGGAGTTAGTGATATAATTTGCCGGATGACACTTAATGACATCAGTCATAAGCATTCATTAATGCCCATGATCGTGTCATATCATAATTATGATGGTCTTATGGCAGTCTTGTGACGTCGTTGTCAAATAAAGTGTTTACTTTTAACCCAAATAAATCAACAAATAAGCTGCACCGGACCAAAAGCCACAAGATTCAAAATGAGAGGGAAAAACTAGCGGCTTATAGTCCGAAAATTACGGTAATAATATTTCGAAGTAATGCAACTCTTACTTGAGTAGAGATTTTGGCTACTCTACCCACGTCTGATAGTATTATTCTTTATGCATTTTGACAATACCATCTTACTGTCAGTAGTATGATCTCAGAACAGTTAAAGAAAAGCATGCTGTTCTACTGTTTGCAAATCTAAGTTGAAGTTGGGCAGACTTTGTTATATAATGGATTGTGTGTGTGTGTGTGTTTTTTTTTTAATAAGGCTGAATGGGATGTTGTGACAGTTTGGACCTTGGCCCTTTCACCATAGCGCATACACTCACACTTTTCATAATGGTCCTGTCTGATCTCTATGTTTTCACTCCTTCCGCCTAGCTTGAGGATTTTATAATCCTCCCCAGAGGAAGAGCGTCGCATCTTGTAAGGAACCACAGGTCAGATTTACTCCGTCCTCACTCCCTTATTTTTTTCTCCCCCCCTGTGTGGTGCGGACCGTAACCGAGCTGCTCGTGTGCTTGCACGCTCCGACACGAATGCTGCATGCTTGCCTGACCATCCCCCGCCAAACCGCCCTTCTCCCTTGTTCCTGTAATCACCTTGGGGCTCTGCTTCTTTTTTCGTTTGTTTTTACTACCTTTTACATGGCCACACCTGGCCTCTGTGATGTATCCCACTTTTTCCTTTCGTGCTCTTTGATTGGTTGTCATGTGATACTCAAAGCGGATGGTTTTGTGCACAACAGCTTGCTTTTGTGAATGTCCACATGATACTCTTCTGATGTTCAGTCTTTTAACAGTTTGCCAAAGCTTTTTTTCTCCAAGTGATGACCATGCATGGTTGAAGTTTCACGTCTTGATGAATTTACGAAAGATAATTGAAGTTGAATTGAAAACCCACTGCTGAAGAGATGTTACGGTGTTATGGCCTCGAAATTCTGCGAGTTAAATTGATTTTGATTCGCAAAAGATAGAGAAAGCTCAAAACAAGTTTCGAGTGTTGCTTTCTTGTTGGGGGGGGGGGGGGGGGCAGTTAACATTTCAAAAAGGCAGAGAAAAGGTAAATGGCATGGGCTCGGTGATGCCCCTCCCCCATTAGTTCGCTATTAGCCCGCTAGCTTACTGAGCTGTATTTGTTTTTACCGCTGGACCGGTGCCTCTAATAGCTGCCGTTTTCATTGTTGAATTGCCTAAGATTTGGACCTTATTTCCCTTGGTATTATTGTGCAGCCATTGAGGTATGTTTTGTAAGCAAATATGTCTCCATTTATTTACTTTATAGCGTTATTGGACACTCTTTGTCATTATTGTATTTTATTTTCTAATACTGTGTTCGTAGTTTGACGGTGACAAATTAATGAATGTCGGTTGTAAGAAGAATCAAGGTGTGATCAGTGTTACCAGAGGGAAGTAATAGTTTTTTTACTTTAAGGGTTAATTCCGACTTTTTTTTTTTCTTCTGTATTTCGGACTGGTCTGATGGGGGCCTTTTTTTCCCCCACGGACCGGCAATGTGTGGCAGAAAAAATCAGTAAATATAAAATAACACGACTGGGCTGAAAACGAACATTAAGTGCAGGGAAAATGTAACTCATCATACGCCGTATGAACTTTTTTAACAGCGGCCTTTCCTAAAACTTGACGGCAAATATATCCTTGATTCAGGCATAGTGAGTTCTTCTCCAATCACTTAAGGTTTATTTACTTTAACAGTACGGTTCCCCACGAGGTATGATGCTCTAGGTACATTCGCTTTTGTTACGTCGTTAGCTAGCTTTTAGCCACATATTATGCAGAATGGCCTTGGTTGTAGGTTTCTCTTCTGGATCAGTGGGTGGCCTTTGCCCCCTTAAAAAAAAAAAAAAAAAAAAAAAAAAACACTCCCCAAAGACACTGCCGCACACAGCTAATGTTACTGTTCACATTGGCTGACGCTGTCCAAACACCTCACTAATGGCGGCCAACCTCTAGAGGGCGACATACACAAGTCTTTACTCGGATTGGTCAATGGAATAGACGGGCATGTTGATGTGTCAATAGGCACAGGCCAGATTTCGGTCATTAACAAATTATATGTGATTTCTCTGCGGCCCGGTAGCAAATGCGCCACAGACCGGTACCTGTCCCCGACCCCGTGGTTGGGGTTCACTGCCCTACGTGACCCAAAATACCCAAAATATGAAATCCTCATATATGGATCACAGGTCTTAAAAAATCACTAAGAATAGTCACTTGCCCCATAAAAGGTTTTGAAAAAAAGTTTAATGTTGAACAAAAGTAATGTAAATGAAGTGCAAAACCTCTGTTTTTACTTTTATTTTTCTTTCCCCCATTTGTGTGTCAGCCCAAAATACAAAGTAATTTATTAAATGGTTTCTGGAGTTCCTTTTTGACAAACAACATTTTTGATGGGAATTATCTGCAAGGTAAAAGAAAAACAAAACATAACAAAAGAAACTTGCATGCGAACAAAAAAGGAAGTTCAGATTGGCTAAGAGAAATTAGTATTGAGGTTACAGTAATTAAAAACCCTCGCTGAACAACAACACATACCTGCACAAATAGATCAGCCAACGATACTGTACTCACAGGTATACATTTTCTCTGCTCTGTGGGAACAACACATATGGTTTTCCAGTTCTTTTCACAAGCATACTGCTGTTACAAGTTTAGGAAGTCGTTCTAAACCACTTGTTAGTGTTGATACATGGGACTCAAAGTACTGCAACTTATAAAACAAGTACTAGCAATGACATTTTGGCCATTTTTAGTTCCTCTCCCTACTTGACTGTTCTTCTTACATTTTAAATGTATTTATACAATTTTAATGGTATCCTGCAGAATCCTGCTGTCCTGCTTGTCTTTGTGTTGTTTATCCGCCTGTGAAGGAAGTTTGTTTTTCCAAATTCAGGAGGACACCCTCTTGGTGCTGTGGCAGCCTTTGTGGGTGATGTAGTGAGTTTTCACACGACGGTATTTGTCCATGCCGGTCCAGAATTTACCACCATGAAATTGGTGTCCTCTGAAGACTGTTGGGAGAATGAAGAGGGAGGGAAATGAGTGCCAACGGGAAGCGAAGAGGATGAGATGTAGGATCTTGTTAAGAGATGTTTGCTACTCTTTCAAGTGACTGATTTGAGAGATTTAATTGCGCACTACAACAGGGGCGTAAACAAACTGTTAGAGTGTTTAGTACAGCTTGTCATGTAGTTCTGGAAAAAAAAGGCTCGATAAAATCTGGAAAAAAAGCTAAATATACAGTATGAGGAATTAATACATTCTCTTGTAATGTTAGTTTTATTCCTTTTTTTTCGGAGGAGCGAGGAGGAAGTAACGACTCATGACTTATTTGCTTGTTTTATTTTTTAATTTCTCAATAATTGAGAGCTAACTTGTTACTGGCTTTGCACATATTTTCCCCGCTTGTCGTCAAACATTATTATTTCATTTACAATGTATGGAAAGTTGGAAACCAATCACAAACATGACATTACAGACATGTCCTTGTCCAAATAAGTAGCTTTTCTTCTTATTTAGCCATTAACTCTGGTTATATGATTTACTTTTTACATTAATTATGGCCTATTTTCTGATAATCCTTCCTTCCATTGTTGTTTTCGTCAATGACGACGATGATGATCACGAAAACCTTTCGTTGGCGAACATGTTTTTCATAATGATGGCGGGCTAAAAACGTGTTGGCTGACTAACATGACGATATGATGGCCAGTTTTTGTCTGAAGAGAACGAGAGGAAAATGCGACCGTTTCTGTCATATGTTCAAAATGCGTGACGTTTGCTCATTGTATGTGTACAATGTGTAACAATAACATACATATAACTTCCCAGTTGTAAATATTATCAGATTTCTTATATTTGTGTTTGGTCAAAGTAGGACATAAACAAAAATCTTTTACTTTGGAAAACAACAATTCACATATTTTCCGACATCTCACTGTCTAAACTAGCTTCTTAATAGGGCTTCCACGATCGATTAATCAATTATTGCCAACAAATTTGCTAATCGATACAGTTGTAGACTAGTTACGTCAGGAAGCTGTAATAATATTATTTTTGAAGGAAATAGTCATCCATTTTGTCTTCATTGTTACTTACAACATGCTTAAAACAACGTCAAAGGATAAGCCGGTGACTCAGCAAGAAGTTGGGAATGCCATAGCCGGGCTCCAAATTGGGAAAGCGCCTGGTTTAGATGGTTTCCCCAGTGCGTTTTATTTAAAATTTGCTCGGCAGTTGACTCCCATTCTGACGGCTGTGTATGGCGAGTCCCTTTCCTCAGGTTACCTTCCACCTACTTTAAATCAAGCTTGCATTACATTGTTAGCGAAAAAAGATAAAGATCCATTGGAACTTGGATCTTACAGGCCTATTTCTCTTTTAAATACAGACTACAAAATACTAGCTAAAGTACTCGCGCATCGCTTGGAGTCTGTTTTACCAAATATTATAACCCATGATCAGACGGGCTTTGTTCAACATAGACGTTCCTTTTTCAATATCCGTCGGTTATTTAACATAATTTACACTCCTAGCCAGTCTGCCTCTGAATGTGTTATAGCTATGGATGCCGAAAAGGCTTTTGACAGGGTGGAATGGAACTATATGTTCGAGACGCTAAAACAGTTTGGATTTGGGGCTACATTTATATCTTGGATTAGATTATTATATTCCAGACCTGTGGCTAAGGTTTTAACTAATAATGAGCTTTCAGAGCCATTTAATTTATATCGTGGGACACGTCAAGGTTGCCCTTTAAGCCCTCTGCTTTTTGTTTTGGCCATTGAACCTCTTGCAGTTGCTATTAGATCTAACCGATATATAACAGGAATAAATAGAGGAGGCATAGAACATAAAGTTTCATTATACGCTGACGACTTACTCCTTTACATATCTAACTCACAAAGTTCGATTCCACCTGCTCTTGACCTGCTACAACGATTCGGCAGATTCTCAGGTTACAAGCTCAATCTCCATAAGAGTGAATTGATGCCTTTAGATGTTCACAAATTTGAAATTGGTGATGTCAGCCTGCCTTTTAAAGTGAATACTAGTAGCTTTAATTACTTGGGAATATCGGTAACCAAGCAATATAAGGCACTCCGTGAGCATAATTTTGACAGGCTTTTGGTCAGGACTAAGACTGACCTGGCTAATTGGTCACTGCTGCATACCTCACTAGCAGCACGCGTTAATGCTGTCAAGATGACGGTATTGCCCAGATATTTATACTTGTTTCAATGTTTGCCTATTTTCATTCCTGTTTCATATTTTAAAAAATTGGATTCAATTATTTCTTCTTATATATGGAATAATAAACAGCCACGTTTACGTAAAGAATTCCTGCAAGGGGCTAAAAGCGACGGCGGTTTGGCTCTTCCTAATTTTCAGTTGTATTACTGGGCCGCAAATCTAAATTGTATGGCATATTGGTTATATTACCATCTTAAGGAGAATGGTCCCGCTTGGGTGCAGATGGAAGCTTGTGCATGTCTCCCAAATTCATTAGCCGCCTTGTGTGGTGCGCCACTGCCCTTGAAAGTTGGGGTATCAGGAAATAACCCAGTTTTATCTCACTCCCTTCGGATACTATCTCAATTTAGGAAAAAAAATGGTGTAGTTGGTACTTGTCTTTTTAGCCCAGTGGCATCGAATCATTTTTTGGTCCCCTCAACAGTCGATAAAGCCTTTCATTTGTGGTCCAGCCTGGGTCTTACACGTTTAAATGACCTTTTTGTGGATGATATTTTTGCCTCTTTCGCACAGCTAGTCCAAAGATTTAATATTCCTAACTCTCATCATTTTAGATATCTGCAACTTAGAAGCTTCGTTAAGAGTATTATATCGCTTTTCCCAAATAAACCTCCTACAACAGTTTTAGATGATGTTATGTCTTTAGATCCGACAGAGAAAGGGGGAATTAAGCGCATTTTTAATCTAATTTCTAATAAGGTAGCTCCGTCCTTATCCAGAATCAAAGACCTGTGGGCACGGGATCTTCAAACACCAATCGGAGAGGGACTGTGGTCTAAGGTTTTGGGTAGGGTACATAATTCATCTATGTGCGCTCGTCATGTTCTGATTCAATTTAAGGTAGTACACCGGGTACACTATTCTAAGGTAAGATTGTCCAGAATCTTTCCAGAAATCAGCCCTTTGTGTGATAGGTGCAAGCTGGCGGATGCAACACTGATCCATATGTTTTGGTTATGTCCCAGCTTAGAAATATTTTGGAAGGGTATTTTTGAAGCCCTCTCCCTCGTGTTAGGGGTCGGAATCACTCCTGATCCTATAATATCAATATTTGGAGTTTTACCGGAGGGTCTGTGGCTGCCTACTTGGGGGTGTAGGGTTATTGCTTTTACCACCCTTTTGGCGCGACGTTTAGTTCTTTTGAGGTGGAAGGAGGCTGCCCCACCCACAACTTCGCATTGGATAAGGGATGTGCTGATGAATCTTAGGCTCGAGAAAATCAGATATATTCTTCGCGGTTCTGAAAAGAAATTTTATAATACATGGGGACCTTTTCTTTCATTCTTTGACAACACCACTACACAAGTGCAGGAATGACATATGCACTGTTATATTGCTAATTTAGCCATGGGGGATGGGCAACGGTACGGTCGCTTTCCATGCTGCTCCTATTTGGTGGGACATTTGAATGTATTACACTGTATTTTTATTCCGTAACCACTATGTATCGAAGTGATGGCACGGAAGAACTTTCTATGACTCTCTGGACATTTACGATTAGACATAGACTTCATGGTTGTTTGTGTTGGATAACTTAGAGTGAAACAATTTTTTTTTTTTTTTTTTTTTTAAATGTATTTATTATTATTATTATTATTTTGTTTAGTTTGGGAGGGGTGTTCTGTATTTTTTTTTTAACACCAATAAAAAGAAATTTGAAAGAAAGAAAACAACGTCAAGGTAAATTGTGAGGGTAATTGAAAAGTGAAATTTATCAGATTAATTGTTTAATTGACCTTCCGATTAATTGATTATGAAAATAATCGTTAGTTGCAACTCTGTAGTTTGGACAGACCTGCTCCTGACGTAGCGCTGGTGTGAACCTGGTTTTGATTATACTAGGGCTGCAGCTATCGAATATTTTAGAAGTCGATTAATCGACGGATAAGTTAGTTCGAATCATCGAGTAATCGGATAAGGAACATGAAAAATTAAAATACCTCAAACGGTATAATTTTTTATTAAAAATTGAGTATCTATGTACAACAAAAAGAACAATTGGCTAATTTACATAGAAAAAGTCCGCTAGCATAAATGCTATGGAATGCTATGCTATGAAGTTTTTTCACAATGCTCTTAACAAATGGTCCAGACACATATTCCCACAAAAAACAGCTAAATATACCTATAAACCAAATTAGGAATGCATTAAAAAACATAAGCTCAAACAAAAACTAAGCTTGGTCTTAACAAGGAGCGGTTGGATTCAGCCATGTGGAAATAGGCAGACCAGAGGGCAGTGTATCCATCATAATCAATAAAACCAAATGCAAACACTTTCAAAATAAACCATTACAACGCCACTCTAATTAAACGAATACTCGAGTACTCGTCGATGAAAACTAGATGAAGACGGAACACATTTTGAAATGACTAAAATATGACTCAGACTGATAAATATTTTCGTTTAAAAGACTAAGACAAGAATTAAAAGGGCTGTTCTGTCTGTCAGTGTTGTCAGCGAGTTGTAATATGGTAGAATCAATCTTTTATGGAAAGCTATAAAATATATCCTTTTTTTTTTTTTTTTTTATAGGATTTGTTATAACTCATTGGCTGTGAAATTCACGGCAGAAATTGGCGACATGATTGTACAGCCTCACAGTTCAAATATATTGAATGTCTACTAGTGAAAATCTCATTTCATTTCACAGCAGACTGGACGTCTGTTATTGTCAATGGCACTGAAAGAGCTAAAGTGTAATATTCGGTTTTGGATCCAGTTACATCAGTGCAGATTTAGTATTACCCATGAAGAACCTAATAAAAACAGAAATGCCCCCTGCTCCACAGCGAGTGAAGTCACCTGCTCAGGACTACTTAGAAAACAAAACATAACCACAGATTGGACTACCAGTCACACACTTGAGACCTCAAGGCTTTCAAAAAAACCTTTCACGGCTTCCTAAAATAGGCTGGCATAATGTGCCCTAGAGGCCTGGCTGTTATTATCGTGGCCTAAAGGAAAACTGCATCTAGAGAATGACTCGTCTGTGAATGAGTATGTGGTTTCCATGTGACATAGCTGTATTTCCTCATTTCTTTTCTTCATTATTCAGTCATAATTCTAAGAAGCTTGCTTGACATTCGGTTGGTTGTTTTAACCAAACTTTTTCTGGGTATTTGACAGATTTTCTGTCTTTTAAATGACTGGGACTAACTTTTCATTTTGTTTGGTTTGATCTTTTGGTTGTTTGTGCAACACTTATTGACACTAAGACAACAATATCCACAGGCAAGTAAGTAGACTCTCCAATTTTTCTCGAGTGTTGGTTTTTAAAGCAACACTATGTAACTTTTCAGTTTGTTTTAGTTGTCAATGAACAATTTTTTTCATGATGATGTGACTATGATGAGGGAAAATGTGGCTTGGAAGCAGGGCCGGCCCAGGCCATTTGGGGGCCCTAAGCAAAATAACGCAAAGGGGCACATATTTTTGGCCCACCATCTCGTCACAGTGTACTGTGAAACCCATACATGCAATCCAACCCGCAAAGGGGCACATATTTTTGGCCCACCATCTCGTCACAGTGTACTGTGAAACCCATACATGCAATCCAACCCATACGTCCATATTTTGTATACTAATCAGATTTTGTTGCACTGCATACTTCAAACTTCTCTCCCCAAATGATTGTCAGTAGTTACAGTAGATAGCACCAAACCTTTTTCTAAAAGTGGAAAGAAAGAAGTTATGGAAGAATTTTTATTTTTTAAAGCTTGTAATCAATTATCAAAACTCACAAAAGTCAAATAAAGCAAACTGTAGTAAACAAAATAGAATAAAAATAAAACAATTGCCAGATTGGGGGCCCCCTAGTGGTCAGGGGCCCTAAGCAGCTGCATAGTCTGCGTATAGGCTGGGCCGGCCCTGCTTGGAAGACTTTAACATAACGAGACGAATGCCGGTTTTCGACTACGAGACAAAAATGTGACATCGTTTCTGTCATATGTTCACATTGTACGTGCAGTACATTAGCTCGTGGCAGTGTTTGGGTCATGTCACTCGTGTGAGATGTGCTGCGCCTCCTCACAGGAGTTTAGGATTTTTCAAGCTAGGCTGCGCTCCATCTTGCTTGCTTGGAAAAAGTGTAAGATTTATTTTCTTAGGTTAGGAGGAGAGAATAGGCAATGTTCTTTAAAGTTCTGTACTGAGTGATCATCAGTTGAAAAATGCAGAGGTGGGTAAGCAGCCAAAACTTTTACTCAAGTAAGAGTAGCGTTACTTCAAAATAATAATACTCAAGTAAAAGAAGTTGTCCAAAAAATGTACTCGGGTACAAGTAAAAAAAAGTATCCAGTGAAAAGATTACTCATGTAAGGAGTAACATTGCGAGTCACTGCTTATTAGTCACTGCTTTTTTTTTTTTTTTTTTTAAACAATGGTATTTTTTTTCTTCTCAGCACAAACTTATCTTTATGAACTGTTATGATATTGTACAGTAACCCATTACAGAAAAAAAAAGTCAAGAGAATAAAAGACAGAAATGAAGCATTATTCGTCCAAAGAGCATGAGTGCCTTCTAGTGAAGTGAAATAGTTCCTAGTTTGAATAGTGAATACTGTAGTTCCTTCATAATTATTTTTATGAAATTCAAAGATCAAATCGCCGTTTTTCTGTGGTCAATCGGTGCCAAATAAAAACTGGGAGAGAGGTTTAAATCTGCGCTTTCGAGTCCTATTGAGGGCAGCGCTCTATGTCAAATACTTCCTTTTTTACAGTGATTTAAAGACACCCCGTGATTGAACAGGCTGGCGTGATCATAGAACGGCAAGCTTGTGTCACATTGGTGTAATGGAGTCATGTGATTTTTGTTGCAACGTCTCATTGGTGAAATTGGTCAAGCTACTCTTGGCATCCTTATCAAAAAATAATAAATCCAATACCAGTATTGTTTTTGGCAGCCCTTTTAATTTTCGTCTTAGTCTTAGTCTTTTGGATGATACTTATTAGTCTTAGTCCTATTTTAGTATTTTCAAAATGTGTTTGTCTTCGTTGAGATTTTTTGTCGACGAAAACTCACTCAAATATTTTTTTGTTTTAATATGGTTCCTGTAGAAGGGCAAACATGACACAAACCTTCTTCTAATGCATTAATATTGTAATGAAGAGTAATCATGTGGTGTGTCATTCTCAATAGGATGCACTTCAGGGAGAAAAAACATATTTTCCGCACTATAAGGAGTGTTGGGCACGTTACTTTAAAAAAGTAATTACATTACTCACTACTTCTTCCAAAAAGTAACTGAGTTAGTTACTGAATTACTCTATAGTAAAAGTAACTAGTTACCAGGGAAAGTAACTATTTCCGTTACTTTTAAAAGAACTTGTTTTATGTCAAAGAATTTGTAATTTTCTGAGCAGTATTCGAGTCAGTGGAATAGAGAAAAACAGACAGGTAGTTAACTTGTTAGGTGCTTCAGCAGATTTGAATTGCTTACCACAGATGTCGACAAAAGCTTTGCCCCGGGACATAAATTACACATTACATGCAGGTTCTTTCCTTTAATTTCGAAAAACTTGAAATAGTGTCTATATCTCCACTTCTTAAAGGACATTTTTTCTTCTGAATGCTCTGCCATCCTGACCCTGTGCATCTGTTTTGCGTGTGTGTTTGCCGCATGCGCTGTTCCGGTTTGCTTGTGAAATCACCGGCTCTGATTGGCTTACTACGACACATGACTCTAACCCTCAGCCAATCACAATCACTTCCATCGCATCTCTCGAGGGGCTGCATTTAGGTAGGCTCGTTTCCCGACAATTCACGTCACCTTCAAAGCGTCTGCCGTCCTCAAGATGGAAGCAGAATTATTGCTGGCTGACAGTGGGAGATGGGAACGAGGCTAGCATCAGGTGTAGCAAACAGAGAAACGTTACCAAACTTTGGAAAGCATTGTCTAATTGAATGAGCAGGGCAAGCAGCTTGGAGTCAGAAGTACGTGCGCTATTCTCGAACCTGAACGCACCCCAAGTCTTGGATGACAAATCAACAGAGCAGAGAGTCGACTCGACACGGCTGGTAGTTTCTTCAATTTATTCAGAGTAAGTAACGCACCACTTTTGACTGTCAGTAACGGTAACGGCGGGAAAAGTAATTAGTTTTGATTACCCCGTTACTGAAAAAATAATGCCGTTACGTAACGGCGTTATTTATAACGGCGTTACTCCCAACACTGACTATAAGGCACATCGGAGTATAAGGTGCACCTTCAATGAATGGCCTATTTTTAAAAAACGGTTTCATGTATAGGGCGCACTGCATTATAAGGTGCAGTAGTAGTAGTAGTAGGAGTAGGAGTAGAGTTGGCATTGTGTTATGCATCCACAAGATGGACCTGGGCTAAATCGAATGTCATGCCATGATTAACCAATATTGATCGATATATATGGGACATCGGATTATAAGGAGCACTGTAGGCTTTTGAGAAAATGGCTTTCAAGTGCGTATTATGCATTTGTAGCCAGCTTAGTCATTTTGATAGTAGGCTAACATAGCTAATATAGATACATATAGCATTTGTTGTGTTCATTATTAGGCATATACTGAATAAGGCTTTCAATTTTTTGTGGCTTCAGACATATTTGTTTTTTATTTTTTTGCTCTAATATGGCTCTTTCGACATTTTGAGTTGCCGACCCCAGATTTAGACTGTGAATCTTAGTATTCATGCTCGTCAGTTAAAACTAGCTTTATTCAATTAGGTTGAAGATTACAGAGGAACATTTTGTGCAGTGAAAGCAGCACTGAAAGTCTCACCCATCACTCACCCATATGTTCAGTTTTTCAAATTCTCCTCTGCCACGTGACCAAATAAGGGCGTGTTGTTTTTTTTGAAAAAAGCTCACCATCGCCATACTAAATATACCCTTTGCAGGACCTGACCCCTTATTTGCCTTTGCTGTGGCCACTTTAGGTTGACATGCTAGCTCCGCCGCGGCCCTACAGCTAGTAATTATATAGGAGGGATTCCATTTTACATCCTCTGTATAGTGTTTCTTTCACACACGTTCTTATCCTTTTTAGGCCAGTCATTGATCATTCGGCCACACTTTTTAATATAACTGAGAGTAGTTTGTTTTTGGTTCCCGGTGTTTCCTTGATCTTTCAGGAAAGGCGTGGATTGTACGAATTGTGCCTCGAGGGTTGGGCACAACTTGTTCTGAGACTCTAGTAAAACAAACCAATGCAGTCTAGCCAATATTTTAAGTAACGTTAAGTGTTTATGAATGATATGAATGATCTAAAATCAATCTTTGTGTATTGTAAGATGTTAAAATTTGGGGTAGGACTGTATTTTAAAAGAATAATCTAGTTAGAGACTTTGTGATTAATAATCTTAGATTGCTAACACAGAAAAAAACTCTCCCAAAGAGGATTTTAGAATCCAGTAATAATACCATATTTTTTGTACTATAAGTCGCACCTGAGTACAAGTCGCACCAGCCAAAATGCACAGAGAAGAGGAGGGGGGAAAAACCCCCACATAAAAGTCGCACTGGAGTATAAGTTGAAATTTGGGGAGGTCATTTTATTTAATCAGAGAGCAAGCGCAAACATTAGACATTATTGTCGTAATAACACGGAGAACAAAGTGCTAAATAGGTATCTGTTCAATCAATCAATCAACTTTATTTGTATAGCACATTTAAAAAATCCACCAAGGAGTCCAAAGTGCTTTACATACCATAAAACGGCAAAATAAGTTAACTTCCAAAGATAAAACAAACATAAAAATAGAATAAATAAAAGACGAGGTCATAAACAGTCATTGCACATTAAAAGCTGAATAAAAATAAAATGTTTTGATGAAAAATCCGTAAGTGAAGTGGCCTGTCTAATACTAAGTGGTAATTGGTTCCACAGCCTGGACGCCATCACCGCAAATGCACGGTCACCCCTAAGCTTCAGCCTTGATATTGGGACTAAGAGAAGCAGGTGGTCAGCTGATCTGAGGGTTCTGGTTGGACTGTAAGGCTGAAGCAGTTCTGACAGATATGGCGGTGCAAGATTATACAAACATTTAAAAACTAGGGCTGTCAAACGATTAAAATTTTTAATCGAGTTAATTACAGCTTAAAAATTAATTAATCGTAATTAATCGCAATTAATCGCAATTCAAACCATCTATAAAATATGCCATATTTTTCTGTAAATTATTGTTGGAATGGAAAGATAAGACAAGATGGATATATACATTCAACATACGGTACATAAGGACGGTATTTGTTTATTACAACGATAAATCAACAAGATGGCATTAACATTATTGACATTCTGTTAAAGTGATCCATGGATATAAAGACTTGTAGTTCTTAAAAGATGAATATTAGTACAAGTTATAGAAATGTTATATTAAAACGCCTCTTAATGTTTTCGTTTTAATAAAATTTGTAAAATTTTCAATCAAAAAATAAACTAGTAGCCCTATTCTGTCCTCAATGTGTGTGAGTACACAAATTGACAGATAGCGAACATAAGTTCCAAAAAGAAATCAGACGGTGTGGCAAAGTTGCATGGGCTTTACTGAAGTCATCTCTTTTTGACAGGAGCATGTTTCTTATATTTTTGTAAAACTGAAAATAACAAGGCAATGTGTCAATAACTTGCATGAATCACAAAATAACATAAAATGTACACACACGTGTCCATTTGAGCAGTAGCACTAGCCAATTAGCTCACAAGCATCTAACAATGTAACTGCATTTCACCATATATGTGAACAAATTCAAATACACATCATCAATAACTATCTAATGCTCATGAATATAAACAAAGGAGGAATATAACTCAAGCGATGCATGTATTAGACACAAACAGTGTGATGGGGCTATGAGAACTGCCACTGAATACTGGATGCGGACGTTAGCTAGTCTGAATAGCACTGTCTATTAGTGTGAGTTTGCGTCGACATATAATCACGTCAGAAAAGCGTGCCGAAACCCAAATAATCAGCTGCACTGAATCGCCAGCAGAGGGCGACATTACGCCACATCACATATGCAAGTCACACCCAAGCGCCAGCAGAGGGCGGAAAAACTCCATAAAACACAATTAACAAGTTGGCCTTTCACTGTACTGACATTTAAATCTGTCTGAGCGGGCCTAGTGCGTTAATTGCGTCAAATATTTTAACGTGATTAATTAAAAAAATTAATTAACGCCCGTTAACGCGATAATTTTGACAGCCCTATTAAAAACAAATAATAATATCTTAAAATGTATTTGGTAATGTACTGGGAGCCAGTGAATGGTGGTGATGTGTTCGCGCCTGCGGGTTCTAGTTAGGAGTCGAGCAGCAAAGTTTTGTACAAGTTGCAGACGGGCCAGTGCAGCCTGACCGACGCCTGCATACAAAGAATTCCCATAATCCAGCCGAGTTATGAAAAAAGCATGGATCAATTTCTCCAAATCAGAGCATGAAACAATAGATTTCACCTTAGCAATCTGGCAAAGCTGATAAAAACAGTCCCGTACAACGCGAGAAATCTGCTTCTCAAATTTAAAATCAGAATCAAATTGGACCCCTAGGTTTTTGACATAGTTCTTAAGAAACTGAGACAATGAACCGAGGTCAACATTCAGAGAGGCCTGGCTACTTGGTCTGAACACCATGACTTCAGTCTTGCTGTCAATCAAACTTAAAAAAATAAGTGAAACCCACTACTTTATAGTTGGACTGTTAACATATTAAGTTATTCAGATAATGATAAACAAAACAGGCTCACGCTTTCACTCCAAATCATTACTAAATCCATTCAAGTCTTTGGGATGGCGTGGCTCAGTGGTAGTGTAGTCGTTCCCGAATCTAGAGGTTATGGGTTTGACTCTCCCCCTTGTTGAACTTGTCTAGGTATCCTTGAGCAAGATACTTAACCCCACGTTGCTCCTGGTGCTAGGTCACCAGTAGGCAGGTGAGGATACAGTGTAAAGCGCTTTGAGGGCCTTAAAGGCAGGGGTGAAAGTGGTTAGAAGGCCGCCACGGAGCAAGAAGTTATTATCTATTTGGGGTTGGGGGGTGTGGGGGGTCAAAAATACTGAAATGCAAAGAAACTGTTTTGGTCAGTTATTTCTATAACACATACAAAAACAGATTTTCATTCAAAATTGTATTTTTCAATGATTTGCAAAATAAAAAAAAGTTAACAAAAACAGCTATAACGTCAACTTTTATCACCTAATTTCTATTTCCCCTCATTTCCTCACATACTAAATGCCAAATCTCAATTTTAGCTACTTAAGAACATGGGATGTATATTAAAATTGAAGATAATGTAAACATTTACTTTTTGTTGTTTTTTAATAATAAAGATATAAGTAACATACATTAAGAAAAATAAGCATGAATGACTTAGTGAAAGAGAGTGAAATAAAATACATTTTGAAGATCCCGCAAACATTGACTTCTTTAAATGATAAGGAAATGAATAAGTAGCCCAACAGAAATGAACAAATATAAGTCCAAAGTGCACATTGACAGCTAAGATGTTCTGAACCTCCCCATCAGAGCAAATAAAACTAAATATGATAAATAAGCCTCCTTAACTCTTTGCTTGCTCTTAAAGATTTGATCCATTTTCTGTTGCATTGCCCTTTTATTTTTTTGCTGTTTCAGAAAACATGCACATTTGAGCCAATCAGAGCTAATTATCTCTGGTGATCACATGCCAGTATGTCAGCCAATTAAACGGATAAATGAGTCCAGGCGTTTTGCTTTGCTGTGTGCATTCGCACATTGACGTGACTCATCATCGTCAGACTCTGATAACTGCAGCAGCTGGGAAACCTCCATGCCATCCGTGGAATAAAATCAATAATAAATATTGGTCGAAACGGATTATGCTACACAAGCATTTTATTATGCTTGTTGTTAAGACTTACAGTATGTAAATCTGATGTTGGTAGATTGTTTTCTTCTTGGAGATGAAATGCATGTGTGGCAGCTATGTTTGTTTTTTTTCTTTACAGAGCCGTCATATTTTCGGAATCAAAGCACCGTATACAGGAACAGCGTTCCGGCCCTGAATCTTATACCGGAACTGCGTTCCGGCTCTGAATCTTATACCGGAACTGCGTTCCTGACCGTTCTGGCCCACTTTCACCCCTGCTTAAAGGTGTAAAGGCGCTATACAACTGTAACACCATTTATCACTTTTCATCTTCAGTATCACTTTTGAACAACTGCACCAACTCGAAGTATCGGGCATGCCTCGACTATATGTATCAACACATATGTCGCAAGTTTTTGGCAAATTCTGTATACAACTTTTATACTCCTTACCGTCCTGGAATTTTTGATTTGTAAATTATGCAATTTGGTCAAAAAATTGTAGGACTACATACATTTTGGAGTTTTTTTTTTTTTTTTTTTTTTTTCCAAAAAACCCGCATTTACAGGCGAATGGAAAAATTTCCGGGGTAATTCGAATAATTTCCTGCACCGTGCTAAAATTCCTGTCATTTTGATATTTGAATTGTGACAGTCGATCAAACGGTTTGGACTGTGCGGTGTGCCGGAGAAACACCTTTAAATTTTTTTAATTTTTTTAAATCTATCTACTACTATTACTATATTTGCCCTGCAAAGCCCCATCTAAATATTCTAGAATGTTCTCCTGACCCATGTATCGATAATTGTCGTTAGACCGTTATTGTGAACCTTGTCCTTGTATCGCAAACCGTATCTTATCATGAGGTACCCAGAGGTCCCCCATCCCTAATCAGTAGGCTTACGACAACTCACATTTGTTTAAAGAGGTTCAGAGAAGTGACACGACAGTCCAGATTTGCCTGACATTCAAGATATATTTTCAAGCTTTTAAGGCATTCGACTGTATCTAATCGTGTACTCATCCAACCGTCCATCTGTCATCTGGTGAGGTTGCAGTGGATAATGCCTCCAGACTGCTGTGTCATCTCTCAACGGCTGGCCAACCACCAGAGGTCACGCCGGTGCATTTGGGGGATATTTTTTACGAGCTGCTCATAAATTGCACAGTTTCCACAAGTAATTGCGACGAGGCAGCACTTAAAACAACCAAAAACCGCACTTCCGCCACCGTGCAGGGATGGGATGACGCTTTTAATAATCATATGATTGCCAGCTGGAGTTGTAATGCTGGTTAAACCCAGATGCTGGGATTGTTAAAGCCTCAGTTGGAATGACAGAATCAGTTCATCATGCTGGGGGAAATCCGTAAAGACGCCTGCTTTTGTCTTAAGGTACCTTCAAACCATTAGTTTATTTTATCACATTCATCGACGTATTTATAGTCAAACTTGCATTTAAATCCAAAATAAGCTGTTTTAGTATTTCCTTTCAAGTTACTATTGTCCGTTACAGTCCTCGCCTAATCTCATAGCACTACTGCTTTTTTTTTTTTTTTTTTTTTTTAATATTTATTTAAATTTAGGGAGCTAGCCGGGTATAATCCTAGGAGTCCTCACAAATGTCGGGATTGCGCTGTGAGACCCCCTGGGGTCGGATGAAGGGAAGAAAGCCATATGTGATTCCCCATTTGATCTTTCAAATCCCGCTCATAAAACTGTCAGATTTGAAACTAATAATCCCTCCGTTTTGTGAAAGTACATGAAAGAATATTAACTCATCGGCTGCCATTGACGGCGACAGACGTCGAATCCATTTGAGCTGGGAGGGCTGCTGGCGAGTCGCTGCCACCTTCCCAATTCAAATGGCTTTAACATCTACTAGTGATAAACTCATAAAGATTCACTGCAGAAACAGCCACATGGTTGGACGTCTGCAGATCTCAATGGCTCTGATAGAGTTAAATAAGGCCATGTCTACACGTATCGCAGCTAGCTCTCAAAAAATTTTCTATGGTTTTGCCTATCATCCACACGCAGACGCACATTTGGCCATTAAAAATGAGGGTTTTTAAAAACTCGGACCAAAGTAAAGATGTGCGAATTCTGCGTTTTATACGTCGTCATGTGTAGAATAATAACCTGAGGTTTGCGTTTTTTTGACAGTTGATATGACACTGCCTGCCACAAAAAAAATGTTCAAAAAAATCGATGGAAATTCAGGGAAAAAAAACTATTAGTAAATTAATACAGAGCTACTTTTTTGTCTCCAAAATTCCGATGCTGGTAAGGCATTGCAAACAGTGTGGTTTTTTGGCAGCTCTTTTAATTTTTGTCTTAGTCTTTTGGACAAAAATACTTATTAGTCTTGTCGTAGTTTAGGTATTTCAAAATGTGTTCGTGTTCGTCTAGTTTTAGTTCACGAGAACTCAAATTTCGTCAAGTTTTAGTCGACAATTCTCAAAATGTTTTCATCTATAAATTTCAAAAGTTTTAGTCCATGAATAAATAATGAATAAAAGGTTTCCAACAATTTCGAATAAACATTGACAGACGAGATTGCACATAATTGTAGTGTCTACAAGGACATCAACATCTTCATGACGATAATGTACACTCAGCAGTGAAACAGCACATTATTTGCAATAATTAAACTCACCTGGACGCCACGAATTGGAATATGCAAAACATTTTCCAAGAGTTTAAGAAGACACTCACACTCACCGCGCAGCGCTAAATGCTAATGCTAACGCTACAAGTTAGTTTAGTGTGTGATGATCACTCAGCAGAGACCTTTAAAGGCTAAAGCAACATTGCATAGCCAAGATTACCAAGAAGCACCTGACACGTTTTTCACAGGTCAGGGGGAGGCGCAGCATAGTACATGACCACGACCAAACACTGCTAAAATGTGTGCTAACTACACATATTAAAAGAAAATATCACACTTTGTGAACTTATGACGGAAACAATGGTGAATTTTTGCCTCTCGTCTCGTCATACAACAGTGCGCATCCATCTCGTTATGTTTTAGTCTCTGAAGACACTTTTTTAGCACATCATCATGACATCATCGTCATGAAAAAAATTGTTCGTTGACAGAATGTTTTCTTTATCGTCATCATTGACGAAAACAACACTGATTGCAATATGGTGGTTATTGTGATTACTACTGTAAAAAATACTTTTTTTTAAAGTTGAATAAAAAAAATCTAAATGTATTCACAAACAGTTTTAAACTTACAGTAATTCTATTGGTTCCTTGTCTTTTATTTTCACATCTTATAAATTCTTTTATTGAACAATTACACATTTTGTTGCTACAAAACCTCCCTGAATTTAGACAATGAGTGCTATTTGTCACTGTCATTGCACTGCTATTGCCACAACAATGTCACATACATCCCTCGAAGTACCGTATTGGCCCGAATATAAGACAGTGTTTTTTGCATTGAAATAAGATTGAAAAAGAGGGGGTCGTCTTATATTCGCGGTCTAGACATTATACCCATTCACAACGCTAGATGGCGCCAGATATCATTGAAGCAATGTTCTGTCATGACAGATCTCAGCTACTCTCCCCATTAACGACGCCAGATGGCGCCAGATATCACTGAAGCGATGTTCTGTCGTGACAGATCTCAGCTACTCTTTTTAGTTTAACCAGTTGCATTATTTTATTGCAATATTTTTCTTTATTCAGATTTGTTTCAAGACTACAGTTACAGTTAGACTTCACTTTGATGGTTAATGCAGTTATTGCAATTTTGTTGTTTTATCACAATAGATTGTTTTATTTACATTTCAAAAACCAGAAGCCATTCATTTACGAATGTGATTGCACTATAGTTTACATATTTAAATGTTCAGATAGTAAGATTTGAATGAGGCAAAATAACATGCTTTTTCTCTCAAATATATTGTTATAATCATTTGTTTCGGATGTACTGTAATTATTATCTGTATAAAAATTAATTTGGCGTTCAAAAAGTCTTTTTTTCAAACTTGAGTCTTGAAAAAGAGGGGGTCGTCTTATAATCAGGGCCGTCTTATATTCGGGCCAATACGGTAATATGCTGTCGGACATGTGTCCCAATCTGGGTACTGCATATTCAATATTTGCACGATTACATTATAGCAATTTTGCACTGTTACATCAATATCTATGCACAAACTGTCATATCTAGACAGCCATCTGCCTTCCAGTGTGAGTACTTTAAATTGTCATGTACGCACTGTTTACCACTACATCATCCTTCTTTACTTTATTATCAATCTGCGTACACTGTAACTTTAGAAAAAAATTCAGACTTATTGCATTTTTTTTTCTATGTGGTGGATTTTATGGCGAAGCTTTAAATCTCGTTGTACTCTGTACAATGACAATCAAGTCGTTCTATTCTATTCAAATTTTGTGTTCCTTGAAGATAACACATATTTGTCTGTTAATAATAAATTGCCTTATTCTATCATGAAAACGCTATTTTGCAACCCCCTCCACAAAAAAACTCTTAAAGAATAAGAAGTAGTTAGTCTCTTTGTCACTGATTTCGATGCATTAATGTGCGTGCCAGCGAGAGCTCAGAGATTGGCAGCCAGTGAATGTCCAATTCTGTCACTCTGCTCTCCGGATGCCCAGAGTCTTGTCTGCATTGCATTTGAAATGTGGGAAGATACCATCTTTTTTTTGTTGGCTAGAACAACAGTTTTTTTTGCCTCCAGAACAATACAATGCATGATGTCACGTTGTCTTGTGAGATTTCATCTTAGTAAACATCAAAAAGTGTGTTCAGCGTTTCCTCATGATGGCAAAATAGATTTACACAAGCAAGGCATAAGAAAAGGGTGAATAGCAAACATGAAACCTAGGAAGTATTAGGTTTTCAACAGTATGCATTAGGCCTGTCGCGATAACAAATTTTAGTAGGCGATACATTGTCTCATAAATTATTGCCCATATGTGATATTGTCATTTTTTAAAAAAACAATTCAACCACTAATGTAGTGACAATACATCCTAATCAATCACCCATTTAAATGCAATAAACTGTTATTCTAAAAACAAGAACTATGTTAGTGCTGCAGCGATTAATTGATTAGCTCAAGTAATTCCATTAGAAAAAAGATTTGAATTAAACTTTGCTGCTTTGAGTATTCATTTAATTAAATTGGCATTGCAATGGTCTGTTTTCAAAGTGTTTGTAGTTTTATTGATTTGGATGGATATACTGCCTTCTAGTGGTGACAGTGAATTTGACATACTGTAACTCACATGGCTGAATCTGGCTGCTCCGTGTTAAGACCAACAACTAAGTTTTTGTTTGAGCTTGTTTTATGAATGTATTCGTAATTTAGTTCATAGTTATAATTAGCTTTTTTTTTTTTTTTTTTTTGTGGGAATATGTGTTTGAACCATTTGTTACGAGCATTGTAGAAAAAAAAAAAAGATTTTATAGCATTTAAGCTCGCGGACTTTTGCTATGTAAGTTAGCCAATTGTTCTTTTGTTTTACTTAGATCTTCATTTATTAGTTTTTGTATACCGTTTTAGGCTCAGATCAGGTATTTTAATTTTTTATGTTCCTTATCAGATATCTTGATTATGCAAACTAAGTAGTTCATCGTTTAACCGACTACTAAAATAATCGATACCTGCAGCCCTAAACTACATTAAAATATTAAAACACACACACAATGCATAACTTGCCATTTGAAAGCTAGCTTAGTGTATGTAGAATATGAAATAGAACGAAAGCAAACACCATGTTTGTTTTCTGCTAATTGGAACCCATCAAAAGTGTTGATTTAATCCAAAATGACTCATAATCATCATCTTGAATCATCTTGTCCTACAAAGTGCATCTTTGCAAATTTGAAACCAAATTATTCATTACCAATCAGATTTTCCATAATGAGTGTCATTTTAAAGCAAATCTTAGTGTTGAATCGGAAATATTTGAGAGTAACTCCAGGCATCTTTATGAAATGCTTTTATTTTGAAATGTTCCCCGGAAGCAAGTTCGCTAAGCCGCTAACCGTATGCTTTACACTCGGTAAAAACAAGGGCACTTGTCTTCTTTTTTCGTCATGCATGTGGTGTCAGTTCCACATTTTTCTATTTTTCACTTCATTTACAAATGCTGTAAACCAGCGAGTTCTCACGTTTGATCTTTTACCTGAAAGTTTGCGTTTTGGAGAGGACTGCCAATGTTTTATAGCAGGCTAAAGTGGTTTGTACATTGTTTTTTGTTTTGTTTTTCCCCCATCAGCCTCAATGTAGCAATGATATTGTTTTATAATGATAAATATAGATGTGTTTCCTTATTTTATCCATCTGAACTTTAATTCTATGATGTGTTGATGAACAATAAACATCTGTTAAAGGAACTGGAGTCTCATATGCAGTCGACACGCACGGGTGCCGAGTGCATGCAGCACATGCAAACACATCACACGGCGGTATATCACAGCCGGGAAAATTACCGACCTCATTTTTCGTTCAATCTCTACTCTTTAGTTTTTGAAAGTAACTTGAACAACAGTGGAAAAACTAAATGATTCGAGGTGTATAATTATCAATGGTACTGAAATGGATAAACTTGTGTATAAAATGCATCTCCTGAATGAATCTTAAATGTAGAAACTTACGCCCCTTTCAGACTTGTATTCCGCTAAATTCTTGTGTAATGTGACGAGGGATTTACCCGTGTCATGGCTTTTAGACATGGGGAGATGTACCAGGAATTACTTGGGTTGGACCCTTTCAGACTTGTCCCGTGTTAGCGACTGTGTGCTCTCTGTGCGGGGAGGGCATGAAACGGGATTTTCTAGCCTGGACATTACGTTGTATTTCAGCCCGCAATTCCAAAAATGGATGCCAAAGTTCGAACAGACGTACTCTGACTGATCACTGTGGTCTTGGTTTTCATTATACGCTCACGAAACACATACAGATTATGAACTGGTATGCAATATCCAAGCAAAGCAAGCTGAATATGATCAAGCTGTGCTGTCGTCTCATGATATTTACGCCATCAGCCTTCGCGCTGTGACCTGGGACTTAACCGGCTGCTTTCACACATTATGCTACTCTGTTAAGTCCCATACATACAGTGGGGAGAACAAGTATTTGATACACTGCCAATGGGAAAACCCATTGGCAAGTATTTGATACACTGCCAATGGGAAAATCCATTGGCAGTGTATCAAATACTTGTTCTCCCCACTGTATACAGTGGGGCAAATAAGTATTTAGTCAACCACCAATTGTGCAAGTTCTCCTACTTGAAAATATTAAAGAGACCTGTAATTGTCAACATGGGTGAACCTCAACCATGAGAGACAGAATGTGGGGGGGAAAAACAGAAAATCACAGTTTAATTTTTAAAGAATTATTTCCAAATTAGAGTGGAAAATAAGTATTTGGTCATCTACAAACAAGCAAGATTTCTGGCTGTCAAAGAGGTCTAACTTCTTCTAACGAGGCCTAACAAGGCTCCACTCGTTACCTGTATTAATGGCACCTGTTCTAACTCTAATTATCGGTATAAAAGACCTGTCCACAACCTCAGTCAGTCACACGCCAAACTCCACTATGGCCAAGACCAAAGAGCTGTCGAAGGACACCAGAGACAAAATTGTAGACCTGCACCAGGCTGGGAAGACTGAATCTGCAATAGGTAAAACACTTGGTGTAAAGAAATCAACTGTGGGAGCAATTATTAGAAAATGGAAGACGTACAAGACCACTGATAATCCCCATCGATCTGGGGCTCCATGCAGGTTCTCACCCCGTGGCGTCAAAATGATAACAAGAACGGTGAGCAAAAATTCTAGAACCACACGGGGGGACCTAGTGAATGACCTACAGAGAGCTGGGACCACAGTAACAAAGCCTACTATCAGTAACACAATGCGCTGCCAGGGACTCAAAACCTGCACTGCGAGATGTGTCCCCCTGCTGAAGCCAGTACACGTCCAGGCCCGTCTGCGGTTCGCTAGAGAGCCTAGCCAGTCTCCAGATCTCAACCCCATAGAAAATCTGTGGAGGGAGTTGAAAGTCCGTGTTGCCCAACGACAGCCCCAAAACATCACTGCTCTAGAGGAGATCTGCATGGAGGAATGGACCAAAATAACAGCAACAGTGTGTGAAAAGCTTGTGAAGTTACAGAAAATGTTTGGCCTCTGTTATTGCCAACAAAGGGTACATAAAAAAGTATTGAGATGAACTTTTGGTATTGACCAAATACTTATTTTCCAGTATGATTTGCAAATAAATTCTTTAAAAATCAAACAATGTGATTTTCTGTTTTTTTTTTTTTCACATTCTGTCTCTCATGGTTGAGGTTTACCCATGTTGACAGTTGACAGGCCTCTCTAATATTTTCAAGTGGGAGAACTTGCACAATTAATGGTTGACTAAATACTTATTAGCCCCACTGCACAAGGACTCGACCCGGTCGGAAATTGCTTACAGACATTAGGGCTACCCATTTAATAAGACTGACTTAAACGGAGTTCAGTGTATGTCTGAAAAGGGCTTTATAGTTACAGCTATCTTGCCTTTTTCGCAAGGCCACAGCACTCTAATGACTAGATATTTCCCACTGAAACCTTGACGCTTAATCGGAGTTAATCACTTATTTACCCCCATAGTTGTAAGGTCTTCCTGGGAGCATTTGTAGAAAATCCTATACCACTTAGGTTTTTGTGTGAGCTGATAGGCCAATACTCCGTACTCGACCCTCTTCGCCCCAAGCGGGCATTCAGCCAACATCAGTGCTCGGTCACCAGCGCAGTACTGGGAACCCTGCGTCCCGGAGCAGGTGTCCGCCTTCTTGTGAAGCTCAAGGAGCCGAGAAGGCAATACAAAGGGCTCAAAGAGGTCTGCCAGCATGGTTACCGTCTTGAATATCCAGGCCCAGTATGGCAGCTTCTCTAAATCTGTCAGCGGGCGCAGCATGGCTGCCAGTTTTGCTCTTTCTGATACTGTAACCCACAGTCCTCCAATGAGCTTTTAAGGCTTTTGTTAAGCCTTGACCTAAATGGAGCGCATGCAGAGCGCTCGCTTGGTTAGGTAGGAGGTCAAAGACAGGAAAACGTTAAAATCTCCTCTTTTGTTTCGTCTTTTTAAAGACCATCCAATTTAAAGGATTTTTTTGTTGCGCAACGTGTAAACGTGCTGCTAAATCGAACTCTGTTCGGTTAGCAAGACTGCGACTGTGTTGTCTCCTGCTTCTCTGTTCATTGTTTGCTACTCTGCAGTGTTGATGTAGAGGAATGGGGTGGGGGGGGGTGGCTGGCGGTGGAGTGAGTGGAGGCCATCTTCAGTAAACAATTGGTCCTTGTGCACTTGGAGCAATCCCCCTTCTACCCCCTTCCTTATTAGAGTTTATGCCTGAAACGGCCAACTTTGGTTGGTGACCCCAATGTTTGGAAGGTCATAACTCCTTAGGCAATTTGTTCTCATTTACTAGTGAATCAATAATCAATTAACAACTACAAACTGGTCCATTTTCCCTATAGAAATGATTGATTGTTTATGTACCCTCCCACCATCAACACAGTGGTTATTAAAAGTAATGACTAACCTATATTTGGAATTAGCCTACATGGTCCTGTCGAGCCAAAGGGACAATAGCATATTTGTTCTCCATTGTTCTAATAAAAGAACAAAGACAAGCTTTGATTTTAATTATTTCTTTATTATTTTTTTTCCCAAAAGGCAAACTTTCATATAACATGGTATTTTATCCATTTTTAAGTAAAATATTGCTGATGTGTGTACATAAAATGTGTTTTGGACCCTAAAATGCAAGTTCCCAGTTAACCTTATTTTGTACTAGGAACTGCTTTATAAGAGTAACTGCTATAAAGTAATGTCAGTTTATACTGGATGAATTTGATGAACTGTCTGGCAGCAAATGAACGAATGCTACTACTAGTGACCGGTGTTGTTAATAGCGGCGTTAGAGTATGACGGCGTTAATGGAGTTATTTTTGTCAGTAGTGAATAATCTAATTAATTACTTTTCCCATCTTTGCAACGCCTTTACCATTACTGAGGATGTGTAGGTGCGCATTACTACAATTTGGGCGAATGACGCGGAAACATGATGCTAGGTGGCTCGGTGCTTTAGCATAGCAGTCACGTTTTCGCTACCATTAGCATTTAGCGTGGCGAGCTCTCGGCAATTTTTTTTTTTTTTTTACATACAGTTTGTGGTGTTCATGTGGGTATAATTAATTGAAAATAATGGACTGTTTTCCTGTTGAGTTTGCATTATCATCACCAGGTGGGTGTTTTCCTTGTAGATGCTACAGTATAGTAATAATTTGTTTTTGTTTTTATGACCAAAAATAGTTTTGAATGACGTATCCATAAACCTTGTATGATTAAAAAAAAAAAAAAAAAAATCAAAACAACTAGAGCAAAGATGGAAGAGATTAAGTGCCTCACCTGCATATTGAAAAATATATCTATATATACTGTATTAGGAGTTTGACGGTACACAAGTCACGGTTCAGTATACGTACAGTGTGACGGGGGTCACAGTTCGATGCGAGTTCAGTACAACAGGAAAAGCAAAAAGGCTTTTATTCTCACAGCATTTGAATGTTAAACTTTGTATACCAGTTCAATCAATTATTATTAACTTATTTGACGTGAAACACATTATAAAATGGATCATGTAATATGTGTAAGACATGAAAAGTAACATGAGTTACTTTGCCGAGTAACTAATTACCCTTACATTGAGCTAAGTTACTAACTTAATTACATTTTGGGAGAAGGAATTTTTAACTAATTACTTTTTTAAAGTCAGATTAGCAACACTGCTAGTGAGAAACTGATGTAAATCACAGCTGAAGGATGAAAAAACGGCCACGCCATTATTTGTACTTCTATATAAATGGAACTTTGTGTGTGTATCTGGGAGTTGGGGTGGTCTGTTTGTGTGTGTTCGTTCCCTATGGATTCCGAAACGGCTGGGCTGATTTTGACGAAATTTTACACAATTGCTATTTGTGACTAGGAGTGTTCTTAGATGGGTTTGATAAAACTAGGCCTCCATTTAGTGCGGAAAATTCGTCCGAAACTCCCAAAATTAACATTGAAAATGTGAACTGAAGTTTTGGGCTAAAGACGCGTCTCTAGGTATTACAATGTCGCATTTGGCTTTCAAACTTTATGCTTTCATATACAAATATAATGTGCTGTGATGATACGTTGTGGCTTTGACTACTCCGCAACAAGACGATCGATTTGAATATTTAAAAAAATTTATTTATTTATTAATTTATTTTTTTAACAATTTTCCGTAATATTACCAAGTGATTCGTTTCAGCTGGATATTCATACTGTCGCACCTAGGGAGGTCCTGATCGCGTATTTTGTACCACACTCCGATTCACCTGATTTTAAGAATCTGTCAATACCGAATCCCGATCCGATACCGAAAAAAGGTTTTGCTTTGACGCTAACGAGTTGAGTTCCCACACACACATCAGACTGCGTACTAAGCTTAACAATGATTAACACATTTTTGCCTTGGATTGTCGAGCTACTGAGGCTTCTCCGCCCAGATCAAGGCTACAAATTTGTCAATCATCGTTAACTTTAAGTACCAAACACCAGCTGCATTCGTGAACAAGTAAAACAGTTTGGTCTTGGGATGTCCTGATTCAATCACGTGATCGGAAATTGGGCTGATCGTGCCCTTTTTCAGAAAAGGAAAAGGATAGGGTTTTTGATTTTTTTTAAAAAAAATGTTTGTTTTTCTGCTTCCTGCTCGTACAGCGCAACATCCTTTCACCATCCCTCCTGCTAAGCAGTGCGGCCAAACTGTCCAGCTTGCGTTTGGTACTAAAAATTAATGATGATTGACAGGTTTGTCGCTTTGATCTTGCAGAGAAGCTTGGTAGCGCTACGATCAAAGGCACAAATCTGTCAATCATCGTTAAACTTGCTGAAGTGTGCTGAGTTGTTCCCTGCAGCGTGAGCGTCAAAGCATGAGTGGACTCAATCAATGAAGTATAAATAAAGACAAGCATTTTTCTACATTATTCTTTTTTTTTAAATAATTCACATTATCAAGGCAGCACGGTGGAACAGTAACATGTTTCGAACTTTTGTTTATTAAAAAAAAAAAAAGGGGGGGGGGGGGGGTTTCGGTATCGGATCGGGACTCCGTATTGTCAGATTCTCAATCACGTGACTCAGACTAAGGTGCAAAAATATGCGATCGGGACATCCCTAGTTTGGTCGCACTGCTTAGCAGGAGAAAAGGCTGTACAAGCATGAAACAGAAAAACATAAATATACTGTATATTTTTAATTATAAACCTGATCCTTTTCAATATCCGATCACGTGATCGGGACATCCCTTGTAGCAACTGTTATTTATAATGTGTTACGCCCGCAGTGGTTCATGGGTAGTTATGGCAACCATGACTGAGAGTGGTGGTTGCAGTTGTTATGTTTTGGTGTTTTCTATCGACTGTAGGGCGCTGTGTATTTTGGTCTTGCTATGTATGGAGCACAAGTGCAGCAAGTGTGAAGCATAAAAACTGTCTCATTCTTCACATTGCTCACCATAATACTGTGCATGAAACCCTTTATGTTGGCCTTTTACAATTACTATATTAAAGCTGCATCTCTAAGGAAAGTTTTTGTTACACAAACCTGAGCAACGCCGGGCCATACTGCTAGTTATTATTAGGTTAGGTGGTGGTTAAAGCCTTTTTCCTTTTCTCACAAGAAAACCAAACCTTTTAACTCCTTTATGAGCCTGACTAACCCGTTTTCTAGAATATCCATTTGAGGGTGTTGTGGGGAAAAACAACAATAACCCGCTTTTGTTCACATATTTTTACCCTTTCTTTACGAATAAGTACCTGAACTACTTGCTGTGTGCCATAATATTTGTTAGTGAACTCATATAAACAACCAACAGATGGAAATATTAAGTTGTCATGTAGCTATAGATACTAGCATGTAGCTTCAATTCACAAAGTTATGCAGCGCTCCAGTCACATGATTGGATCATGTACGTAAAAGCACTTCGAATCGAGTTATGTCAGTTAATCACTTTGAACCATAATGTCATTCCAACAGTAGTTAATCTTGCGCCTTTCCATGTCGTACTCTTAAAACTTGACCTGAAGATTTAAGTTGTACATGCATTCATCACAAGGCAAAGTTGGTCTTCACTGTGCGTGTGGCGCAAGCGGGATTGAGAACAGATTTAGAGATTTGTTTTAATATTTCTGCCTAATCTTTAAAGCCCCTATACACCCCACTAGATTTTCGGATGACCTCAGACTGACTTGAAATGCAAGCCACTGTTAAATAGTGATTGTATAGTGTTATTTATTGAAGGAATTCATGACATTTACATACTTTTTTAATTTAGTGGCAGTACTCATATGTAAAAGAAACAAGCTCTTTTCATCCTTGGCCATCAGTGGCAGCCAATGGCAGCATTGAGTTAATTTGGGGGCATTTCAGGTCATTGCCTGTTGCTTTTTAGTCTCTCCCTTTTGATTTTGGGCCATTTACAGGTAACTTTCTATTAGTTTTTGGGTTACTGAACAGGAAGTGACTCGAAAATGTCCCAAATGAATAGGAAGAGACTCGAAATCAACAAGAAGTGACCTGCAAATGCCCACAAATACTTCAAGTACTTACAGTACATGCATCAATTAAACGCAATACAGATAGTTAGCGATTATGCTAAACAGTGTCTACCCTTGCGCTCCGTGCTAAATAGTATTATCTCATCAACAAAGAATATAAACAATACAATTTGCTTCCTTTACTCACCTCTGACTGAGGCGCACTAGCTCTAACAGCACACACAACGCAAGACTGTCTAACGCTCTTGACACGTCGTAAATACAGTAGCACCTCTACTTATCAAATTGATGCTGGAAGTAGTTTTGTAAACTGAAAATTCTGTAAGTAGCTGCGTTTTCCATATAAATGCCCTAATCTGTTCCAAGCCCCCCAAAATTCAGACATAAATCTTTTATAATGCATAAAAATGCATCAAAACATGTAACAAATATGTTACAATTAGATTATTGCACAATAAACATAAAATCTGAGTTGTGCAATATGTAAAAAATAAGAGTTAAAAAAAAAGTTAATACACTCGTCTAAAGCTGTCTGATCACGAGGAGCGAATGAAGAGGACGCTGAAATACAGACATACATATACAATTGAGGTCCCTCTTAGCCAATTGGATGCCAGGAATGCTAGGCAATATCCAGTGGCAGAGCAGCTATAAGTATATTACGTTAAGTAAACTCTGGGAGCTGCGAGTACCAGCCATACTGTATTTTTTGCCTTTCGTAAATTTCTTTCGTAACGAGAGGCAATATTTTCCCGTTCAGGTATGTATTAACCTGAAAATTCTGTATGTAGAGACGTTTGTAAGTAGAGGTACCACTGTAATATGAATTCAACTACTCAACCTGCGTATAGCAGTGAAATTGCTGGGGCGCGTACAGCCTTACAAACAAGGACCCGAACTATGGACATGAAGTACTCGCGATTGTAAAATTGATAATCAAGTTCGTTGGCAACAAATTTATCCATTGATTTAATCCGTTATTGCAACCTTACTCTTGGTTAAGTGCCATTGACTGAGCTAGACGTCTAATCCACTCAAAATTAATTGGATGTCTAACGCAGTCAATGGCAGCCAGCGAGCTAACGTTTTGACACTATTCTCATGGAAGATTTTGGTAGCATCCTGTTGGTTCCTTTTAATTTTAAACCATAGACTTCAATATCAGTTCACAGGAAACTGGGCGCGGGGCCGCTCCGTAGGTGGCCTATTTTCAGAAACTTAAAAAACTTTTAAAAAATTCAAATATTTTCAAAATTGCTAGCAATCTTAAACAAAAACAGATACTTCCCTTTGGCATATACAGTATGAGTCTCCATGAGCAGTGGCATCAAAAAATTCAAAGTCGTTTCCTAATAAAATCCCCATTAATTATTTTTTTATACAAGTATAAAAAAACTTAAAATGGCTATAGAATTTTACGCTAGATGCATTAAAATCACCAAATGCAGAGATAATAACCTATATTTTCAGGATCAATAGCAATGTTTAACATGAAAGTTTTTGCCCGAAATAGCGACTTAAATTTTTTAAATTTAGTGCAATTTTGACTTAAGTTTTCAACAGCTAATAAATCATTCACTTTTCACATCAGAAACTTAATACTCGAGGAAAGCATGCAGAATCATCTTAATTTTACTGGCCCTTGTCGTTATCTTGAAATGTAACATTAAATAAAACGCGTGAAAGCCCAATTTTTTTTTTTTTTTGTATGAACGCAGAAATGTCAAAATTACTAGTTTTTTTTTTTTACCAAAAAACAGGCAGTTGGCCGAAAATTATCAGATTATTTGAATGTAAAGTTACGTTATTGTGTATGGATACAAATCCAACACAGCGGCCATCACAAAACAGAGCTTTTTAAGAGGAAAACTCTTGTAAATAAATGCGTAAATCCCGGACTTTCTATAGATGTTAACAAAAAACAGTCTAGATTCTTGGTTAAAAGCAAAACACCGGGCAGTTATCATTCATTTTACGTTAGTATTTCAAGCTAAAGTTACGCAAATTTTTTACATTCATTTTTTTCACAACGTATCGAAGTACATGCATGGGGCTATTTTATAAAATAATTATAAAATCTTGAATCCTCAATCAAAACACTCTTGAGACACTCCTGCCCGCTTCTATGCACTAAAATATTTGTCCTGTTTCCACCTAAATCTGGCGTTAGAGCGCAGCGTGTGTATTATCACACATCTAGTCATAATGTTATATTTTGGGTTATTGTTATGTGCTGTAGTCCTGTTGTCCTCAACTCTGTCCGAGTGCTGTTAAATCAACATCTCCGACAGTTTAAATCAGAGATATCTGTACACCATTGTACAGTGATATTTGCAATTTTTTAGTAGCATGTGATAAGCAACACTTAGTGGCGTGAGGTTGAACCTGTCATAAAATTTTAGTATGAGGGGAAGTGTATTTCTGTGCAGTTCCCATATTCGGTCAGCACAGCGTGAGAAGTTCCTCCTCCTTTATCTTGTCTAAATTGTGAAATATAATTTGGCTTGCAGCCGGTTTGATGTGTCTCTCCGCTTTGTCTTACAGAGGAAACGTCACCATTCCGAAGTTGTCGGAATCCAACATGGGGTTTGGCGTCCTTGGTGTGTTCCTGGGACTACTCCTGGAGGTGTCTACTCATGGACCTCATGCTATCCCTCGAACCTCCTGGAAACACAGAGGTCAGTTCTTTTGAAACACATTATTTGCAATTGCGATATTGTGTATGAGTGCAAATGAAAAAGAAACCTTTTCCATTAAATATTTTGGCATTTGCCTATAGCCCTAAATAGAAAACTTCAGCATTTGACATGGTTTCATGTTGTTTTGTTTGTATTCCTTCCAGAAAGTCATATGAACGGAACTATTTAGTTTTGACTGAACAATGATACAATTATTAATTAATGGAAAACAAAGTCGTGACAAAAAAACTCAAAAATGTCATTCTTTTATTCATTCCCTGTTAAATATTTTTTAAATAATTTAACTGTTTTGTGGTTAAAATCCAATTCTTCCAATTCTTATGAAATAATTTATGTTCAAAGTAGGGGTGTCCGGATCACATATTTTTTACATTTGAGTCCGAGTCACCTGATTTTCAAGATATGCCGATACCTAGTACTGATCCGCAAAGTGTTAGAGAGACAAAAAAGCTCATCCAAATGTAAAATTTGTAGACATTATCACTCTTGCAAGATGCTATGTTACGGTTAGCTTCCTGTTAAAGCTAGCATAACATTGTCCTACTAGCAGTGTTTAAAACATATTATTTTTGCTGCTTTATAGCCCTAAAAAATAAAATTGAATACATCTTAAAAATCTGATCTTTTTCACCCGATTCCAATCCTTTGAAAATGATGCGATTAGGCCCAATTTCCGATCACTTGATCAAATCAGGGACATCACTAATTCTAACTTTTATCCCCGTAACATATCCCAATTCGCTGTTTGCCTTTTACTTGTATGCAATGAAGACATTTTAGGGATTTACGCTAATTTATTTTAATTGTATGCCGTCAGCCTTGCCGTCTATCAATTACTTTCGTACCACATATTTTGTGTGTGTGTGTGTGTGTGTGGGGGGGGGGGGTCAACTTACGCATTTCCAATGTGCGCTATTATTAAACTTCACAGTTAAAAGTTCTCTCTGCACATATTTGGTATTTTGACGATTAAGTTTGCCGTTCTGAAATCTGCATAACTGGTGAGTATGTGATGTTATGCCGTCCAATCGCAACACCGGGTTGACCATGTAAATGGCCAATATTGCTGCCTCCGTGAGCCAGCAATCGAGTCTTGTTTTTTCCCCGTGACCCGTGCGTGCGTAATGCATCAAGGTTATGATGGTGAGGGAATGTTGAAGGCTTTTTCTACCAAGTGTTCTGAGACGACATGGGGTGGTGGGCTGTGCATCTGGGAAGAAATTCCATGCAGCGGTCCCACTGACCTCTCAGCCTGGGACGGGACCTCCTCTTCTGGCCTGTTGGCGGTGGGGGTTTGGCATCCGATCCGATCAGGTAGCATAGAATAGGATGTCAACATATCCCCACCTCAAGTTGTGTACCCTCCACTCCACCTAATCACGTCTTCTTTTGACTCACCTTCCCTCCTCTTTCTCTTCGGTTATCAGATATTGTGTCCACAGGTAAATATATAATTAGCTAACAATAGCACCATTATTTTCATAGGTAGCATAGGCATCTAATCATGTTTTTTTTGTTTGTTTGTTCTTCTCCTCTTCTGTCTGCTTCCTTCCTTTCTCACCCCCATAATCCCTTCTGTTTGCTGCTTTCTCCAATTAAATAAAACATAATGAATAACCACAATGGGAGTATATCAAACTCCCACGTGATACATTAAAAGTGTTCAGACCATACAGGCACTCGGATTCCTATTCTTCGATTCTAAGCAGCTGAACAGGAGAGGTTAAAAAAAAATGCTAGGAGACATTTGTGCGTGTTGACTTAGACTAGCAGATTTTTGAAGAATGCGGGTTAAACACATGCTCCTGACTTTGTGATTGTGCATATGCGTGCGACCCGAATCGCATTTTCACGAGTAAGCATAGTGCGGTAGTGCCTCGTCAGCCACCATGTCTTTAGAAGACGCAATGGAAGCGAGTTGAAGTGTGAAGCACTTGCACAGTGAGCAAAATAGTTCACTCTGGATCACGTTTTAATTGATGGATCAGCATGTAATTGCTGTAAATGTCTGTTTTTCTTGTTAGTAGTTCTACCACAGTCTGACACTGTTAAAGAAAGTCATTGTTATGAATTGGTCAGGATTTGTCATGCACCCTTTTTTCAGCTTCTTATTCAGTGAGTAGCTGTCTTGTGCTGTTTATGTATGATGAATCTTCGGAGAAAATGGCCTAATTTATGATAGACAAGGGGAAAAACTGGACAATATTAAGCGTTGACTGTTTTGACTAAAGCAACACATGTTTTTTGATCACTGTGCATAGATCCTGAGGTGATGGAGTTTTCTGAGCCGGGTATCTTCAACTACTCAACGTTGCTGCTCAGTGATGAACGGGATGCGCTCTATGTAGGCGCCCGGGAGGCCATCTTTGAGCTGAGCAAGAAGAATGTGACCGTCCGCAACAACAAGGTATGACGGTAATTTAACAAAAATAGAACTAACTAAATAGAAGGTGATTCTGACTGCTTTTTTAAGGTTCTGTGGCAAGTCGGTGAGAGCCCCATAGCCATGTGCACCCTCAAAGGAAAATCAAAGGAGGTGAGAGATAACGTTGGGTAGTGTAGATGTAGAGAGTTGAATTCAATTTAAATTTAGCGAGGAAAATATGCAGTGTAATTTTATTCACTGGCTTTTGTTGGTGTCCAGACCGACTGTCTGAACTACATTCGAGTGCTGCAGGTTGTGGACGACCAGCGACTCTACGTCTGCGGGACGCATGCCTTTCAACCCCAGTGTGATTATCTGGTGAGTTTTTTTTTTTTTTTTGTATAGTTAATTTGAAACTATAACAACAAGTCATCCATTTGTTTTCATCAGCCGTTTTGAAGCAATTTGACAAACTCCAGCAAGGGATTTTGTCTGATCGTGTGGCTTTTTTTCCCCCATCCTTCTGTTGTTTTGACGTTAAATATTTGTCACTACTAGATGTCCAATATATTTAAACCGAACATTTGTACGTTTGAATGCTTTCCTATTCGCCAAATTCAGTAATTCATCCTTTAGAAAACAAAAGTTGGTTGAGGTTGCAGGCATGACCTTCCAAAATTAACGCAACACTAGGTATCTTTTCAACATTTATAAAATATTTTCATAACATTTGTTATAATATGTCGACTGACAACTAGTTGAATAACATCTCTTTTATATCTTGAGAGAGGCTGTATCACTTTCACCGGCACTAATTAACTTTGAGGAGGGTGGCACGAACCCTGGCACACAAAAAAAAAAAAAACCTACAAATGTGCTGACTGCTTTACGGCATACGTCACTTCCCCCTTCCCCCATTCATTATAAAGATGGAAGTCGATGCGAAAGCTTTCGCGTGAATTCTGCAAAGATGGCAGAGCAACAAAAGAGACAAAAGTTTTGTCTGAGGACGAAAAAAAGGCGGGCTACCAGGATATACAGAATAAAAAATGTTCTGGCTTTCACTCGCTAGTGTGACGCCCCCCTCAGCACTGACTAGTTCGGGTGAGGTGGAGGGTTTAGCCTAGAGCTGAAACGAATACTCGAGCAACTCGAGTAACTCGAGTTTAAAAACTGATCTGAGTAATTTTATCACCTCGAGTAATCGTTTCATTTTGACAGTTCTAAGCATCATGTTTTGCCCGGACTACTTTTCATGCGGGACAACGCGTTGATGTCACGTGCGTAGAGGAAGAAGCAATTAAAAAAAAAAAAAAAACTTACCGCAGCCGACAACCGCTACAAATGACGCCGACGTTGCTAAAAACTAGCCCGCATGATGCTACGGTGGTAGCAGGTAGCGTCTGATGTGTCTCATAGAGATTACATGTATGTTGAACTAGATGCGAAATGACAGAGTCAGCGGCGTTAGTAAACAGCCGCCATTTTAAAGCAATAGACTTCTAAGCGCTAATAAATAAGATTAATGTTACTGTCACTCGCTCACGTAACGTTAGCCCTGCGGAGGGCTAGGTTTCTATTAATTATGACCACTGTCGATGCATGGCTAACGTGTCTAAATTACTTTATTTAATCTGTGAAAACATTGCGTTGTGAAGTGATGAGGGTGTAAAATCAAAACTTAATAAAGCTAACTTAGCTCAGTAGTCATTGCTGGATAATACACCAAGTAGCACCGGTCCCTAATGTGCTCCAATACAGCAGGTACAGGTATTTACGCGTCAATTCCTGTTGATTTTTGGTTCACTTCCTGTTCATATCGGCGTATTTACAGGACACGTCCTGTTTCTGGGTCACTTCCTGTCGATTAAGATTCACATCTCGTTGCTTTTAGGTCATTTCCATACGAAATAAACGGTTTATGCCCGCTAGTACCACTTTAGTTTTTTCCCCTATCCTTCATAGTATTTAAATGAGTACCCTAAAACGTTTTTTTAACGCATCTTGAATTGTCTTTTTATTTTTTATTTTATTTTATTTTTTTTTGCAGACTTTGGCTGACTTTTCATTAGAAGGTCGAGCAGAAGATGGCAGAGGGAAGTGCTCCTTCGATCCCTCGCAAAGTTTCACCGCAGTCATGGTTGGTGAGTTAACGCCACGTTTGGGATTTTTATTAATGAATAATAATCTTCCCAAAGGAAACTAAAATCCGCTTTTTCATCAGATGGTGAGCTCTACTCCGGTACTGCTTATAACTTCTTGGGTAGCGAGCCCATTATTTCTAGATACTCTCCATCACCATACATGTTGAGGACCGAATACTCCACATCATGGCTCAATGGTGAGTTGCCAGAAAACAACCTGATAATGTTTTGAACCCACAAAATAAGTATTTCAAAAATATTATCATGTCATGCTAGTTTATTGACACACATTGTTTGGTTGTTTCAACATCAAATCTGACTCGTTGTAGGGCTTCAACTAACGAATATTTTAATATAATCGATTAATCGGACGATTAATTAAATGATTAATCGATGAATTTAATAAATGTCACTTTTTTCAATTACCTTCACAATTTTACTCGAAGTTTGAGCAATGTTGTAAGTAACAATGAAGACAAAATGGATGAGTATTTCCTTCAAAAAGAATATTTTATTGCGTCTTCCTGACTTAATTATAATCTACAACTGTAGTACTGTTTTAAGTACATAAAACTTTTTAAAATTTGAATGAAGGTTCTGAATATTAAACACAAAAATAATTTCTCAGTACACAAATAAAGATCCTGTTCATTCAAATAAAAAAAGTTCTGCCGATTGCCTTTTTTTTTTCTTGTAGAAGTTGTGGGCAAAGTGCTGATACGAATTGTGTCAATGACTCATTTATTTATTTATTTATTTTTAAACAAACTAAAAAACAAAAATAATAAGGAGGCAAACTGTAATGAATCAGTTTTCTTTATCAAACAGTTGTTCATAAATATAATCCAAATCCAATTTCTAAGCACACTCTCTTGTATGACAATTTACAGTTTGAATGGGAGTTTGTGTTGAAAGGATTCTAAGCTGTTAAATGAATAGGTTTATGTGTGTGGTTTCTACATAAAAAGAAATGAGACAACTTTACTATCTGACAAAAGGCCAAGTGCTAATGTTCTTCTCCAAAACACAATAAAAACGGACACTTAAGACACTGATTACCGTAATTGCTAACTAGCTTAGCACTCCGTGCTAAGTAGTAACGTCTCATCGACAAAGAATACAAACAAAACAATTGGCTTTATTTACTCACCACTGATGGAGGCACGCTGGATATGACAACGCAAAAGACAAGCTAACTCTCGACACTTCGTTATATTATTGATTCAGCAACCCAACCTGAGTGTAGCAGTGAACTCTCTCTCTCTTGCTCTAGTAACTGGTACGCGCGCGCAGACTCACATTACACATAAACAAGGACCAAAACAGGACTGCTCATAGCTGCCGACAAAAAATTGATTATCAAATTCGTTGGCAACTTATTTATTCCTCGATTTTTGTAGTTCAAAATGGATTGGATGTCTACTCATGACAAACTGATTCAAACAATTTTACTTGAGGTTTAAGGGCCACTCATAATGCATTTGATGTTTCCATGCACTGCAACTTTTATGTAACACATGACCTCTTTTCTTCTGCAGAACCTAGTTTTGTATTCGCCGATGTGATCAGGGAAGGGGAGAACTCTGCGGACGGCGAGGATGACAAAATTTATTACTTCTTCACCGAGGTGTCGGTGGAGTACGAGTTCTTCGGCAATCTGCTCATTCCGAGGGTGGCACGCGTTTGTAAGGTGAGCACATCATTGTTCACACCTTTTTCCTGGGAATTTTACAATGTCATCTATGTTGTTTGTCCTCAATGCAGGGCGATCAAGGAGGACAGAGGACGCTGCAGAAGAAGTGGACGTCCTTTTTGAAAGCCAAGCTGGTGTGCTCCATGCCAGAACTCAATTTTGTCTTCAATGTGGTGCACGACGTCTTCATCCTGAAGGGCGCACGCTTGAGGGACACTGTCATCTATGGCGTCTTCACCTCGCAATGGTCAGTTAAATTTGATGTCATGTGTTTGTAAATTAGTCGTCTAAAGATTTGGGTATTGTTTGGGTTTTAGCCAATGCCGGTTACTAGTCAATACTTTTTTTAAATTTCAGTTTTTTGAGCGTTAAATCTTTCCATATGTTTTTTTCCTGGTTGAAAACAGTCAGTGGTTTTCTGAACTATTCACCAATGTTTCAAAAGTCGTCTAATCAGTCTGCCGATGGTGGGCTGCTGAAACGCTCAGTGGCACCTAGCTCCGCCTCTTTCCCCGAGCTCCTCCTCTGCTCTGATATGTGCTACACACCCAAAACCAGCTTTAGATGATGTTATATCCTCTTCTTTTATTGAGGAAATTAAGTGTATTTCTGTCAAAACTTTGGAAATTTAACTTTAACTTTAGTGCAAGAACAGCTTTGCACTCCGACATTGTATTCAAGCAGATAGTTGCTTCGTGGTCACGCCTCTTTCTCCTGATTGGCTGGAACATCCAATGACCTGGGAAGTGGTTAGATAAGTTGAGGTTCGCAAGACGGTACTACGTGATAAGTCAATGAATTAGGAAGTAGTCTTTCTTGCAAGGCTAGGAAGGAGGTAGTTCTTAAAGTGACAGATTCCCATTTCCTGCCGTTTGAGACAGCTGTGAAGCAAATATAAGTTTATATTAAGTCGTATATGAAATATATAGCTTTTACAAATCAACTCAAGGTGAAATTGTTACTTGAATGCCCTTTAGAATTATACCATATGCCGGAAAAATAGGCAATATCCCCCCCTCCTTGAAACGGTTCTTGAATCAATCTGATCTTGTTGTACACCGTTTTTGAATTATGTCCTATTGTCTCCAAAGGGGAAATGTTGGCCTTTCGGCCGTGTGTGCCTACAACATGTCCGCTGTGGATGAGGTCTTCTCCAAGGGCAAATACATGCAGAAGGCAACTGTTGAGCAGTCTCACACTAAGTGGGTCCGCTACAATGGAATTACACCCTCGCCACGCCCTGGAGCAGTAAGTTCACAGAGAACAAACACAATTTTAAAACATCTCCCGTAACACGACAGGCCCTGATTTGAAAATATCCCTTTGTGCTCCGGCAGTGCATCAATAGCCACATGCGGCAGAAGAACATCAACAGCTCGCTTCACCTCCCCGACAAAACCCTGCAATTCGTCAAAGACCACCCGCTGTTGGAGGACCCCGTCCTCCCCATCGGGAACAGACCCCGTCTCATAACCAAGGATGTCAACTACACGCAAGTCGTCGTGGAGCGGGTCCGCGCCCTCGACGAGAGCATCTACGATGTCATTTTTACCGGAACAGGTACGAAACAAAAACCAGCTACTCAAAGGATAATGGGTCATATTTTTTAATAGGGTGCCACTTGAACGTCAGAGTGGACACTGACAGAGGGGGAAATTGTGTGCTAAAGTTAGCCCTTAGCCTCGCTATGCTAGCATTATAGCTAACATGACTTTGGATACTTGTTGAGAAATCTATAATTTTATAAATATGCTGTACCTTTTCAAACGATTCAATTCATTTCTTTTGATGTATAGTTTTAACAGAGTGGACACTAACAGAGGGGACATTGTGTGCTAAAGGTAGCCCTCAGCCTAGCTTTGCTAACATGATTTTGGATACTTAATCAGAAATCTATAATTTTTACAGATAATCCTTTTAAAATTATTCAATTCAGTTAATTTCTTTTGATCTATAGCTCTAACAGAGTGGACACTAATAAAGGGGTCATTGTGTGCTAAAGTTAACCCTCAGCTTAGCTTTGCTAACATGACTTTGGATACCTAATGAGAAATCTAATTTTACAAATGACCCCTTTTTAAATGATTCAATTAAATTCTAATTTCTTTGATGTCATCTTTAACAGAGTGGACACTAAATTTTTTTGCCAAAGTTAACCCTCAGCACCGCTTTGCCAGCATTATAGCTAGCATGACTTTGGATACTTGATGAGAAATCTATAATTTGACAATTAAACCTCTGGAAATGATTAAATCAAATTCATTTCTTTGATGTAAAGCTTGAACAGAGTGGACACTAACAGAGGGGATATTTTGTGCTAAAGTTAGCCTTCAGCCTTGCTTTGCTAGCATTATAGCTAACATAACTTTGGATACATGATGAGAAATCTATAATTTTACAAATAAACCTTTAGAAATGATTCAATTAAATTCTTTTCTTTGATGTATAGCTTTAATAGAGTGGACACTAACAGAGGGGACATTTTGTGCTAAGGTTAGGCCTCAGCCCTGCTTTGTTAGCATTATAGCTAACATGACTTTGGATACTTGATGAGGAATCTATAATTTTACAAATAAACCGTTTAGGAACGATTCAATTTTTTTTTTTTTTAATGTGTGTGTAGCTTTAACAGAGTGGACACATTTTCACACACTAACATGACAGATTGGACTGTGACACTGGGGACAAATAGAAAACCTTTTATTTTATTTTCAAAATAAATAATATACTTTTACTTAAAAACAACACATGATTAAAGTTTACCCAGGACAATAAAATCATAATTATTTTGGATTTTTTTTCTACTCGTATTAGTTTAGACTGAAAGTGAATGAAACATTCTGGGGACATTGCAAGTCATAACAACCTTTTACCAGAAGTGAAATCAATTTAAAAAAATAGAATTTTGAAGCCTGTCCCCTTTACTTTGTAATAGAAAGCAATTGATGATACACGAAAAAATAAGTTAAATGAGTATTTCTCCAACTTAAGTGAAAATACAGCTTCACTAAAACTGGGGACACGAATGGCACCCTATAAAAATGACTCCACCCACACAAGCAGATTAGGTACTAACCATGTTTCCATTTTAGATAAAGGGGTCCTGCACAAATCAGTAGTCCTCGGAGGTGAGGTACACATGGTGGAGGAAATTCAGCTGCTGAAGAACTCTGAGCCCATCAAAAACTTGCTATTATCATCCGATGTCAGTATTACATCATATGTTAAACACCTGCCACAAATCTAATATCCCTCTCTGTTCAACGCTTTTTGAGTATCTACGTAACCTGCTCCTCCTCACAGACACGATCGCTGTACGCTGGTTCTGACTCAGGGGTGGTCCAGTCACCCACAGCCTTCTGTAGCAGATACCAGTCCTGTGATGACTGCATACTGGCCAGAGACCCATACTGTGCCTGGGATCCTCAAACATCTCACTGCGTCAAAATCTCTGAAATACCCAGTCAGCAGCTCAGGTGATTCAACAAAAATATATCCTGAGAATAAAAAAAAGTCGCTGTCAGTTTTGATCTTTTTCCATTACAACATTACTTGTTTTTCGTTTCCAGGAGGCTAATTCAGAGCCTTAATGGTGATGCAGACAAATGTCCCAAAGGTAAGATGCCAGAAAAAGATTTAGTCCCCTGTTAATCTTACTTACTCTAGTAGATTTGATGTCTATTGTAGGGCTGTCAAAAATATCGCGTTAACGGGCGGTAGTTAAGTATTTTAATTAAGCACGTTAAAATATCTGACACAATTAACGCACATGCCTCACTCAAACAGATTAAAATGACAGGACAGTGTAATGTCCGCTTGTTACTTGTTTTTTGGCATTTGGCGCCCTCTGCTGACGCTTGGGTCCAACTGATTTTATGGGTTAGTACCATGAGTGAGCGTGGTGTAATTATTGACATCAACAATGGGGAGCTACTAGTTTATTTTTTGATTGAAAATATTACGAATTTTAATAAAACGAAAACATTAAGAGGGGTTTTAATATAAAATTTCTATAACTTGTACTAACATTTATCTTTTAAGAACTACAAGTCTTTCTATCCATGGATCGCTTTAAGAGAATGTTAATGTTAATGTCATCTTGTTGATTTATTGTTATAGTAAACAAATACAGTACTTATGTACCGTATGTTGAATGTACCGTAATTTCCGGACTATAAGCCTCTACTTTTTTCCCTCATTTTGAATCCTGCGGCTTATTGTCCAGCGCGGCTTATTTGTTGATTTATTTGGGTAATAGATAACACTTTGAGAGCGGCGTCATAAGATCGTCATAATTATGACATGACACGATCATAGGCATTACTGAATGCTTATGTCATGAAGTGTCATCCGGGAAATTATATCATTATCTCCATTTATGTCCAGCTCTGATCGTTTACATCCATTAAAAAGTGAGATAATTTGCCGGATGGCACAAGATGACATCTGTTATAAGCATTCATTAATGCTCATGACAATGTCATGTGTTAATTATGATTATCTCATGACAGTCTTATGACCCCACTTTCAAATAAAGTGTTACCAATTTCCATAACTAGCAATTAATGAGACAACTAGAACAGTAACTGAAGAAATAATTAGCACAGAACATGATTTTTTATTTTATTTACATCTGTAGCGCCGCAATGCATGCTAAGATGCATGTTGGATGAAAACAGTGTTGACAGCAGGTGGCAGCAGAGGTTGACTGTCTCCCTCAACGGAGCAGTGATGGATAAATGAAGCTTCTTGAAGCAATGAAGCTTTGAACCAAATGGCTACAAAGCTTCATGGTGGTTCATTTGGTCTTATGACAGTCGTATGATGTCAAATAAAGTGTTACCGGTTAATATATTTTGGTGTAAATTTCCTATAATATAGTGAGGACAGCTGCGGCTTATAGTCCAATGCAGTGTATCTATGAACAAATGCGGTTTTCGTGCCAAATTCGGTGGGTGGCGGCTTATAGTCGCCTTATAGTGCGAAAATTATGGTATATATCCGTCTTGTCTCATCTTTCCATTCCAACAATAATTTGCAGAAAAATATGGCATATTTTATAGAAGGTTTGAATCGCGATTAATTATTATTAATTGATTTTTAAGCTGTGATCAACTCGATTAAAAATTTTAATCGTTTGACAGCCCTAGTCTATTGATGTCATTGGCATTGAATGAGTGACATGGAGTTGACCACACAGTTTGTTAAATAGTGTTTAATTATTATTATTACTCCTCTGAGTTGCTATTTTTGTGACCATGTTGCGTTAAAGTAATGTCTTTTTCTTTCGCACGCAGCTCCAGTTTTGTCCCTGAAAGACTACCAACGTGTTTCCGTGAAGCCCGGGAGCTCCGCCGAGCTGCCGTGCCTTGTTCGCTCCAACGCGGCACAAGTGACGTGGAAATCTAACGGCTCACTCCTCACCGAAGCCTCGCCCTTCCACTTCATCCGCGAGAACGGCCTGCTCATCTACAGCGTGGCCGCCGAGGACCAGGGCCGCTACGAGTGCTGGTCGGTGGAGTTCGCCAGCGCCGTCGGGAAGAACTTCACGCGCCTCCTGGCGGGATACATCTTGACTCTGGACGTCCCGCACACTTCCGACACTTTCCAGACGCACGGCGTGGAAGGTAAAGTCGTGGCAGACGGCGTGCTAACATCAGCCCTCGCCCCGCAAAATTTTACCGCCGCCGTTCAGCTTACATCCCCGCCCCGCTCGTCACTAACGCCGAGTAGCGGCACAGAGTGGCCTCCCGAGCCGCACGTTCCCCCTGAGAGCAGCTCCCCGGAGGCGGAGTACTTACAGCGCAGCAACGGCACTGCCCTCCTCTTCCTCTTCTTGCTGTTCTTCCTCCTCTTTCTGGCCGCCGTGGCGTACAACTGCTACATGCAGTACCTCCCTCCACCATGCTTACGCTTGCGAGCGGCCTTGTTGGGCACGCACAAGAAGAGCGAAGCCGCCCAACCCGAGTACAGCGCCTGCGAAGCGGGACTCATGGACACCGCCTCGGATAAAATCGCCGCGACGTCGCGGCCCCCGCAGAACAGTAGCACGAACCTCCGCGCTCTGCGCGATACCGGCTACGAGACGGAGCCCGAGTACGTCAACGGACGCGTGCCGTCTCACGGTTTCGGCGACGAAAGCCCGTCCCCGCAGAAGCCCTTCGACGTAGACGGCGACTCCCAGTCCATTCAGTTCGCCGACGCCGACGAGCCTTATTGCTAGAATTTTATCTTTCTGCTTTTTATGTTGCGTTGCGCCCTCTTCAGGGGGGTATACACTCAGATTGCAAAAGGGTTGAAAATTTAGGTTGTTAAATTTAGGCTGGAGTATGTTTGAAATATTCCAAATTACACATTTTTCATGGGAATTTACTAGGTATTGAAGGTAGCTCTCCTTTCCCTTTTTGATGATAGACGTCCAATCATTTGGCTCGTTCTTTTTTAGTTTGACACTAATAGACGTCCAATCCATTTGAACGTCAACCGTTGCCAATAATGGCCAATGAGTTAAAGTGCCTAAGTATTCCCCTAGATTTCTCATGAAAACTTTTAAAATTTGAAAATTCTCAGCTTGTCGCATATAATGGAGAATTAGTATGGAGGACTAAATGGGACAGAATGAAATACAGCTTGTCCATTCCTACGCAGGCGACGTAACCCGAATTTCGTGGAAGTTGGAATTAACCCTTTAAGTACCTCCTAAATCTCAAAATAACTATGCAAAAACATGGATTATACGTTCTTCTTCAAGTGTACGTGGGCTCTTACTCGCGTGCGAAAGTACTACATCCGCTACGATTCCGGTGCCAAAATAAAAGCATGCATCTCAAAACAAAAGTCAACATAATCAAATACACATTTCGCTAAAGTGCAAAACAGTCACATAAAATGAATAAAGTAAAAAAAAAAAACAATGATGAGGGACAATAAGGTACTGTGTACTCAGCTTAAAAACAAAACAAAATGGCGAACGAGACTCCGCTGTCGTAAAGTCGAAATCACATTCATGGGTTCATCGTAACCTGAGGACTCCGGTACCTTTATATGAATACATTTTAAATTAATACTTTAAAAGTGTCATTAGTTAATTAAAATGGGAATTAAATAAAAATGTAGATAGATTTATCTATATATCTACATCTATCTATACATCTCAACAACAACAAAAATGTTTCAATAATTCATTAAAATACTAGTTGAATATAAAAGAAAAAAAATCTATGTCATTGTTTTGCTATTTAATAAGGTATTTCATGGGCATGTGTTGCAGCACTTATTCGTCTGTCAAACTCATCCATTAAAGTCAGTGGGCGGGACTAACACCTGATTGGTTACCCAGCCTATCAAGCCAAAACTGATCGGTTTTAGTAGAGGTGTGCAAAATTTCCGATTCTTAGATTATTCGCGATTCGGCCGTGGAACATTCGAGAACGATTCACAAACATCCAAATTCCGATTATTGAAATATGCCAAGTAAAGCGGAAGTACAACACACTCAGCGCGCCGCGCAGTCTTCGGGACAATGAGGAACGGAGCGAGAGTAGCTAAACATCATGCTTCTCATTACCCGGCCCCTCGGGTAATGCCAATGCTCAACTCACGGCTGTAGCTCAACTCATGCCACGAGATAAAAAAACACAACAACATATCTGACTGCTGCCGAAAAGCTGCTACAAAGTACATCCACATAATGTTACGGTAGATATCATTTATATAGGACTAGATGCAATATAGATTCGGTAGGGTTAGCAGCACATCTACAAAAATCTAGATGCGGGCGTTAGTAAACGGCCGCCATCTTAAAGCAGTACACTTCCCTGCAAGGCTGTTGTAGCGAACCTTCCAAGCAAACCTAATTAACTTTTTATCTAAAATACTCCTAAATCGGTAAAATATTGACTTGAATCTATCTTTAAAATAGTTTTAAACCTTTCACATGAAAAATAATAATAATAATAATAATAATAAAAAAACCCTGCTGATACAGAATGGGGACTGGAGTTTTTCATTTACTGTTATTTTTGTATATTTTTTTACTGCTATATGTTAACTTAATACTGAAATAGTAGTTTGGTTTAGCCTGAGAGGATTTTTGAACAATTTTGGAACTAATGTACAAAACATTAAAAAAAAAAAAAAAAAAAGGAGGGGGGTGCATCAATAATCGTTTTATAATCGAATCGGAGCCTCTGAATCGTAATCGTAATCGAATCGTTAGGTGCCCAAAGATTCCCAGCTCTGGATTTTAGAGCCAGTAAACATATTCCGACACACTAGGAAGCGCTTCCTTTACTTTGGTCAAACAAGTGGAGGACAAGTGGCACCTACCGTAATTTCTGGACTATAAGGCGCACCTGTCTATAAGCCGCCAGCCACTAAATTTGATATGAAAACGGCATTTGTTCATAGATAAGCCGCACTGGACGATAAGCCGCAGTTGTCCTCATTGTATTATGGGATATTTACACCAAAAGATATTAACTGGTAACACTTAATTTGACAATGGCATCATAAGACTGTCATAAAACCAAATGAACCACCATTAAGCTTTGAACCAATTTGGTGCAAAGCCTTATTGTTTTAAAAATCTTCATTTGGCCATCACTGCTCCCTTGGGGGAGACAGTCAACCTCTGCTGCCACCTGCTGTCAACACTGTTGTCATCCAACATTCCTCCTACCATGCATTGCAGCGCTACAGATGTAAAAACAATCAAAATTCATGTTCTGTGCCAATTATTTCTTCAGTTACTGTTCCAGTTGTTTTATTAATTGCTAGTTATGGTATTTGGTAACATTTTTTTGGATAGTGGTGTCATAATACTGTCATAATTATTACATGACACTGTCATAGGCATTATTGAATGCTTATAATAGATGTCGGTTAGTGTCATCCAGCAAATTACCTCACTTTTGAATGGACGTAAAAGATCTGAGTTGGACATAAATGGAGTTAGTGATATAATATGCAACATGACACATCTTGACATCTGTCATAATAATTCAGTAATGCCCATGACAGTGTCGTGTCATGTCATAATTATGTCATAATTATATCATAATTAAATAAGACTCTTATGAGAGTCTTATGATGCCGCTGTCAAACAAAGTGTTACCTATTAAACCAAATAAATCATCAAATAAGCCCCACTGGACTATAAGCCACAGGATTCAAAATGAGGGAAAAAAGTAGCAGTATATAGTCCGAAAATTAGGGTAGTTAATACAGGTAGTCCCCAGATTACGAGCAAGTTCCGTTCCTACGCTGGCGACGAACCCCAATTTCCACTTAAGTCAGAATTAACCCTTTAAGTACCCTAAAATCTCAAAATAACTATCCAAAAACATGTATTTTACATGATTGAACTGTCATCACCAAGACGTTGGAGCTAGACAGCGAGCTAAGCTCCAAAATGACGATGCCATACGTCAGTGTGGTTTGCTGACTTTATTCAGCTGCTCGTGACATCAACACTTGCAGAATGAAACTAAAATAAAAATGAAATTGAATCAGTTTCATCTTCAATAGCAGCAATTCAAATTTGCCTTTGTAACTAACTGCTGATACGGCAATACCAATCCACACAAACGATTAGTGTGTATCTGTTAGCGTCCATTCATCATCAAAAACAATCACATGAACTCGCCCCAAGTGCTCGACCACAATTGAAAACACATGATAAACAGTACAAAAGGTGTTTTATACAGGCGTTGCCTCTGTGGATGCTTCACAAAAAACAAATGTGCACGCAGGCTTGCAGCTGCAAAGTATTCCCTCTCGACCTGTCTATGTTAGGGGTGTCAAACGATTAAAATTTTTAATCGAGTTAATTGCAGCTTAAAAATTAATTAATCGCAAATAATCGCTATTCAAACCATCTCTAAAATATTCCATATTTTTCTGTAAATTATTGTTGGAATGGAAAGATAAGACAAGATGGATATATACATTCAACATATACGGTACGTAAGTACTGTATTTGTTTATTATAACAATAAATCAACAAGATGGCATTACCATTATTAACATTCTGTTATAGTTCTTAAAAGATAAATGTTAGTACAAGTTATAGAAATTTTATATTAAAACCCCTCTTAATGTTTTCGTTTTAATAGAATTTGTAAAATTTTCAATAAAAAAATAAACTAGTAGCCCGCCATTGTTGATATCAATAATTAGTTACACAATGCTCGTGGGTGCTGAAGCCTATAAAATCAGTCGCACCCAAGCGCCAGCAGAGGGCGATAAAACTCCGAAAAACACAACAAATACACATTTCACTTTGCTGTCATTTTAATCTGTTTGAGTGGGGCATTTGTGCGTTAAATGCGTCAAATATTTTAACGTGATTAATTTTAAAAAATAATTACCGCCCGTTAACGGGATAATTTTGACAGCTCTCGTATATGTTTTTACATTTAGTAAGCTTGCAATATAATAAATTGATTACATTTTAATTTATTATAATTTATTTCCATTTTAATTAAGGACACATTTAAGTATTTAAAGATGTATAACTATTTACTTCTGTCACATTTGATCCTCCACAGATTAGGGCCAGCAAAAAAAACAAAAAAAGAAAAATTTGTTCAGAATCCTCTCTGTTAAGTCAGTAATATCACTCTAAAAGTGAGAATCCTGCCAACCATTGTTTTCTTTACTGGCCCTAATCCTCTTTTGTATTTATCCAATCTTGAAAATGTGACTTTACTTCAATAAACCAAATTCCTGTTGCAGTACCAAGCTTAACCTATAAGTGGCAGCACAGTGCCTCATTACATACTGACTGCTAAGGAATACAAAGAAGAAAGTGGCGATGAAAATGTAAAAAGCTAAGCTAATTATGATCATTATCTCTATGTAATGGAGTAGTGATTCTTGCCCTTTTAAATATTATTGTGACAAATGGTGTTATACTTATATAGCGCTTTTCCACCTTTCAAGGCGCTCAAAGCGCTTTACACTATCTCACCATCCACCTACTGGTGACGCAGCACCAGGAGCAACGTGGGGTTCAGTATCTTGCTCAAGGACACTTAGGCGAGTTCATCAGGGCGGAGAATTGAACCCACAACCTCTGGGTTGGGGGACAACTACTCTAACCACTGAGCCACGCCACCCCAAATGACAGTTTTGATTATTGCTAACGATGTAGTAACAATTGTTGCTATATTAGCCTAATTAGGCTTTTTTTTTTTTAGCCTAATGATTTGATTGTTGCTAGAATTGTTGCCAAAATTGTCCCAATTGTCAGTATGTGTGTGTACCCCGCTTTAGCTTAAGACCAGCAATGCTCTTTCCTAAATTCCAAATTGGAAACATTGTTTACCAAATTGGTAAGTTATATAGATGTTTTCCGAATTGGACTCAGTTTTCTTTGTACAGGCTGAGCAAGTCATTCATTTTAAGTTTTTTTGTTTGTTTGTTTGTTTCCTGCATCCTGGGCCAATGGATCGCAAAAATTCTCAGGGAAGGTTTCAACCTAGCATGTCATTGCCTAGCTTAAGTCTTGGGAGTACAGAATAGGGGATTGAAAATCGACTAATTGCCAAGAAACTTCTATGGTATGTTGAGAGGGAAAAAATGCAGTTTTTTTCTTGCCATGTTGTTCCTTCACAACATCCCTTTTGCTCAATCTTCCACTCTATCCACTTTTTTTGTTTTTAAATTAGTGTACATCCCGCTAATAGACGTAATTCATAAATACTTGACTCGATCTTATTTAAAAGAATCATTCATAAAAGACTGCCTGATCTAAATGTAACTGTTTTCGTAACCTAAAAAGCAGCGCCTTCCGAGGGACCTAAACTTTTTCACTGCCATTGACGGCGATAGATGTCCAATCCATTTTGACTAGGCAATCTGCAGGTGAATGCTCATCTTGCAGTACCATTGACTTGGATAGACGTTCAATTCATTTCAACTGGGAGGGGCGAATGAACCATCCATTCACCCCTCCCAGTTGAAATGAATTGGACATCTATCCCCATCAATGGCAGCCAGTGGGAAATGAAAAAATATCCTCTCTTCCATTACGATTAAGAGTTGTGCAAAAATCAAATTTACCCCATGACGAAAAATTTGCAATCAAATATCGTGTCCGGATACATTTCAGTATCATTACTTCAATACTTTTCGATACGATCATTCGCTGCCAGCCTCTCCCAGTCAAAGTGGAATGAATGTCTATCTTGAAGTGAAAGTTTCTAAGGTGAGAGTTTGTTCGAGAAGCATTTGGAAAATAAACTTTCACCTTGTCCGTGAGTTAACAATTAAGTTTTTAAAGTTTTGTACCGCAAAGTTCCACAAATACTGTAGTTTTTCTCAGTTTTAAAACAAATTTGCTCATAAATATATTCTCAATAAAAAACAAAACAAATGTACCAAGACTAGGCAGGTAAATGGTTATTTTTGAGTTAATTTAAATGTGTACAGATTAGAGATGTCCCGATCCGATCACGTGATCGTAAATCGGGCTGATCGCGCCATTTTTCAAAGGATCGAAATTGGGTGAAAATGATTGGGTTTTTAATTTTTAAAAAATCTCTGCATCATACTCGCACAGTGTCTCGCTCCCCCTTCCTGCTGCTTTTCTTGCTCACCAAGCAGCTGCTTGTTAATGTTAACGATGCGAATAATAATTGTCCACTCGGGGGGTGCGTTCATTCTCATCGCACCTGTTCCCTGTTCACATTTGTTCCACGACTGAGCCAAGCCTGTTATTTGCTCCGCCTACTTCTTTTAAACACAATTGTTACTTGTTAGACTGGTAAAATATATATTTTTGGGAATAAATATGTTTCCGCTGTGTTTTCATAAATGAAGCGGGAATCGGGTGTTAAAGTGAATTATTCTTGTCTTTTATTTATTTATTTTTCCTCCTCCATCATGTCGTAGTTTGTTTCCACTGTCCTCAATTCTACTTTTTTCCTCCTTTTTCCCCACCATTCCCATCCTTCTTCCGCAGCATCTTCATCTGTCTTCCCTTCCTCTACTTTTACTTCCTCTTCCTCCACCAAACCTCGCATGAAGGCTGGCGAGGCAGAAGTGAGGCTGTTGCCCCCCCTTCTGAAGGACCAGGCATGGGGGCTTCACGCCCACGAGGCCTTCCTGCTCTTCTGCCTGGCCCTCGGTGAGTGATGCCCTCCAACCCCACCCTAAAAAAACGCTGAACCCTGCTGCTCATATGTGACTGGACTCCCCCCTTGCATGGCCTGACTAACATTGTGGCCTGCTCTGAGCCATCTAACTTTGAAAATGGCGGCATTGGAAGAAAAAGCTGACATTAGGCCTCTGAATGTCAATGATGGTGCAGTGTTTTTGCTGTTTTTTTTTTTTTTTTAATCTATGGTAGGCCTACTGTTGCATCTAACCATGTCAACTGGGCCATTTTTGTGCCTGCCTGTGAAGATATTTGTTTGTATATATGGGGAAATTACATGTAAATAAACAGGGTCATTGATTAGGTATGTACAGTAGGTAGGGAAGTGAAATAAAAGGTGTCAAATGTGTATAGCAATGGCTTGTTTGCTTTTTGTCTGTAACAACACATTAGAAGTAGAGATGAAGAGATTTTGCATGTGGAAAAAAAATCAATTTTCACCACACTTGAAGAAGAAAGAACCAAGAGAACATCCTAAACCTTAGGCGACATGGTACCGACCCTCATTTTCATCCAAAAATGCTTTTAAATGCTAAAGGTTCTATAGTTTTTGCTAAAAACTGCAAAATTTGGAAAATTAAAACAAGCAAACAAACAAACAAACACAAACATTTGCAAAACCACAAAAGACTGCAAAAAAACTTTAACAAAATTAGCATGTACTACGAAAAATCTAGGGAAAAAACGCCAAAGGAAAATGCTCTAAAAGGCAACCTCACTGTGAAACAAAATATGGCAAAACACACAAAAAACTAATATTAAATATATAACTGACATAAACCACGAAAAATCTGGGAAAATAAAAAAAAAAATGTGAAAAAAATATACTGCGTAACAAAAATGGCAAAACTGCAAAAAAAAAAAAAAAAAAAACACAACCGTAAATGAAAAACTAGCATAAAATGAAACGGAACAACAAACAAAACAAACGTGAAATGCTCTAAAAGGCACAACAACAAAAAAACTGAAACAGAAAATATTGCAAAACAGCAAAAAAAACCACAACTGCAAAACACAGAAAAAACCATTAAATATACAACTGACATAAACCACGAAAAATATGGGGGGGAAAAAAGTGGAAAAAAAGGCACTGCGTAACAAAAATGCTAAAATTGCAAAAACAAAGAGACAAAAAAAAAAAACACAACCGTAAAAGGAAAACTAACACACCACCCAAAATCTGGGAAAATGAAACAAAAAAACAAATGTGAAATGCTCTAAAAGGCCCCCCAAAAAACACAAAAAATGGCAAAACCGCCGATAATTTGCAGAAAACGCAAAAAGCGTAAAAAAAAAAAAAAAAAAACGCATAAACCACCAAAAATCTGGAAAAAAGAATAAAAGAAAATTGCAAAAAAAATAATGCAAAAGCAAAAAAATAAATAAATCCACTGCGAACCATAAAAAGGCAAAACTGCAAGAAACACAAAGACCGTTATAAAAAAAGAAAAACAAGCATAAACCACAAAAGAATCTGGGAAAATGAAAAATAAAAACTGTTGAATGCTCTAAAAGGCAAAAAAAAAAAAAAAAAAAAACCTGTGAAAACCAAAAATTGGCGGAAACGCAAAAGAAAAAAAAAACACAATAACTAGCATAAACCCTGAAAATCTAGGGAAAAAAGAGGGGAAAAAACACTCTTAAAGGCAAAAAAAATGGCAAAACAGAAAAAAAAAAATGCAAAAAACACAAAAACCTTTAAAAAAAAAAAAAAAAAAAATTGGCAAAAACCATGAAAAATTTTGGAAAATAGCAAAAAACACCCAGTGAAATAACAAAAATGCAAAACCGTAAAAACTGCAAAAAATGTAAAATGAAAACACCATTACCAGAAAAAAAAAACATACCAAATCATGAAAAACGGAAAAAAACCATGGGCACTCATCGACGACTCTAAACGTCCAATCTTTTTTGCATTGGAGGTACGAATAAACGGAACAACAGCGAAAGCATGGAAACTCACTAGTCACGAACTTCATCGTTGGAACATGACGAAACAAAACGCGGCACCGAATAATGATGTCCTGGTGGCCTAGAATGAATACGTAATGTCTCTTTTAAATACTTACAAGCTGTCGATTTACCGGCCTTTTAGACCGTAATGAGGCGCCCTTATACAAGCCAAGTTCAGCAATATGGCGACTCTTATCAACACGCCCAATCGAATCACCATTGATTGTTTGCTTATTTGGTCCACATGAAAAGTTCCCTTGTGTCCCTCAGGTCCTAGCGACATGCACATTGACTGGCTCATAGACGGGCGAAACATGGATACACCCGTAACAGAATACCGCCTCGTGCTGGCTGGCAACACGGTTCTAGTGAGCAGCCAGATGCGGGCCGGTCCGTTGTACCGGGATGCCCGTTATGGCTGCGTGGCCCGGGCCGGTACGGGGAGCGACGCGTCACACGTGGACCTCCGCCTTGCCGTCGGAGGTACCTTTAGCCCGACAAGGGTGTCTGATCCTTTTGTGTCAAGGCCGGTGTGATTGTTGGTTGTTCGACAGATGAGGGTGGCGCTCCGTCCAGGGATTTGAACCAATGGAGGAGCGCGCTCACACAGCACGAACAGCTGCTAAAAAGATGGGAAAAGTCTTGGGTAGGTGCAAGTATCGTTTTCTAACCCGACGCTTAACCCGCCCCTTAACGGCATCATTCATTACTACATTTTCTAATAATTTCCTGTTTTAACCTTTAAAAGGACAGAGGTCACTACAGTGGTACTTTTCAAAAGTTAGCATTAGCCAAGGGCGTAGGTTTGCATAGGGACGGTAGGGACATAACACTACCAACTTTTCAGAATGCTCAAATTGTCCCCACCAACTTTTAAGCAACCTTATTTTCATTATATAATGACTTCAGTTATATCAGTCATTTAGATTGTCTTCCCATATGTTGTAAGGATAGCATTGACCCTACCATTTTTAACACTGTAAGTCCCAGTTTTTTTGGGGGATATAAAGAAAGACCAGAAAGGCGTCAAACGACTCCAATACCGAACTGACTACTTGGCTTTGTCAAACAATAGACCACTCAATCAAGCATACAACCCATCTACACACTCCTGTATAGTCGCTGCCTATGTGTGAAGAGGGGGTTTCACTCTGGATAGCTGCAATTAGCATCTTGAATATTTGCAAATTCAGGGCTCCCTTTGCTTTGTCAAACACGGAGGAACACGGAGATTGCCAGTCGCCGTGTTCTACATTATGATTGACATGGCAGCAGTTGAATGCATGCTCTATGTCTTGTATCAGGCATGCACTGGAAGGCAAGAAAGACGGGTGGACTTCTTGGTGGGTCTTGCAAAGGAATTGGCTTACTCTCATGTGGGTGCAAAGAAGGCGAAGAAGGAAAAATTGCTTCGGCAACAACCTCCAACACCTAGGGCGTAGTGTCATAGGTCTCCACATAAAAAATGTTTTGCTTTTTATTACACTGCCCCTCGCACTGTAGGCAAACTGCAGCTTTTGGAAGATGTAAAAAGGTTCTCCTCCTGATAGCCTGCCTGAGCAGTCCACTGTCCGACAAGCAACAACTGTTTTGTCCAACTGGACAAGCCTATTCGGAAGGGGGAGAGAAAATGACCTCTAAATGTGTTCATTGCCTCAGACAACCATCCAATGGCACCTTTCTGTCTTCACACAGTTTACACACACATACAGTATATGTGAGACATACTGCAAGTCTGACCTCAGTATGGTTCCATGGATGAAGTTAAAAAAAAAAAAAAAAAAAACTGACTAGCGTGTTCCATTTGGTGTACACAGAGGATAAAACTGGAAGAGTTGAAGGGACAAGTAAACACTTAAAAAGAAAAGTCACATCCTGTCAGTAGTTTGGTCTATTTTATGGTGGCTTTTTCACCACAAACTGTTTTCTGGGCTTCTTTTGTGACAACAGGCCAGCTAGAATAACACCAGTTTACCCTTCCCCATCAGCCAAGGCACCCCTGCCCTGCAAACACTAAAGATGCTTATTGGAGCAATACAACCTTGTGGTTTTGCTAGTGTGAATGGGAATGACAAATAAGGACAATAATGCTCAAAAAAGATTACAAGAGTGATTTGTATCAACTGATCCACCTTTGGTACTTCTAGGGTTTAAGTGAATTACTTTCATTGTGTTCAGACTTGCTTGACCATTTACATTTGCAGCAGCCATTGTAAGTAATGTAAAAAGACGTCAATGTTCTAGCGGTGGTGAACACACCACTAATTTTGCTACTGAAAGTCCGACCTGCATCAGCGTTAGCATAACATTAATCTGTGTGAATTTCTCGAACTCGAGTAGGAAGCTGCTTTGAGAGAAATATTCTCTTGTATGTGTATTCTACTGTTAACGTTATTTAAACTGTGAGAAATGGAGTGAACCGAGGTTTACCCCCTTCTCCCCAATTTTAATTTTATTTATGTGGTCTTAAATCAGCCCAAAGGAGATTTAATTTTTGGTTTAGTTTGGATGTGCTTGTGTACAAAAACAGTAGTGTTTTACCTGAAGGAATACTCCATTTTTATTTATTTTTGTTATTTCCTGACTAAGACGTTTTTTTCTTTAATATTTAATTTATTTAGACACAATTTGAAGTGGTCTAAAGACAAATGTTTTTTTTTTTTTGCTTTCTTGTGTATGTTCATATAACATGTTCAAATATTGGAATTTAAATTGGCTGATAAACAAAAAAAGTAACATTTTAAAATGGTACTTTTTTGGCCAATCAATCGTCATTTATACATTCATACAGGATGAATTTCCAATTGCCAAAATTTCCCATTGATTTCCAATGGCCCTATTAGCCATTCATTTCAATGGCATAAAAACTTCCATTCACTCCTATTGATTTCCAAACCAAGTCACTCGAGATCAAGTGACCCCGAAATGTCAAACGCAGGGCCCAAAATATTGTCCCGCCGGCCAAAATTCAAAATTCAATTCCCCTGTGCCACAAGTTTGAGATCCCTGTCCTCTTTGAATGTACTAAAAACATTTATAGGAAAAAAATAATAATCATAATCCCTGCATGAACTGGTAAATGACAAAAATCAACACACATGCTAACGACGGGTTTAAACACCAATTTCATGACGATATCGATTTTTTAGAAAACGATACGATTTGATGGATGAATCGTTACACATCTAAGGCTAACGTTCCCTTAGCCGTCCTTTTAAACCAACCGTGAAGTAAATACAGTAAACATTTATCATACAATGTTGTTTGTTAGCATCTCTCCCGCTATCGTGATCGCTAACCTGGTCGCATGGTGTTTGCAATACCTTTAGCGGAAAATCGGCTATGCTCATCATGCCAAACCATTTGCCGTGCATTTATTGTTTGATGCTTATTTCACGTTTTGTGTATCTACGCCACAGGAAAGCTGTAATGGCCACTGAGGAAAACCAAAATGACACCAAGCATCCCTTCACAATTCGAAGTGGAATAAGCCAACCTGGGCCTCTTTTTCTTTTGTATTTTTATTTATGAGAATGAAAATGCACTAAGGACCCGATTTGGGAATCTTTATGGGGGAAGCAAGGCAAAAAGATGTGAAGGGAAACGTACAAGGACAACAAAAATGGTGGCGTTTGCCTACAGTGATGAATGGAAATGCTGCATTTTAAAAAGCTGGTTTAATGTTTTACCATTTGGACTTGTCGGTTTGATTAAACTTTGATACCTGCTGCATTTCCGCTGTTTTCTATTTTATTTCTGCAACATATTCATGTGCGTTTGACGAGGTAAAATAAATAAAAGAGAACTTAATTTGTGCTAATTTGTACTCGTTTCTTTGTGTGACGGCGCTGTTGTTATAATGCTACTCTGGCGTCCTCTTGTGTCCAAATAAAGAACAACAGTGCTACAACAAGCGACTTTTTGCCTTTTTTTTCCCCATCACCACCGGCCCAACCTTAACGTCATGGCTTATTTTATTAGCTTTGAATTATTTTTCTTGAATTTAATATATTAGTTACTTGTACAACAACCATTAAGGCAATTTCCAGAAATGTGACATGAGTGACAAAAGCGAAGAAGCCATTTATTAAAATAAAATAAAATATACATTCAGTCATGTCAAAAATTAGGACACCCTATGGAAGCCTGTGTGTTTTCTAACACATATGGTAATATGGATATTTAATGTCGATTTGAAAAATCTTGAGAGATTCAAGTAATGGAACCAAACAATTAAAACTGGGAAAAAATATATACATATGTATATTTTTTTTTATAACTTTCTGTAAAATGTAATTTTAATTAAATGCAATTTATGTTGAGGAATAAATTAGGACACCTACTCAGATTCAATCCCACTTAAAATGGCTAAAATCACATCAGGTGCACATGAAAAGAACATCATTACCCAGTGTTTTGAAGGAGGCTTGCCTAATTTAAACCTCACATTTAGTTTGGTGTGTCCCTGACTGTTCAAATGAGAGAAAACACCATGGTGAAATCAAAGGAGCTATCTGAGGCGTTCAGAAAGGAGATTGTAGACGCTTATGAGTCTGGTAAGGGGTTTCAAAAGAATATAAAATCAGCCATTCTACTGTCTGGGAAAAAAAGTCTACAAGTGAAGGACATTCAAAACAACTGCCAACATGCCCAGGTCTGGCCACCTGAGAGCAGAGCGCAATATGCTAAAAGAAGTCTCCAAAAACCCTAAAATGTCATCACGGGACCTACAGCAGGCTCTTGCTACTGTTGTTGTGAAAGTGCATGCTTCTACAATCAGAAAGAGACTTCACAAGTTTAACCTTCATGGGACTTTCCAAGAAGCTCTCCAAGAAGAACATGAGGGCCGGACTGAAGTTTGCGAGTTAACGTAGGCAAAGACCAGGACTTCTAGAATAATGTTCTTTGAAGAGATTAATCTAAAATTGAATTATTTGGACACCAGAACAGAGGACATGTTTGGCGTAAACCCAATACAGCATTCCAGGAAAAGAACTTCATACCGAGCGTGGAGGTGGAAGTGTCATGGTTTGGGGATGCTTTGCTACAGCAGGACCTGGCCAGCTCACCATCATTGAACCCATCATGAATTCTGTCGTGTATCAGAAGGTGCTTGAGGAACATGTGTGAAAAGATCAAAGCTGAAGCAAAATTGGACGCAGAGTTTAAGGGGGAAGATGAGGGGGCCAGGCCCGCCCTGGTGGCTGAAAAGTGTCATTGCATGTAATTAACTTTCCTATATATGATTTTAAAGTTTTCCGGTAAAATATTGTCTATAAAGTTCTGAAAGCAATTAAACAAAAAACAAAATGAACGAAATGTTTTAGAAGAAGTTTTATAATGGGTCAAAATTATTTTTCAAACAGATCATGTGACTAGCACCTTAGAAGGTCATTTGCTTTGCATAGCCAAAATCACCCGAGGACCGAAGAGACAAGATGGATATGCAAAATTTTTTCAATCGTAAGTTTTCAAAAGCGACAACAAATACTTGAAAATTTTGACCATGAAGTGCCAGAGAGCACCGCCAAAATGGTGAGTGGAGTTTCAATTTGCCCCACTAAAGACACTAATGTACAACAGAGCCACCATCGGTGTCTTGCCAATGTAGTTACCCCCGTCAGAAATTGTATCCTCTGGCCGCGGGAGCGCACACACACTCACACACACATTAGTTATGAGTTGTGTCGACTTAATTAATTGAAGCCAGAAAAGAACCGCAGTTTACATATTTTTGACATAAACGTTTATTAAATGTGCCATGAATCTGCTATGGCAGCATATAAACATATTGTTCTATCAAACACAACGGTTGTTTTGGCTTAAAATACAGCAGCTTCTTTTAAAGAGGAGTGCAAGAGCAGAAACTGCTTTTTCAGTCTTGTCTGTGTTTTCTGCCATATATATAATCAGAGGCGTAGCAAGGGTCCCTGGGGGCCCCAGGCAACAAGCAACATGGGGCCCTTCGAGAATGTGCAAGTAAGGGGGACAGTTTGACTTGGAGCAATAGCATATCTAATAAAAGTATAATAACGCCTCGGTCTCATAGAGCACTTTTTAGTACACTCAATGCGCCGGGCTTCTACGACATTAGGACATAAAACTACAGTAACATAGTACACTCACGGCTGTCTTTCTTCCTTATCTCCTCTTCTGCTTTTTTTTTTCTTTCTTTTGTCGCTTCCAGAAGGATAACTTCTCTTCATTTTGGATATACGCCAATTTAAAAAAAAGCCAAATCGCTGCTCACTCTCACTCTGAGTCACGTGAGGGGGGGGGGGGGGGTAGAGCGAGTGAAGGGGCCCCTTCAGGGAACTCAGACAAAAGGCTTTCACTGGCAGTAAAGCTGTGTGTGCTAAATCTGTTGGTCCTCTGGAGGCCCCTGATGGCTGGGGGCCCTAGGCAAATGCCTGGTTTGCCTAATGGGTCGCGACTCCTCTGTATATAATGTATATAGACTGTGGTTTCGTTTTCTCGCTAGCAGTTATGACACGCCCTTCACGATCGGGTAATGACAGAAATGCATGATGGGAAGTCGAGGCAACCACGACTGTGAGTGATTAATGTCCATGTTATATGTTGTGTGCCATATCAATCAAGTGCGGAGATCCTTGGGGTTGACCAGAGTGGAAGGCGCAGCGCAGCATAAATGAAGTAAAAGCGAATTGTGTGATATTCTTCCACACATCGCTTGATACGTATGCTTCCCACATCGTTTTATATATAAACTTAGCAAAGCAATGATATTTCGAAACCGTGCAAAACTCTTTTTTAAAAAAGTTTTATAATGGTGGATTTACAGTAAATCGCAATTTTTCAAAGAAATTAAAGTGCCTGTGACACGAAAAAGCATGTTCATTTCATAATACACGCGGTATTTTATGCTCCTGAAAGAAATATAGTCAATTTTTTTAATGCCGCGCTACGAAAATGAGACACTTCCGGCTTTGGTCTTGCATTGAGGAATTGCATTGAGGTCAGCCAAACGGCTGCAGAAAAGTCTTGATGTACGAGGGAGAGGTTTCAAAAGGTTCCCATTCACCGGTGGATATTGGCCAAAACAAGCCCTATTTCTGTGGGACAGTAGGACTTAAGAGGAAGTGAGTAAACATCGTGTTTTGTATTATGTCAAATACTGGGATCATTTTAATATGTAGGTGGCTTGCATTTTGCGGCTGACATGCTCCTTGTCCCCTCGCCCGACGACCTACGGCAGGAAAGCGCTATACTCGGCTTATTGCCCTCTTCATGTGCCCGGTGTTCTGTCAAATTTTCCAACCAATCAGAAATTGCAACTTTATGTTAAAAATAGCTGCGAATACAGTGATTACAAAGTAAACACTACAAACTTTCTTTAAATAAAGGACTACTTACGTTTGATCATGGATGGGCATGTAAAAAGCTCTCCTCATACACATTAGCTGCACAACAACTGCAGCCGCTCTCGTATGACTCTCTGTTTACGTCTTCGCTGTGTAGTAAAGCATTATTTTGCCATATTCGTGTTGACCATTTGGCAGCTCGACGTTCCTTCGACGTCGGCCGGTTTGTTCGGCGGTCATTGTCCAGCTGCTTCCCTAGCGAGCTCTCCTGTCCGTAGTAGCAGGGGAACGAGCTGTAAATTGCTATCTGCCAGGCGGGTTTCCGATCGGCGAAGACAATCGACAACCCAGTCGTCATGTGAAATGGTCCGGGCCAGTTATGTGTGATTTTCCGCTTCGAAGACTTTGGAACATCACTCTGTTCGGGTTAGCGTGTCGGCTAGCTGTCACGCCTCTTGGTTTGTTTACATTCTCCGAAACCGGGGAAGGGAAATGACATAATCCCGATTTAAGTGGCATAAAATATTGTTTGGGAGGTGCGACAGTAAAGGTGAAGTCGACAGTTTTGACCATTATGGAGTAATTTTGCCACGTCGTCCTGAATAAATGCATTTTTATTATTTCATATTCCATTTAGCACAAGACTGTTATTTGTCATGACCATGCCATTTATTTAGCTATTGGGGAAAAATACTTGGATAAAAAGAATATCCTGTAAAAATATTGGGGTAGAGAGACTGAAACAATGACATTTTGCTGCTCTCTTCGTCACGTTTTGCTCGTTCTGAATAATTCCCCCTCAACGGGCTGACTGGTCCTTCTCAAGCCATTTATTTAGCTATTGGGGAAAAATACTTGGATACAAAGAATATCCTGTAAAAATATTGGAGTAGAGAGACTGAAACAATGACATTTTGTGGCTCTCTTCCTCGCGTTATCCTCGTTCTGAATAATTCCCCTTCAATGGGCTGAATAGTAAAACCGATGAGCCCAGTCTACCGCTGACGTCATCCACCTAAAGCCCTATAATGGTAGGCGTGGCTAACTGTCAGATTAAAAGACTAATTTCTCGTCATCTGCGCTTTGCTAAATTGTTGTATATAGTCGAATTGTCTCAAAATATGATTCTAATTCACATATTAATGCTATTTAATACTTTTTTTCTCCTGTCGTACGCACTTTAAATGAGATTTGATGTAGAATATAAAATATATTAAAAAAAAAAATTGTTTTTTTTTTTTTTTTGTTTTAAAAGCAGCACATTCATGCTGATTTAGCAGCAAACAGCTGTTGGATTTACTGGTAAATTTTTTTTTTTTTTTTTTTTAATACAGATTTTAACTGTAAAATATACAGATTTTTCTGTAATGGTCTTTACAGTTGAACTGTATTTTTTATGGAATTTCTCTGGCAACCACAGCTGCCAGTTTTTTTCCGTAAAATCTGAGAGACAGTGAGAACCAAAAGTGGTTTTTGCCATGTGGCATTTTGTTTGACATGTCGCAAAATATTTTTGCCATGTGGCATTTTTTTGCCATGTATGTGGCAAAAAATTTTGCTGTGTGGCATTTTTTTTGCCATGTCGCAATTTTTTTTTTTTTTTTTTTTGCCATGTGGCATTTTTTCTGCCATGTGGCAAAATTTTTTTGCCATGTCGCAAAAATGTTTTTGCCATGTCAAAAGATATTTTTGCAATGTGGCATTTTCTTTTTGCCATGTGGAATTTTTTTTGCCATGTGGCAAAACGTTTTTGCCATGTGACATTTTTTTTGCCATGTCGCAAAATATTTTTGCCATGTGGCAAATTTTTTTTGCCATGTGGCATTTTTTTTTTGCCATGTATGTGGCAAAAAAAAATTACCATGTGGCATTTTTTTTGCCATGTATGTTTTAAAAAAAAAAATTGCCATGTGGCATTTTTTTGCCATGTCGCAAAATATTTTTGCAATGTGGCAATTTTTTTTGCATGTCGCCAAAAAAAATTGCCAACATTTTTTGTGTGGCATTTTTTTTTGCCATGTGGCAAAACGTTTTTGTCATGTGGCAAAACTTTTTGCCATGTGGCAAAGATTTTTGCCATGTGGCAATTTTTTTTGCCAGCAAAACGTTTTTGCCATGTGGCAAAACGTTTTTGCCATGTGGCATTTTCTTTTTGCCATGTGGAAATGTTTTTTGCCATGTGGCAAAAAAATGTTGCCAAAACTTTTTGTGCGGCATTTTTTTTTTTTTTTTGCCATGTCGCAAAAATTTTTTGCCATGTGGCAAAAAAATTTTGCCAAAACTATTTGTGTGGCTTTTTTTTTTTTTGCCATGTGGCAAAACGTTTTTGCTATGTGGCATTTTTGTGGCATTTTTGCCATGTGGCAAAAAAATTTTTGCCACATGGCAAAAAACACTTTTGGCTGTCGGGCCTTTTTTTTTTTTTTTTTTTTTTTTTTTTAACAGTGTCTGAATTAAGAAGTTGATTCTTGCATCCTTATGAATGACTTTGATTTTTGCTTAACATTTTTAAAGTGGAAAGAGCATTCTCACCTGCACTGCCGTGCAATGGTCTCTCCCACTATCCTGCAAGCCTCCCCTGAATGAGTCATCCAGCCGGCTGCTCATTGGATGGCAGCAGCCGTCCATAGGGATTGCCTTGCAGCAGCGGCGGCGGCGGAGCCAAGCTGGAGCGGCCTTGCTTTCATTCACAGAAACGTTGGTATGCCAACCTGCTATTTCATTCACAGCCAGGACTATAAACATTCCTTTTTCTGCTATTCATCTTCTTTTCTTTGTTTCTGAGCAGAGAAGGGAAGGGCAGTTTTTTTTTCTTCCCCCCTCCTGCTTTCTATATTTGCCATGTCGGGGAGGGAGACTGCAGTGCGAAATGCAGCAGAGTGAGCGAGAAGCTGCTCATGAATGAGTGTCGCTCCAGTTCTATAAGGCTAGAGGACATTTTTTTTTTTTACATGAATGGTTAGTGTTTGTGAACGCGAGGCTGAGCGCTTTCTTCCCCTGCTGCCACGGCGACCGCGGATGCTTCACCGTCAAGGAGACTGTGCCTTGCGCTTTTTTTTTTTTCCTTCTTCATTGACTCATCCTCGCCTGAGAAAGATGACGTTTATTTGGGTTGTATCATCCGCTTTGCTGTAATTGCCTCAGTTAAGATTCAGGATTTCACGTTATGGAAGGTGCCGGCTTGCTATTTAGTGTTTTAAAATGGCTAAAAGATTCAATTCTAAGATTTTTTAAAGACCAAATTTGAGCTATCGCACAACTACATTTTGGATGAATTGAAAAATAAACATTACAGTTGATTAAACTACCTCACATTATTCAGTTAGATTTTTAGTTTTAAACAGATCCACTTAAAATACATTAAACAGCTAGAGGATTTTACTAACTGATTGTTTCTAGAGTGCTGTGAGTGGGAGTTTTTCCTCCCCTTCCCTGCCTTCCTCCCTCCCTCCAACAGGAAGTGATTTGCAGTGTTCAGCAAGCCTTTTGTTGAGAAGGTTTTCTCACATCAGTGAGTCATGCTTCAGCTCCGAGCCGGCAGCAGCTAGGCAAGAAGGCAACAGCCGGATCGATTCCGTCGCCGCGATTTCTGGATTTTTGCCGGTTTTCCAGTAGGTATCATCGCTGTTGTTGAAGCATCACCACTGGAAACCAGAACAACAAGCTCTCCATCCTCCTCTGCCTTGTTTCCATGGATTTATCTAATGTTTTTCCTCCCCTGATCGGATCGAAGCGGCAGATTTTACCGATCAGGAACTGAAAGACGCGTACCGCCGCTATGTATGTTGCTGCCATGTTAAAGGAGAGGGTAATCATCGCGGCAAGGAGGCGGACGGTGCGTGTCGCTTGAGGCGCCACCACAGAGCAGAGGCGAAGGGTATGCTTCACCGCACCAAATACAACCGCTTCAGGAATGAATCGGTGACGTCCGTCGATGACATTGTCCACGGCCTGTCAATGAACCCCAAGTTGTCGGCCAGCCCTGAACCGCCTTACGCGCCGCCGGCTGATGTTCAGCCCTCAGCCGCCTCCAACGCCCCTGCCGCCCCGTTGGCCCCCGTTGGCCAAGACCACCCGGACGATGGCGGTACGCCCCTGTGCACCCTCATCAACAAGGTGTCCAACTTGAAGTTCACCAACTCGGGAAGCTTGCTCGGCATCAAGAGTTTACCCTCGGCGGTTAAGGACCTGGCGGTGGCCAAGCTGCAAGGCGGAGGGGGTTCGGGGTCCGGCCCCGGAGCTGCGGCGGTGACGGCGGCGGCGCCCTGCCCCCCGACGACGGAGAATGCCGCTAGCATGAGCAAGAAGAGCAGGCTGGATGAACTTCCACCCGGTGGGGAGGACTGGAACCCTGGACCGCTAGGCAAACCCTTCAGAGGATGGCTACACTCAAGTGAGAAGATCTCAGGTCCAGGGGTGACGTACATTGTTAAGGTAAGGGTTGAATGTTACTCACCTAACATCTCTGCTAATTGTCCAAACTTAAAGATCTGACAGGGAATGAAATTTCGTTCAACATATTCAGAGATTCAGAGATTTAATTGTCATTGACACAAGCTCTCACAAAATGACAACAGATGCAACGAAATTCCATTTGATGAGTGAGCAGAACGTTCCGTGCTGCCAAGTTCTCTCTTTCCTCAGAAATTACAGACCAAGTCACAAGTACACACACATATACCATACAACATAGCAGGGGTATGACACAATGTACACGTCACGTGCAGGGATTTTTTTGTACGAAAATAAAGGAAAACTACCAGTCATGGCTGGAGGAAGGGAGGGGGCAGTGATAGCAAGAAAAAGACTGTGGCGGACTGGAGGGGGGGGGTTGTATGTGAGTGTGTGTATGCACATGTGTATCTATTTGTACGTGTCTGTAGACAAAATAAGAGTCGCAGGGCCCGGCCTTGGGAGGAGATCAAGGGCAAGAGATAGGGCCATCTGCGCAGCTCTCTCCAGGAGAAGGGACGGGTGGGGTCAGGGTGTTCGGAAAAGCAAAGGAAAATTATAATCAAATTAAGCCGAATAAGTAATTTAATGTGTCCAAATACGGTTGGTCTTCAGTCAAATTCGCTCTCCTAATGGCGTAGGCCAGATATGTCCAAAGTCCAGCCCGGGGGCCGAATCCGGCCCGTGGTCAAATTTCATCCGGCCCCCAGCCTCTGTCATAAAATCAATAATGTCTGGACCGCACACAGACTTAATAAATTGGTCAACAGTACTGCTACCAGCATATGAAGTAGCTTACACACTAAATGATGCTCCTCATTTACCCACTAAAAGGCAGCATTACTCTAAGCAACATTACCCCGTGTGACCTTTTACTCCTAATTTTCTAAAATGGCGATAATCAACAACAACAACAAAAAAGTTGACTGCAACGGCCAACGCTTCAAGGATAGGTGGAAATTGGACTATTTCTTCACTTAAATACGCAACAACTGTGTCTGCCTCATTTGCAAAGACACAGTCGCTGTTTTTAAAGACTTCAATGTAAGGCGATATTACCAAACGACACGCTGACATGTACGACAAGATTACAGGGAAGATGCGTAGTGAGAAATTGATGCAACTTGAAGCTTGTTTAATGTTACAGCAGCAGTGTTTCGCAAGAGCCCGAGCGTTGAAAGCCTAGCCACAAAGGCTAGTTGTGAGATTGTTGAAATTATTCATTTAAAAAACTAATAAAGCGAATGTGACACACATGATGGCTTGCTAAAATTTGCTTAAATATATTGTTGTACGTAAAGGACGTCAGCCAAGGTCGGCCCCCCACATTTTTACCACACCAAATCTGGCCCCCTTTGCAAAAAGTTTGGACACCCCTGGCGTAGGCGAAATATCAGGTCCCTTAAGTCAATAGTCGCGGTCTGCCTCGACAGTTCCGTCACCTGGCGCAAGGTAGCATCCACTTCTCTCCATCCTTCCTCCGACCGAACCGTGAGTCCTCGACGCGATCTTCCAATGCCTTGAATCGTACCGTTTGATTCGTGGTCAATTTGTTGATTTCCTTGAAAGCTGCTGTCTTGGAAACTTTCCGGTAGAGCAGAGCACCTCCTAAGCAGAAGGAACTCTACAACCGTCATGCCAAACAGCCAAATATCCTCAGTATCTTCCACGGACAGGACAGTAAGACCAGTGATGAATCTCTCATACATCCAGCGGTGAAGGTCCCGTCTGGGCAAGACGACTCTCCTGGCGCACTGTGTCTTGTTCAAAAAATGCTGTAAATTGCGCTGAGAGACCAACTAATCAGATCCATTTTCGTCTGAGAGCCCAGCGCAGTTGATCCACAGAGGAAATACAAAAAAACCCCAAAAAAACCGTAGAGACTAGACTGACGAAGATAGCAGCAAGTAGGAACAGGGAGAAAACACGTCCGCCCCCAACCAAGGCAGGAAGAAGAAGCATCATCATCAAACATGCTCCTTTACAGGTAGTTATGACGGTTATGACGTACCCGACTTACGTGATTCCGACTTTACGACGCCGGAGTCTCGCCCGCCATTCTGTCTCCAGTATTTATTATTTTTTTTTTAGTCCCATAAAACAGTATCTAGTTCCCGTTGCTGTTCTTCATGTAAGGATCCAATCCTCCCCCAGCAGCGTTGCCGCCGTCATGCAGTCCCACTGCAGTGTTCCTTCTCCACTGGCGCCGACTCCTCTTGCGAGTCCCAATCCGTTTTTTTGAGTTCAGGTAGCGGGCTCGCTTTGAGAGAGTCAACGCTGGCGACCTGAGCGGCCATGATATCCCCCCTCTAACGCCTCCCTTCTCTTTCCACAGCGCCCTTTTCTCTCAGCAATTTAGTGACCTGAAAAAAGCCCCAAACTTGACAGGAAATAACCAATGAGCAGGAAATGACCCAGAAATCCCCCAAAATCCATGCAAAACACACTGAAAGCCACAAAAAATCTGGATTGTGTAGAGACAGGGCTTCCTGGATCTCTTTTATATACACCAATACTCCTAATTCAAACATAAACCCCCTTAGCTTGGATTGAACAGTATTATATGAATACTAGGGATGTCCAATCGCATATTTTTGCAACTGAGTCCGAGTCGCCTGATTTTGAGAATCAGCCGATACCGAGTCCCAATCCAATACCGGAAAAAAAAGTTTTTTGCTTTGACACTCACGCTGTCAAAAACAGCCTCTCACTTACACAATAAATGAATTGCCACAGCATATTTCAGACTGTACCAAGCTTAACATGACTTAAGCCTGAGTTATGCTCCTGCGTTGCGGTGACGGCGCAGCGACTACGGAGTCATTTGACATTCGATGGTTCTCCGGCCTGGTGACGCTGTTGCTCTGTAATTCACCGCCAAGCCACTAGAGGGGTGTGGCGCTATGTTTGTACAGTTTTGGAGCATGCTTGTTGACTTCCTCTTGTCTAGTTTAACGGAGAAAAAATAAACAATGCAAGATGGAACGCTTGAATGTGGATCTTCAGCTCATCGACATTGAATAAATGTGGGTCCTACAAATGTTGAGGGGCAGGCGACGCAGAAGATTGTTTCGAGGCGGTCTGTCCAACTTTTGATGCCGCATAGAGAGTTCTAGCCTCGGGTGGAAACCAGCTAACTGTGGCTGCTATCTTCAAACTGGCGTCGAGTACCGCGTTCAGCATTTTGTCCAAGGTCCGATTTCATTTCATCAAAGCTGCAAACCTGTCAATCATCATTAACTGCTTAGCAGGAGGTAAGGTGAGAGGCTGTACGAGCTTGAAGCAGAAAAACATAAAACACCCGATTATGATCCTCTGAAAAATAGCGCGATTGGCCCGATTTACGACCATGTGATTGGATCGGGACATCTCTAATTAATAAAATTGCTTATAGTGAATCAACTAAAGTCTTCCCAAACAGAGCTATTGAAGTCATCAGGTGAAAATTCTTCTAGTTTTAATATCGCAATATATATCGAAACATATCGCAAACCCCCCTAGAAGTCGCAATGTCAGTTTTTTCCAATACCGTTTAGCCCTAGCACCGACTTAATAAGAACAAATACAAATATTTACTTCAAGTAAGTGGAATAATCTTCCACATCAATCGGTTAACTAGTCTTTAACACTCAAACTAAGATGGAGAAATTATTTGACTAGATTAAAGTTAAATAATCTCCTAAAGACATTATGAATTTACCTGGCAGCCACAGTAATAGGGTGGTAGGTGGGTCCCACACTTTTTCTCTACTGCGTTGCTCCCGGGGCATGGCCTCCCCTCTGCCTGGGCAGCCGGCCGCAGAAGTGGAGGGTTGGGGGTCGGGGCTCCAATCTCACGTCTCCCCGTGGCTGCTCCTCGGCGTTTTCCTGCTTCCGCCTTCCCCTTTCTTCTCTGCCTGGGTATCTGCTCTGTGCTCCGCCGCGGGTCGCTGACTGGACGCCGGTGTATTGGCTGGATGTCACCTGCTCCTGCGGGGGACCTTGCTCTGCCCTGGGCGTGGTGGGCTGCTTGGGGTCCCACGGCGTGCTGTGCTGTTTGGGGGGCTGCGGCTGTGGCTCGTGGGCCGGGTAGGCGGAGGAGGGTGGGGACGGGCGTGGGGTTTGGTGGTGTATCCCCTCTTCCCATCCCTGAGGGCCGGTTGATGGGAGCGCGGGTGGCCCGGGGGAGCACCCTGGATCCCAGGGGGTGACGATGGCTCCTTTGCTGGGCTGCGGGAGGAGGGATGCACTGCACTGCGCCCCCCACCTACCCTCCCTCCTCGGGCTGGCTGGCTGGGTGTCGTGGCCCTGGGTTGCCGCCAGTGCGGTGTCTCCGCCCGTCTGCGCGTGCGGCTGGATGTGATTGGGCGCGCTCGGGTGAGGGGTCCCGGCACCAGGACTGGCGGTGGGGCAGCGTAGGGTCGGTTGCCAACGGGCTTACACTCACAAAGGATTCACACGATTACTGGGTTCTAGATCACAGAGCTGATTTGTATACACTCTACCCCTCCCACTCACTTAGCGTATAGACTTCCCCACCCCCCTCCCCTTCTTTCACGGGTCATTAATAGTTCGTGTAGGCGTTCGATGTATTTTTTTGTTGTTGTTTTTCTTGTGTTTCTTTTCTTTTGTCCCCCCATTACCCCTTTCTGTTCGCTGTTTTGTCATAATAAACAAGATCTGTTGAATGATTACAATGGGAGTAAGTCATATTCTCAATGTGAAACAGTAAAACTGTTCAGACCAACCGGACAGTTAGACTTCCATTCTCCGTGTCAAACAGCTGAAAAGGACAGGTTTAAAAAAAAAAAAAAAAAAAAGACATTATAAATTGGAAGCGCACTTTGTTTTACTTATTATAAGGCAGTCATTGGCTGTCACTGGCGGTGCTAGACGTCCAGTCTATTTTGATATATATATATCTATCAGTCCTCACAGTCTGATTTTTAATTTGATTCCGTATCGGTGCTGAGCAATTAATTGCGGACTTATAGTTGCTTTTGGTTATGAGTTAGCTTGTATTGTGCTGTAGCTGTGGCACACTCGTCCTTGTCACCGACAGCTGCGAGAAGGGTGTCTGTAGGTGTGTCCTCTACGTCCAGAGTTGGCAGAGTTGTTCAAAAATTATACTGAATTTGAAGACTTTACTCGATTTGGAAAGGATGAGTTTGGTAAGCAAGTTATTATGTATTGTTTAGGCTATAGTTATCTGAATAAGTGCAATTCAAGTTACATTAACGGGTGCCTAGTTAGCTTCTTGTTAATGTTGTTGTAATATAATATACCCCACAAAAAATGCATCTTTTGCTAAAAATGCCCAAAAAATACAGTGTAAGGTATATTAAAGGGATCCATGGATTGAAAGACGTGTAGTTCTTAAAAGATGAACTTATTATAAGATAAATAATTTGAAATTCAAACCCCTCTTGACGTTTTTGTTTTTATACAATTTTTAAAATTAGTTGAACTCGTATGTCGCCATCGTTGTTGACATTGCAGGGCGGTGACGTCACATGGTTACGCTGCTGGGCTTCCAGAGTATGACACTTTACATGTCGTCTGTTCAACCCTTTTAATTTGAGCCCGAGAGGAACATTAATGAGCATGACAGCGCTGTCCATATTTCTCAAAACGAGCAGCAAAAGCAAAATGAACAGGAAAGACGGGATGAGATGAGACAAGAGTAGGTAGGAGGAGAAAAAAAACGTACTACAAGAGGCGAATTTGACTACCGTGCGATTTCGGCTTGTTTTGTTTAGATCAGGGTTCACTAAATCCGGACCTCGGTGCCACTTTTCCTGTCGTGTTTTCCATGTCTCCCTCCTCCAACACACCTGAATTAAAATAATCAGGATCATTATCAGGTTTCTGGAGAGGTTGCTGATGACATAATCATTTGATTCAGGTGTGTTAGCGGAGAGAGACGTGGAAAACACGACAGGAAAAGTGGCACCGAGGTCCGGATTTAGTGAACCCTGATTTAGATGCATATAGACAGAGCATACAAAAGATGCCTTCGGAAAATACTTCAACGTAGTAACATCAAATAAGGGTGGTTTAAATATGCTACGTGACTAATGTGGTCAACAGATCAACAATGTGCTTTAAAGCTACCACAAAAAAACGCAATGCCTAAAAGTATGAGCGGGAAACGCATGCAAAAAGTATTTTGAGGCAATGAAAAGGTAATAAAAGACTCAATAAAAACACAAATAATAAGTACTTCCCGCTTTTAACCGCATGTGTTGGACGTATCGCCGCCTAGAAGGAATTGCAGTAACGTCAAGTGACTGTGACAAACTACATCATCACCCCGAGCGTCCATTGTGCGTATAAAACATGGGGCCCTCCGTAGGTCAAAACATGTACTACATATTATAAAATATTATGTGTTTCTAATAACATATTTTAGTAAAAGAGAACAATTGTGGCTCATTAGAGCCTATAAGTCTTTGAGTCTGAGGTTCCCTCTTCTAGTTTACGATGCTAATGTTTTTTCCTAGCCTCATTTGTGTATGTTGGCCATTGATTGGGAAATCTATGTTACCAGTTGACCTAGTTGGGTAAGATCATCGGCCAACCTTTCAGGAAGGCCTCCTTTTGAAGGTCATCCATGGGTGTTGTCTTTTAACACGTTAGCACCCGCCTTATGCGCTTCTGTAACATTGTTGACATCGTTATTCCCTGATGGGCTGTGGCCGTATTAGTTTAACAGCAGGGGTAAGAAAAAAAAAACAAGGAATAGCATCTTATGTCAACGGCAAGCATACATCATTTGAAAGGAGCACACGTTGGCGCTGGGCTGTGAATGTCATCATGCCAGCAATGAGTCACCGGCGGGACTGATGAAGCCAAGGTGTGAAGTGAATGGAAAATGGGATTTTTTTTTTAACCATTCAAGTCTTTTGTTTTAAAGTCCACCTATTATACTTTTTCACTCTATTAATTTATATATAGAAAAGTAAAAATTTAAAAAATTGCCCCCAAAAATGCGACTTGTGTTTTTTTCCCTCATCGTTGTGCATTCTTATACTCAGTTGAAATACAGTGTACAGTGGTATGAAAAATTATCTGAACCTTTTGGAATTTATCATATTTCGAGATAAAATCAACCATCAAATGTGATCTGATCTTTGTCAATATCACACAGATGTATTTTACTAAAACCACCCAAACATTTATAGGTTTTCACATTTTAATGAGGATAGCATGGGAAGAAAAATAAGTAAGTGAATCCTCTGCCTAAGGAAACTTAAAGAGCAATTGTAATCAATTTTTACCAAACAATTTAGGTCAGGTGTGTGCCCAATCATTGATGAGTGGTTTAAAGCTGCCCTGCCTACTATAAAACACACACCTGGTAAGAATTGTCTTGATAAGAAGCATTGTCTGATGTTCATCATGGCTCGGTCAAAAAAGCTGTCTAAAGACCTGCGATCAAGGATTGTTGATTTCTATAAAGCTGGGAAAGGATTCAAATCCATCTCTAAAAGTCTGGATGTTCATCATTTGACAATCAGAGAAGTTGTCTACAAATGGAGAGAGTTTCGCACTGTTGCTTCTTTCCCAAGGAGTGGCCATCCACCAAAGATGACGCCAAGAGTTCAGTGCAGACTACTCAGAGAGGTAAAAATGAACCCTAGAGTGTCTGCCAAAGACTTATAGAAATCCCTGGCACAGCCCAATATCTCTGTAGACACATCAACTATATGTCAAGAATGGTGTTCATGGGAGGACTCAACAGAGGAAGCCACTTCTGTCTTGAAAAAAACATTATTGTTCGTTTAATGTTCGCAAAAAGGCACTTGGACATTCCACAGATGTTTTGGCAAAATATTTTGTGGACTGATGAAACCAAAGATGAATTGTTTGGGAGTAACACACAACGTCATGTGTGGAGGAACAATGAAACAGCTCACCAACATCAACACCTCATCCCCACTGTGAAGCATGGTGGTGGGAGCATCCTGATTTGGGGCTGTTTTGCTGCCACAGGACTTGGACAACTTGCCATCATTTCTCATCTCATCATCTCAGACTGGTTTCTTGAACATGTCAATGAGTTCACTGTACTCAAATGGCCTCCACAGTCACCAGATCTCAATCCAATAGAGCATCTTTGGGATAAGGTGGAACGGGAGATTCGCATCATGGATGTGAAGCCGACAAATCTGCACCAACTGTGTGATGCCATCATGTCAATATGGACCAAACTCTCTGAGGAATGCTTCCAGCACCTTGTTGAATCTATGCCACGAAGAATTGAGGCAGTTCTGAAGGCAAAAGGGGGTCCAACCCGTTACTAGCATCGTGTACCTAATAAAGTGGCCAGTGAGTGTATGTACAGTAATTTCTGGACTATAAGGCGCACCTGACTATAAGCCGCCACCCACCAAATTTGACATGAAAACTGCGTTTGTTCATAGATAAGACGCACTGGACTATAAGCCGCAGTTGTCCTCATTGTATTATGGGATATTTACACCAAAAGATATTAACTTGTAACACTTAATTTGACAATGGTATCATAAGACTGTCATGAGACCAAATGAACCACCATTAAGCTTTGAGCCAATTGGCTGCAAAACCTTATTGTTTCTAAAAGCTTCATTTGGCCATCACTGATCCTTTGGTGGAGACAAACTCTGCTGCCACCTGCTGTCAACACTGTTGTCATCCAACATTCCTCCTAGCATGCAAATGCAGTGCTACAGATGTAAATAACAATCATGTTCTGTGCTAATTATGTCTTCAGTTACTCTTCCAGTTGTTTCATTAATTGCTAGTTATGGTATTTGGTAACATTTTGTTGGATAGTGGTGCCATAATAATGTCATAAGACAGTCATAACTATTACATGACACTGTCATAAGCATAAATGAATGCTTATAATAGATGTCGGTTAGTGTCATCCAGCAAATTATCTCACTTTTGAATGGACGTAAAAGATCTGAGCTGGACATAAATGGAGTTAGTGACATAATATGCCACATGACATCTAAAAATCACCATATATATTGACATCTGTCATATGCATTCAGTGCTGCCCATGATAGTGTCATGTCATAATTATGATGTCTTTATGACAGTCTTATGATGCCGCTGTCAAATAAAGTGTTACCTATTAACCCAAATAAATCAACAAATAAGCCGCACTGGAATATAAGCCACAGGATTCAAAATGAGGGAAAAAAGTAGATAAAGTTTTAAAAAGATGTCAATGTTTATGATAAAAAATAAGGAACCAACAAGTTGCTACCAATAATAAGATAAAAATAATTTCAACTTGGGCTTAAAAAAGTTCTCTAATGCATTTAAGGCATTATAAGAGACATGCTATCAAAGCATCTGTACGTCAGTTAACGTTAATCACATTTAGGCCAGTCAGCATCAATGAACCCGTCCATTTTAGGCTCGAGGTCCTTTGAGTTCAACTTCGCTTCAAATTAGCATCACATGGCCGCCCCCTCACCCATCATGTGCCATTACTCCCAGTGGATATTGATCTCGTCCACACATGCACGTCAATGAATCCCTTTATGGCAGGCTTTCGAAGCTCGGATCATTCGCAAAGTTTGTAGAATAACTACTCCGTGTGTACCCTTAGCATTGACACAAAAGGCATGGATTTATTGTGAATGCATTTGTACAAATAAATCTTCTCGCTCCCACAGTGATTAGCTGAAGACCGGTCCTGGATGTACCCATAGTTATCTGGGATAGACTCTAGCTCACCTTTGACCCCAATGACACATAAGCAGCTACTATCTACTGTTGAATAATGATGGAACAATGGTCCTACATAAAGAAATTACATTTAGCTTTGTATGGTTATCAAAAAATATAGAAAAGTATCGAAGTATCCATACTGAAATGTTGTATTTGGATTAGGGCTGTCAAATTTATCGCGTTAACGGGCGGCAGGGGTCACGTAAACCGAAAATTTTCCGTCGTTAACCGGTTTTTTAAAACGGTGACGGAAAAAACTGAAGTCCATCTGTCATTTTGACAGGTTGCAATTCACACCCCAGACCACAGGGTGGCGAGTGAGCATATTAATTAGCTATTGTCTCTCTTAATGCATGACGTCGTTGGCCTTACTCGGAAAAATGTCAAGGCAACTGAGTGTCCGAACTAAGTCGTCTGTCCGAGGCAAAAGTCCAAAACCTCATGACAATAGCCTCTGAAGGGATCCCACTTGAGACATTTGATTATGCACAAGCGGGCACGCAATTCAAGTCCATGCGCACCAGGAGGAAGACTGCGTTCAGGCCACAGCAGGTGAACTGTTAATTTCATTGTTCCATATGTAGCCTACCTACTGGGGCCACAGTCAGCTGTTTTTGTCACTGCGGAGAAAAAGTTACATATTCATATGCTTGATGGCACGGTGTGGATTCTGTTAAGCTTGTTCGGACAGAATATTGTAGCGTCACCGGGGTCTGGCGGCGGCACCGTGATTGACACATCAACGCGATGTTCTTATTGGTGGACTAGATTGCCGCCTGTGTATATAGTTGCCTCTTTTTCTTTGGGGGCGGAGTTGTTGTTTTGTTGGTGTTGCTGGCGGTAAGCAGAGTAAAAAGAGGGAGAAAAATACCACGACTTCCGTGTCTAATTTTTCGCCGCCAAGCAAGCATTACAATATTAATTAAAAATGAATGAAAACTAAATACTATTGAATATGTCATTATTATCATTTAAAAAATTTAAGTGACGGCTAAAAATAGATTATGACCGGATTTTTATAACCCAGTCAGTCAAAATGACAGACAACGACAAAGTCTAGCGCAACCTCTGACGGGCGGTAATTAATTTTTTTGAAGTAATCACGTTAAAATATTTAACGCATTTAAGCATGCGCGGAATGACTCACTAATGCATTGCCGCAAACATACTACAGTGGTGCCGTTTTTTGTTCATTTAGATCTAAGAGGCAGAGAAAAACAAGTGGACACAGGCATGCATTGAGGCCGCGCCATATATTGGGATAAGCAACTCTTTCACATCAATCATAACTATTGTGGCGAACGGCGTGGGGAAGAATGACATATACATATACAGTGGGGCAAATAAGTATTTAGTCAACCACTAATTGTGCAAGTTATCCCACTTGAGAATATTAGAGAGGCCTGTAATTGACAACATGGGTAAACCTCAACCTTGACAGACAGAATGTGAAAAAAAAAAACAGAAAATCACATTGTTTGATTTTTAAAGAATTTATTTGCAAATCACGGTGGAAAATAAGTATTTGGTCAATACCAAAAGTTCATCTCAATACTTTGTTATGTACCCTTTGTTGGCAATAACAGAGGCCAAACGTTTTCTGTAACTCTTCACAAGCTTTTCACACATTGTTGCTGATATTTTGGCCCATTCCTCCATGCAGATCTCCTCTAGAACAGTGATGTTTTGGGGCTGTCGTTGGGCAACACGGACTTTCAACTCCCTCCACAGATTTTCTATGAGGTTGAGATCTGGAGACTGGCTAGACCACTCCAGGACCTTGAAATGCGCCTTACGAAGCCACTCCTTTGTTGCCCTGGCTGTGTGTTTGGGATCATTGTCATGTTGAAAGACCCAGCCACGTCTCATCTTCAATGCCCTTGCTGATGGAAGGAGATTTTCACTCAAAATCTCTCAATACATGGCCCCATTCATTCTTTCCTTCCTCCTTTGCAGAAAAACAGCCCCGAAGCATGATGTTTCCACCCCCATGCTTCACAGTGGGTATGGTGTTCTTCGGATGCAATTCAGTATTCTTTCTCCTCCAGACACGAGAACCTGTGTTTCTACCAAAAAGTTCTATTTTGGCTTCATCTGACCATAACACATTCTCCCAGTCCTCTTCTGAATCATCTCAATGCTCTCTAGCGAACTGCATACGGGCCTGGACGTGTACTGGCTTCAGCAGGGGGACACGTCTGGCAGTGCAGGATTTGGGTCCCTGGCGGCGCATTGTGTTACGGATAGTAGCCTTTGGTTCTGTGGTCCCAGCTCTCTGTAGGTAATTCACTAGGTCCCCCCGTGTGGTTCTGGGATTTTTGCTCACCGTTCTTGTTATCATTTTGATGCCACGGGGTGAGATTATCGGTGGTCTTGTATGTCTTCCATTTTTCTAATAATTGCTCCCACAACGTTTTACCTGTTGCAGATTCAGTCTTCCCAGTCTGGTGCAGGTCAACAATTTTGTCTCGGGTTTCCTTCCACAGCTTTTTGGTCTTGGCCATAGTGGAGTTTGGAGTGTGACTGACTGAGGCTGTGGACAGGTGTCTTTCATACCAATAATGAGTTAAAACAGGTGCCATTAATACAGGTAACGAGTGGAGCCTTGTTAGACCTTTTTGACAGCCAGAAATCTTGCTTGTTTGTAGGTGACCAAATACTTATTGTCCACTCGAATTTGGAAATAAATTCTTTAGAAATCAAACAATGTGATTTTCTTTCTTTTTTTTTTTCCACATTCTGTCTCTCATGGTTGAGGTTTACCCATGTTGACAGTTACAGGCCTCTCTAATCTTTTCAAGTAGGAGAACTTGCACAGTGGGTGGTTGACTAAATACTTATTTCCCCACAGTATACCATTTGCAGCCACCACTGACAATCATGGTTGCCCAACTTCCCAACAAGCATTTGGGTGGAACAGTTAAGTCGCTACAGTATCATTTAGTAAAAGCACAACAAAAATAATATTCATATCTCTCAAACAAAATAAAATAAATAATGTTCACAAAAAGAAAAGCTCAATGCAAAGAGAACTGGCACTCCCAATCAAAATAGCTATGCAAAATACACATAAAACTTACTCAGACGTTGGTAAAACTCTATTCAAACATTTCGTTTAGCTCAACAAATACACTAGATGGCAATATTTAGACACAATATAAAAACTATCAGAGGTCTCATATGTTGTGAAGTCAACACTCAAATGAACGTAAGGTACAATGAACCTGGAAATGACGCCGTCAGTCGAAAGGCAAAACGCACCAGAAAAACTTGGCTAGATCTCTAATTAATTTAAAACTCCCAATGGACACCTTGTGGTGTATTTCAATCACTACCTTACATAGTTAAAGACACTGTGGAAGAACGGCTGTGACGTCACCGCTCGGCGACGTCAACAATGACGAGCTATTAGTTTATTTTTTTGATTGAAAATTTTACAAATTTTATGAAAACGAAAACATACAGAGGGGTTTTAAAATAAAATTACTATAACTTGTACTCACATTTATCTTTTAAGAACTACAAGTCTTTCTATCCATGGAGCCCTTTAACAGAAAGAATGTTAATAATGTTAATGCCATCTTGTGGATTTATTGTTATAATAAACAAATACAGTACTTATGTACAGTATGTTGAATGTATATGTACGTCTTATTTTTCCATTCCAACAATAATTTACAGAAAAATATGGCATATTTTAGAGATGGTTTGAATTGCGATTAATTATGATTAATTCATTTTTAAGCAGTGATTAACTCGATTAAAATTTTTAATCGTTTGGCAGCCCTAATTTGGATACGATATTTGATTTCAAATTTCATTTTTGCACAACTCTTGATATTAATGTAAGTTTTTTTTTTTTCGTTTTCCTTGTTAACTGCCATTGACGGTGCTCGACGTCCAATTCATTTCAACTGACCTCCCAGTTGAAATGAATTGGATGTCTATCGTTGTTAATGGCAATGAGTTATTAATTTTGGATCACTTCCTTGTTAATTTTAAGGTACTTATGGGTCAATGCCTGTTGATTGGTCACTTCCTGTTGTTTTCGGGGGATTTCCGGGTCACTTCCTGTTGATTTTGGTCACTTTCGGATGATTTTGAGGCATTCCAGGGGCACCTCCTGTACATTTTGATTCATTTCATGTAGATTTTAGGGCATTTCCAGGTCACTTTCAGTTCATTGGTCACATTCTACTGATTTTGGATCACTTTCTGAAGATTTCAGGGCATTCCAGGATCCCTTCCTGTACATTTTGATCATTTCCTGTAGCTTTTAGGGCATTTTTGGGTCACTTTTGTTCATTCCTCCTCAGTCACCTCCTGTTGACTTTAGGGCACTTCCGGCTCAATTCCTATTGATTTCGGGTTACTTTCTGATGAATTTGGGGCATTCCTGGATCACTTCATGTACATTGTGATTTATTTCCTGTAGATTTTAGGGCATTTTCAGCTCACCCCATTTCTCACCTTCTGTTGATTTTAGGGCACATCCGGGTCACTTTCTGTTGATTTTTGGTCACTACCTGTTGATTTTGGGGGCACTTCTTGGTCACTTCCCATTGATTTTGGGTACCTTTCTGATGATTTCGAGGCATTCCTGGGTCTCCTCCTGTACATTTTGATTCATTTCCTGAGGATTTTAGGGCATTTTCAGGTCTTTTTCAGTTCATTGGTGCCTTCCTACTAATTTTGAGTCACTTTCTAATGATTTCGGGGCATTTATTGGTCACTTCCTGTACATTTTGATTTGTTTCCTGTAGATTTTAGGGAATTTTAGGGTCACTTCCTGTTCATTTGTCACTTCCTGCTGATTTTGAGCATTTCTGTACGGCTTCCTATTGGTTTTGGGTCACTTTCAGATGATTTCGGGGCATTCCTTGGCCACTTCCTGTGCATTTGGATTCATTTCCTGTAGATTTTTGTGAACTTTTGGGGTCACTTCCTGTTAATTGGTGACTTCCTGTTTATTATAGGGCACCTCTGGGTCACTTCCTATGGATTTCGGGTCTTTTTCTGATTATTCGGGGCATTCCTGGATTAATTCCTGTACATTTTGAATTATTTCCTGTAGATTTTAGGGCATTTTCGACTCACCTTCTGTTCATTTGTCACTCCCTGTTGATTTTAGGGCACTTTCGGGTCACTTCCTATTGATTTTTGGCCACTTTCTGATGATTTCGAGGCATTCCTGGGACACTTCCTGGACATTATTAAATAGTATGAAGTGGTTTTTTTTGGTTTTTTTTTTATGTTGATATCAAGTTGAAAATTTTAGTATCGTGACAACAGTTGTGTTTTGCCACTACAACATACGGATTACAACTAAATGGGCGGTGATGGACGCCCAATCGTGTGGCGTCTAGCGCCACAAATGGCAGCCAATGAGTTAAGCGTTGAGGGGTGGAGAAAATGTTGTTTTGTACAGCCCTGGTGATGAATGCTGCGCTCATCATCAGCACAAAGTGTTCCTGGTCTGTACTCCCTGTGAGTAGGTGTCTGCTAATGAATAGCATTACAGGGCAATCTCATGAGGTGAAGTAACGCTGGAGAATTAAGTATACCGCAGATACTTTTGTTTTCAAACTGTACTGCAACTTCTGATTTCCATTGTTGGGATTGTACAGTACAAAATAAAAATGGGACAATGAAAGGACCATTTCTAATGGGAGTTTTGGGTTTAGTGGTGTTCAGTTGCTCTGGTGGCAATGTAACTTCATAAACTATCACGAATTCAATTGTAAAAAAAAAAAATGTTCTAGGCCATAAATGCATGAAATAATCAAATCAATGCACTGTTACAGCAGAATGAATAAGCTTGCCATATTGTGTCTTATGTAGGGATGTCCCAAAAAAAACGAGCTGATTGCATCATTTTCAGAGGATCAGAATCGGGTAAAAGACATTCTGCTGCATGCTCGACAGCTCGTACTGCCTAACTGTCCAATGCAGTTTACGTTTGGTACTTAAAGTTAACGATGATTGACAGGTTTGTAGCTTTGATCTTCTCAGAGAAGCTTGGTAGCTCTACGGTCAAAAGCGCAAATGTGTCAATCATCATTTAAGTGCCTATGACAGCAAAAAGCATGCTTTTTTTTTCATATTTTCCGCTGTATTTTATGTAGGGCTGCAGCTATCGAATATTTTAGTAGTCGATTAATCGATGGACTAGTTAGTTCGAATAATCGAATAATCGGATAAGGCACATGAAAATTAAAATACCTGAGCTGAGCCTCAAACGGTATAATTTTTTTTTAAAATGAGGATTTATGTACAACAAAAGAAAATTGGCTAACTTACATAGAAAAAGTCCACTAGCTTAAATGCTATAAAATGCTAAAGTTTTTTTTTTACAATGCTCTTAACAAGTGGTTCAGACACATATTCCCACAAAAAAACGGCTATACCTATAAACCAAATTAGAAATGCATTAAAAAACATTAGCTCAAACAAAAGCTTACGTTGGTCTTAACAGGGAGCGGGTTGGATTCAGCCATGTGAAAAGAGGCAGACTAGAGGGCAGTGTATCCACCCAAATCAATAAAACTAAATGCAAACACTTTCAAAATAAACCATTACAACGTCACTTTAATTAAACGAATACTCGAAGCAACAACATTTAGTTCGAATATTTTTTTTCTAATCGAATACTCGAGTTAATCGATTAATCGTTGCAGCACTAATTTTATGCTCTTGAATGAAATGGACCGCTTGGATGTGTGTGGAAGCGATCGCTATATTTATTTATTTTTTTGAATCCCTCGCCATGAAAATGAGTGACTTCCGGCTCCAGTCTCGAGTTGAGAAGGAGGGTGCTGTGACGTGTTTGGTAGAAGGAGACCTCTTCACTGTCCAGCCATACTGTTGTATGAGAAGGACCAAGGATTCAGCCGATTTTGCGGATTAATTCCTTTATTTTTCGCATCACGCCACTGCAGAAAAATTTTGCTGCACCAGGGAGAGGCGTGTGAGCCCTTTTGGGGTTTCAAAAGGTTCCCATTCACTGGTGGATATTAGCCAAAACAACCCCTACTACTGTGGGACCATTGGACTTACGAGGAAGTGAGTAATCATCGTGTTTTGTATTATGTTTAATACTGGGATCATTTTAATACGTAGGTGGCTTGCATTTTGTGGCTGACATGCTCCTTGTCGACTCTGCCGACGACACCGGCGGCTTGTCGCACATCCCACCGCCGGGAGAGCACTACTGTATATTCGTTTTATCGCCCTCTTCATGTGCCCGGTGTTGTGTCAAATTTTCAACCCCATTCACTTACGTTTCATCATGGATGGGCAGGTAGAAAAGATCTCCTAAGACACATTCTGTCTGTCATGTTAGCCGCACAACAACTGTACGCCGCTCTTTGTTTATGTCGTCGCCGTGTAGTAAAGCATTATTTTTCATTATGTTCGTGTTGACCATGAGGCAGCTACGCGTTCCTCCGACGTCGGCCGGTTTGTCCGGCGGTACTCTCCAGCTGCTTCCCCGGCGAGCTCTCCTGTTCGTAGTAGCAGGGGAACGAGCTGTAACTTGCTCTCCGCCGGACGGGTTGCCGATCGGCGAAGACAACCGGCAACCCCCGCGGCAGTGTGACATGATCCGGGCTAGTTTTGTGTGATTTTTCGCTTCGAAAAGCGAAAATAAGACTTTGAGACGTCACTCGGTTCGGGTTAGCATGTCGGCTAGCTTTCACGCCTTTTGGTTTGTTTACATTCTCCTAAGCCGGGGGCAGGGAAATGTCAAAAGCCTGACTAACTACGGCGGCATAATATAGCATTTGGGAGGTGCGACAGTAAAGCATTGCTGTGTAGTAAAGCATTATTTTGCCATATTCGTGTTGACCATTTGGCAGCTACACGTTCCTCCGATGTCGGCCGGTTTGTTCGGCGGTCATTGTCCAGCTGCTTCCCTGGCGAGCTCTCCTGTCCGTAGTAGCAGGGGAACAAGCTGTCAATATCTGCCGGGCGGGTTTCCTATCGGCGAAGACAATCGACAACCCAGTCGTCATGTGAAATGATCCGGGCCAGTTATGTGTGATTTTCCGCTTCGAAGACTTTGAAACATCACTCTGTTCAGGTTAGCGTGTCGGCTAGCTGTCACACCTCTTGGTTTGGTTTGTTTACATTCTCCGAAGCCGGGGAAGGGAAATGACATAAGCCCGATTTAGGTGGCATAAAATATTGTTTGGGAGGTGCGACAGTAAAGGTGGTCGACAGTTTTGACCATTATGGAGTAATTTTGCCATGTCGTACTGAATAAATGGATTTTTATTATTTCATACTCCATTTAGCAGAAGATTGTTATTAGTCATGACCATACCATTTATTTAGCAATTGGGAAAAATACTTCGATAAAATTAATATCCTTTAAAAATATTGGAGTACAGAGACTGAAACAATGACATTTTGCGGCTCTCTTCGTCGCATTTTTCTAATTATGAATAATTCCCCCTCAATGGGCTGCATACTAAATCACATGAAACCATTCTCCTGCTGACGTCATCCACCTGTTGGGGACCCTAGAGCCCTATAATGGTAGGCGTGGCTAGATAGCGGATTAAAAGACTAATTTCTTGTCATCTGCGCTGTACCAAATTCTTGTAAATAGTCGAATCGTCTCCAAATATGATTCGAATTCACATAATAATGCTATTTAAGACTTTTTTATCCTGTCATACGCACTTTAAACTTGCAGTCCTGCCAGTAAGTGTGCTGTAGTAACTCACTGTGTTAGTGAAAGGCTGTTCTCAGGAGCTTAAGTGAATTTGAGTGGACTCAGTCAATAAAGCATTTAATGAAGACGAGCATTTTTCAACGTTATTCTTGTTAAAAAAATAATTCATATTATGAAAGTGGCACGGAGGGACGGTAATGTTTGAAATCTTTGTTAAACAAAAAAAAAAAAATGTTTTTTTCAGTATCGGATCGGACACGGTATGGGCAGATTCTCAAAATAAGACTCGGGTGCAAAAATATGCGATCGGGACATTATTAGTCTTATGACAACATACAGTTCGTAGCCTTGCAATGTTGAATCCAGCGGCCATCGCGATCCATTGTTCCAAAATAGTCAAAGAAAAAGCAAAACAATTATTGATACTAGAGATGTCCCGATCGATCGGGTCCGATCACGTCATTTCCAAAGTATCGGAATCGGCAAAAAAATATCGGACATGCCTTTTTTTAATATATATATATTTTTAATTAAATCGTTTTCTAATTGTATTTAACGTTACAGACATAATGTGTTTCACTCTACCAGAGTCTTTAGTCTAAGCTTAAGGTAGGGTTATCAAATTTTCTCGCGTTAACGGCGAGAATTAATATTTTATACAATTGTCACGTTACAATATTTAACGCAATTAACGCATGCGCTGCATGACCCACTCACGCATTGTCGCGTTCAATCTATAATGGCGCAGTTTTACCCATACAGTATATAGAGCTAAAAGACAGCGTAAAATAAGAAGAGAGAATTTTGGCAGCCTTTGGAGCCTCTTTTTAAATGGCTAAAGCCTTACAATCCCTCTCCCAACGATTAGAATAATCGTGGGAAGTAATGTGGGGAAGAAAGGTAGTCGTTGATCTTTTTCTTAACACCCTATGTCATTTCCCAACGCAGAGAAGATATATCACGTATATCATGTACCACGACGCACAGTCATGGTTGCACTTCCCATCATGCATTTGGGCAGAACAGTTAAATGGCTACAGTATCATTTACTGAAAGCTCAACAAATACACTAGATGGCAATATTTAGTCACAATATACAAAGTCACATTTATCCTTTAAGAATTACAAGTCTTTCTATCGGTGGATCCCTCTCACAGAAAGAATGTTAATAATGTAAATGCCATTTTGAGGATTTATTGTCATAATGAACAAATACAGTACTTATGTACTGTATGTTGAATGTATATATTCGTCCGAGTTTTATTCATTTTTTTCTTAATGCATTGCCAAAATGTATATGATCGGGAAAAATTATCGGGACTGATTGGAATTGAATCGGGAGCAAAAAAAAAAAAAAAAAGCAATCGGATCGGGAAATATCGGGATCGGCAGATACTCAAACTAAAACGATCGGGATCGGATCGGGAGCAAAAAAACATGAGCGGAACAACCCTAATTGATACACTTGCTAATTGAGACCTTTTGAAATTTGCTGACAACTTTCTGTTATTTCTTTCTAGTATCTGGGTTGCATTGAAGTGCTGCGATCAATGAGGTCTTTAGATTTCACGACACGATCGCAAATAACAAGGTAAGTCCGTGTTCAGTTCTCTTACTTTCCTTCATCTTAACCTGTATATGCACATGGCTGTACATCTATGACAAATCCATTCACCAAACCCCCTTTCACCTAAAACTTCCACCTAAGCAGTCAAATTCAAAGCATCGCCATATTTTGTAGAGTGGGCACTCTAACTTTGCCCTCATGTCCCAAAATATCATCACCCCATCTCTTCTTATCATATTACCTACCCTTCCAGTTTGAGTTTAATCCATTTTAAAGTTATCGCAAATTCCTTTTCTAACCTTAGTGACCTTTGACCTCATGACTCATTACTTACTGTAATTTTTAAACTATAAGCAGCTACTTTTTTCCCTCATTTTATATCCTCCGGCTTATTAATTGATTTATTTGGGTTAATAGATAACACTTTCTTTGACAGCGGCGTCATAAGACTGCCATAAAACAGTGTCATGGGCATTAATGAAATTATGAATGATGTCACTAACTCCATTTATGTCCAGCTCAGATCTTCACATCCATTCCGAAGTGACAGTATTTGCCGGATGACACAAAATGACATCTGTCCTAAGAATTCAATAATGCTCATGGCAGTCTTATGGCGCGCGCTACTTTCAAATAAAGTGTTACCAAATACCATAACTAGCAATTAATGAAACAACTGGAACAGTAACTAAAGAAACAATTAGCACAGAACATTAATTTTGATTGTTATTTAGATCTGGAGTGCTGCAATGCATGTTAGGAGGCATTTTGGATGACCACAGTGTTGACAGCAGGTGGCAGCAGAGGATGACTGTCTCCCCCAAGGGAACAGTGATGGCCAAATGAAGCTTCTTGAAGCAATAAAGCTTTTCAGCCAATTGGTTCAAAGTTTCTTGGTGGTTCATTTGATCTAATCTTCTTTGATCTAATACAGTGAAGACAGCTGCGGCTTTTAGTCCGGTGCGGACCGAAATGAACAAAAAAACATTTTTATAATCGGTCGACATTATTTTTTGAGCACCTTAGGCAGTCATTTGCTTTGCATATGATTAAAAAATATATATATATATAATAGAGAAAAAAAATATTTTTAAAAATGATTTTTTTCTTTGCTTGAAAAAAATTTTTTTTTTTTAATTGAAGCAACTTTTTGGGAGATTAAGTTATTTAGATACAAATGTCCCAATCATAATATGGCCCAAACACAAAAAGGATTGCTTTAATCAAAGAAAACTTTTTCACTGAAAAATTAAGTGTTCATATGCAAAATTTTCTCAAATATTTTTCCGTGTTCAAAAACTATTTTCTATGATTGAAGTTTTTTTTTTTTTTTTTTTTTTTTTTTTTTTTGAATAATAAAGAGAAAAATGTCCTATCCAAAATGTGGCCCAAACACAAATCAACATGACTTCAATAAAAAAAAAAAAAAAGACTTAAATCAACAACAACAACAAATGCAAAAAAGTTAAAACGAAAAATAGCCGTCACACACAAAAAGGATTGCTTCAATCAAAGAAAACGTTTTCACTGAAAAATTAAGTGTTCATATGCAAATTTTTCTCAAATATTTTTTCGTGTTCAAATACTTTTTTCTAGGATTGAAATGTTTCTTTTTTTTTTTTTTTTTTTTTTGATTGAAGTGATTGCAACTTATTTTTTGATTGAATAATAAAGAGAAAAATGTCATATCCAAAATGTGGCCCAAACACAAATCAACATGACTTCAAAAAAAAAAAAAAAAAAAAAAAAAAAAAAAAAAAAAAAAGACTTCAATCAACAACAACAGCAAAAAAAAAAAGACAAATAGCCGTCACATGCATTTTTTGAGTTTCAAATTTATTTTTGCATTCATACACATTTTTTGGGGGGATTGAAGCGACTGTTTTTTGGTTAAAAATATCTATTTTTGATTGAAGTAACTTTTTTTTTTACTGAAGCAACTTTTTTTTGATTGAATAATAAAGACACAAATCTACCTCCGTATGGCTCCACCCAGGGGATGCAATTTTTGACTGGGGTAACTACATGAGCACGACACCAGCCGGCGTACCAAATTCAATGGATGACGTTCTTGGCAAAAAGTATTGCCGAAGCAACCTGATTTAGAATTCCCCTCAAGAATGACGGGAAACAAAAAAACAGTCATTGTCAACTTATTGTTTTTAATATTTTTGTCAGTTAATTTTTTTTTTGCTGACACTGCGTTTTGGGGTCATCAACATGTTGTGCCCCTCCCGCCCCAAAAGTCAAACTATGCATAAAATGTCACGCATCGTCTAGTCAGACAAAAACTGGAATTCGTCTCGCTATGTTTTAGTCTCCCAAAACACATTTACAGCTCATTAAAGTCATGAAAAGTTTTCGGTGACGAAATATTTTCTTTGTCATCTTTGACGAAAACAACATTGCTTCAACACAAAGAGACAAACAGATGTACGAAATCCAATTTATAGATTTCACTACTCGCAAAAGTATCACATTTTCTGCTTGTTTCATCTACAGAGAAGCCATCAGCTTGGTCTGGGAGGCTGTTCCGGGGACCAAAGGAGCTCTACGGAAGCGAAAGGTATGCACGTCATAGGACAGAAAATGAGCATTTTGGTAAAAGATGAGGAAGAGTAGACACCGGAAACAGTAAACAAGCATGAAGTGAGTCAGCATGTATCAGTCAAGAAGTAAAGAAGGCAACAAAATGAAGTTATTCATCTTCCTCTTCTTCCTCTCATCATTCCTGGCCAGAGAACGGCAAATCCTGATAACGAGAGGAAAAGAATAGATGAACGACCATAGCACTGTGTGTGCACGTGTACATGCACATTAGTGCGGGGGCTTGGCACGCCACATCCTGCGCTGCATTCATTTCACACGGTTGTTCAGTGACTCACAAAGCTCACCAACAAAACGAACCGTAGGCATGCACTCTGTAGTACCCGTTCAAATGTCAGCGTGTTCCCCCAATAATACACTCTAGTTTCTCTATTTCATTTTATATGCATTGTTGATAAGAGGACTTAACAAAACGCACCATAATGACGTCATCTGCCGTTCGATTTCCCTTCTATTCATCCATATGAACAACTCTTATTAAACTGAACAATGAATGTTTGCATCCAGAACTAAATATTTAATTTAAATCTTAAATGTAAATCGTAAATGTATATATCTGAAATGTAAATCTTAAATTTATATACTAAATGTAAATCCTAAATCTAAATACTAAATTTAAATGTTAAATCTGGAAACACGTGAAACTAAATATTTAGCTAACATGCAAATTCACATGACTGGAAACCGGAAGTAACCAGATAAAAGCTGGAGAAGCTCAGACTGTGTTTGTTTATGTTGCTTTAAAATGAATAAAACCTACTCAACTGTAGCAGCCTGCTCTTGTACATGGACAATTGTGATAATAACAATAGCTAGGTAAAATACACGTTTAGGAGAAACTTTATTTAAAGAGTATTTTGTGTTTTTTGTGTCACTTTTTTGTACTTGAGCCCAGTAAAGTTACTATGAATGGGGCGAGGGGTCTTTGTTGGACTGCAATTTTTACTTCTCTAACTTTAACCTCAGAAACATTCAACAGTCTGAGCTACTCCAGCTTTTATTTTGTCACTACCCGCCCCGAATCATGTGAATTTGCATATTAGCTAAATAATAATTTTCACCCGTTTCCAGATTTAACAGTATTTAGATTTAAGATATATATTTAAGGTATATATCTATATATTTAACATTTACATTTAAGATTTAGATTTAGGATATAAATTTAAGATTTACATTTAAGATATACATTTAAGCTATATATATATATATATATATATATATATATATATATATATATATATATATATATATAACATTTATATTTAACATTTAGATTTAAGATTTACTTTTAAGATTTAAATTAAGATATATATTTAAGCTATATATTCATATATATATATATAACATTTAGATTTAAGATTTAGTTTTTAGATTTAAATTAAGAATATAAATTTAAAATTCACATTTAAGATATATATTTAAGTTTAATATATATATTCAAGTTTTACATTTAAGCATAGACTTCATAATGATATTGACGGGAAATAGGGCGTGGGGCTGATTAATAGTATTAGCAATAGTAATAGCAATAGTAATAATGAATATTAGCTAAATAATAACTTTCACCCGTTTTCAGATTTAACATTTAAATTTAGTATTTAGTATTTAGGATATAAATTTAAGATCAGCATTTAATATATATATATTTATATATATAAAACATGTATATTTAGTTGGATCGCTGCATGTGTCGCTGCGACCGACTGCGAGTAACTGTAGCGGACTGTTGGATGGCCCCTACTTGAAGGCGTGGCGCAGTGAAAGTCGAATCTGACCTGTCAATATGATTATGAAGTCTATGATTTAAGATTTAAAATAAATATTGAGTTCTGGATTTAAATATTCAGGTCTAATATTTATTATGTAAACATATATATTTAAGTTGCTTCATAATGATGTATATGTGCCCCCAAAAAAGTGACTCTAAAATTTTGCACCACATTTTAAACACTGGTTTGCGATAAATGTGAGAAAATGTTTTCGTAACTTTCAGCATGTGCTGTTTTACAAACGGCGCCTCATATCACTGTACCATACAATGTATTATAATTGAATTCTTACTGTCTGACAGCCACCATCCAAAGCTCTATCCAGCATCCTCGGGAAGAGCAATCTGCAGTTTGCTGGCATGTCCATCAACCTAAACATCTCCACCAGTAGCCTCAACCTGATGACACCGGACTGCAAACAGGTAAAGTGGAAAACATACCATAATAAAAGACTACACACCCCAGTTACCACCTGTTCAACCTGTTGCCCTCTGGCAGGTGCTACATATCAGCCAAAACAAATAGACTGAGAGACAGTTCCTTTTCAAGAGCTGTCACCATACCAAACTTAGGTTTGTGCTAAAATATCAGTCATTGCATGGCTAATGCCACAACATTGTCACACACATCTCACTAAGTAATATGTTCTCCGTCTCAAATCAATCTGAGTACAGCGGTGCCCCGACATACGATCGCTTCGACACGCGATCTTTTCGACATCCGATGTAAAATTTGACCGGCCATTTGTTTCTACATCCAACGACATGCTCGAAATACGACGACTTATGACAGCGCCACAGTTTCTTTGTTTTCTCGCAAAACAGACGCACTGCAGATTTATTATTATGAGCTTGGTGTGGGCGTCCATGAATTGGCTCGACAATACAGCAGTAGAATGTCTACAATTTCAACGGTCCTCCGACGACCGCCGTTTGCCAGTCATTATAATAAGTTAAGGTGACAATTATTACTATGGTAACATCGCCAAAGAAATCGTCAGCTTCGTCAGGTTTTTATCATTCATTTCAGAACTTGTGCAACACAACACACCTACTGTCCGCTACAGTTGATGCCAGCAAACACAGAACAGAACATTAAAAGACAAAGTAAAATCTCTACCGCACCTTTCTCACTGTCACGTCAGCCACGCGGTGCGTTCAGGTACAACAAGCAAAACACGTCTGCCACATTAGAACCGGATTCATTACGTTATTACAGGAATTATTATTATTTTGCTGTATTATTATTCCTATTCTTATTCATAATTTATTTGTTTTGCTATGTGTAATTGCCATTTGTAATAGTACCATCAGTATTTATTAGAGATTTAGTGTAGGTTTTTGGGCTGTGAAACGAATTAATGGTATTTTAATGTATTCTTAGCGGAAAATGCTACTCGACATACGACCATTTCAATTTACAAAAAAGGTCCTAGAACCAATTAACTTTATATGTAGAGGTACCACATTATAGCATTTTTGCACTGTTACAGTGGGGTAAATAAGTATTTAGTCAACCACCAATTCACATTCACAAAAATCACATTGTTTGATTTCAAAAAAAAAAAAAAAAAAAATTAGAGTGGAAAATAAGTATTTGGTCACCTACAGTGCCTTGCAAAAGTATTCGGCCCCCTTGAATCTTGCAACCTTTCGCCACATTTCAGGCTTCAAACATAAAGATATGAAATTTAATTTTTTTGTCAAGAATCAACAACAAGTGGGACACAATCGTGAAGTGGAACAACATTTATTGGATAATTTAAACTTTTTTAACAAATAAAAAACTGAAAAGTGGGGCGTGCAATATTATTCGGCCCCTTTACTTTCAGTGCAGCAAACTCACTCCAGAGGTTCAGTGAGGATCTCTGAATGATCCAATGTTGTCCTGAATGACCGATGATGATAAATAGAATCCACTTGTGTGTAATCAAGTCTCTGTATAAATGCACCTGCTCTGTGATAGTCTCAGGGTTCTGTTTAAAGTGCAGAGAGCATTATGAAAACCAAGGAACACACCAGGAAGGTCCGAGATACTGTTGTGGAGAAGTTTAAAGCCGGATTTGGATACAAAAAGATTTCCCAAGCTTTAAACATCTCAAGGAGCACTGTGCAAGCCATCATATTGAAATGGAAGGAGCATCAGTCCACTACAAATCTACCTTTATGGAAGAGTGGCAAGAAGAAAAGCCATTTCTCAAAGATATCCGTAAAAAGTCTCGTTTAAAGTTTGCCACAAGCCACCTGGGAGACACACCAAACATGTGGAAGAAGGTGCTCTGGTCAGATGAAACCAAAATTGAACTTTTTGGCCACAATGCAAAACGATATGTTTGGCATAAAAGCAACACAGCTCATCACCCTGACCACACCATCCCCACTGTCAAACATGGTGGTGGCAGCATCATGGTTTGGGCCTGCTTTTCTTCCGCAGGGACAGGGAAGATGGTTAAAATTGACGGGAAGATGGATGCAGCCAAATACAGGAACATTCTGGAAGAAAACCTGTTGGTATCTGCACAAGGACAATGATCCAAAACATAAAGCCAAATCTACAATGGAATGGTTAAAAAATAAACGTATCCAGGTGTTAGAATGGCCAAGTCAAAGTCCAGACCTGAATCCAATCGAGAATCTGTGGAAAGAGCTGAAGACTGCTGTTCACAAACACTCTCCATCCAACCTCACTGAGCTCGAGCTGTTTTGCAAGGAAGAATGGGCAAGAATGTCAGTCTCTCGATGTGCAAAACTGATAGAAACATACCCCAAGCGACTTGCAGCTGTAATTGGAGCAAAAGGTGGCGCTACAAAGTATTAACGCAAGGGGGCCGAATAATATTGCACGCCCCACTTTTCAGTTTTTTATTTGTTAAAAAAGTTTAAATTATCCAATAAATGTTGTTCCACTTCACGTTGTGTCCCACATGTTGTTGATTCTTGACAAAAAAATTAAATTTCATATCTTTGTTTGAAGCCTGAAATGTGGCGAAAGGTTGCAAGATTCAAGGGGGCCGAATACTTTTGCAAGGCACTGTACAAACAAGCAAGATTTCTGGCTATCAAAGAGGTCTAACTTCTTCTAACGAGGACTAACGAGGTCTAACGAGGCTCCACTCGTTACCTGTAACAATGGCACCTGTTTTAACTCATTATCGGTATAAAAGACACATGTCCACAAACTCAGTCAGTCACACTCCAAACGCCACTATGGCCAAGACAAAAGATCTCTCGAAGGACACCAGAGACAAAATTGTGGACCTGCACCAAGCTGGGAAGACTGAATCTGCAATAGGTAAAACGCTCGGTGTAAAGAAATCAACTGTGGGAGCAATTATTAGGAAATGGAAGACATACAAGACCACTGATAATCTCCCTCGATCTGGGGCTCCATGCAAGATCTCACCCCGTGGCGTTAAAATGATAAAGAGAGCGGTGAGCAAAAATCCCAGAACCACATGGGTGGACCTAGTGAATGACCTACAGAGAGCTGGGACCACAGTAACAAAGGCTACTCTCAGTAACACAATGTACCGCCAGGGACTCAAATTTTGAACTGCCAGACGGGTTCCCCTGCTGAAGAAAGTACATGTCTGTGGTTCGCTAGAGAGCATTTGGATGATCCAGAAGAGGACTGGGAGAATGTGTTATGGTCAGATGAAACCAAAATAGAACTTTTTGGTAGAAACACAAGTTCTCGTGTTTGGAGGAGAATGAATACTGAATTGCATCCGAAGAACACTATACCCACTGTGAAGCATGGGTGTGGAAACATCATGCTTTGGGGCTGTTTTTCTGCAAAGGGACCAGGACGACTGATCTGTGTAAAGGGAAGAAAGAATGGGGCCATGTATCGACAGATTTTGAGTGAAAATCTCCTTCCATCAGCAGGGGCATTGAAGATGAGACGTGGCTGGGTCTTTCAGCATGACAATGGTCCCGAACACACAGCCAGGGCAACAAAGGAGTGTCTTCGTAAGAAGCATTTCAGGGTCCTGGAGTGGCCTAGCCAGTCTCCAGATCTCAACCCCATAGAAAATCTGTGGAAGGGGTTTTCGTTGCAGTTTTCCTTTACGTCTCTTTTTCGTTTTCTTCCGTTTCGTCTTCGGCCGTTTAGTCTTTTTCCTTTTGGTTGTTTTTGTTGTTGTCTTTACCATTTTCGTTGTCGTCTTTACCTTTTTCAATGTCCATTTCGTTTTCGTCTTTCCCTCGTTTTTGTTGCCCTTTTCGTTTTTGTTGCAGTTTTCATTTTCGTTTCCGTTTTTGTTTCTGTATTTTTCTCTTTTTATTTTTCTATTTCTATTTTTTTCGATATCGATTTTTGTATTTCTACTTCTACTAATAGAATAATACAAGCTATTTTTGTAGTTAGTATGATAGCTGTTCACGTACATAATGCACAGAGCAATATTGTCCTTCATAATTCACATTTTTCTGCAGCGTCCCATTTTCATGCTGCCCTCTTTCTTCTGTCAGATCATGAGTCACTGCACCACCGAGATATAAATAAGCGACTTTTATGTTTTCTCGATGAAGGCTTTCACTATCAATTCATTTTAGAAAGTTAATTAAATAATCAAAGAATCGGATGCTTGTTCTTGGCGTTTTCTGGTTCAAATTCTGTACAAACATGAGAAAAAGTTCTGCTATTTTTGTTGTTGTTGTTGTTTAGATCATAGCCAACCATCACATGCAGTCCATCTCTTTTGCATCTGGTGGCGACCCTGTAAGTATTTACACAAAGATCAAAACTTTTTAAATTAAATCTCTCTTTACATATATATATATTTTTCCGTTTTTCAGGACACAACTGACTTTGTGGCCTATGTAGCGAAGGATCCTGTTAACAGAAGAGGTAGGCTTCCATGAATCTGTCAGTTCTGCACTTCATTTATTCATGAAATGGCCCAGATATTTCGATAGACATTAAAGAAACATGTTTTTGGTATGTTTTAAGCTGAGATTTTACCAATTTTAAAGTCGATTGTCAGCCCGTAAAAGTAGTTGTTTTAATTCTGTGTTTACGATGGTTGTCCCGTCCCACCAATAGGCCATTTAGGAGATAAATCCTTTGTCTTCGTCCAGATTGCCAAAGTTTTGTAGGCTTTTTAAACTAATGTTTGCAGAAATTAGACAATGGTATGCATATACAGTACAGTACGTCGTGCACTACAATTAAGTTTACTTATGTATACTACAAGAACGTGTACCTCATGGTACTCAACTATGGTTACTTATAGTACAGGTATAGTACATGTACTTCTGTGTACTTGTACTACAAGTATGTTTACTTTACTTTTAGTACAAGAACCTGTTCAAAGCAACAACAAAAAAACGCGTACAGTTAGCATTTATTTTATGTAAATATGTCCAAGTACAATGCTAGTCTGTTAGTGAATGTAGCTAGCAACGGCCTTATGTAAACAGAGCTTTTCCGATGAAAAGTCATGTGAAGAAATGCTTAAATCCCCGAATTCTTTATAGATATGGACGAAAAATAGTCTCGAGTCTCTGTTAAAAGCAAAAAAATGTGCAGTTAGCATTTATTCTACATAAATAGTGTATGTCTAAGCAGGGCCGGAGTGGGACTCATTTTCGGCCCTGGAATTTCATGCCTCAGACCGGCCCACTCATTTAAAATAATGTCATTATGCATACACGTGTTAAGTTCAGTGTTCTCTAAAGCCGTGTACTGTAATTCTGTGTATATAAAATGTGTATAATATGTAATAAAAAATGTGTATGCATATGTAAAATATGCAGGTCAATTGCATCAAACATTTATCACTTTCAAATGTGTAGTTTTATTGCATCTAACTTTTGATAAATAAATGAGCCACTATTATCATTTGGGCTTAAAATGTGACCATATTAGAATTGAAGCTTGCTTGTTCACACTGTTACAACACCTGTTTTTTCAACACTGACAGCATCAATGGCAGCAATCCCATCCTCACCACTTCCCCCTGTGTCTGCCACTGACATTAAATCACATATTAAAGAAATAGTCCGTTTTGAACATAACAACAATGCATTCTGATCAATTCAAGTCAGCTTTATGGCACTTTAAAATGCCACGTAATTGATTACAGTATATTAATTCTAATTTTCACTCACTGAACAACATGGCAATCCTTCTTCCAGCTCTGCACCTTTGGCGTGTTCATTATGGCTAATGCTTGTTGCTACATATCCCTTGTGAGGTACTACAAGAAGCCAAAGTTTCCACAATTACATTTTGTTGTATCACACGGTGCAAGTCGCATTTTATCCGCCATCTGGCCTTACCACTTTTGTTGTAATCCTCTGTAGTTTGAGGCAGCGAAGTCGTTGCATGAAAAAAATTAGGTATTTTTGCGCATTTTGCCGATTCTTTCACGAGTGGTTTTCTCTTTTATAATTCTTATTTTTTTCAGCGCAACCCTTGCTCTTTTTATCCATCCGAGCACCGAGATAGCAGCTAATTCCCAACTCTCGCTAATTTGGCTCAATAGACCCTACTCACGTGACGTCACAGCCACGCCCCCGCGCCATGATGTCCGGATACTAGTCATGTTAATGCATTAGCGCTTCGTAAATTCCTCCTATTATGGCGTGTTTTTCTGCTCGTTAACATTAATAATCAAAACGGTGAAGTCGTGTGTGGCGGTCAGTTGCAAAAAGAGAGAAGATAGACGGAGAGACTTGAATTTTTACCGTATTCCGAGAGACCCGAGGAGGAGACCGAGATTGACTGCTGCAATTCGACGAGAAAACTGGGCTCCAAACGACTACCGCAGATTATGTAGTAGTCATTTTATATCTGGTAAGATGCATTTAATATATATTTAGAGGGTTTTGGGCTGACAACCACAATTAAGGTCATTGCTAGGCTAATCACCGACAACATACACGTATGTATGTAGTCAGAGTGCTATCGCTAAACCATATAAACATTAAAAGCCCTAGCTCCATTGACAAATGACATGAAATACATTAGACTTGACAGTGGATGTTAGCAAGAACAAAAGATTTTGAACTGAAAATTTCGTAACTCACCTTCCGAGCACAAGATTCCTGCCGAATTTTCGTGTACGAGGACCTGTTTCACCCAACCAGCAACGTAGCATTTATAAGCCTCCAAGCTCTTAAAGTTTTTCAAACTTTCGTGAGAATAGGCTGATTTTGTGTGGACAAGATAGTTGTAAATATCAGGATATCAGATGTCAGGCGAAGCCAGCGGGTCGAAAAACATCGATTTAGGCATCAAATACGGATCTGGCGAATGGATAAACTGAAGCTTTTCCACGTAACGCCTTTTATGCAACGGATCCAATGAGTTTACAGCGTCAGATAACACCGGGGCTTCCATGAATTGCTCTATAACTTACTCGACTAATTGAAAACAATGAGAATAGGTCTGAAAAAGAGGTACAATATGGCGGCCGGAAACAGCGACACGCCCATTTTGTGACGTAGGTGAGTAGGGTCTATACAGACTACAATTAGGGGGCGGAGCTGCATGCTGTATTTTTCGTCTGCACACGTGAGGATGCATCTGGGAAAAAAAAAAAAAATTGTTTTTTTTTTTTTTTTTTTTTTTTTTTTTAGATGGCCCACAGGGACAGCGGTAACAGAATGTAAATTATACTCACTGACACTGTCATTAATAAATACCAAACAAAAAATTATAACAGAGTAATTTTTTTTTTTTTTTTTTATAAAACCCGGACCCGCCCATCTGGCCGGCCGGCCCATCGGGAATCGTCCAGAAGCTCCCGATTAGTCACTCCGGGCCTGTGTCTAAGTACAATGCTAGTCTGTTAGTGAATGTAGCTAGCGGCCGCCATATGTAATCAGAGCTTTTCCGGTGAAAATTCTTGTGAATAAGTGCTTAAATCCACAAATTCTTTACAGATATGGACGTAAAATACCCTCGATTATCTGTTAAAAGCAAACAAATGTGCAGTTAGCATGTATTCTACGTAAATAGTGTATGTCTAAGTACAACGCTAGTCTGTTATTGAATGTAGCTAGTGGCCGCCATATGTAAAAAGCTTTTCCGGTTAAAATGTTTGTGAATAAATGCTTAAATCCACGAATTCTTTATAGATATTGACGTAAAATAGTCTCGATTCTCTGTTAAAAGCAAAAAAAATGTGCAGTTAGCATTTATTCTACATAACTAGTGTATGTCTAAGTACAATGCCAGTCTGTTAGTGAATGTAGCTAGCGGCCGCCATTTGTAAACAGAACTTTTCCATTGAAAATTCTTTTGAATAAATGCTTAAATCCACAAATTCTTTATAGGTATGGACGTAAAACAGTCTCGGTTCTTGGTTAAAAGCAAAAAAAAAAAAAACGTGCAGTTAGCATTTATTTTACGTAGATATTCCAAACTATGATGTCACTGCAGTAGCGGCTAATTTCTCCCATTGATTGTTTGCACAACATTTCAAAATGCATGCATGGTATGAAAATTATAATAATTACCTTAAACACTCTAACAAATCACTCCTGAGACAATCCTTCCTGTTTGTATGCAGTACAGCTTTCGAACTTTTTCAACAGAAATCCGGCGTTAGATCGCTGCGCGCGTGTTTGTGAGTACCTTCTCTTGATGTGGGCGGCCCTCTACTTAAATGCAGGGCGCAGTGCATGACCGATCTGACCCGTCAATATGGTACCTGTCAAGTTGTATTGTTTCGGCGTAATTTGTACAAGTGAGCACTGATTTTTAAGTGTGTACGCCGTACGTTCAAAATCTTTACGTTTTTCGTGCGTTACGTTTTTTTTCTCCGTTCGGATTTTGTCACCGTTTCGGCAACGAGACAATGTGCGTTACTATGCGTAACTACGTTGGTTGAATGACACGAGAAAAGTCAGAGACGCGGAGAGAGAAGAGCGGGAAGAAGGGAATTGTTGTGATCCTGCTGCAAACGCGATGCTAAACTAGGTGGCTACAATATTTCCTGACTGTAGCCGACAGCCTACAATCTACGCCCACTTGATGCTACACTAAAATCCCATGCATATGGAACTAGATGCGAACAGTGGCGCCTCCAGAAATTTTTCATAGGAGTGGCCAGATGGGGCCACTTAAAATTTTGGGGTGGCCAAAACTAAAAGCCGTAATTTCAGGTTTTCATTATATAATTGCAGTAAAAAGGTCAGGGGAAAACTATCAGAAAGACTTAAGGACACGGCTACTGATATACTTTGGTGTATTGTGTAATATTTGATGTTACTAATGATTTAATGTGCATAGTCCGTAACTGTCCAGTCAACATTTTGAGTTCCACAACAATTCTGTTTTATTGTGTTATGTATAGATTAGGCATAAGGTGTACATTTAACTAGGGCTGTCAAACGATTAAAATTTTTAATCGAGTTAATCACAGCTTAAAAATTAATTAATTGTAATCAATCGCAATTCAAACCATCTCTAAAATATGCCAAATTTTGTGTAAATTATTGTTGGAATGGAAAGATAAGACAAGACGGATATATACATTCAACATACTTTACATAAGTATTGAATTTGTTTATTATAACAATAAATCCACAAGATGCATTAACATTATTAATATTCTTTCTGTGAAAGGGATCCACGGATAGAAAGACTTGTAATTCTTAAAGGATAAATGTGAGTTTGTATATTGTGACTAAGTATTGCCATCTAGTGTATTTGTTGAGCTTTCAGGAAATGATACTGTAGCGACTGTTCTGCCCAAATGCATGATGGGAAATGGTGCAACCATGACTGTGTGTGGTGGCTGCAAATGCTATATCTTCTCTGTGTTTAGTACACTACAGTGTGTTAAGAAAAAGATCAACTCCTGTCATTCTTCCCCACCTCTCTTCCCATAATATTTATAGTTGCTGTGGGAGAGATGACAAAGCTTTTGCCAATTAAAAGCACGGCCCCAATGAATGCTTGTATCTACTCCACTCTGCCTCCTTTCTCTGTATATAAGTTAAACAGCACCATTGTAGGCTGTTTGCGGCAATGCGTGAATGAGTCGTACCGCGAATGCGTTAATTGCGATAAATATTTTCACGTGATTAATTTAAAAAAATTAATTACCGCCCGTTAACGCGATAAATTTGACAGCCCTACATTTAACAAAATAAATGCATTCATTTGGGATGAAATGCATAGCTGATGCTACAACAATCTAACGACATACTGGCAAGCTGGGTGGCCATTGGGGTGGGAACTCTGGGAACAGCCTATTCGCTCAGAAATGTCTTTCTGTGTCTTAGCCTCTTGCTTGAAGGTGTCAATGATGGCCTTCTGGACAGCAGTCAGGTCGGCAGTCTTGCCCATGATTGCGGTTTTGAGTAATGAACCAAGCTGGGAGTTTTTCAAAGCCTCATGAATCTTTCGCAGGGGTTTTGAGTTAATTCGTTGGTTCAGACGATTAGGTTAATAGCATCTTTAGAGTACCTTTTCATGATATGCTAATTTTTTGAGATAGGGATTTTTGGTTTTTCTTGACTTTTTTGCCAAAATCATCAATATTACAACAATAAAAGGCTCAAACTACTTCAGTTGTGTGTAATGAATCTGAAATAAATTAAAGTCTAATGTTTATCAGTACATTACAGAAAATAATGAACTTCATCACAATATGCTATTTTCTTTAGAAGGACTAGTATATAGAATTTAGATTTATGATTTAGTTTTAAGATTTAGATTTAGGATATAAATTTAAGATTTACATTTAAGATATACAGTATAATTATTTGAAATTTTTTGACAAGGACTATATTTTATTTGTTCGACTCTCCTCAGCATGTCACATCCTGGAGTGCTCCGACGGTCTGGCCCAGGACGTCATCAGCACCATCGGCCAAGCCTTTGACCTTCGTTTCCAGCAGTACCTGCAGTGTCCTTCCAGCAAGCCTTCCTCCACACAGGACAGGTGATTTTTTATTTATTTATTTTTTATATCAGTGTTTGTTTAAAGTGTTTAATTCTGCACTTGCGTGCAGAGTTCTCAACGTGGAGGACTTGCCGTGGACGGAGGAGGAAGAAGAGTCCGCCGAACATCCGTACTACAACAACATCCCGGGGAAGATGCCGCCCCCTGGAGGCTGCATTGACACGCGGCTGACCAATCAGAACGCGCCCTCAGATGGAAGCCAGGTGACCTAACAGCCACATCGACAGTCGGATAGTTGCATAAATACTAAAATGCACAATATCTGTCTTTAGACGGGCTCAAACTCTGTGGATCAGAACTATTACCAAGGGCGACATTGTGGAGAAAACTGGTCAGAGGAGAGAAAGTCTGTCTTTATTCAACAAGGTAGTAAAATCATTTTTTTTTCTCGTGCTATACATTTCTGTTTATTCTAGAAACCCAAATAAACTCCTTTATTTTGGTGGCATTTCAGCAAAAGCATTTGTATTTCTTATTGTTCTGGTCTTTTCTTTCCAGGGTCCTTGGATATAACCAGTGAGTACAAAGGTCCGGTGACAAAAGCAGACGAGATGCCCACATACATGAACACTCAGCAGATAGACGAGCAGGTCTTGGCGGCGCTGCAAGCTGAGGCGGAACAAGTGACCAAGAGCATGGCAGCCGTCGCCAGGGAGAACCCTCAGACGGATCTTTTTGACATGAGTAAGTCCTTCATGGTGGTGCTTAAAGGGAAAGACAACACTTTTTAGAAAGGATCTTGATCGGAAATCGGGCCGACCAGACCCTATCATAGAGGATCGGGATCGGGTGAAAAGGATTGTGTTTTTAGTTTAAAAAAAACTTATTGTGACGGCTTGAGTTGGCAGTGTTTAGAGCCAGTTGACATTTTACCGTATGTTACTGCCCCCTTGTGGTCATAATAATTCATTGCATACATCATGTACACTGTGTCCTCATGTACACATCATGTACATAGTACACTTATATTTTTAATTTTTTTTGAAGGGCTAAAAAGTAAAAAAAAAAAAAAAAAAAAAGAATGGCCAAAAGAAAACAAAAATACAGTGGTATGAAAAAGTACAGTGGTACCTCTACATACGATCGCTTCGACACACGAACTTTTCGACATCCGACGTAAATTTTGACTCGCCATTTGTTTCTACATCCGACGACATGCTCGAAATACGACGACAATGGCAGCACCGCAGACGAATGCACGGCGGATTTTCTTGTGTGACAAATCAACACTGGTTTCAGAAAAGGTTGGTACAGGTGGTGAAACAAGGAAAAAGTTGACGCTTACCTTCTAAATGAAGATGCAAATGACAGAAAAATATGAGTGTAGGGTGGGCATCCGTGAAATGGCTCAAAAATACATCTCCACGGTCCTCCTCCGACCATCGTTCGCCAGTCTTTATAAGTTAAGCTGACAATTCCTTTTGTGGTAACATCTCCAGAGAAATCGCCAACTTCGCCACGTTTTTATCATTTATTTCACAACTTATTCAAAACAAAAACACCTTCTGTCTGCCGCAATTGAGGTGTTCTCAAGAAAACATTCAAAGTGAAAGTGAAACTCAAGCTCACCGGTCTGTCTCTGGCACGTGAGCCCCGCGGTGCGTTCAGGGTCAGCAAAAAACGTCCGCCACATTAGAACCCGATTCGTTACATTAATACAGGAATTATTATTATTATTATTATTATTATTATTATTCCGATTTTGATTTATAATTTATTTGTTTTGCTATGTGTAATTGCCATTTGTAATAGTACCAGCAGTATTTTTTAAGGATTTAGTGAAGGTTTTTGGGCTGTGGAACGAATTAATGGAATTTTATGTATTCCTATGGGAAAATCCTGCTCGACATACGACCATTTCGACTTACAAACAAGGTCCTGGAACGGATTAACTTCGTATGTAGAGGTACCACTGTATCTGAACCTTATGGAATTTCTCACATTTCTGCATAAAATCCCCATCAAATGTGATCTGATCTTTTTCAAACTCACACAGATGAAAAAACAGTGTCTACTATCACTAAAACCACCCAAACATTTATAAGTTTTCATATTTTATTGACGATAGTATGCAAGCAATGACAGAATGGGGGAAAATAAGTAAGTGAACCATCACATTTCAAATATTTGTTCCCCCAGACGCTTCCTGTAGCTACAGATCAGTCTGGCACATCGATCAGGACCAATCTTGGCCCATTCTTCTTTACAAAACTGCTGTAGTTCCGTCAGATTCCTGGGATGTCTGGCATAAATCACTGTCTTTAGTTCATGCCAAAGCATCTCAATGGGGTTCAAGTCTGGTTAGGTCCGCAGAGATATCCAATTTAATGCCAAGTTTTTCCATGTCATTCACACCTTATGAAACGAATCCCCACCGTGGTGAGCATAGGTGGATCTACAATTCAGGCGAAGTAGACGATCGCCTTAGGCCCCCAGCCAGTAGGGGGCCCCCAACCAGCTGCCCTTGCCCCAACGAGCAACAGCTTGGGCCACCGGAGCCAGCAGCACCCCCAACTATTCGTCATGTATAATTATGTCAGCATACCAAATAAACAAATAACAAAACAAAAAAGAAAGCCATTTGAATGCTGCATTTATATTATCCCCCCCCCCCACACACACACACGCACTACAATGGACTGTTCCACGACGACGAACAGAGTATCAGTCGCTTAGCTTCATTTAGCGCCGTTTAGCATCGCTAAGCTCCGCTTAGCCGTTCGTTAGCTTCACTTAGCTCTCCCGCGGTTTTCACGCCACTAAGCTCGCTATTTTTACAGCTCACTTGCTACTTTGCATGTCGACTATCATTTATTTTGAACACATGAGCGAACGTACTCTCCATGAGAGCCAAAGTGCAGTGAGGGAGAAGTTGAGAACAGGCCTCTAATGCCTCTTTTAACTTTGTTTTTCTTCACACCGAACATAAAATACAAGACAGCACACCCTGTGGCGAAACAATGTAGTACAGTTTCAATCGGTCATACAATAACACTCAACGCTGATTAACAGCAAAAGCACGTCATGTTCGTCATACGGTATAAATAATGATTTCGGGAGTTAATCCCACATACTTCAGAATTAATATTATAATATGTTGAGTAAATACTACATAATACAGATTCTACACTAAGAATAGCTTTCAAATGACACTCTTCATGACAAATATGATTGGCAATGAATAATTATTATAATTATTATTCTACTATTATATTCGTAGTATACTATAATAATATTGGTAGAATTTTTTTTTAAAGAATTGTTTTGAATAATGTTGGAAAGGCAAAGTCAGTGTTCTGAATCTGTTTACTTTCCATTCTTTTGCTTTAGTAAATGCTATCAGCATTTAACCTCATTGTTTATTTCTGATGAATTATTGTTATTTACATAATTATTTGTACTTTAATAAAAATTTAAGTGTTCCAAAATAGTTTTGTGAATTAATAAGCGTCAACAAAAAATTCATTGCTAAATTAGTAAAAAAAAAAAAAGAAAATTATTAGATTAGTCGATTAATCGTAAAACTAGTCGGCTGACTAATCAGGAGAAAATTTGTCGTTTAGGACAGCCCCAGTGTACCGGAACTTATTTCCTCCACACCCTTCTCACCTTTTTAACCCCTGACCCATGAAGCGGGCCCCTGGATATGTTCGCCTTAGGCCCCAAAATTGCCAAGTCCGCCACTGGTGGTGAGTTTGAAAATGGTGGCAGGCAAAACAGCAGACTGCATTCTTTTTGACTGAATATTCCAGCCAGAAATATTTATAATCATACATTGAAAATGAGCATTTTTTTTATTCCCATCATTTTTCAGGGGAATTCTAAATCAGGCTGCTTAGGACAGCTATGCTTTCGGCCATCTTGCCTCTTCTGTCCTCAGGTGGTTTTGGCTAAGCAAAGCAAATGACCGTCTCTAAGGTGGTAGTCACATGAGCTGTTCAAAAATTAATTTTGACCCATTATGAAAATATTTTTTTGTCTATTTCATTCATTTTTTGGGGGGGGTTTATTGCTTTACAACTTTTATAGACAACATTTTACCAGCATAGTCTTAATTTTAAATTCATATATACGAAAGTCAATAACATGCAATGATATTTTCGACCACCGGGGGGCCTTAATCTCCGCGTATGGTTGTCTTTCTCTTTTACTCTTTAGCTGTCATTGACGACGGTAGACGTCCAATCCATTTGAACTGGAAGGACCTGGCAGCGTCTATCGCCGTCAATGGCACTGAAACGTGATCCTGATTGTGACATGAAATGACATCACAAGCATCTCTGAACAGAACCCTTCGAGGACGCCATCCACTCACAGCCGAAAGCGGCTTCGCAGGTGTCCGCCCTCCACAAGGCAACATCAGTGGACAATTCCAGCCCGCTGCTGGCCCGCTCCATCGCCTTCCGGGTGCAGGAGGAACTGGAAGGCCAGGCGTGGTACCGTGGCAAGATGAGCCGACGTGACGCTGAAAAACTACTACGCGAGGATGGCGACTTCCTGGTGCGCAAGAGCGCCACCAACCCGGGTTCGTACGTGCTGACCGGCATGCACAACGGGATGGCCAAGCACCTGTTGTTGGTGGATCCTGAAGGCACGGTAAGACTCTGACTACAAATGTTAGCCAACAATTTTTTTAAAAATTGGGGGGTAGATTTTTAGGCAGATTAAAACTAAAATGTGTGCACTAATTCCGAAATTGTAGTCGGTTATAGTTTGTAAAAACATACAGTGGCGCAAATAAGTATTTAATCAACCACCAATTGCGCAAGTTCTCCTACTTGAAAAGATTAGAGAGCCCTGTAATTGTCAACATTGGTAAACCTCACCCATGAGAGACAGAATGTGGAAAAAAAAAAACAAAAACAGAAAATCACATTGTTTGATTTTTACCAAATTAGAGTGGAAAATAAGTATTTGGTCACCTACAAACAAGCAAGATTTCTGGCTGTCAGAGGTCTAACTTCTTCTAACATGGTCTAACGAAGCTCCAATCGTTACCTGTATTAATGACACCTGTTTTAACTCATTATCGGTACAAAAGACACCTGTCCACAAGCTCAGTCAGTCACACTCCAAACTCCACTATGGCCAATACCAAAGAGCTGTCGAAGGACACCAGAGACAAAATTGTAGACCTGCACCAGGCTGGGAAGACTTTATCTGCAATACGTAAAACGCTTGGTGTAAACGGTGGGAGCAATTATTAGGAAATGGAAGACATACAAGACCGCTGATAATCTCCCTCGATCTGGGGCTCCATGCAAGATCTCACCCCGTGGCGGCAAAATGAGAACAAGAACGGTGAGCAAAAATCCCAGAACCACACGGGGGGAACTAGTGAATGACCTACAGAGAGCTGGGGCCAGAGTAACATAGGCTACTATCAGTAACACAACGCGCCGCCAGGGACTCAAATCCTGCACTGCCAGGCGTGTCCCCCTGCTGAAGAAAGTACACGTCCAGGCCCGTCTGCGGTTCGCTAGAGAGCATCTGGATGATCCAGAAGAGGACTGGGAGAATGTGTTATGGTCAGATGAAACCAAAATAGAACTTTTTGGTAGAAACACAGGTTCTCGTGTTTGGTGGAGAAAGAATACTGAATTGCATCCGAAGAACACCATACCCACTGTGAAGCATGGGGGTGGAAACATCATGCTTTGGGGCTGTTTTTCTGCAAAGGGACCAGGACGACTGATCTGTGTAAAGGAAAGAATGAATGGGGCCATGTATTGAGAGATTTTGAGTGAAAATCTCCTTCCATCACCAAGGGCATTGAAGATGAGACGTGGCTGGGTCTTTCAGCATGACAGTGATCCCAAACACACAGCCAGGGCAACAAAGGAGACAAAGGAGTGGCGTCGTAAGGTGCATTTCAAGGTCCTGGAGTGGCCTAGCCAGTCTCCAGATCTCAACTCCATCGAAAATCTGTGGAGGAAGTTGAAAGTCCGTGTTGCCCAACGACAACCCCAAAACATCACTGCTCTAGAGGAGATCTGCATGGAGGAATGGGCCAAAATACCAGCAACAGTGTGTGAAAAGCCTGTGAAGAATTACAGAAAACGTTTGGCCTCCATTATTGCCAACAAAGGGTACATAACAAAGTATTGAGATGAACTTTTGGTATTGACCAAATACTTATTTTCCACCATGATTTGCAAATATATTTTTTTTAAAAATCAAACAATGTGATTTTCTGTTATTTTTTTCCACATTCTGTCTCTCATGGTTGAGGTTTACCCATGTTGACAATTACAGGCCTCTCTAATATTTTTAAGTGGGAGAACTTGCACAATTAGTGGTTGACTAAATACTTATTTGCCCCACTGTACATGCATAGACTTCAATTCTACTCCCCATTGTAATCCGTCCATCCATAATTTTTTTTTAGACTTTCTAGCAAAAATAAATCTGTTTCTCGCTTTTTCTTTTTGTTTCAAAGGTCCGGACTAAAGATCACATTTTTGACAGCATTGGCCACCTGATTGGCTACCACCGTGACAACAACCTGCCAATCGTTTCAGCCGGTAGTGAACTGTGTCTTCTGCAGCCGGTAGTATGGAAGCAGTGACCCCCTGCCCGCCGCGGGGCAAATGGGAAGCTCCGAACTTTAATTCCTGCCGTCTCAGAAACTTGAAGCTAGAGGGAAGCCAATGGGGGAAAAAAAGTCGAAAAAAAAGCATATTTGTTATAGAACTGTTATTTTATCGTGACGACCGAAATGCTCTATTTTTGCGAAGACGTATAGGACACACGATCTCTTGATTTGGTGTTTCAAACGATATGTTATTGTAGTTTGGACAAATAGACCAGAGTATTTAAGATTACGAAAGCTACAAATGTTACTTTTATTGTCTGTCAAGCACAACCACATTTTTACTGATCCAAAAAACGCAAGAGCCCTACACACAAAGCTGTTTATCCTTCACAGTGCTCTCGAATGGTGGAATTCTTTCAAATGGTTTACTTGTCAAATGAGGAAGGGCCACTCTCAAAAATATTTTTTCCGAAAAAGTAATATAACTAAGCTTCATCATTTCATACTCCGGAGTGTAAGTAGTCATGAAAAGTAGCGTTGCACCGGCACCATTTCTTGGCTCCTGGTATCGGTAGCCGGCTGTGTGGTATCGGCCGATGCTTACGTGTACCTGTAGTACAAGTTGGTGTACTTGCATGTACCTGTACCACAAGTACGTGTACTTGCGTGGACTTGTACTACATGTACTTGTACTACAAGTATGTGTTCTTGCACGTACCTGTATTACAAGTATACCAACCAGCACAGCAATGCTGGCTGGATCACAAGCATGTGTACTGGCGTGTATGTGTACTTGCCTGTACTTGTACTACAAGTACATGTACTTGTGTGTACATGTACTACAAGTACAGAATGTGTTCTTGTGCATACCTGTACTACAAGTATTTACACATGTGTGTACTTCTCAAACAAGTAGGTGTACTTGCATGTACTTGTACTAAAAGTATATAACCAGCACAGCAAAGCTAGCTGGACCACAAGCACGTGTACTTGCGTGTACGTGTACTTGCACCACAAGCAGGTGTACTTGCATGTACTTGTATTAAAAGTATACTGACCAGCACAGCAAAGCTATCTGAACCACAAGTACGCGTACATGCACGTACTTATACCGCAAGTACTGTACGCGTTCTTGACCGTACTTGCATCGCAACTACGCGTACTTGTGCGTACTTGTATCGCAAGTACGCATACATGCGCGTACTTGTACCGCAAGTACGGGTACATGCGCGTACTTGCCCGTACTTGTACCGCAAGTGCGCGTACTTGCGATACAAGTATGTTTTCTTGAGCATACTCGTTTCGCAAGTACGCATACTTGCGCGTGCTTGTATCGCAAGTACGCGTACTTGTGCGTACTTGTATCGCAAGTACGCATACATGCGCGTACTTGTACCGCAAGTACGGGTACATGCGCGTACTTGCCCGTACTTGTACCGCAAGTGCGCGTACTTGCGATACAAGTATGTTTCCTTGAGCATACTCGTTTCGCAAGTACGCATACTTGCGCGTGCTTGTATCGCAAGTACGCGTACTTGTGCGTACTTGTATCGCAAGTACGCATACATGCGCGTACTTGTACCGCAAGTACGGGTACATGCGCGTACTTGCCCGTACTTGTACCGCAAGTGCGCGTACTTGCGATACAAGTATGTTTTCTTGAGCATACTCGTTTCGCAAGTACGCGTACTTGCGCGTGCTTGTATCGCAAGTACGCGTACTTGTATCTAGTTGCGCGTACTTGTACCAAAAGTAGGTGTACTTGCATGTACTAGCACAAGTACGCGTACTTGCGCGTACTTGAACACACGTACTTGCGCGTACTTGTACCGCAAGTATGCATACTTGCGCGTTCTTGTACCCCAAGTACGTGTACTTGCCCTTACTTGTACCCCAAGTACGTGTACTTGCACGTACTTGTACCAAAAGTAGTTGTACAGTGATCCCTCGTTACTTTGCGTTCCAAACTTTGTGCCCTCAGTCCATCGCAGATTCTTTTTTAATTAAAAAGTCGATCACGTAGTCTCCCTCTCTTTACCTTACCTTCCTCCCCCTCCCTGCTCTTTGTTAGTCAGGCACTGGAGTTGCTTATTAAAGTTAACAATGATTGACAGATGTTTAATATTTGTTATTGGCAGAGAAGCGAACTTCAAAACGCCGCATGCGTCAATCGTTTAACTTGTTAAACAGTTGCCGTGGCAACTCACATTGGGTAAGTGAGCCGCTTGAGCGGATTTGAGTGGACTCACTCAATGAAGCATTTATGAAAGCAAAACATTTTTTCAGCTTTATTCTTGTTTAAAAAGGCTTCGGTGGGACAGTCACATGTTTAAAACTTATCATAATTATTACATTTAAAGTGCTTGCAAAACTTTTATTAAAAGATATATATACATAAAAGATTTTACATTAAACACACACTCCAAAAAAATAAAAATAGGAGGGGGTCTTGGGGGGCACGCTACTTCGTGTTCTTTTACTTATCGAGGCGGGTTCTGGTCCCCATTAACCGCGAAAAACGAGGGATCACTGTACTTGCGTGAACTTGTACCACAAGTAGGTGTACTTGTGTATACTTGTACTAAGAGTACGTATGTGTTCTTGCGTGTACCTGTACCATAAATACATGCACTTTCATGTACTTGTTCTACAGGTACATGCACTTGTACTACAAGTATACCGACCAGCACAGCACAGCAAAGCTACACAGACAATTTCTCACATTGGTATCAATTGTTCTTTTAAAATGTTAAGCCTATAGTCTTTTAAAATCGCAACTTTATTTCCACAAAATTGACAAGTACTTCAGAATTGTAACTTGATTCAAACCTAAATTCTGTTTTTAATTTACTTTTTATTGACTTGGAATATTGTGTTTTCCGTTGTTGTTTTCAGAGAGGCCCTAAAACTCTTTTGTGGGGCCTCACTGGATTGCATGACCAAAAACCATGACACCAACGCTCTTTATTTAGGGCAAGGTTTGTGTGCTAACACTGTAAAGATAATCCTGCTATGATTTGCATGATTTGGATTCTTTTGTAGGTGTTAGTGTTTTTTCAGGTGCTTTGATCACATTGTCAAGTTTCGATGATGATTTTAACCCTTTATAGAGCACTCATTCAAATGCTATGATTGTCTTAATTAATCGAATGTTATTGGCGGTCATAACCAGTTTATTTCTCATGGAAATGACCAGAACAAACGGGAAGTAATCCAAAAATGCCCCAATATCAACAGTCAGTGACCCGAACCCCCCCATCAATAGGAAGTCAAAACACATATAAAGTTACTAAGAAATTCCTTAAAATCAAGAGAGAATGACCTGCAAATTCCCCCCAATTAACAGGAAATCAAGTGGAATTAAACATAAATTGACATGCATACCTGGGTCACAGCCATTTCATTTTTAGATCTCTGAAATGGACCGTATGTGAACCAAGAATGCCTCCAGATCAACAGGAAGAGACCCATAGGTGCCCTAAAATTAACTGGAGGTACCCAAAAGCAACAGGACCCAAGACCCAGAAATGCCATATAATCATGTGAAATGACCCTAAAATGACTCAAGATTGACAACATGTGCCCAAAATACACAGGAAATTACACAGAAATGTCCCAAAATCAACAGAAAGTGACCTGTAAAAACCCCAAAATTAACAGGAGGTGACCAAAAGCAACAGGAAGTGACTCAGAAATGTCTGATGAATTAATAATCAATAGGAATGACCCAAAAATGGAGACAGCGAAAACCAAAAGTGGTATTTGTCATGTGGCAAAATGGATTTTGCCATGGGGCAAAGTGGATTTTGCCATGTGGAAAAATGGATTTTGCCATGTGGCATTTTTATTTTTATTTTATTTTTTTTTGCCATGTGGCATTTTTTGTGGCAAAATAGATTTTGCCATGTGGCATTTTTTTTGCCATATGGCAAATTGATTTTGCTATGTGGCATTTTTTTTTTTTTTTTTTTGCCATATGGCAAAATCTATTTTGCAATGTGGTATTTTTTTGCCACGTGTCGCAAAATGTATTTTGACATCAAGCATTTTTTGGGGGGAATGTGTCAAAATGGATTTTGGTTCATGGCATTTTTGGGGGGTATTTGGCATTTTTCCAGGCCATGCACATCAGTGCCATTGACGGCTATGCACGTCCAAATTTTCCATTCATATTAAATGGAAAACGTGTGACTGTGATTTTTGGATGCCATAAACCCCCCCCCCCCCAAAATGCCACATACCCCAATTAAAAAAAAAAAAATGCCACAAACCAAAATACATTTTGCCACATACCCCCCAAAAAATGCCACATGTCAAAATACATTTTGTTGCATCGCAAAATCAATTTTGCCACATGGCAAAAAAAAAAAAAAAATGCCACAAAAATCAATTTTGCCACATGGCAAAAAAAAAAAAAAAAAAAAAATGCCACATGGCAAAATCAATTTTGCCACATGGCAAATACCACTTTTTGTTCTCGGCCCTGCTGCAAAAATGGCCCAAGATCAACATGAAGTGACCAAAATGCACAGGCTACTTTACCAACTAGCAAAGCAAAGCATCCCCACGCCATAAATTGCATTCTCTACTCATTTCTAGACTCCTTAATATTTTATTAATTTATGAATGTACTTTTCATAAATAAATAATAACTTAATCATGATATTAAAGTTATTTAATTGACTTTAAATACTTGCCCTATGAATGGTTAAAAGTCAGACATAAATAGCACAATCACAACCTTGGATGAGACGCCGTTTGCATTCTCACCAAAGACACATCACCAGCCCCTCCACTAGGTGTCAGCACAGATGATTTAAGAACCTCATTTCCTCACCCGAGTAGCAAAAACCAGATAATTTCACGATCTATTATTGACAGCAAACGAATGGAGATGCGTTCAAATGCAGTCCAACCAAAATCAGCATGCGTTTCAATGGGTTTAGATGAGAACGATGCAATGTAATGCCTGTAATTTTGCTGCAAGAAGGGAGTGTACAGTACGTGTTTGTCATATAACAAGTTAACAGAATTTCATGGTGTCGGAAAAACCGGGAAACAATCACAGCACGGGAATTTGGGGGGCGAAATAGTCGACTTTATTCAATAGAAATGCACGTTTGCAGTGATTTTGATCTCTTTCAGTCCTGTCGTGTGCTATCAAGTAGCTCTTTCTGTTCTTCTGCTGTGAATTCAAAATAGTTTTTCCACTAGTAGACGTCCGATCCATTTAAAGTAGGAGGGCTCCCACCTAACCTCCCATGTCAAATGGACTGAATGTCTAGCACCGTTAAAGGCAGCAAGAGGTGGGTAGTAACACGTTACATTTGTTATTACAGATTGTTATGATTTATTTCTGTAGATTTTACAAGTCGGAATCAGATAATTTAGGTGTATTTTTTTTTTTTTTGACCTAATATGGTCATGTATTAGTATAATAACAATTCATATACAGTGAGGAAAATAAGTATTTGAACACCCTGTGATTTTGCAAGTTCTCCCACTTGGAAATGATGGACAGGTTTGAAATTTTCATTGTAGGTGCTTGTCCACCGTTAGAAACAATCTTTAAAAAAATTATCCAGAAATCACAGTTTTTTTTAACAATTTATTCATATTATACTGCTGCAAATAAGTATTCGAACACCTGGGAAAATCAATGTCAATATTTGGTACAGTAGCCTTTGTTTACAATTACAACAAGTTTGCAATCACCAAGTTTGAACAGACTGCAGCAGGGATTTTACACCACTGCTCTACAGAGATCTTCTCTAGATCAATCAGGTTTCTGGACTGTCATGGAGAGCCAGTTTGAGCTTCCTCCAAAGATTTTCTATTGGGTTTAGGCAGTGCTTAATTTGTAAATCATAAAGTGCCGGAACACAAAGTACATATGACGGCGCAGGGATGGCGAGACAGGCACAGGTCCCAGAACATACGCAGAAAATGGTGCTGAAAACAACACGCAAATGCCCACTTGCCATGCTGTGTGACTTACAAGCCTCAATTTCAGATAATATCCATGGTATAAATGTTATGACAACAATTTACAATTATTTAGGCGATACTCTGCACAGCACGGGCAATTGCCCACATAACCACAGGTGGGACTTACAGTACACAGTCAGCAATTAGTTTCTTAACAGGTCTAACTTGTAAAACATTAGAAAAAAAAATCAGAGACTACAATAAATAACACAAACCCATTCTTTTGTGAGTTGCACCCACCCCGTCTTCTCTGGCCCCGAAGTTCCCACCGCCTTACAAATTGTGCAGCCCAGACCCGAATTTTCCATAAGGGTACTTGCCTGTTGCTCCGTCTGTTGGCTGTCCACCTGGCTGACTGCTGGCACTGTCGCTGGCCCCCATTCTGGGTGGCGCTGAACAAGACCAGCTGCTGCCACGGTAGCAGCCTCCTGCCCCAGCTTGGCTGACTGTCCATGAACCTGGCTAGGTAGCTGCTGCGGCGCTGGCCTCCTGCTGCACCCGGTCCTGCCCGTTAGCATGATCACTGCAGCTGCCCTCATCGCCGGTTGTTGCTTTTCTGACTCATTCTGAACCATCTTCCTTCTTTTTGAAAAAAGACAGTAAATGCACCTGTCTTTTTGGCATGAAGAAATATTGTTTGATCCTGACTGCTTGCTCCCCAGATGCCGCAAATTTTCAAAGGTTTAAAAAAAAAAATTTTCTGTCATTGGCGTGATTTGTTGGTCCAGCTTTTCAGTGCATCAACAAATCTCCGACTCTTTCAAATGATGTTAATTTTTTATAAACAACGTGTAATTTTTGGGATTTGTTCTGTAAATGAATTTATGCATATTATTATTTTATTTTATAAATTTTTTAAATACGTTTTTATATTATTACATTATATGATTATTATTTCCTATACACGAGAGGTGCCGGATCTGCCCAAATAAGTCACACAAAATAAGAACACAGGGAGGCCAAAATCAAGAGGTGCCGGATCTTGTTCCGGCAGGATCCGGGTTTAGGTCTGGATACTGGCTAGTCCCCTCCAGAACTTTGATATGCTTTTTATGAAGCCACCCTTTGGTTATTCTGGCTGTCTGCTTTGGTCCATTGTCATGTTGGAAGACCCAGTCACGCCCCATTTTCAGTGCTCTAACTGAGGGAAGGAGGTTATTCCCCAAAATCTCACAATACATGGCCCTGATCGTCCTCTCCTTAATACTGTGCAGTCATCCACTCTCATGTGCAGAAAAACACCCCCAAAATATGATGCTACCACTACCATGCTTCAAAGTAGGGATGGTGTTCTTAGGATGGTACTCATCATTCATCTTCCTCCAAACACTATAAGCGGAATTAAGACTCAAAAGTTCCATTTTGATCTCCTATGATCATATGACTCCTCTGCATCATCCAAATGGTCATTGGCAAACTAAAAACGGGCCTGTACATGTGCTGGTTTAAGCAGGGGAACCTTCCGTGCCATGCATGATTTTAAACCATGACGTCTTACAGTATACCAACAGTAAGCTTGAAAATGGTGGTCCCAGCTCCTCTCAGGTCATTGACCAGCTCCTCCTGTGTAGTTCTTGGCTGATTCCTCACAATTCTTAGGATCATTAAGACCTCACGAGGTAGATCTTGCATGGAGCCCCTGTCCGAGGGAGATTGACAGTCATATTTGGCTTTTTCTATTTCCTAATAATTGTGCTATTGTTGGATCTTAGATCACCTAGCTGCTTGGCAATTTCCCTGTAGCCCTTTCCAGCCTTGTAGATGTTTACAATTCTGTTTCTGGTGTCTTTGGACATCTCTTTGGTCTTGACCATGTTAGGAATTGGAGTCTTCATGATTGTATGGGGTGGACAGGTGTTTATATGCAGCTAAATTCCTCAATTAGGTCAAAAAGGCAGACTCAAAAAGTCCACCTCCACTTATTCGTTGGACTTTTTAAATGTGACTAAACAGGTCTTTGAGGCTCACAATTCTAGCTAATAGACAGGTGTTCAAATACTTATTTGCATAAGTATAATACAAATAGTTTTTAAAAAATCATACACTGTGATTTCAGATTTTTTTCTTTAGATTGTCTCTCACAGTGGACCAGCACATGCCATGAGAATTTCAAACCCACCTATCATTTCAAGGTGGGAGAACTTGCAAAATCGCAGGGTGTTCAAATACCTTTTTCCTCACTGTAGATCACTTTTTTGCTGAGAAAAAACAATGGAAGCAGTTTCTCACAATGTTACTCATTACTTGAATATCCTAAGTTTTCACCAAACATTTTTTTTTACTTGTACTTCACTATATTTTTGGGATGACTGCTTTCACCTCTACTTGAGTAATATTATTTTGAAGTAACGCTACCTACTCTTACTTGACTTAAGTTTCTGGCAACTCTGCCCACCTCTGACGGCTGCTGATTAATTGAATGAGTGCCCTGTAAAACAAGCCGCACTTGTGACTAAAAATCTGTTTGAATGACTTCCCTGCAAGAAGAAACTCAAGGCAAACAATGGAAGAATACGTCTTACTTTAGCAAGGGTTTCCGTTGATGAAAATGTGCCTTTTCTTTGTACAAACTACTGGATGTTTCTCCTCCCTTCTATCTTTAAAGTGCAATAGGTTCAATATGGAGCATGCCTGTCCTCCACTTGTGGAGTCGGTGTTTTGGCCCTGCTGCGTGTTGCTGCTCGACACTTCCTTCCCTCAACACTTCCCTCACTCCCTCTCTTATTATTATTGTTATTATATACATTGAGTGTAAACGTTAAGCTTTCCCCCGCCACACGATAGAACTAGAATCACACAAGAGGTCACTATTTTTGGAAGAGTGCAGTAAATGGGGGGGAAAGCAAGAGAATCAAGGACATCAAATCAAAAGACAGTCTAGATGTTTACAGATTTAATCCTTTGGTTGTATGGGTTTGACATTATTCTGTATGACTGTTGGCAATAAAACCGTGAATGTGTAGAATCTCTGCTTTTTACTACTGTATATTTATAAAAGATTGCATATTGTATCACATATAATTTGGTATTTAAAAAAAAAAAAACGTTCTATTCGAGTAATCGGCTGATTATCGTTATTAAAGCATCGCAATATGATTAGCCATTATATTTTAAGTCCACGACCGCATTTATCGGTATCAGATTTTTGGAATTGGACTATAGCGGGACTAGTAATATCTTCATTTATTTTGCTTGCAATGAAAAAAAAAACACAAAAGAGAATGAAAAAAAATAATTCATTATCATTTTACACAAAACCCCAAAAATGGGCTGGACAAAGGTATTGGCACCCTCAGCCTAATACTTGGTAGCACAACCTTTAGACAAAATAAGTGCAATCAACCGCTTCCGGTATCCATCAATGAGTTTCTTACAATGCTCTGCTGGAATTTTAGACCATTCTTCTTTGGCCAACTGCTCCAGGTCTCTGAGATTTGAAGGGTGCCTTATCCAAACTGCTATTTTTAGATCTCTTCCACAGGTATTCTATGGGATTCAGGTCTGGACTCATTGCTGGCGGCTTTAGAAGTGCTTTCTCCCAAACCATTTTCGAGTGCTTTTTGAGGTGTGTTTTGGGTCACATTGTCCTGCTGGGAGACCCATGACCTCCGAGCGAGACCCAGCTTTCTCACACTGGGCACTTCATTATGCTGCAAAATGTGTTGATAGTCTTCAGACTTCATAATGCCATGCACAAGGTCAAGCAGTCCAGTGCCAGAGGTAGCAAAGCAACCCCAAAACATCAGGGAACCTCCGCCATGTTTGACTGCGGGGACTGTGTTCTTTTCTTTGAATGTCTTGTTTTTTTCCCTGTAAACTCTATGTTGATGCCTTTTCCCAAAAAGCCCAATTTTGTCTTATCTGACCAGAGAACATTCTTCCAAAACGTTTTTGGCTTTTTCAGGTAAGTTTTGGCAAACTCCAGCCTGGCTTTTTTATGCCTCTGGGTCAGAAGTGGGGTCTTCCTGGGTATCCTACCATAGAGTCCCTTTTCACTCAGACACCGACGGATGATGTGGGTTGACACTGTTGTACCTTTCGGACTGCAGGACAGCTTGAACTTTCTCTATTAGTTGAAGTTCTTTATCCACCATCCGCACAATCTATCATTGAAATCTCGTCAATTTTTCTTTTCCGTCCACATCTATGGAAGGTTAGCCACAGTGCCATTGGCATTACACTTATTGATGACACTGCGCACGGTACACACAGGAACATTCAGGTCTTTGGAGATGGACTTGTAGCCTTGTGATTGAGCACAGGGCCGGAGTGGGACTCATTTTCGGCCCTGGAATTTCATGCCTCAGACCGGCCCACTCATTTAAAATAATGTCATTATGCATACACGTGTTAAGTTCAGTGTTCTCTAAAGCCGTGTACTGTAATTCTGTGTATGTAAAATGTGTATAATATGTAATAAAAAATGTGTATGCATATGTAAAATATGCAGGTCAATTGCATCAAACATTTATCTATCACTTTCAAATGTGTAGTTTTATTGCATCTAACTTTTGATAAATAAATGAGCCACTATTATCATTTGGGCTTAAAATGTGACCATATTAGAATTGAAGCTTGCTTGTTCACACTGTTACAACACCTGTTTTTTCAACACTGACAGCATCAATGGCAGCAATCCCATCCTCACCACTTCCCCATGTGTCTGCCACTGACATTAAATCACATATTAAAGAAATAGTCCATTTTGAACATAACAACAATGCATTCTGATCAATTCAAGTCAGCTTTATGGCACTTTAAAATGCCACGTAATTGATTACAGTATATTAATTCTAATTTTCACTCACTGAACAACATGGCAATCCTTCTTCCAGCTCTGCACCTGTGGCGTGTTCATTATGGCTAATGCTTGTTGCTACATATCCCTTGTGAGGTACTACAAGAAGCCAAAGTTTCCACAATTACATTTTGTTGTATCACACGGTGCAAGTTGCATTTTATCCGCCATCTGGCCTTACCACTTTCGTTGTAATCCTCTGTAGTTTGAGGCAGCGAAGTCGTTGCATGAAAAAAATTAGGTATTTTTGCGCATTTTGCCGATTCTTTCACGAGTGGTTTTCTCTTTTATAATTCTTATTTTTTTCAGCGCAACCCTTGCTCTTTTTATCCATCCGAGCACCGAGATAGCAGCTAATTTGGCTCAATACAGACTACAATTAGGGGGCGAAGCTGCATGCTGTATTTTTCGTCTGCACACGTGAGGATGCATCTGGAAAAGAAAAAAAAAAAAAAAAAATTATTTTTATTTTTTTTTTTAGATGGCCCACAGGGACAGCGGTAACAGAATGTAAATTATACTCACTGACACTGTCATAAATAAATACCAAACAAAAAATTATAACAGAGTAATTTTTTTTTTTTATAAAACCCGGACCCGCCCATCTGGCCGGCCGGCCCATCGGGAATCGTCCAGAAGCTCCCGATTAGTCACTCCGGGCCTGATTGAGCATCATCCTCACAATTTTGCTTGTCAAGTACTCAGACAGTTCTTGGGTCTTCTTTCTTTTCTCCATGCTCACGGTGGTACACACAAGGACACAGGACAGAGGTTGAGTCAACTTTAATCCATTTTAACTGGCTGCAAGTGTGGTTTAGTTATTGTAACCATCTGTTATGTGCCACAGGTAAGTAACAAAAGCTGTTAATTACATAAATTAGAGAAGCGTCACATGATTTTTCAAAGGGTGCCACTACTTTTGTCTGGCCCATTTTTTTTTTTTTTTTTGTGTAAAATGATAACGATCCCCCCCCCACACACCCCCCCATTCTCTTTTGTGTTTTTCTTTGCAAGCAAAATAAACGAAGATAATATTACCATCGCATTTATAATTGCAATCATTTTTTGGGAGAAATTGAACATTATCTGACAGAATTGCAGGGGTGCCAATAATTTTGGCCAGTAGTGTATATGAACAGTTATTATACTGTACTATAACCTATTACATAGCCATATTAGGCCAAAGAAATACACCAAAATCATTGAATTCAAACTAGAAAAAAATGAAACATCACCCATCCAAAGAGCAGAAGTGCCCTCTAGTGGAGAAAAAACATTGTTACCTCTGATTGGAATCATGGGTATTGTTGTGACCTCTCATTGGCGAAACAGACAACTACTGTCAGCATCTCTGGCAAAAATAAAGTCACTATGTAGAATAAAAAGGAGAAATTGTAACGACTGCAGTCAAGCCCAAAGTAACAGAGTCAGACTTGTGTTTGTTTTATGCGATCAAACTAAAGTAAAAGTAAAAACTATGGCGTGGTAAAAATGGCATCTAAGAAGTACATTTTTCTCAAAAAGTGACAAAGTAAATGAAAAGGAGTAAATGTAACGTGTTACTACCCACCTCTGTTCTTATTATAGTGTCATAAGACTGTCATAATTATGACATGACACCTGTCATGAACAAGGATGAATTCTTATGACAGATGTCACTAAGTGTGCTAAACAGAACCATAACATTTGAAATAATGAAACATGCATTCATTCACCCCCCCCATTCAAAATGGATTGAACATCTATTTCCGTCAATGGCACTGCAACGTCCATCGTTCAATGCCAGGGATCCTTGTTAAACTGTGTTTGATATTTATTGCCGTCATTGACAGTGAATGATTTAATTTAATTTAGTTAACTTTTATATTGTCTGAAATGTATTAAATTTAGTTCAAGTTTTCTCAATCATGCTTCATATTTGTTAGTCTTACATTTGATGATACAAACCATGCGACAAGACAATTAGGAACGCCTGGGCAAGAGCGTAGCTGATTGGTTAACACTCAGGAAGTGGACAGGTGGTAATGAAAACCTAATCAAGGAAGGAAAGCAGAGGCGGGAACAAACAAAATGTAAGCTAAGCCAAAACAAATCATGACAAAATGTTTAAATATTGCTGTAAATGTAATCTTTTATTTTGTCAAATAGTTTAAATTTACACTTTAACTGTTCAATCGTGTGGCTCTTTTCATCCCTCTGCAGTGAATTTAATTAGTTTGTCACTAGTAGATGTCAATCCATTTGAACCATGAGGGCCAACCCTCACAGTTGAACTGGATTGGACGTCTATTAACGTCAATGGAAGCCAATCCGTTAATTATTAAATTTATTTTGACAGAAAAGTCGGCGCTAGCGTGACGTTTTTCTTGAAAAGTATTTCCTCCAGACTTTTTGAGGCGGCCATGGACGCATTACCGGGACACTTTATGACCTCTGCCGGCCACGTGAGGTAAGACACACTTTATAAATCACATACATGTAAGAGAAAACAAATCACATGCCCCTCAAAAGTGCAATTTCATGCTTTTAGAGTTATTTACATTATAAGGTTAATCTGGTATTTAAAAAAAAACAAAGGAATAGTAATTGCAGAAATGTGCAGTATAGCAGACCTACTTCTTTAACAACCAGCAGGTGGCACCCTCGCACCAATAGTATCCTAGTATGGCTTTCCATACTGCCGCTCCTTTCAATCGAGCATGGTTCAGTTGAGTTGTACAAAGTCAGAATTAGTGCATAAACGACTATAATAAATAAGCTGCATTTGTCTCAAACAATCACAGCAATACTTCAGGAGTACAATATTCAGAACGGACTAACCGTTGTTGACACTGAAGTTCTTGAGAACCATGCTGTGCCTATGTCTACTTTTATATAAAATACGAATCTTGCAAAGACAAACTATGAGACCTTTCTATACTGAAGCCACTCCTGATTTTCAGCTCATTTTTACTGGCATACGATCTAGACCCGTTTCTGATTCGGTTTAGTTTTTCCTATTCATACTTTAAAGGGATCCACGGACAGAAAGACTTGTAGTTCTTAAAAGATAAACATTATTATGAGTTTATATTGAAACTCCTCTTGATGTTTTCGTTTTTATACAATTTGTAAAAATTAGTTTTAGTAGGTCGCCACTGTTGATGTCGCAGGGCGGTGATGTCACATGGTTACGCTGCCGGGCTTCCAGACAAACATAAACATGTAATCTGTTCAACCCTTTCACATGAACCCGAGAGGAACATTAATGAGCATGACAGCACTGTCGATATTTCACAAGACGAGTAGCAAAAGCAAAATGAACAGGAAAGACGGGATAAGATGAGACGAGAGTAGGGAAAAAAATGATGTTCTGCCAAAATGTGTTACACCGGCAAAACATCTACAAAAGGCGTATTTGACACCCAAAGTACTACAGTGCGCTTTCAGCTTGTTTTGTTTAGATGCATACAGACAGAACATACTAAAGATGCCTTAAGAAAATACTTATCTTACCTCCTAATACCACCGAAATGCAAAGAAAACTGCTTTTGTGGTCAACAGATCAACAATCTGCTTTAAAGCTACTACAACAAAACACTATGCTTCAAAGTATGAGAGGGAAACACATGCAAAAAAGGTGATAAAAGACTCAAAAAAACACAAATAGTATGTACTCGCCACTTTTAACCGATGAGCGTGTGTTGGACGTCTCACCGCGTAGAAAGAATTGCAGTAACCCGGTAGTATTCGTCAAGTGACTGTGACAATCTACGTCATCACCCCGAGCGTCCATAAAACACGGTGCCCTCCGTAGGTCAAAACATGTACTAAATATTATAGCTTTTTAAATCAATGGCAATATTTTATGTTTTCTAATAACGTACAGTATTTTGGTGAAAGAGACCAATTTTGGCTTATAAGAGCCTACAAGTGTTTAAGTCCGACGTTCCCTTTAAGATGACATGCTGCATCTGGTTTGTTCACCAGCTATATCGGATCAATCCAGTTTACGTCGCAGTCACATTGGCAAGAACGAAAATTAAGGCCTGATTCTGATCCGAGGTTATACGGCGTTCTTTTAAACCTGACTTGAATGCAATTTCCGCCTACTTTTTGACGACAGGGTTGGCTTGCATTTGTGTTCAGTCTCTGTACTAGTAAAGGACTCTCAAAGTTCAAGTTCTAAGTGGTGCAATGCTTCTCCTGATTTGGAATGCATCTGCATCTTGGGTGTCTTTTAAGGCATTGTACACTGAAGTCACTACAACTGCCAAATCTGGAAGTGACATCGTTAGGACCGCCTTCCAGGCGTCGTCTTTCTCTCACTCGGTCCCGCCGTTGTGGAGAAAGTTGTCAGCTTCAGCACCGCTTGGTCCCCCGAAGGCCGACACCTTCCCGAGGTCGGAATCCGCCTCGGCGTCAGGCCTCGCCTGCCTGCTCCCCTGCTGGTTGTGGTTGTTTTGGCTGCTCCACGACTTGCTCCGGCTACGGCTAGCCTCCAAGCACTGCCTGTTCCCGCTACCAGGCGTCGACGCCTTGCGTGAGTAGCAAAGACAGCAAGCTAAACCTAGAAAGGCCCGTCTCATCTCGCGGCTGGCCAGCGTATATATGATGGGGTTCATGGCCGAGTTGAGCACGGCCAGCCCGATGAACCAGTCGGCCTTGTAGAGGACGGGGCAGCGGGCGCGCTGCTGGCACGCCACATCCACCAGGAGCAACACGAAAATTGGCGTCCAACAGGCGATGAAGACACCCACCACGATGATGACGGTGCGCAGCAACGACATGGCGTGCTCAGAGCTGCTGTGCTTGCTCACCTTTCGACTGCTGGACTTGACCAGGACGTAGATGCGAGCGTACAGCACCGACATAGCCAAGAGCAACACCATGAAAACGGTGATGCAGAAAGCCACGTATTTCTTGGAGTATAGCGGCAACACAGTGGAGCAGTCGGCGAGGTCGCCCAAGCAGTTCCACCCCAAGATGGGAAGCGCCCCGAACGAGATAGCGATCAACCAGCACGTGCCGATAAGTAGGAAGACCCGGTAGTTCTTGTTGGCGTCGTAGGGTCTCATTTTGATCATGGTCAGATGGCGCTCGATGGCGATGGCCAGGAGACTGAAAACCGAGGCGCCCAGCGCCACAAACATACTGCCCTCGCGCACGAACCATAAAGCAGGCGAAAGGTGCAGGGTTCTGTCGCCGGACAGCAGCAGGTTGACCAGGTAGGCCACTCCGGCCAGCATGTCGCATAGCGCCAGGTTACCGATGAAGAAGTACATGCGGTTGTGGAATCGCTGGTTCCGCCATATGGCCACAAGCACTGTCAGGTTCTCCAGTACGATGAAGCCGCACACCACCAGGAACAGAAGGGTCTTAGTATCCGGGATGCCCGTTCCGGTGTCCACGCTTGGCCGGTGGTCCAGCTTTCCCGTGTAGTTGTAGTGCAGGTAGATGTGAGGATCAATCATTTTGTAGTCTGGATGTGATGCTTGTTCCTCTGTGGGGACGACACGTGAGGAGAAGTGATGCTTCCACCCAAAGTTTTTTTTTTTTTCCACTTTCTCTTTCCACAATGCATGCAGCAAGCTTTGAAGGTTTATAGAATCAGTCGAATGGACTTACCCGGTGAACCCGTGAGGAATCAGTCGGTCCAAATACGAAGTGTAAACATGTCATTAAATTGGACTTTCACTCGGATTCCCGCAAGCAGACAAACTTCCCCGTTCCCCTCTTGCTCCGTACAACGCACATCATCATCAGCCTTTTTTTTCCCTCCTCTAAACTCGAGTTGATGTCGGCGGGCTACAAGTCACACCCCTTCTTCCCTGTTCCCTCCCTTCCTCTTCCCCCCACTTTTCTCCTCCCTCCTTCCTTTAAGCCAGCACTGCATATGTTGAGGTTTGTTTCCATGCATTTTGTAACTTATTCTCTCATGAGCTACCACATATTGGATTCTTTTTTATTTCAAAATATATTGTACGTGTATGTTTTTCATTAAGCGCATGGCATGACTCCCTTTTTGTACACAATTACACATTCAACTTTATCACTCTACTATCTATCCAGGTATCACATCTGTCATCCCTCATATATTATTCAAGCATTCATTCATCTGTATGTCCACCAAGTGTCTATTAGGTATTATCTATCTATCCATCCATCCATCCATCCATCCATCCATCCATCCATCCATCCATCCATCCATCCTTTGGCCATTCATTGGTCTGTTTGGATATCGTGTATACTTGCGTACTGGTCGCTCTGGCAGATAGGTCGCACCAGTGTAGTTTTCGTCAACGATGACTGTAACGAAAATATTTCGTCAACAAACACTTTTTTAATGACGATTACGAGATGATAACGAGCTGAAAACGTGTTTTGGGAGACTATAGCATAACAAGACAAATGCCAGTTTTCGTCTGACGAGACGAAAATGCGCAAATGTTTCCGTCACATGTTCACAATGTGTGAGCTGTGTGTAGTTAGCCTGCAACGTAGCAGTGACCAGTTGTGTCCCCGCACCCCCAACCCTTCCCGACTCTGTCTCCATGTAGGCTTGCACACATGGTAATATTTGGTTTCTTGGCCAGAGAGCATATGCAATGATGCGTTAGCCTTTGTCTGTGCTGAGTGATCATCACACACTAGATGTAACTCATAGTGTTAGCATAGCATTTGCATATGCGTTTTGTATATTTTTAAGCCTCATTTTTAACTTATCATCTTTGCACTGTAAATGTACATTTGTATGATGACAATAAAGCTATTCTGAATTCCGAATCACATTACGCTAATGCTAACGGCGAGCGTCCTCTAAAGTCTTCGACAACTTTTTTTTCTTTTCTTTTTTACATACAGGTCGTGGCATCCAGGTGTCTATAATTAATTGAAAATAATGTAGTGTTTTCCTGCTGAATGTGTATAATCACCTATTTGGCTTTGTCCTTGTAGATCAGAGGTCTCAAACCGGTCCTCAAAGGGCCGCAGTGGGTACTGGATTTCATTCCAACCAAACGAGAACAATCCCTTTTCACCAATCTGGTGTCTAACAAGTGTAATCAGTTAATTGCAGTCAGGTGCTGCTTACTTTAGCAGAAACCTCATTGGTTGAACTGTCTGTTTTGGATCTGTTGGAACAAAGACCAGGACCCACTGCGGCCCTTTGTGGAATCGGTTTGAGACCCCTGCTGTAGATGCTACAATATGTGCTAGTCTCTCAATGTTCATTCGAAATAGTTGGAAGACTGTATTTATGTAGTTACCGTATTTGTCGGACTATAAGTCTCACCTGAGTATAAGTCGCACCACCCATAAAATGCCCAACGAAGAGGAAAAAAAACATATAAGTCGCATTTTTGGGGGAAATTTACTTGATAAGATCCAACACATAGAATAGATATTTCATCTTGGAAGGCAATTTAAAATACAAAAGAGAACAACATGCTGGAAAAGTGTACAGTATGATAATGGTACATGATGCGTGATCAACGAAATGCGAACGTGGCCGGTATGTTAACGAAATATACTGTAGCTATTAAGAGTTTGTGAGATAACTATAGCATAAAGGACATGTTAACAAGTTTACCAAATCATCAGTGTCACTTCAAAACACCAAAATACTGAGAAATTATATAATAATGTGTTAATAATTTCACACATAAGTCGCTCCAGAGTATAAATCGCCCTCCCAGCCAAAATATGAAAAAAAAACTGCGACTTATAGTTTGAAAAATACGATAGTACAATTTTTTTATTTTACAGACAAAAACATTTTCAGTAAACATTGACGAACACTAGACAAAATTAGTTTTGAGTTTTTGTCAACAAAAACTAGACAAACACATTTTGAAATGACTAAAATATTACTAAGACTAATAAGTATTATCGTCCAAAAGACTAAGACGAAAATTAAAAGGACTGACAAAAACAACACTGGGTCGCACCCCTAGTTTGTGGTCAAAAAAGTAGGTATTTTAGGTTGACTCACATATAGGTCGCACCACAATATGGCTAGATTCATACCGCAGGTCTTGATGCACAAATCCGATTTTTTTTTTTCATGTTTTTCCCGACTCAAGTGAGGCATTAACTTGACAGTCTGAACGGGACAAGTCTCATAGAAGTGGACCATTTCAAATCTGATCTGGGTCACTGTCGTATGTGGTTTAAATCCCATATGGGCCACATTTTTTCAGAATGTGGCAACTGTCTGAACTGTCAAGTCTCCCAAATCCGAATTCATGCAACAATTACGTCAGCAAAGAACGAGAGAGACGGCGCTATGTTAGAGATGGAGCTGTGCATTAGCATTAGCGCCTAGCTTGACCGCGGCTTTTACTATGCAGGAGGCGGGCTTGACCACAATCATAAAAAAATACAATGAAGAAAAGGATAAGCCTGATAATGCTCAGTTTCTTACTGTGCGCCAAATGAGCAATATTTCAGTATTATTTACATGGCCGAGTCGCGGCAAACTGACGCACAAACATAAGGCTTATGTGTGTGCGTCATGTATGCACAGTGCGTTGATATTTGTTTTGATGCTTCTGCGCATGTCGGACTGCGAATTAGTGCGCATGCGTAATACTTGAATGGGCTCAATAGACAAATGCAGTCTCAACAGGCACGCCAAAAAAAGATGTGACAAAAAAATTGGATTGATGCTTTAAGACCTGCAGTATGAACCTAGCTGATGGGAGATTTTCGGGCAAATTTTTGAACCAATTTTCAATACCAATATGACTGAAACAAAACTTGTATGTATATACATACATATACGTATATAAGTGGTCGTGTAGTGCCGTCAATGGCAGCCTAACAAGAGCATTCAAAGATAGTCCTCCCTGATTAAATTAATTCGACGTCAGTCCTGGTTAAGCAATGAGTTACAGTAATTACATGGGGGGGGGCTCAACTTTAGACTGTTATTGAGGGCCGTAAAAGTGGTGTATTTCTGCTTTATTCATTTTAATTCTGTGAATTTAGTTTTTATTTTCCATGATTGTATAATTTCTGGTATTCATAAAAAAGTATAAAACTAGGCAATGACTTTTAGCTATTATAGTATAATTAGTGCATTCTTCATGTTTCGTTTACTTTGGTGGCGTTTGTAATCGGCGGCCATCATGGTGTGAACAAACTGTATTTGGAAACGTAATCTTGAACAGTATATAATGTGCAGCATCGATGCATTGTTTTCAGTAATTGCCGATACCTGCATTTTACTGCTACATTGGAGACCCTTCCGATACCAGTATAGTTATCGGCGCAGGACTAATTGAGCTCTACCAGCAACAAATGCATTTAAAAATGATTAGACATCTATTATCGTCAATGGCACTGAACGATTTAACATTGCAATTACCGTAATTTAAGGAATATAAGGCGCACCTGACTATAAGCCGCCACCCACCAAATTTGACACACAAACGGCATTTGTTCATAGATAAGCCGCACTGGACTACGAGCCGCAGCTGCCCTTACTGTATTATGGGATATTTGCACCAAAATATATTAACCGGCAACACTGTATTTGACAGCGGCATCCCAAGACCAAATGAACCAGCATGACGCTTTGAAACAATTGGCTACAAAGCTTCATTGCTTCAAGAAGCTTCATTTGGCCATCGCTGCTCCTTTGAGGGAGACATTCAACCATTCTTCAGTTACTGCTCCAGTTCTTTCAATAATTGCTATTTATAGTATTAGGTAAGACTTTGACAGTGGCGCCATAAGACTGTCATAAGACCATCATAATTATGACATGACACTGTCATGAGCATTAACAAATGCTTATGACTAGAGACGATCGATCGGGTCCGATCACGTCATTTTCAAAGTATCGGAATCGGCAAAAAAAATGACCATGCCTTTTTTTAATACATATATTTATTTTAATTAAATCGTTTTCTAATTGTATTTAACGTTACAGACATAATATGTTACACTTATCCAGTCTTTAGCTTTAAGGTAGGGTTATCAAATTTATCCCAATAACGGCGGTAATTAATTTTTTAAGAAATGTATCACGTTAAAATATTTAACGCAATTAATGCATGCGCTGCACGACCCACTCACGCATTGTTGCGCTCCATCTGTAATGGCGCCGTATTGCCTATATAGAGAGGTAAAATGCAGCGTAAAATGAGTAGCGTGAATTTTGGCAGCCTTTGGAGCCTTATTTTAATTGGCTGAAGCCTTACAATCCCTCTCCCTTCAATTAGAAATACAGTGGTACCTCTACATACGAAGTTAATCCGTTCCAGGACCTTGTTTGTAAGTCGAAATGGTCGTATGTCGAGCAGGATTTTCCCATAGGAATACATTATAATTCCATTAATTCGTTCCACAGCCCAAAAACCTTCACTAAATCCTTAAAAAATACTGCTGGTACTATTACAAATGGCAATTACACATAGCAAAACAAATAAATTATAAATCAAAATCGGAATAATAATAATAATAATAATAATAATAATAATTCCTGTATTAATGTAACGAATCGGGTTCTAATGTGGCGGACGTTTTTTGCTGACCCTGAACGCACCGCGGGGCTGACGTGCCAGAGACAGACCGGTGAGCTTGAGTTTCACTTTCACTTTGAATGTTTTCTTGAGAACACCGTCAATTGCGGCAGACAGAAGGTGTTTTTGTTTTGAATAAGTTGTGAAATAAATGATAAAAACGTGGCGAAGTTGGCGATTTCTCTGAAGATGTTACCACAATAAGAATTGTCAGCTTAACTTATAAAGACTGGCGAACGATGGTCGGAGGAGGACCGTGGAGATGTATTGTTGAGCCATTTCACGGATGCCCACCCTACGCTCATATTTTTCTGTCATTTGCATCTTCATTTAGAAGGTAAGCATCAACTTTTTCCTTGTTTCACCACCTGTACCAACCTTTTCTGAAACCAGTGTTGATTTGTCACACAAGAAAATCCGCTGTGCATTTGTCTGCGGTGCTGCCATTGTCGTCGTATTTCGAGCATGTCGTCGGATGTAGAAACAAATGGGGAGTCAAATTTTACGTCGGATGTCGAAAGGTTCGTGTGTCGAAGCGATCGTATGTAGAGGTACCAGTGCATCATGGGAAGCAATGTGGGGAAGTAAGGTAGCAATTGATCTTTTTCTTAACACCTAATGTTATTTCCCAACGCAGAGAAGATATATCAATTGGTAGCACTACGCACAGTCATGGTTCCACTTCCCATCATGCATTTGGGCATTGCCTTCAGTATCATTTACTGAAAGCTCAACAAATACACTAGATGGCAATATTTAGTCACAATATACAAAGTCACATTTATCCTTTAAGAATTACAAGTCTTTCTATCCGTGGATCCCTCTCACAGAAAGAATGTTAATAATGTAAATGCCATCTTGAGGATTTATTGTCATAATAAACAAATACAGTACTTATCTACTGTATGTTGAATGTATATATTCGTCTGAGTTTTATTCATTTTTTTAATGCATTGCCAAACTGTATATGATCGGGGAAAATTATCGGGAATGATTGGAATTGAATCGGAAGCAAAACAAAGCAAACGGATCGGGAAATATCGGGATCGGCAGATACTCAAACTAAAATGATCGGGATCGGATCGGTAGCAAAAAAACATGATCGGAACAACCCTACTTATGACAGATATCATTTTGTGTCATCTGGCAAATTATCTCACTTTTGAATGAATGTCAAAGATCTGAGCTGGACATAAATGGAGTTAGCGACATAATTTGCAGGATGACACTTAATGACATCTGTCATATGCATTCCTTAATGCCCATGATAGTGTTATGTCATAACTATGACGGTCTTATGGCAGTTTTATGACGCCCCTGTCAAATAAAGTGTTACCTATTAACACAATAAATCAACAAATAAGCCGCACTGGACTGTAAACCGCAGGGTTTGAAAAGAGGGAAAAAGCAGCGGTTTGTTGTTTGAAAATTACGGTATATCGAGGGTGGGGGGAATTAGTGGAGGATTGCTGAACACTGTTGTTAAAACAAATCCCAGTTTTTTCCCCTAGTGGGAGCCAATCATGGAATACTTGAATGTGGTTATGAATCAAGAGGAATGTTTGTGTTCTCCATTAGCATTGTTCCGTAGTCAACGAGAATGAGCAAGCAGTTTTCGGATAGCAATCTGGGAGCTATCATAGAGTGGGATTAACAAAAAAGCCAGAGCGAAAAAAAATAGCCGTGTGGGGCACACATCTGCATTTACATGAACAACGGTCCAAGAATGAAACCGTCCTCTAGCAGGAAGCCACAATATGTGGTTGTGTGCTGTGTATTCATAGACTACCACAGAAGATGGGTGGAGGGCTGTATTTTTTTTCCAATGGGACCACCCTCACTAAAGGGTTTGGCCTTGTCATCTTCATCAACATTTTGAGCGTCTCGTCTCGCACCGTCGCTGTCTGTCTCGCACGTTTGATTCCCAGTTAAGGCTGACAGCATTTGAAGTCGCGCTAGCAGCCGCAACCCCCTCATTAGGAGAGCAGCGCAGCTTGGCTGAGCCTGGCTCGCTCTCGCTTAGCCGCGACCTCACAGCTGGGAAAACCATTCCCGGACTTTTCCACTCCTCAGCTGCAGCCAGAATTTGATATTGTGTGTGTTGGAGTTTATTTGAGTCGCGCGACCACACTGCACAGCAGACGCTGTTTAACCTTTTGTAGGGCGAGAGACAATTTTTTTTTGTTTTGTTTGGTTGGGTAATTTTACCAATTAAGTAGAGGTCGACCGAGACGGGATTTTCAAATACCGATATCTACAAAAAATTTCAGCAGATTGCCGATATCCAAAGCCGATTTTGTAAGCCGATATCTGAGGCCAACATAATTTTTGTAATTTTAAGTTTTTAAAAATTGCTATAGTAACTTCAAATTTACAATGATGACCTGAGAATTAAACGATTAATTCTGTCTAGTGCTACCAAACCAACGAGCGTAGTGCTTCCTTTTTATGATTACATAGCAAGAGCAGTATATTATTTTGAAATAATTAAACCTACCAGGACGTCACAACGAGATATAAAGAAGGTTGAGTTTAGCTCATTCACTCCCAGTCATTTTCACCAGAGCAAGGCCCTTCGCTCCCGGCCGTTTTACTGGATTTTGACTGATTTTGCAAGGCCCACAGAAAATTCTGCTCTATTGCTATATAAACATGGAACCCACCAAAGGAAAGATTAGACTCTCAGCAGAAAAAAAAGTTCATATCTTTTTCCATTCTTTAGAAATCAGCATTAGAAAATAGCTTAGTTTGAGCAATTTTCCAATTTCTGATGAAAAAAACGAGACTTTGTTGAATATTAATGGAGAGCAAGAGACTGTGCATGTGTGTATGATTTGTATAATTATTTACACATTTTACACAAACACACACCCTCACTCTCCCAACAAAGTCGCCAGATAGAAAAAACACCACAGGCTGTATTATGAAAATGTTATTTTGAACAGTTGTTTGCAATGGCGGAAGACTTTCCAAAAGTATGCTAATGGTAGAAAGGAAACTAGTTAGCCGTATTGGCAGGCTAAAAAGCCACGTTATCAAGCTTAGGTTATTTTGTTTTATCATGAACTATGTTTGTCTTTGTTTAAAGCTCTTTGATGACCTTTTGGGTTTTTGTTAAGGGCTATAGAAATAAATTTGATTTGATTAACCATCGCTAAACACACTAAATACTCTGGAGTGAACTCTCGTAGCCGGTGGGAAACGTTCATGACAGCGTTTACTTACCTTAAATTTGTGTTAAGTGACGGATGGTCACGTGAATGTGGGATCATGTTGGAGGTGTTGCTTCCCCAGGCAACCACCCTTCGCTAGCATGTCTGCTGTTCTTCCTCCTCTAAGCCGCGGCCGTTTATTTCTTTTTGGTGGCCGAGGTACTGCCGTACTGGTGACTGCCTTTTTTGAGGAGGAGGGGGCCTTAGGTGTAGTGTCACCGACAGACACAGGACAGAGCAACAACCGTAGGGGGCGAGGTGAGCGCTGCCACTCCAAGCCACGGATTTCTCGCTGCATTTTTGGGACATAAAAATAGCTAATACCATACTATAGTATGACCGAAAAATGTAGTGGTATTGAAACAGTGACGTTTTCATACCACGGAAAACCTTGAAACCGGTAACCGGCACATACCTACGTACCTACTACTTAGTAAGATTCATCTGACAATGTTGTGGCATTAGCAATGCAATGACGGTGACATTTCAGGGCAAACTTGAGTATGGTGATAGCTCTTAAAAATAAAGTGTTTATTTTGGCTGGTATGGCCCTGTGGCGCCTGCTAAGGGCAAGACGTTGAAGAGGTGGAAGCTGGAGTATGTATACTCCTTGCCCTTCCTGGGCACTGAGAGTTGTAGATGGTGGACAAGGGAGGAACAGGGGAGTCGATGATCTTCTCCTATCTGCCTCTGTACAGATTGAGTGCCACACTGACACAGCTACCCTATAAGTGCCAAAGTCGCAAAATTTTGACTAGAACATTGCAGACTTGACTTTGCTTACATTGCTGAGGTACTATTTTGCACCAAGGGATGGCCGATATCTGCCGCCTTTTGGCGCAGTGTAGTAACTACACGAGGCACCATATTTGCAGCTCTGTCTTGTTAAAAACAGCAAAGTTCTTGTCGCAATTTTGCCCCCTTGGCGTTTAAAGGGTGAACTCACTGGCTGCCATTGACAGCGATAGATGTCCAATCCATTTGAAGTCGGAGGGTTTGCAGCGAATGTTCCTAGTTCAAATTGATTGCATATCTACTCGTGCTAAACTAATGAAAATAGCAACATGAATGGCAACTGATTGGTTAATGGGAATGAAAAGAAGCCTGCTGATTGGTGTGAAAGAATCGGCGGCATCCTGACACAAACCCCCCCTTGATTTGACTATGTGTCACATTGTTCTATATTTAGACAGCGTATAAGAATAGTGCCCAATTGTTGAAGCTTTGTAGGTAGTTACCCCCCTCCCCCACACGCACACACACATTTTTAAGTGCTATGCTCGTGATTGCGGGTCTTGTACAAGTTCATATATTTGAAAGAATGGGAACAAAAGGGATTTAGAGTTGTTTTGCACTTTGCTTCCTTTTTATGTGGCTGATAGAAAAGGAGCTAATATTTGCACATAGAAATTTATTGGTGTCAATGTTTACTCCTGAATGACAGGATGAGCCAACAGACATGAAAAATCCTTCGCGCTCACCTCACAGGCATAAAGATGTACTCGGAATATGAATTATTCACATGCCATTCTATGTCTGTTGTGTATATATAGATGTAGTAATAACTATTATGAAGACATGCATAATTGATTCTAATACAGCAGCGGTGAGTGACCACGGCCGGATAAGAAGAAGATAAGAACCTGGATTTTCAGTGCAATAAGCATATTGCATAATGTGTTTGTCCAGAAGTGGTATAAGAGGGGAGTCGGGAAGGTTGACCTGGGTTAACCCATCATTAGGGTGAGAGAACGGATGGCATCTAAAGGGGTGCATGTGCAATTACACCCTGAGACTATGCCTTTAATTTTACCCGCTACATTTTTTTGGAACGGTCCCCGAGTGAGTGAGTAAGGCGGGCAATCCCCGCCTATACCGTGCGGCTTTGTGGTCGTCATATTTTGGAACAAGGCAGTGGGAGCCCCTCATATGTAGAGAAGGCTTATGTTAACTTAGATGTAATTTCATACTAGTTCGCTCATTGATGGTTAAAGGTGACATTTCAAAACGCTGCTTGTTCAATTTTTGTCCAAATCCCATCATTTATACATAAAAAATACTAGGACAATAAGGGACACAAAAGTTGTATACAGTTTTTGGTAAAAACGTCAGTTTCGGCCAAAGTTTGCCGAAAAAAATACCCATTTATTTATAATGGCCATAATTCCCCATTCGACATTCATTCCAATAGCACAAAAACCTCCGTTCTCTCCTATTAATTTCCAACCCAAGTGACCAGACATCAGCAGATAGTGACCCCGAAATGCCCCTAAATCAACAAAAAGTTACCCATTATGAACAGGAAGGTACCTTAATGCCTTAAAAATCAACGGGAAGTGACTTTGAATTGCCTCAAAATCAACAGGTGACCCCAAATGCCTCAAAATCAGCAGGAAGTGAACCTGAAATGTCCCCAAACAAATAACAAGTGACCCGATATCTACAGGCAGGCCGAGATCACTCAAAATCAACAGGAAGTGTCCCGATATATCAACCATCACAGCAAAGCTACACTCGGTTCAGTCAAAATAAGCCAAAAACAATCCTATTCATTTCCAATGGCCCTATTCGCGATTCATTTCAATAGCACAAAAACTTCCATCCACCCCTATTGATTTCCAACCCAGTGGCCCCATATCAACAGGAAGTGACCCTGAAATGTTCTCAAATCAACAGGAAGGGACCCAATATGTTCAGGAAGTGACCAGTAAATCCCCCAAAAGGATTTGAAGTGATCAAAAATCAACAGGAAATTACATAAAATGCCCCCCATATTAACTCATTGCCTGGCATTGGCTGCCACTGATGGCCATAGACGTCCAATCCATTTGAAGTGGGAGGGATGGCAGCGAATCATTCGACTGGTCGTCTACTACTGATAAACTCATTCCAATTCACAGTAGAAGAATGAAAAGAGCTTGTTATTCTGTTTGTTCTTTCGTAGAATATCCTAGAACGATTTCCTGACCCATGTATCGATAATTGTCACTGTCCACTCAGTTAAGTGTTAGTTTAGTGTTTGATCGTAACGTGTCCACTCTGTTAAATGAGTCATTTGAAAAGGTTTATTTGTAAAATTCTAGATTTCCCATCAAGTATCCAAAGTCATGTTAGCTATTATGCCAGAATGCGTTTCCCATGAGGACCAGCGCACACCCGCACAGTGTCATAAAATCATCAGTCAATCAAAAATCAATCCGTCTGTCGCCTGCAAATGAATTAAACATTTCTGTTTCCAGCGGTGTGAAGGATGAATTGTAATAAAGTAATGAATGAAGTTGTGGCTAAACAATAGCATATGACAGTTGGTGTGGCTAACCCACTCAACCCCACCTGAAATTGTTAGCACTGACGAATTCGGTTGGGGGTGCGGGGTCATGCCAGTGAAAGCCGGGCCAATGTTTATTCTGTAAATCCTCATAGCCACCCTTTTTTCCTCCTCAGACAAAACTTTTTGTCTCTTTTGTTGCTCTGCCATCTGTGCAGAATTCGTGCGAAAGCGTTCGCATGGACTTCGGTCTTTATAATGAATGGGGAAAGGGGGAAGTGACGTATGGCGTAAAGCAGTCAGCACATTTGTAGTTTTTCCTTTTGTGTGGCAGGGTTTCTGACACCCTCCTTTAAGTTAAGCACTTAGTGCCGGTGAAAGCGATACAGACCCCCTAAAGATAGAAAAGAGGTGTCATTCAACTGTCGGTTGACGAATTATCACAAATGTTATGAAAATATTTTATAATGGTTGAAAATTTACCTAGTGTTGCTTTAAGCAAAAGATATCTCAACATTTGACAATACCTACAGCAAGGTATGTATTCTTTATCCTCTGCAAAGAATTACATACAGTATATTTCTGAAGAATGAGTAGTAAATGTGAAAAAAGCTGGGACCAAAATTATTCTGAACATAGTGTTTATAAAGACTTTTGCTGAGGACTTTGGATAAGTGTAAAATGAAACCTGTGTAGGGGAGAATTTTTCATCAGAAGATTAATGTAATAACAGAAGAGTCTCGATAGCACTGGCTTGTACTTAAAAAACAATTTTTTTTTTTTAAATGTGGCTTTGGTGTCGTTGAAATGATTCATGACATTTCTGGTGAAAGTTTGTAACAAAACAGTCCTTTGAAAGGGGATTTTTTTCATTCAAATGAAAGATTCATATTCAATGCCTGTATCATATTAGTGAAGCAAATGTGAGTATGAACTTTTACTGCATGTTCATTACGGCAATTTAAAAAAATGTATATATATTGTTGCACCGATACCTTTTTCTCAGCTCCTGATATGAATTCCAACCCCTGGCTGTGTGGTGTTGATCGATGCCGATACTGTACTGATACCACATATTTTTAATAAAAGATATTATTTATTTTATTTTTTTTTTAAACCTGCCCTGTTCAGTTGCTTGACACTGAGAATGGAAATCTGAGTGTCCGATTGGTCTGAACAGTTTTAATGTATCAAATTAGAGTATGGCATACTCCCATTGTGATCATTCATCGTATCTCGTTTATTAGAAGAAAGCAGCGAACAGAATGGGGAACAGAAGAAAGGAAGGCGAGAGAGACAGAAAAAACACAGACAACAACAAGAAATACATTGTACGCCTACACTAACTAGGAATATGTTGGTGTTATTGTTAGCTAGTTGTATTTTCGGTTTGGGGGGCCTGATGACCAGGGAGGGAGGAGGGTGGTGGTGGTGGTGGGGGACGGGGGGTCAGAAAGATAAGAAAGATAAAGTGTTTGGGAGAGGTGGAGTGTACACAAATCAGCCATGTGGTCTCGAACCCAGAATTTGTGTGAATCACTGAGTTTGAATACCGTAATTTTCAGACTATAAATCGCACCTGAGTATGAGTCGCACCAGCCATAAAATGCCTAACGAAGAGGAAAAAATAGAAATCGCACCGGAGCATGAGTCGCATTTTGGGGGGAAATTTTCTTGATAAAATACAACAGATAGAGCAGATATGTCATCTGGGAAGGCAATTTATAATAAAAATACAATAGAGAACAACATGCTGAAAAGGTGTACAGTATGATAATGTTACATGATGCATGAACAACGAAATGCAAACGTGGCCGTTGTGTTAACGTAAAATAGCTATTAAGAATTATTCAGATAACTATAGCATAAAGAACATGCTAACAAGTTTACCAAACCATCAGTGTCACTCCAAAACACCAAAATAACATGTGAAATGATATAATAATGTGTTAATAATTTCACACATAAGTCGCTCCAGAGTATAAGTCACACCCCCCAGCCAAACTATGGAAAAAAACAAAAACAAAAAAAACTGTGACTTGGGCTATAGTCCGAAAAACGCAGTATGTTGGCATCCTATTCTATGGTGTCTCATCGCTAATCCTGACAAAGTTTTTTTTACTTGAATGTGTCGAATACATTTTGTTAAGCAGTTTAATGTGAAGCAATAGCTATCATGGCTTGGTCAGACACTGCATTGTCTGCACTGCTCTGTGCATAGCTGTCAGCCATCTTGGGTGGTGGTTGAACCAGCAGATGAAAAATCTCTCGAAGAATACAACTTTTCGGACTATGTGTCGCACCAGCCCAAAAAATGCCCAAAAGAGGAAAAACATATATGTCGCACTGGAGTATAACTCGAATTTTTGGGAGGTCATTTTATTTGATCACAGACCAAGCACAAACATTATAAATTATAGTAGTAATAAAACTGAGAAGAAAGTGCTAAATAGTTATCTCTTAACATATTTATTCAGATATCGATAAACAAAACAAACTCTCGATCGCACTCCAAAACACTACCAAATCCATTCAAGGTTCATCTTCAGTGTCACTTTTGAAGAACTGCATCAACACGATGGGCACGCCTCAAGTATAAGTATTAACATATAAGTCGTACCTTAGTATAAGTCGCAAGTCCAGCCGAACAATTGGGGGGGGGGGAGTGCGACTTATACTCCGGAAAATACGCTACATATTGCACAGCATTGTCATGTTATTTCTTAGTACTCCCTGATACCGATAACGTCACTTTAGTGCCGTCATCAGAATGAACAGTTAAACTTGAAATTTATACATACCGTATACACTGTATGTATGATTGCACCCCAACAAAAATGATGCCATGTGATGTCATTAGCTAATAAGGTGCATTAGCTTGTAGTAGTTTGCGTTCTTTTGCTTGAGTGCGCTTAGTGTGCGTCTGCGAGTGAGTACTTATTCAGAGGCTTCAATACTTTTCTCCTTCAGACCCATTAGTGCTCGTCGTATCGATATAAATCAGTCGCCGCCAGTCTCTTTTAAAATGCAGGCAGAAGCGTAGGTCAAAGTTTATTCACCGCTTGTTGACACAATTGCAGTTTTTTTTTTTTTTTTAAATCTTCCTGTTTTAACACAAAATTTGGGCCACTATCTTCTAAAATTGTCTTTCACGCAATATAAACCATTTTAGTCTAGCATGACCATTTATTGTAGCACTCCAACTGTCCAACTGTGTTTTTGATACTTAGCTCACTGGCGGTAATAGACGTCAGTCCATTTGATGCGTTAATTAACAGCTTAATTTTAACTTAGCAAGCCGGACTGAACAGGCCCTCGCAGTTTGGCGCAACTCGGACAGCATGCAGGTCAGGGTGGTGGCTGGTCAACCCCCCCAACCCCCCCCCCCCCCCCATTCATCTCATGAAAACCTAACGTGCCTCTTTTTTGGCGATTAGAAATACATTCACACACCTAGGAGAAAAAAACCCTATTGAAGAGGGTCCTACAAAAAAGAAGGCGCTACTGAGCTTTGCAGCCGCACCCTTACTCAAAAAACAAAATGAATCTTCTAATTGTGCCAAAGCGACCAAGTGTGCCGAATTTCATGGCTGCCAAAGTCCATGAAAAAATCTACTTCCTTTTAATGGTGAACATAAGGTTGTCACGGCAACACAGAGACATGTGAACATGCACCTTAAAATGTAGTATTGCGAAATGTCTCGTAACTACAATGACCAGACTGAAAATAACTAGACATGTATAAGTAAAATGAGTGACTCTTTGTTGCCACTAGTTGGTGCTGCAGAGTTTACAAGACCCTTCAGGATATGACTTTCACCCAGCAGGGGAAGTTTAGGACGAATATGTTGTATATCTGCAAAGTTATGACTGTTCAAAATTTGTGGGGAGACAAATTGGCGACCATCATTTTCACTTTCCTTTTTGGACCCCTCTGCTTCAACCAAACATGAATATTTTTCTTCAGGCACCTGCACACATGTCTTAAAGAGCATACGACAGGAGAAAAAAAAAGTCTTAAATGGCATTATTATGTGAATTAGAATCATACTTTGAGACGATTCGACTATATACAACAATTTAGCAAAGCGCAGATGACGAGAAATTAGTGTTTTAATCTGCCGGTTAGCCACGCCTACCATTATAGGGCTTTAGCGTCCCCAACAGATGGATGACGTCAGCGGTAGACTGGGCTCATCGGTTTTACTATTCAGCCCATTGAGGGGGAATTATTCAGAACGAGGAAAACGCGACGAAGAGAGCCGCAAAATGTCATTGTTTCAGTCTCTCTACTCCAATATTTTTACAGGATATTCTTTTTATCCAAGTATTTTTCCCCAATAGCTATATAAATGGCTTGAGAAGGACCAGTCAGCCCGTCGAGGGGGAACTATTCAAAATGAGGAAAACGCGACGAAGAGAGCAGCTGTCTCTTTACTTCAATATTTTTACAGGATATTCTTTTTATCCAAGTATTTTCCCCAATTGCTAAATAATTGGCATGATCATGACAAATAACAGTCTTGCGCTAAATGGAATATGAAATGATAAAAAGGCACTTATTCAGGACGACATGACAAAATTACTCCATAATGGTCAAAACTGTCGACTTCACCTTTACTGTCGCACCTCCCGAACGATATTTTATGACACCTAAATCGGACATATGTCATTTCCCTACCCCGGCTTCGGAGAATGTAAACAAACCAAAAGGCGTGACAGCTAGCCGACATGCTAACCCGAACCGAGTGATGTTTCAAAGTCTTCGAAGCGGAAAATCACACATAACTAGCCTGGATTTATTGACATGACGACTGGGTTGTCGATTGTCTTCGTGGATCGGCAAACCGCCCGGCGGAGAGCAATTTACAGTTCGTTCCCCGGAGGAGGGTGGCTGGAGTTGTTGTGCAGCTAACGTGCTGCTAATGTGCATGAGGAAAGCTTTTTACATGCCTATCAATGATCAAACGTAAGTAGTCCTTTATTTAAAGAAAGTTTGTAGTGTTTACTTTGTAATCGCTGTATTTGTATTTGACATAATACAAAACAAGATGTTTACTCACTTCCTCGTAAGTCCAATGGTCCCACAGTAAATATCCACGGTGAATGGGAACCTTTTGAAACTCCAAAAAGGTGCATACGCCTCTCCCTCATACAGAATGATTCTTCTGCAGCCGTTTGGCTGGCGTGATGTGAAAAATAAACGTATTAATCCGCAAAATCAGCTGAATCCTTTGTCCTCATACACAACAGTACGCTGTATAGTGAAGAGGACGTCTTCTACCGTACACGTCACAGCGCCCTCCTCCTCAATGCAAGACCAAAGCCGGAAGTCACTCATTTTCATGGCGCGGGATTAAAAAAACTAAATAAATATAGCGATCGCTTCCACACATATCCAAGCGGTCAATATCATTCAGGAGCATAAAATACCGCGTGTATTATGAAATAAACATGATTTTTCGTGTCACATGCACTTTAAGGCTCCCCTGATGCAGGTATAAGGTCAATTGTTTTTTTTTTTCCCTTGGAAGAGGAGCATGTCTAGTAAAAAGGCAGTTTCCCATTTCCAGCAAGGGGCACCAGGCCTAATGGGTAATATTTCAATGCAGCCATGTTCAGGCTGGGATACCTCTCATACATGCATCTGAAAATGACTGAACCTTATATCAGGGAGTTATTAGTCATCTGCTGAAGTTGGCGTGTTGACAAAAAATGGCCGACTTTGGCACCCCGCCCAGGTGAGAGCCATGAATGAAAACTGAAACTTTTGATAACCTAAGATCTCATATGTCACATGAACAGTTTCACCAATTTTGAGAAGGATCCAACTAACTCCCTAGGTGCCAATGTCTCACATATGCACCCTGTAACTTGATATAAAGTTCACATTCAATCAGAGGTTGCGCTAGACTTTTTCGTTGTCTGTCATTTTGACTGACAGGTCATAAAAATCCGGTCATAATGTAGTTTTACCTGTCACTTAAATTTTTAAAATGATGATAATGACATTGTGGTGACCCTTTGTTTGGCATAATTCAACTTCCGTACTTGTGTGTCCATTTGGCCGAGCGCGTTAGCGGCTACGACACAGTCACGTGACAGTTTTCATTCATTTTAAATTAATATTCTGTCCGAACAAGCTTAACAGAGAATCCACACCGTTCCATCACACATCAAGCAGATGAATATGTAACTTTTTCTCCGCAGTGACAAAAACAGTTGACTGTGGTCCCAGTAGGTAGGTAGCCTACCATATGTAGCATATGGAACAATGAAATTAACAGTTCACGTGCTGTGGCCTGAACGTAGTTTTCACACCTTCCTCCTGGTGCGCATGAACTTGAATTGCGTGCCCGCTTGTGCAGTCTCTGTTTTTTCACCTCTTTTATCAACACCATCGTCGTTTTGGGGCTTTTTGAAGAAACTTCAGACACTCAGTTGCCTTGACATTTTTTCAGAGTAAGGCCAACGACGTCATGCAGCAAGAGAGACAATAGCTAATTAATATGCTCACTCGCCATCCTGTGGTCTGGGGTGTGAATTGCAACCTGTCAAAATGACGGATGGACTTCAGTTTTTTCCGTCACCGTTTTAAAAAATCGGTCAACGATGGAAAATATTCGGTTAACGCGACCCCTGCATTCAATCTAAAATATCTCATTTCCTGTTAGGTTTGGAATAGGGATGCAAGAGACTTTTTGGAGCAAGTTTGCACACGGTATCGACTCCTCAAATTTCATCGCTCTACGTTGAAAAAACCTAATAGGAGAGGCAATTTTGAGCCATTTTTTTACGTTGACGTACATGCGCATGGATATGCAAATTTCGGTGAGTTTTTGAGCATGTTAAGGCCTCCAAATTGGCAATTTTCATTTGCCATGGGAAAAAAAAATCATTTGCATTACAATAGGGCTCTAGCACCAGTTGGTGCTCGGGCCCTAATTAGATTTAGTTTATAGAAAGTTCAACACAAGTTTAGCATGTCAATTAGCTAAGTCTCATTAGCGTTGTTGTCGCTAATGTTTGGAAAATGCTTGTGCGCTGCAGTCAATTTGTATTTGCCACAAGGCAAGTTAATTACTTAGGGTGTGTTCGCACTCCAATGTTCTTTGTTTTTCTACTCTGAAATAATCAGGCGGTTGCTTTCTTTAGCTTATAGCTCTTGAGTGAACATAAATACTTGTTTATTGAGGTGTACGTATGTGTTTTTCACATAATGGTAAAAATATGGATTATCATGTCGGTTTGACAGATGCACTAATACACAGGTATCAAAATAAAATATCAAAATTGTTAAATATATTTTGAAAAACTGACCAAAATTCTACCTGTTTTCCCTTCTCTCTATTTAAAATATATAATGTTAAAACAGATAAATAAAAACAAAGTTTTGCTCAAAAGCTAAATCCGGAACTGACCAACTTTTTAAAGTCCGTCATCAAATGTCATACTATAAAGTACAACCGAATATCAGGGCCACGGAAAGAGAGGGGAAAAAAAATAATAAACATGCGTGAATTAAGTTAAAATATTAAGACTTTTGAAATATTAGGAGATTTAAGTCGTATCTCGAGATTAAAATTGTGATACCACGAGATTAAAATAGTAATACTTCGTACCTTTACATCGTATTATGAGAAAAACGATCTCATATAATTACATATAATGCCCATTCCCTGCCATCCTTCCCAGTTCAAATTCATTGGATGTTTTCATGACAATCAAATCAATTTTATTCATATACAGTGGTATGAAAAATTAACTGAACCTTTTGGAATTTCTCACATTTCTGCATAAAATCATCAATTATGATCTGATCTTTGTCAAAATCACACAGATGAAAACACAGCATCTGCTTCAACTAAAACCATCCAAACATTTACAGGTTTTCATATTTTAACCCTTTAACACCGAACGTGTCGGCAGCGACGCGTTTACGCATATCGTCTTTGAAGCTTCGTCACGCTGTAATTACATCACCCACGTGCTGCTGGTTGGTCTCGTTTGAAAGTGCGGACGTTGATGTCCACACCAGTTTTTATTTGAAGTCAATCAGTCAAGAAAAACGGGAGATAATGTCATTTGAGTTTTATGGTTTTATTGTACTTATAAATATGCATTAAAACGCTGCACGGACCATGTATCCATCTCCATATTTTAATCATTTCTTGTCCTTTCTCAAAACCGAAAGCAGCACAAGAGACTACTTATCCCAAGTGTCGTTGTGATGTCAGGAAGGACGAACCGAATGTGATCATTTTTAATAAATTTCCGAGCGAGGCGCCAACTATTGAAAGGGAGGCATGCGAAGCAAGCAACGGCCGGTGTTGTGCCGAAAAATGCACAACACCGGTTTGTTTGAGCGAGCGACTTTGAAACGTGCAGAATGAATCTAAAACTACATTTAGCACAAGCTAATGCATTATTTCATTAACTCAAGGAAGAAGATGAGTCGTATTTGTCGTTGTTTTCCTCTGATGAATCGGCGTCTCGGCGAGTAGAAGTGACAGTAGAGCGCAAACGGCGAAAGAGTAGGCTGTGTGACGTTGTGTGTGACGCAGCTCCCTCCGTGACCTGTTCAAGAAGAAGCTTTATTGAGTGCGCAAAAAAAAAAAAAAAAACTTGATTGGGTCGCGTGCCTGAAAAATTTGAATTCAACTACTTGTCAATATTTTTGAAAATACTTTTTTTCAATGTTATATATATTTTTTTCTTCACTATAATCTTTTCAATTTTTATGTAGATGTGCGTTCGAGAAGCTTGATTGCATGTACGTATATACTTTTGATAAGGTGATGGGTACAACACCTAACTTTACAAAGAGATATCTTCCAAACCCTTTTTGTGTGAGATGATATATATAAATTTTTTTCTCACTATTTTGCACACTATATAACCTGTTTTGACCATAGTATGTGTAAAGGCCAAAAACGCCTATGACCATACCTGCTGGTTGTGGTGAATTGTCAAACATAAAACTATTCAATCTTATTTTTTTCTATTCAATGTTTATCCTAACAAGTTGAATAAACATTATCAAGCTTCAAAACGGTTGGTCGAGCATGTTTGGTTGTCAATGGGACGTCAACATTACAAATTTTGAAAAAAGAATTTGGGATTTTTTTGGCTTTTTGGGTCCAAAATGTGGATTATAATTGGTCAGTGAAGAAAACAACAGTTTAGACATGAAGTTCAAGGTGTCCTGAAAAAAGGGACCCAATTTGGCCATTGTAAACAATTTTTTCTTTGAAATATAAAAGCAACATCAAATGCATGCAAATTCGGCCAAAATAGGCTTAGGTGTTAAAGGGTTAATGAGGATAGTATGCAAACAATGACAGAAGGGGGGGAAAAAATAAGTGAGTGAACCATCACATTTAATATTTTGCGGCGCCCCCCTTTGGCAGCAATAACCTCAACCAGACGCTTCCTGTAGCTGAAGATCAGTCTGGCACATCGATCAGGACTAATCTTGGCCCTTCTTCTCTACAAAACTGCTGTAGTTCAGTCAGATTCCTGGGATATCTGGCATGAATCGCTGACTTTAGGTCATGCCACAGCATCTCAATGGGGCTCAAGTCTGGACTTTGAGTTGGCCACTCCAGAACGTGTATTTTGTTCTTCTGAAACCATTCTGAAGTTGATTTACTTCTGTGTTTTGGATCATTGTCTTGTTGCACCATCCATCCTCTTTTTAGCTTCAACTGTCTGATAGACGGCCTCAAGTTTTCCTGCAAAACATCCTGATAAACTTTTGAATTCATTCTTCCATTAATGATTGCAAGTTGTCCAGGCCCTGAGGCCGCAAAACAGCCCATAATCATAATGCTCCCTCCACCAATCGTCACGGTGGGGATGAGGTGTTGATGTTGGTGAGCTGTTCCATTTTCCTCCACAAATGATGTTATGTGTTACTCCCAAACAACTCAACTTTGGTTTCATCAGTCCGCAAAATATTTTGCAAAAACGTCTGTGGCGTGTACAAGTGCCTTTTGGCGAACATTAAACGAGCAACAATGTTTTCTTGGACAGCAGTGGCTTAGTGTAAACCTCCCATGAACACCATTCTTGGCCATACTTTTACGTGTATTTTTTGTTTGCACAGATATTGGACTGTGCTGGTGATTTCTGTAAGTTTTTAGCAGAGACGCTAGGGTTCTTTTTTACCTCCTGAGTATTCTGAGCTGAACTCTTGGCGTCATCTGAGGTGGACGTCTACTCCTTGGGAGAGAAGCAACCGTGCCAAACTCTCTCCATTTGTAGACAACTTCTCTGACTGTTGCTTGATGAACATCCAGACTTGTCGAGATGTTTTTGTATCCTTTTCCAGCTTTATACAAATCAACAATCCTTGATCACAGGTCTTCAGACAGCTCTTTTGACCGAGCCATTAATCACATCAGACGATGCTTCTCACCAAGACAATTCTTACCAGGTGTGTGTTTTATAGTTGGCAGGGCAGCTTTAAACCACTCATCAGTGATTGGGCACACACAGACTTAAATTATTTGGTAAAAATTGGTTTTAATTGCTCTTTTTCTCTTTAAGCAGAGGGTTCACTTCAATTTCCCGAATATAAGGCGTACCCGTGTATAATGCGCACCCTAAATTTACTTGTAAAATCTAGGGGAAATTATTGTACCCGTTTAGAACGCGCACCCTAATTTTAGCACCAATAAATATAAGAATACAAGAAAACAGCTCGTGTACAGCTGCAGAAATGTCATTTTACTGACTGGTGAAACACAGCACAAGCATAGCATATTGGTAGTTCAAAACATTACCATAAACTGACAATGTTTACGGTAATAATATGATTTGACAACTTCTCCAATTTACCAGAATCTAGAAAACAAAACAAAACAGATGTGACTTTTCTTTTAAAGGCTGCTGTATAACTTGCTCGTTTCATCATGATGAATAAATGTTTCTTCCATGGATTGATACCTAAGTCGGAAATCCGAGAGAGCTCATCGCTGTCGACACTGTGACATATTGGTATTCTATGTTATTTTGTTCTATGTTGTGGCACCGGTGGATCCATGCTGCTGTATTGTCATATCTATGTTGTGATTGTCTATGAGCCAGAGGGCCGCTGAGGCTAGACAAAAGAGCACCGCATGATAGTCATTTAAGTTAATTGAAAGCAAGAAATAAAATGTTGAACACGGCATTCGAAGTATTCTAGTTTTTTTGAAGACAAGATAAAACAGACACGACAGTAACAATAGGAACTATTGTTATTTGGCTTAGTTGACGGACACACACAGGAAATCTGTGTTGTTACGTTTGTTATGGTCCGAATTGCGGAGCTGCAATAAACGTTGACTCAAATTAGTTCAAGAAACTAAATTCTGTGCTTTATGCAGAGTGGAAAAAAGCAGAATTTAACATAGACGAAATCATTCGGCTGATCAGAGTGAAGTATTACCGAAACAAAATGGTGACGTCTGGTACCGTAATGGTCGGCAACTGATCGCCGCGTAAGTTTCTTCAACACAACGTGGCCGTGTCAATAAAAAAAATCGGTGTTTATATATATATATATATATATATATATATATATATATATGTGTGTATATATATATATGTATATATATTAGGGCTGTCAAAATTATTGCGTTAACGGGCGGTCATTTTTTAAGTTAATCACGTTAAAATATTTGATGCAATTAACGCACATGTCCTGCTCAGACAGATTTAAATGTCAGTAGAGTGAAATGCCACCTTGTTAATTGTGTTTTATGGAGTTTTGCCGCCCTCTGCTGGCCCTTGGGTGCGACTGATTTTATAGGCTTCAGCACCCATGAGCATTGTGTAAGTAATTATTGACATCAACAATGGCAGGCTACTAGTTTATTTTTTGATGGAAAATTTTACAAATTTTATTAAAAAGAAAACATTAAGAGGGGTTTTAATATAAAATTTCTACAACTTGTACTAACATTTATCTTTAAGAACTACAAGTCTTTCTATCCATGGATTGCTTTAACAGAATGTTAATAATGTTAATGCCATCTTGATTTATTGTTATAATAAACAAATACAGTCCTTATGTACCGTATGTTGAATGTATATATCCATCTTGTGTCTTATCTTTCCATTCCAACAATTTATTTTATAGAATATATATATAATTTACAGAAAAATATGGCATATTTTATAGATGGTTTGAATTGTGATTAATTGCGATTAATTACGATTAATTAATCTTTAAGCTGTAATTAACTCCATTAAAAATTTTAATCGTTTGACAGCCCTAATATATATATATATATATATATATATATATAATTTCTGTCTCCATCCATGTACCCGTTTATAATGCGCACCATGATTTTACAAGTTGATTTTGGGGTAAAAAAGCGCGTTATATTCAGGAAATTACGGTATTTATTTTTTCCCCCATTCTGTCATTGTTGGCATGCTATCCTCATTGAAATATGAAAACCAATAAATATTGGGGTTAGTTAAAGCAGACACTGTTTTTACATCTGTGTGATTTTGAAAAAGATCACCTTTGATGGTGATTTTATGTAGAAATGTGAGAAATTTCAACAGGTTATTTTTCATACCACTGTAGCTCTTTACAAAAATCTTGAAAAACGGCCTAATTGACACCGATAGACCGACGTTGAACGTTCATTCGCTGCCACCCTCCCACTTCAAATGGTCTGGACGTCTACTAGTGATAAACTCGTATAAATTCACATCAGAAAGATGAAAGGAGCCTTATGATTGGACATCCATCATCGTCAATGGCACTGAAAGGTTTTTAAAAAAATTTAAGTGCTGCTTACGCATTTAATAAACAATTCTGTTCAATGCGTTTGTGTTGTCATGACTCAGAGCTGACTGACTGAAACACAATCCGTTCACTTCCTGTTTGCTTTGGAATCAATAAAGGTGCTCGTCAGTTAGCCAGGAAATTACTCCGATGCGGAGTAAGTGATCTGGAAGCGATTGTAACGCGATTAAACACGAGCAGGAGGCAGAAGATGAGCTGTAAAGGATCATAAAAGGTTTTATGGAACGGCACGCTGTCTACTGACGGCAGTTCATAATTTCTTAATATAAATGACTGCGTAAGCTGCTTCATATTAGCCCTTTCTGCAGAAGATAAAGAATATATACCTTTGGATATTGTTCTGATTGTAGACTTTGGCAGGAAGTGGAAGAAGATGCCAAAATCCATCTTGCTGAGATGTAAGAAAATAATCTAGCTCGTCGGTCAACAACAAACTGCCACACTATTAACTAGAGATGTATGCCGATCGGGTCCGATCACGTCATTTTCAAAGTATCGGAATCTGCAAAAAAATATCGGCCATGCCTTTTTTTAATATATATACAGTACTGTGCAAAAGTTTTAGGCAGGACACCTGCCTAAAACTTTTGCACAGTACTGTATATTTTTATTATATTATGTATATACAGGATATACTGTATGTATATATTTTCCCCAAGTGGTGTCCTGCCTAAAACCTTTGCACAGTACTGTATATTTTTTAATTGTTTTCTAATAGTATTTAACGTCACAGGCATAATATGTTACTCATCCAGAGTATTTAGTTTAGGCTTAAATTAGGGTTATCAAATTTATCCCGATAACGGCGGTAATTAATTTTTATAAAAATGTATCACGTTACAATATTTAACGCAATTAATGCATGCGCTGCACGACCCACTCACGCATTGTCGCGCTCATTCTGTAATGGCGCCGTTTTACCTATATAGAGAGATAAAAGGCAGCGTAAAATAAGTAGAGTGAATTTTGGCAGCCTCTGGAGCCTTTTTTTTAATTGGCTAAAACCTTACAATCCCTCTCCCTACGATTAGAAATATCATGGGAAGCAATGTGGGGAAGCAAGGTAGCAATTGATCTTTTTCTTAGCACCTTATGTTATTTCCTAACGCAGAGAAGATATATCAATTGGTAGCACTATGCACAGTCATGGTTCCACTTCTCATCATGCCTTTGGGCATGGCTACAGTATCATTTACTGAAAGCTCATCAAATACACTAGATGGCAATATTTAGTCACAATATACAAAGTCACATTTATCCTTTAAGAATTACAAGTCTTTCTATCCGTGGATCCCTCTCACAGAAAGAATGTTAATAATGTAAATGCCATCTTGAGGATTTATTGTCATAATAAACAAATACGGTACTTATGTACTGTATGTTGAATGTATATAGTCGTCCGAGTTTTATTCATTTTTTTCTTAATGCATTGCCAAAATGTATATGATCGGGAAAAATTATCGGGAATGATTGGAATTGAATCGGGAGCAAAAAAAAGCAATCGGATCGGGAAATATCGGGATCGGCAGATACTCAAACTAAAACGATCGGGATCGGATCGGGAGCAAAAAAACATGATCGGAACAACCCTACTATTAACATATGCACACAAAACAATACTAAACAGAGTACAATGAGGAAATCAGTGATCTTATCGGATTAATATCCGAGAAGAGGTATTTTTCAATTTTCATTCAGTTGTTCTGAGTTGAACTAAAGGCTTTAATAATCATCCTAGCGACACTTGCTTTGTTAAGAACAACTAGCGGAAAATAGAGCTTATTTCTGGTGGGGGGGTTTTCTATTGCAGCGACTTGTGTTCGGAGGCTTCTGGCTCTCTAGTTTCTTTCCCTACTGAGCAGCGGGTGCCGCTGAGCCCCTCCACTGCAGACACACTTTGAGCTTCCCCTCATTGAAAGACCAGCATCCGCCACTGCTGTGTGTGACAGAATTAAATGCATGAAGAGACAATTAAAATGATCAAAATACAAAGAAATTAACTGAAATAACCCCTTTAAATTCCTATTCTTTTATTCTGCTGTGAAATACAAGTTTACAAAACTATGTGTGTGTCTGGTTGCATGTTACGTGGATCCACAATTGCACATCCTTGAAGGAAGTGGAAAAGAACAATGTGTTTCAAGTGTGACACGCTCGAAAGGCCCCCAGCAGGAAACATCTTCTAAACAAAAGCTCTAGAAAAAACAATAACACTGTTAGACCAACATACTCTAACAAGCCATCTAACATTTTCAAGTCGGCAAGGGGACTATATTTGACTCTCTAGCACCACCTGGAGGCCTAGATACTCATTGAATTGGGAGGTTGTCTACTCTGAAAGGATGAGGGCTGGGGTCGGCAACCCAAAATGCTGGAAGAGCCATATTGGACCAAAAAACCCAAAACCAAAAAACATATGTCTGTAGCCGCAAAAAATTAAAAGCCCTATATAACCCTTATAATGAAGGCAACACATGCTTTATGTTTCTATATTAGCCTATTATCAAAATGACTACCGGTAAATTGGCTACAAATACATAATGAGCATTCATGATTACTGCATTTTCTGTACTATAAGCATACCTGTCAATCCGAGGTTGTTGGCAATCTTACAAATAGTGCCCTTACAAATTGGTGACTAATCTTATAACATTTTATATAGCGTGCAATATGAAACAAAAATAAAACTCATTTTTTAAAATAATATGAATTGGTAATATTGTCACATATAACCTTGTGCAATCAAAGAACAATATCTTCAGCTACATCATGATTACTATAATTTAACAGCGATTTTGTTATAATTGTATGTAGCACTTTTGGCAATTTCTATCACGTCTTTTGATGGCTGCACTTCAACTCGCAATTCAGTTTGACTTGAAGGTAGTTCGTTAATGTGTCCAATTATAAATGGAAAAGGTCAATTGATAAAATGAACTTACCGATGCAATCGTTGAGTCAGGAAACATTTGCTAATTCTGAGAAGTGATCAGCAATAGTTGCAGGAAAATTGTGTTCGGCAACAAATTGGCAGAATAAAATCTCCGCTTTCGTCACTTTTCATTCTGCAGACTGCATCTTTATGACCAGTGTTGTTAATCTTACTTTAAAAAAGTAATTACTTACAAATTACGACTCCAAAAAAGTAATTGAGTTAATAACTCGGTTACCTGAATGTAAGCGTAATTAGTTACTTGGCAAAGTAACTGGTGTTACCTTACATGTTTTTTCCCATTAAAAAAAATAAATACAAAGTAACCTTTGCTATGTGTGGAAGTCATTTAATGTTGTGAATCAACTGTTAAAGTTGTTAAAATTGCTCCCATTTTTGCATTAGTTCCCTTCTGTCTACTTTCGACATGTGAAAGTTTTAAAACTGTTTCATCATTTAAAGATGGATTCAAGTCAAGATTTTGCCGATTTAGGAGTATTTTAGATAAAAAAAAAAAGTTACTTAAGTTGGCTAGGAAGGTTCACTGCAACAGAGCCTTTCTGAGATGTCTACTGCTTTAAGATGGCGGCTGTTTACCCACGCTGCCGAGTCTGTCATTTAGCATCTAGTACTATATGTGATATCTAGTTTAGCATCAAGTGGGCGTAGATTGTAGGCTGTCGGCTACAGTCAGGAAATATTGGAGCCGCCTAGCATCGCGTCTACCTCCATACACAACTCTTCCCTTCTTCCCATTCCCGCTCCTCTCTCGGTGTCTCTTTTCTCGCGTCATTCAACCCACGTAGTAATAATAATAATATCGCACATTGTCTCGTTGCCGAAACGGTGACAAAATCCCAACGGAGAACGTAATGCACGAAAAACGTACATATTTTGAACGTACGGCGTACACATTTAAAAATCAGTGCTCACTTGTACAAATACACCGAAACCGTACAACTTGACAGGTATGTATAAGGCGCACCATCAATGAATGCCTATTTTACTTTACCTACTTTTTTCATATAAAAGGCGCACCACATTATGAGGCACATACAATCGACACTACCGTAGAGGCTGGTGTTATGTTATGCATCCATTAGATGGCGCTGCGCTCCGAATTCCTGTGAGACCTTTTGCAGCTTAATATTGATTCATAGATAAGGCACACTTGATTATAAGGCTATTGGCTTTTGAGAAAATTTGAGGCATTGAGGTGCGCCTTGTAGTGCGGAAAATAGGTTTATTTTCCATGCAGTTTATCCAATAGAGAATGTCGCACCACGTGACTCCACTGTTTTCAGATGACATCTCAAGATTAAATTGATGAATTAGAATCATGTTTTTTCTCCTAGAGAAACCATATTTAAACAAAAAATGTATTTCCCTCCCCCATCTTTTTCCATTTTCAAGCATTTCTGAAAAAGCTCCAGGGAGCCACTAGGGCAGCGCCAAAGAGCCGTATACGGCTCCAGAGCCCTGGGTTGCTGACCCCCGGATTAGGGAGACCCAAAAAAATGACAAGACACCGTATTTTCGCAGTTAATGGGGACCCCCCCCCCCCCGTGGAAATCGAAAATTTGTGAAGTAGATATTATTTAAATTTTTATTATCATTATTATTATTATTATTATTCTAAATGGTGTGTTCAATGTATTTATTCAGATTTAACAGCAATGGAAAGAGATACATATATGACATTAAGACCCCCCCCCCTTTTTTTCCCCCCCAAAGTATAATTAATCTTTTAAATTATTTTTAAGCACTGCAAATGTAATAATTATGATATAAATGAGATATATAACAAAGAAAATGATTTGTACATGCATACATTTGAACATTTTTAAATAAAATACTGTACTGTATAAGGAGTACCATCCATGAACGGGTGTGTTTTAACACTTACGGTGCAACAAGGTAATTTGATATTTGATATTGTTGAATGTGTCTCTTGAGCATTTTACTAGAGCAGTATAATACAATTATGATCCAAATAAATAGGTTCAAGGTCATTACGCGCAAACAGAATTCATACACAACACGCACTGTCAATTGTTTTTTGAATGTTTTTTATTTTTTCAAGTACGCTTTATTGTCCGAAAAAAAATGGTAAATGTATAATCAACACATTTTCAAATGATTTGAATCTCTTCATGGATATGTTGCAGTTCTATATTTTCTCCACTAGATGGAAAAGCAACCACGTAAGAAGTGGGCATCCTGAGACATACCTGTACATTACAAATAAATAGTATTTGTTTGGCCTGGAATGTGTAAAACATATCAATCACGTGATAAAAGACGGTATAAAACTGAGTAATCTACAGTGGTGATATTATAATGCAGTAAATAATACGTTATAAAGTATAATAATGAATTTCAGATGCTTTATCAGCAATTTATAGGAAAAACAAAATGTATCATTACAAGTATTACTACGATGATGATTATTGTACCATAATTTTCTGAATATAAGCCGCTACTTTTTTCGTCATTTAAAATCCTGCAGCTTATAGTCCATTGAGACCTATTTGTTGGGTTATTTGGGTTAATATGTAACGCTATATTTGACAGCGACATCATAAGACTGCCATAGGACCGTCATAATTATGACACAAAACTATCACGGGCATTAATGGATGCTTATGGCAGATGTCATTAAGTGACATCCGGCAAATTATGTCACTAACTCCATTTATGTCCAGCTCGGATGTTTTACGTCCATTAAAAAGTGAAATAATTTGCCGGATAACACAGACTGACATCCGTCATAAGCATTCATTAATGCTCATGGCATTGTGGTGTCGTAATTATGACTGTCTTATGACAGTTTTATGATGCCACTGTCAAATGTGTTACCAAAATACCCAAACTAGCAATTAATGAAATAACTGGAACAGTAATTGAAGAAATAATGAGCACAGAACATAATTGTGATTATTTATATCTGTAGCGCTGTAATGCATGCTAGGAGGCATGTTGGACGACAACATTGTTGACAGCAGAGGTTGAGCATCTCCCCCAGGGTATCAGTGATGGCCAAATGAAGCTTCATGGTGGTTCATTTGCTCTTATAACAGTCTTATGATCCTGCCGTGTTACAGGTTAATCTTTTGGGTAAACATCGCTTAATACCGTGAAGACAGCTGCGGCATAGACTTCATAATGATATTGATGGGACACATTCCCCAGACACTGCGCCACGCCTCCAAGTAGGGGGCCGTCCCACACTCCGCTTCAGTCGGTCGCAGTTATTCTCAAACATGCAGTGATCTAACGCCGGGTTTAGGTTGAAAAAGTACAAAAGCTGTACCGCATACAAACAGGAAGGATTCTCTGGAGTGATTTGTTCGAGGATTCAAGGTAATTATTATATTTTTCGTACCATGCAGGCATTTTGAAACGTTGTGAAAAAAAAAAAAATCAATGGGAGAAATTAACCGCTACGGCATTGGCGTCATATTTTGCAATATTTACCTAAATTAAATGCTAACTGCCCGTTTTTTTGCTTTTAACCAAGAATGGAGACCTTTTTTACGTTCAAGCATTTTAAGCATTTATACACAAGAATTTTCAACGTAAAAAGCTCTTTGTGGTGATAAGGCGGCGCCCTAGCAGCACATTCGACATATTTACGTAAAATGCTCGCTGCCCTTTTAAAAATTTTTTTTATAGCTTTTAACCAAGAATCGAGACTGTTTTACGTTCATATCCATAAGGAATTCAGGGATTTAAGCATTTATTCACAAGAATTTTCAACGTAAAACGCTCTTTGTCTGTGTTTCCACTTGGTCAGCTTTGATGGGGATCGGCCCGTGTCTCGTCAATATATTATGAAGTCTGTGGCTTAAGGCCAGTCCGGTTTATCTATGAACAAATGAAGTTTTTGTGTCAAATTTAGTGAGTTGCGGCTTATAGTTAGGTGCGCCATATAGTCCGAAAATTAAGGTAGTAATATTGTAAAATACGAAGTATTCTCTTTCAATATATATATAACGCTTCCTCCCAGTTCAAATGGACTGGACGTCTACTAGTGAAAAGCTCATTGAAATTCAGGGCAGAAGGATGAAAGAAGCCACAAGATTTGACGTTTATCATCGTCAATGGCCATGAAAGCCTTTGTAGTGTGTGTAAAAAAACAAAAAAAAATGTTAAAACTATTTTTAATATTAGCTCATGTACCTGTCTATAACGGTAAAAAAACGAATTATACTTTTCTATTTCTTGTAGTAGGTCTAAATTTAGGGTTATTTATAAAAGTTTTTACCCCCTGCAACTGAATACTTTTCATATCTCCTTTTCATGAAAAATGATTGCCTTTCAATAAAGTATATACACTATTTTTTTTATGTTTATCATTTAAAATATTTATATGGTGAAAAAAAGCTCTCACAACAGGTTCAACATGTCTTTATAAAACATTTTGCAAAATGTAGCCAAAGCTCATTCATTTAAATAGGCATAAATAGCACAAAAACCCAAACAAAAATAGTACTTTTAACCTCCATTTCAAGTCAAATGTGTTTGAGAGGAGTTCTTAACGAGACACATGACATTTTTATTTCTAAAACATTGACTTGCGTCTCAATCATGTAGCATCAAAGTCTTTGGAAGCTTTATTTAGCCTGTTTCTTGTGCTATGTACAATTAGTGCAGTGGAAGGAAGGTTGTTATCATTGAATACATGATTGTGTGTATGACTTTTGCTATATGTTCCGATACCTACATAATTATTTTACATTTATCTGATCATGAACGTGTCGTAGTATGTTCCCTTTGAGGGCGTATCAAATAAAAGCTTGGAAATGTTCAGGTTATAAAGACAGACATCCATTTTTCTACCACTTAGCATCACGAGTGACTTTAGTGGGGCCTTCCATTTTCCCTTATTAGCATCGATGATGCACTGGAGTCGATCTCAGGTCGACAGCCATTTAACGGTGCTATGAAATGGCGACTATGTTAGAAAATGAAAATGACTGCACTTTTGTAATTTTACATATAGAAAATAAATGTGGCATTCAAATATGGTAGGTTTACATACCATTACATAGTTATTCCACCCAAAACAATGCATCAGGGACCGCCCATTTTTTCCCCAGGCATTTTGGTTGTGTCATAACCGGAATTGATGATAATGTATAGCTTGCTAGCGCTCCACTAGCTACTACATGCTAACAGCATGACAGAACGCTCATGGATAGCATGCTAGCAGACTGCAAATATATGTTGCTCATTCTGGGTGTGACACTATCGTCTGTTTGGAGATATTTTTAGTGGGTGGGGCTAAGGCAGCTGAGAAAGGAATACTAATTATGATCTAATTTCATTATTAAGCCTTTTCTCTCACTTTTTCGGACGGATTTGTGTCCAATATTGGTTTGCTATCATTTAACACTAGAAAACCCAGCAGAGGCCGACTTGGCCTTTCCCAAGACAAACACACCTAATATTCCCTAGCAATGGCCGATTTGGCCTCTCCTCCGTCACTCGTGATAGTTTGTGTCAGTTGAAGTCAAGCTACATTTATTTAATTACATTTATTTGTGAAATTTGACACGTTTGACACATTTTTTAATTAACTTCTCCTATACTCCACACATAACGACAGAAAGAATGGTCCAAATGTGTACATTGTTTTGAAGAAGGAAAAAAAGCATTTTAGAACTGCAATTTGAGTGGAAAGCAGGAATTGTGTCTATAGTTTAGAAGGACTGAATCAGGGGCATGGAGTATGGATTGTGGTCATTGTGTCTGAAGTTAATGTATCTCTAGTGGTTGCATTTCCATATGAACGGCTGTTGTCAGTCCGACAACGACTTGCCAATTCAAAAGCACTTGGGTCATTTTTGCCACCTCTGGGTTTTCCGGGGGAGAGGCCATATCGGCCATTGTTTGGGACTAGTAGGAGTACCAGAATTCTCTGGGACTTCTAGTGTTAAATGTCACTTGCTGTAGTATTTCATAGGACAAAAAAAAAAGTAGGAAAGCTGCAGCAGCCATTCACACCCGGACATTACTGCGTTAATGGTGTGAGCCCAGGAAACTATTGGAAGAACATGCACGCTCAACACAGGAAATCTAAAGCAGTATTCAAATTCAAAACCTGAGGCAGATGTATGAACTACTCATAGATTTTGTTCTTTGTCAGTTTTTGACCGATTTTTATGATTTTCAATGACAACAACCTCTTCCTAAGTGCTTGTAAACATTCACGAGGCTTTTTAAACGTGACATGGATTCATCTGAAGTGGTTTCATTGTTATCTTGCCATAAAAATATAAACTAAAATGTCAGGAAGTTCACTGATTTGTCTTTGAGTTTCTTAATGCGCTCAGTGTTCATGTAGCTGTCTCGGGGACGGGCGGGGCACACTCCAGTCTGACAGTCCAGGGGTCTGAGGCGGGCACGTAAAACGGCGAGCGCGCCAACACGTCGTCTCCCGCCAAGGCAAAGGCGAACACTCCCCTCTGCCGTTCCGCCCTGTCCTTCTCCTCACCGTCCTGGTATGACTTGAACCCGTTTTCCTCCAAAACTCCCGCGGTGGCAGCAGTGTTGGGCGGGCACAGGTAGCCGGTGCCCGGCGCGGACCGCCACGTGGTCGGCTTGCGACCACGACGCGGGCGGGACACCCGGCAGCTCTGCCTCTTGAGGTGACGGTGCAGGTGGTCGGAGCGCGTGAAACTCTTGTAGCAGTGCTCGCACTGGTACGGCCGCACGCCAGTGTGGATGCGCAAGTGGTTCTTCAGGTCGTAGTTGTGCACGAACTTGGAGTTGCAGTGAAGACAGATGTACGGCCGCTCGCCCGTGTGCTTCCTCATGTGGATTTTCAGCTTGTCCTGTCTGCGAGGCGGGACGAAATGCAAATGTTAAACATAGCTAGCAACTTCTGCATGCTTGGAAAGGCGAACTCATTTTGTGTGATAAGATAGACCCAGAACCGGAGGGTAGCGGCGACCTGGCATTTTTCAAGCCTTTGACGTGTTACAAAATTTGAGAAACCGCCGCTTTTTTTCCCTATTCGTTATTCCGTGTGGCAGGTACTAACACTGACTGGGTGGCAGGCTTGTGAATATCCAAGCATATTGGGTAGCCAACGGAGACCTTTTTCACTGGTGCGACCTGTCTGTTGTTGGAATTTAGTCCCCCCGGCCAAAGCTGCACGGAAACGGCACCAGCCGAACGGAACTGGTGCTCCGCTGTTTACCGCTCCCGCGAGCCAAACCGGGAGGAAACAAAACTCCGCGCGTTTTCTTCTTATTTTAACCCTTTGTACTGACTCCATGTTTCAACAGTTTGAAGAAGACTCACCGAAAACAGGTTGACAATTTATTTGTCGACAATGGTCAAAAACAAGGCAAAAACAGACGACGGAGGGACCATTCTGGATCCAAAGCAAGGCTACATAGAAAATGTTTCCGAGCAGCAAATCTGTGTTATATCAGTGTCTAGTGTTTTTAAGTCCGTGGTGTAGGAGGTCGGTCTGAAGGTGTGGCTGCATGTTTTCCCGGGACCATCCCTCTGTGGCCGGTTTTAGGCAGTTAGATTCGTCCGTGGACGGGACGTGGTTGCCACTGCGACCGACGCTGGTCTTGACGTCCCAAGCGCCTGCTATCAACTTTCTTATCTTATGATACTATTCCCTGATTAATTGTATTCCGTGAGTTCGACTAATGCAAACAGACGGTGCCTACGAGAAACGGTACCTTTTTCCATTTCCCCCTCAGGAGCCCCGATAAGGTGATTAACTTTACTGTGTCAAGGCCACTGAGTGAAGTCTGCCTAAACTATAGTTAAATGAATGTGTTAGACAAACAATTATATGGTGTGTGCGAGAACGGTACCTTTTCCCTTCACCGTCTCTGCATCTCATATTTTAAATCCCCTCGAGAACTTTTCTGCATCTGAGGTTGACTCTGAAGCTTCTTGAAATGCACGTCAAACCTGGTGAGAAAAGCTATGGCTTCTTCCCGTTTGTGTGAAACACGCCATCAAAAGGCAACATGGAATCAAGTGTCCATGTAATATCAAAAGTCTTTTAAATGCTGGCTCTCAAACCTTTTGTGCACAGAACGAGATCGACTCAATTTATAGTTCTCGTAATATGATAAACGGACCCTTTCACTTGTATAGCGCTTTTCTACCTTCAAGGTTCTTGGAGTGCTTTGACATCTCCTCATTCGCCTACTGATGACTGTGGGTTCAGTATCTTGCTTAAGGGTATTCGCTCATCCGGACGGAGAATCGAACTTACAAGTTATAGTTTAGGAGAGGACTACTCAGCAACCTGAGCTTTAGACCACTACAGTTGGTACCCTCAAAATGTTCCCTTGTAAAATCTTTTAGGTTTGTTTTGATACTAGTCATAACAAGTCAAGGATATAGAAGCGGTACTTTTAGCACTGAGATGTGCAATGTACAGAACGTGGAATGTCAGGTTGGTATTTGCTGGTGGAAAGTGTGTCTAAGCCGTGGGTGGGTGCCACATCACCCGCAAACATACCAGAAGGGGCTTTCCGCACTTTTCGAATCTTTATTCGATAAGCTCTGAACATGGGTGTTATACATGAAAGGAGGGTGCTTCGTTTTTACGGCACAATTCAATTGTCAGTTGATAAAAACAATCAATTTTCCATCTAAATCAGTATGGCAAACCTTTGAGAGATGGTCTTTGAAAGTCTAAAGATTGGAAGGAATAGCTCTTCACTCACCTGGTAAAGCGCACCTCGCAGATGGTGCACATGTAGGGTTTCTCCCCCGTGTGAGTCCTCATGTGTCGCGGTAGCTTCCCGGCCCCTTGGATGATCTTGTTACAGATGGGACACTGCTGTGAAGATTTGGGCTTCATCTTCCTCTCCTCCTCCAGCTGCCACGGAGGGAAGAGCGCCCCTAGGTGAGACGCCGAGTTCAGGAAGCTCAGGTACGAGCGGAAGTCGGCCTCATCCTTGACCACGTCCAAGGTGTGGCCCGAGGAAGGCACGGACCTGGTGGCGCCGCACAGCCCCGAACTGACAAAGTCCTTCAGTAAATTGCCGTGGAGCAAACCAGGAATTACTTCCTCTTTCATCTCCTCTTTGATAACTTCTCGTTTCACGGCCAGATCAAGGGGCCCAGACAGGGGGGCGTCAGATGCAGGATAAGCTGCAGGTACCCGTGAGGAGCCGCTGCCCATGTGAGAGTGCTGATGAAGCCCGGGATCCAGCAAATGCTGGGGAAAGGCGGGAAAGTCAGCAGCCCACATGGAGGGGTAGAAGCCAGGAAGTAGGGGGGAGAAGCTGGCCCTTCTGTCTAGGGCGGAAATGCGGGGGTACAGGCCGTCCTGGAGGAGCGACTCGATGGAGAAGTCCTTCAGGGAGCGGTTCTCAGGGCTCTCCTGAAACAAGACAAACTGTTAGTTTAGCGTTTAATACAGGGGGCAGTGTCAGTCAGAGCCTTGGCCAAGGTCTACCTGCTTTCCATGCATGCTGTGAGGCGACCCCTCCTGGTGAGCGGAGGTACTGGGTGGCGGCGAATCGTCCATCCCCAGAGGCTCGCCCCTGCTCTCAGACGACCTGTCGTCATCAAACTCCTGATCGTCATTCCTCGACCCGTCTTCGTCTTCTTCATCTTCCTCTACTTCCTCTTCCCCCCTTCCTTCAGATCCCCCACCCCCTTCCCCGCCGCTGTCCATGATCTCCAGACACACATTGATGATGCAGGGAATTTCGAGCATCTGCGCCGCGTTAAGGATCTCGCTGACGTTTGCCGTCGTTACCGTCAGTGTGGATGTGTAGGCAAACTCCAGTATGGCGGTGAGCGACTCCGGAGCCACGAAGTCAATTTCGTAGATGGCCGCGGAGGGTGTCGGGGCAGCGGCATGGTGGTGGCGCCCGTCCTCGCCGTTGGCCACGGTGAAAAGTTTTTTGAAGTAGTGACTGCAAGCCGCCAGCACCGAGCGGTGACTGCGGTATTCCTGGTCACGCGCGATGAGGACCACGTCGCAGAGGAGACCGTCGCGACGCTGCTCGTTGAGGCTGCACAGGACATCGCTGCTGTGATTGGGGAAAGGGATACCAATGCGATCTTCTTCTCTGTGGTGGACCATCCTCTTCCCTCTGGATAAGGACCATGAGAAAGCATATCAGCATTTGAAAATCTCATTTGAAATGATATCTTAAAGCATAAATTATGTAAAATGATTTCACTATTTTACATTGCTAAATTAATGCAAGCCATGTCAGTTGACCTTAGGTATTTTTTGCTATGTTGGCATAACATATAACAGTGTTTAACCACTAGAAATTGCACCGAAGTACACGGCAACTGACAAACACATACTGATTTCTCTTAATAGCTATTGCAATATTCTCATGCAAAAAGCTCGCATGTTAGCATTTTTGTGTGTTGTCTTTAGAAAATAAGTATCCTATCCCAGAAATTGTTTTTGTTCTACAATATATTAGCAAGTCAATTGCTAGTATGTTAGCATTTAAGTATTTACAAAAATTACATCCCATACTTTTAAATTCTTATGCAAATATAATATTTCAGGGTGCAAAACCTTCATATTTCACTATTAGAATTTTTTAAAACTTAACATTTACCCCCCAAAAATCCAACTTGGTCATATAAAATAACTTTCCATGTAAAAAAAAAAAAAAAAAAAATCATCCTTTGTAACCATTTAATTAGCACTTCAAAGGTTGTTTAAAAAATGACATCAAAACTACACGGTCCTTTTACAAGAACAACAGCAAACATGGTCATTCAACAACCGCCATTTTGTAAAAATACACTTGGGGCTTTTTGATTACAGTTATTTGACAGCGCATATTTAAAAAGACTAAATGAAAGAAGCGGCGGTCAGTGCGCTAAAGCCTCAACACGCTCTCACGTGTCCGTCGTGCAAATACTTATGTGCTCACGGATTGGGGTAGCCAATTCCCTGAAAAAAAATAAGGGACACCTCGTTGGAAACCAGATAACCATCACGCTTTATTTTTTTGTGTGTCAAAAGTGATGAAAGAAAAATATTGTTGGAGCTGAAAGGATTTCTCAAATAATTCGAGTAACTGGATTTTAAAAATTGATTGAGGAATTTTCTACGCTTTGAGGGCAGGAAGAAGACAGAGGCGGCGGATATATTTGATTCAAACCATTCATGAATATAGAGGTAACTACTAAGAAGCTGAAGAAAGCGAAGAGAAAGGCACCAAACAAAAGCAGAAAATGTCAAAAGTGTGTGAGCATTTCACAATGGACACCAAGGCGAACATTGTTTCATTTATCGTAATTTTCGGACTATAAATTGCTACTTTTTTCCTTTTAGTCCAGTGCGGTTTATTTGTTGATTTATTTTGGTTAATAGGTAACACTTTATCTGAAAGCTGCGTCATAAGACTGTCATAAGACCGTCATAATTATGACATGACACTATCATGGGCATGAATGATTGCTTATGACATGTCATTAAGTGTCATCTAGCAAATAATGTCACTAACTACATTTATGTCCATCTTGGATCTTTTACTGCCATTCAAAAGTGAGATTATTTCCCAGATAACACTAAATGACATCTGTTATAACCATTCATTAATGTTCATGACAGTGTCATGTAATAATTGATTGTCTAATGACAGTCTTATGGCACCACTAACAAATAAAGTGTTACCAAATACCATAATTAGTAGGGCTGTCAAAATTATCGCGCTAACGGGCGGTAATTAGTTTTTTAAAATTAATCACGTTAAAATATTTGACGCAATTAACGCACATGCCTCGCTCAAACAGATTAAAATGACAGTACAGTGTCATGTGCACTTGTTACTTGTGTTTTTGGAGTTTTGTCGCCCTCTGCTGGTGCTTGGGTGCGACTGATTTTATGGTTTTCAGCACCATGAGAATTGGTGGTGCTGAACAATGGCGAGCTACTAGTTTATTTTTTGTTTGAAAATTTTACAAATTTTATTAAAACGAAAACATTGAGGGGTTTTAATATAAAATTTCTAAAACTTGTACTAACATTTCTTTTAAGAACTAGTCTTTGTATCCATGGATCGCTTTAACAGAATGTTAATGTTAATGCCATCTTGTTGATTTATTGTTATAATAAACAAATTCAGTACTTATGTACAGTATGTTGAATGTATATATCCGTCTTGTCTTATATTTCCATTCCAACAATAATTTACAGAAAAATAGGGCATATTTTATAGATGGTCTGAATTGCGATTAATTGCGCTTAATTACGATTAATTTTTAAGCTGTGATTAACTCGATTAAAAATTTTAAGCGTTTGACAGCCCTAATAATTAGCAATTAATGAAACAACTGGAATGGTAACTGAAGAAATAATTAGCACAGAACATGAATTTTGATTGTTATTTACATCTGTAGCGCTGCAATACATGATAGGAGGCATGTTGGACAACAACATTGTTGACAGCAGGTGGCAGCAGAGGTTGACTGTCTCCCCCAAGGGAGCAGTGATGCCCAAATGAAGCTTCTTGAAGCAATAGAGCTTTGCAGACAATTGGTTCAAAGCTTCATGGTGGTTTGTTTGGTCTTATGACAGTCGTATTATGAACTGTCAAATAAAGTGTTACCGGTTAATATCTTTTGGTGTAAATATCCCATAATAGAGTGAGGACAGCTGCGGATTATAGTCCAGTGCTGCTTATCTATGAATAAATGTTGTTTTCGTGTCAAATTTGGTGGGTGGCGGTTTATAGTCAGGTGCACCTGAAAATTACGGTCTACAAAATATCTTTATTATAATTTCAGGTATAAAAACTAGGAACATGGTACATGAATAAACATAAAAAATACTTTCTTTTTACAGAAAAATATCATTTGATTATTATCAGGATGTTAAAGGCTACAATGACCTATTTTATTAGCCTGCGGTGATAGAACCAAGAACCAGGTCAGATTTTTTTGTCAAGATAATCGCATCCTGTCATGATCAGCATTATTTTTCCTAACTTGTTTGAGATGTGTCCTGCCCTTTGCCTTTTCGACACAATTTGCTAGTTAAAATACAGCCCAGAAATCACACAAAACCTGACAGATGCCTTGCCAGAGGTCACATATTGTAAGTATAAAGATCAAAACATGAATTGCTTGGGCAAAAATAAGATTACTCCCAATCATTTAAAAATAAATAAACTCCACTACTACTCACATGTCACAAAAAATTGTGTGCACCTTTGTGGCATATTGACTTCGCATTTCATCTTTTTCATTAAAATCAGCAATACTTTTTCCTACCTTTTTATCAGCAGTGACTAAGACATTTTTACACTTGTGCCAAAAGAATATCAAAAATGAAGTTATAATACAAAATTGCCTGAATGTAAATGAAGATTTTTGAATAGCAATAAATTGACCGTTACAGGTGACTTAAATTACACAATGAGCTAATAAAGACTAATAATGGCGAGTGTAATCTCCCTATCATTCCATGTACAATAAATTGTAAAGTTATGAAAATATAAAGATCTTCGAAATAAGTAATATACTTAAATGTAATTTAACAAAAATAAGTAAAATGCACTGCAGAAAATACGATGTGATTTTTAATGTAAATGGTAAATTACAGTGGGGCAAATAAGTATTTAGTCAACCACTAATTGAGCAAGTTCTCCTACTTGAAAATATTAGAGTGGCCTGTAATTGTCAACATGGGTAAACCTCAACCATGAGTGACAGAATGTGTGTGTGTGTGTGTGTGTGTTGGGGCATAAAATCACATTGTTTGATTTTTAAAGAATTTATTTGCAAATCATGGTGGAAAATAAGTATTTGGTCAATACCAAAAGTTTATCTCAGTACTTTGCTATGTACCCTTTGTTGGTAATAACAGAGGCCAAACCTTTTCTGTAACTCTTCACAAGCTTTTCACACACTGTTGCTGGTATTTTGGCCCATTCCTCCATGCAGATCTCCTCTAGAGCAGTGATGTTTTGGGGCTGTCGTTGGGCAGCACAGACTTTCAACTCCCTCCACAGATTTTCTATGGGGTTGAGATCTGGAGACTGGCTAGGCCACTCCAGGACCTTGAAATGCTTCTTATGAAGCCACTCCTTTGTTGCCCTGGCTGTGTGTCTGGGATCATTGTCATGCTGAAAGACCCAGCCACCTCTCATTTTCAATGCCCTTGCTGATGGAAGGAGATTTTCACTCAAAATCTCTCGATGCATGGCCCCATTCATTCTTTCCTTTACACAGATCAGTCGTCCTGGTCCCTTTGCAGAAAAACAGGCCAAAAGCATGATGTTTCCACCCCCATGCTTCACAGTGGGTATGGTGTTCTTCGGATGCAATTCAGTATTCTTTCTCCTCCAAACACGAGAACCTGTGTTTCTAGCAGAAAGTTCTATTTTGGTTTCATCTGACCATAACACATTCTTCCAGTCCTCTTCTGGATCATCCAATTTCTCTCTAGCAAACCGCAGACGGGCCTGGATGTGTACTTTCTTCAGCAGGGGCACACGTCTGGCAGTGCAGGATTTGAGTCCCTGGCGGCGCATTGTGTTACTGATAGTAGCCTTTGTTACTGTGGTCCCAGCTCTCTGTAGGTCATTCACGAGGTCCCCCCGTGTGGTTCTGGGATTTTTGCTCACCATTCTTGTTATCATTTTGACGCCACAGGGTGAGATCTTGCATGGAGCCCCAGATCGAGGGAGATTATCAGTGGTCTTGTATGTCTTCCATCTTCTAATAATTGCTCCCACAGTTGATTTCTTTACACCAAGCGTTTTACCTATTGCAGATTCAGTGTTCCCAGCCTGGTGCAGGTCTACAATTTTGTCTCTGGTGTCCTTTGACAGCTCTTTGGTCTTGGCCATAGTGGAGTTTGGAGTGTGACTGACTGAGATTGTGGACAGATGTCTTTTATACCGATAATGAGTTGAAACAGGTGCCATTAATACAGGTCACAGGTGGAGCCTCGTTAGACCTCTTTAGAAGAAGTTAGACCTCTTTGACAGCCAGAAATCTTGCTTGTTTGTAGGTGACCAAATACTTATTTTCCACTCTAATTTGGAAATCTTTAAAAATCAAACAATGTGATTGTTTTTTTTCCCCCACATTGTGTCTCTCATGGTTGAGGTTTACCCATGTTGACAATTACAGGCCTCTCTCATCTTTTCAAGTAGGAGAACTTGCACAATTGGTGGTTGACTAAATACTTATTTGCCCCACTGTAAGTACTAGGGCTGTCCCGCTGGCATATTTTTGCACCCGTGTCTGAGTCAGTCATCTGATTTTGAGAATGTGCCGTGTAAACGTACACTTCCCCCCAAATTCACAAAAAAACTCCAGTTCATTTGTAATGGGATGTCATTGACAGCAGTGGACGTCCAAATTTCCCATTCATTTTCAATGGCAAGAAAACATTCGAAGGTCCTTGTGATTTTCGACCATTTACCATTGACATTCAACTGGTGCCCAAGTAAGTCGATGCCATTGACGGCCATGTACGTCCAAATTTCCCATTCATTTTCAATGGCAGAAAAACCTGTGTGGTTGTGAATTTTGACCAAAGACGTACCATTGGAGCCCAATGACATGTAAGTAATTAACAGCCACGCAACAGGATGTGTCCCCGAAATGTCCCCAAATCAACAGGAAGTGACCTGATAGATCTGTATGTACCACAGCAAAGCCTCATCGTAATTTCTCCAGAAATTGCAGTTTCTAGTGTTGTGTATGACATTAGATACAACAGCAGTCTTTAGGTGCGGCTTATATATATACATACGTAAATACCATTATTAAGTTGGTTGGGTGCGGCTTAAAGACAGTCGTGTGTTATAGTCCAATATTTGCACTAAATATATAGAAAATATGACATCAAAATAAAACCATCTTTTTGCATTGGGATAGAATAGTTAAAGTAAAATCTCATCAAAATACTTAACTAAATAAAGTAGAAACAATAATACATATAAACAAATACAAATTTGAGTTTTTTTTCCCCCCCTGTGGACAGTCTGTTAGTCGTGAGTATGAAAAGTAATAATTAATAATGAGAACAAGCATTTATGTTGGAGTGTACAGCAATTAATCAGAGAATAGAATAAAGCTGCTGCTAACTCACTTCTAAAGGATGTTCCTTTCCTCTTTTACAATGCGGCAACAATTTGTCCCTGAACCGGATGACTCCCATGATTTCCTACCAGAGGGAAAAAAAATAATAAAACGAATCCCTCAGTTCACCTGCAGTTACACACCTTGGACTTAGTTTATTGTCTTGTTGCTAGGAAACGGTTGCTATGTCGAAACCATTGATGGAGTGATTAACAGGTCCGTAGAGGATGTAGCTCGACCGGATACGAGCCCTTAGGCTTGTGCAAACAGCCCGTGGGAAAAGGTGCGACAAAAGAGCAACTGTCCAGTGACAAGACAACTGGATAGATTTATTATGTCAACTGTTAGCTTTAATAACACACCTTGTCTGCATGTACGTTTAAATATTAGTTGCAAGAAAGCTTAACTCGTGGAGTTTTGAAGAGGGCAGTCATTGGCTGCCATTTTTACTGGGAGGGGCAAATCCCCTTCCCAGCCTCAATGAATTGGACGTCTAGCGCTGTCAATGGAAGTGAAAGGTTAGTAGTTAGTCTTACCGGTTTGAATGAATTGGATGTTTGTTGCTCTCAATGGCATTTATTGAGTTAGATACTATGGGGGGAAAAAACTGGGGTTCGTAACCGGCGTTTTTCTGGTTTTATTCATTTGAATTTCATTTAGTTTTTCCTTAACATAATCATTTATACATGTATTTATAATTATAACTATAAATACATTAATGATCAATAACTGAAAAAATATACAATAATAATAATTGCTAATATATGTTAAGTTGCTGATGTATGTGTTTTTCTTTTTAATTAACAAAAATTGTCACTTGCTCTGTAAAGGGTGTGCAAAACATTTTTATTTTAAATACAGTACCAACAATCATCTGATGTTAATGAACAAAATAAGTCTTAAGTGTCAAGTTTTTTTAATGACTCAAATAGTCATATACATATATTTATATATTTAAATGTGGCATAAAACAGACAAGGCTGAAAAAGCAGTTTCTGGTCTTGCACCCCTCTTTAAACTAAACTGCTGTATTTTAAGCCAAAAGAACTGTTGTGTTTGATAGAACGATATGTCTATATGCTGAGAATAGCAGTTTCATGGCGCATTATGCCCCTGAACTATTTTTAATTTGTCCGTTTTACCCTGGACACCCCAGTTTACAGACACCGCACAAATATTTTTGTTTCAACCCAGCCATAAAAAGAAGGTAATTATATTATTCGAAATGTCTATCATTTTTAGCTTAGAATCATTAATTGATGTGTAACATTTAGTTTAAAAATAAATGAATTTATAGAATTCACTCGCATATTCTAAACTTTTAAATCAATTACATCACAATGAAAAAAAGTGTCTGTAAATCAGTCACTAATATCTACCTCATAACTATCACTTGTTTTTTTTGTTACTGTCGCATTTTCCCCGATATTTTAGATGATAAATTATCAATCCAAGCAAAGAAAAAGTTTAAAAGGGTAAATATTTGAAAAAGAAAATCTCAATCACTCCTTGATGTCTGCGATTTCTGCATCGCGACCCTTGTTATATTACCATTTTTCACCCATAAAATCCCCAAAATCCCCATTCACAGCTGTGTTTTGAAACTCTGTTAGACAGGCTACATTTTTAGTTTTTGGATCAAAACAAGATAAGTATGCGATAATATCTCGTTAAAATCATGGTGTATTTAATTATTCTCTCTCATGCTCTCACCTTGAGTTAGGGTTCAGGGGTTTGAAAAAAAATTTTTTTTTCAAAATAATGCCCTTTTCAGAATGTTTTCTTTCCCCAGAAAATTGAGATTTTAAGCTTCCCAATGATGTATCACCCATGCATATACGACAATTTTGAAATTTGGCCAAATTTTGGGTCTCAGAGTGGAACCTCAAGTCACCTGAGTGTTTTCCGCCATATAAATATTATACAGTATAAATCACCAAAATGTCACTTGCTCCCTAAAGGGTTAAAATTCTTAAGTGTCAGGTTTTTTTTAATGACCCAAAATCGTCGTATACATTATAATTAAATAGTATATAGATGACCAAAATGTCACTTGCCTTATAAAGTGTCATTAAAAAAAAAAAAAAAAAAAATACCAGAAATGGTTTCTTTAAAAAGGGTTAAAGGTCTCAAGCATAAAAAAAAAAAAAAAAAAAAAAAAAAAAAAACTCAATGACCGAAACTGGTCATGGTCACAATAGTCATATGTATAAAGGTTTTAAGTGTCAAAAAGTTTTTTTTAATGGTCCAGAACAGTCAGTCATATTCATGACAAAAATAGTAAGTGTGAACTTTTGAATTGCTGTCCTGTAGTGAACACTGTCCTTGAAAGCGTTAATGGAGGCAGACAATATGCTCTGGCATACAGAGATTAGTTGTATACACCATCATAAGATGCTTTTTTTATTCCCTGCTTAAATCACAGGTCAAAGAATGAAATATTCTGCTCATTTAATTTTCAAATAATGCCTCTACTTTGTTTACAACTTCAAGGCCCAAAGAAACAGTGAGCATGTCAAAAAATGAAAACGACTGCACTAATAGAACTTTACATGTAGAAAATGAATTTGGTGTTCAAATCCTGCTTGTACCATTTCAGTTAATCAATCCAACACAAAAGCAGTAGGGACTGCCCACTTTTTTCCTCGATGCAGTAATTGATTATCATGCCTAGCTTAGGGTGACCACATTTTGATTTCCAAAAAAGAGGACACTCAGCCCGGCCTCAAGATACTTGAATTTTACTCGAAGTTCACTCAAAGATGCCTGTATCACTATATTTAAAGTGTGCCCCCTCACTCTGGATGGAAAAATGCAGTTTAAAAAAAAAAAAAAAGACTTTATAATGCAGACCCATAGAAATGTAGTCCAGTCAATACAAATACACACAGTAGGCTATGTGCCAACTAAACAGTTTTATAAACTACTATCACGACAATTGTCCTTGACAAATTGTTATTCCCATTCAATTGATGTTCTCATTCAATGTTCTAGATTGCACACAAACAAAAACCGAAATAAACTGAGTTTCAATCAGCATGTTTCCAAACGTAGCAGTTCAAAACTACGTTTCCCATAATGCCTAGCGCGGTTTAGCTTACTGATAGCTAGCTGTGGCAAATTTCAAACTTTGCTATGAAAGTTTACAATCATCGGCAGCGCGCCGATGCGACACCAAACGGGAATTTACAGTCAAAGCTCTGACAGAAGTCAACAGTTGCCATTATATACGTATTTATCATAATTTTTTTTTTTTTAAAAACAGGCATTGTGGCCAAATCGTCAACCCAGTAGATAGCAGTAATGCTCATGAAAGGGGTAAACTGCCAACAAAAACGAGAAGAACTACTACTTCCCTCCATTGTAGTAGGAGCCATGTCAACTGCTGCCACCCAGCGGCCGGAGGGATCTCTTCAAATTGGTCCCGTGAAAAATCATAAAAACCGGACATTTTTATGAATTTATAAAACCCGCCCGGACCACGAGGACACTACATGAAAGTAGGACTTGTCCGGGCAAAAGAGGACGTTTGGTCACCCTAGCCTAGCTTGCCAAAGCTCCGCTAGCTAGTACATTTTGACAGAATGACACAAGTCACACTGCAACAAGAGAATAGCTTGCCTCTGGGAAGCATGCTAGCAGACTGCAAAAATCTGCAGCTCATTTTTTAAATTTAATTTTATTTATTTATTTATTTTTGTGGGCGTAGCTAAGGTAGATAAAACAAGAAGACTAATTAGGAGCTAATTTGGATTTGTGTCCAAAATATGGTCTGCCATCATTTTAAAGCCACTTGCTGTAGTATCATAGCACTTTTAAATTTTACACTCTAATCTTCAACATGTATAGTATGCCCATCCCAGTCAAAATGGATTGGACTTCGGCGTCAGTTACGGCCAGTGAGTTAATTGAAATCCTATTTAGTGACTTAAAAAGGTTAAAAAGTGAAAGCGTGGCTAAAAGCTCCTGTGAAAAGTTCCCTAACAGGTTGCACAAACAGACAAGACGGGCTCCTCCTTGCGACGTCCCCGCCAAGGCAAACAATTAAAAAAAAAAAAAAAAAAAAAAAAAAAAAGCAGCCCGAATGGGAGGCGCAACCCTGTGTCATTTTGTTTGCTCCCAAAAGTGCCCCCCGCCCACCCCCGGTCCTGGAATGACTGTACACGTGCTCCGGCTGTACGCCTGCTCTCGCTGCCAGTGGCCATTCCCTAATTACAACGTGGAGAGGATCTAAGGAGGATGTGCCACATGGACACAGGGTGGGGAAGGTTGGCGCGGTGGCCGCGGCTTCCCCACCGTCAGCGGCATTTTTTGAGCCAAACGCCCTTGTTTGGACCTTCACCGCCACACTGGTGACTCTTTTTCATGAATCAACACTGTTTTAATAATGAAAAAAAGCGTGGGCGAAAATATCGATGAATCCCAATATGTTTCAATATTAATTGAGTGAAACCGGCTCCATCCACTTTTTAATCTGACAGTTAATCCTTTATAGGGCAAGTGACTAGGGTTTAGTTTTTACATAGTTATGCACCCGATCAGATACCAAAAAGTCTCTTTTTGATCAAAAGTTTCAAACATATTACAGTACTGTACTGTTTAAAATTCTTCCTCTTCCGCTTTTTCCTGGAGTGTTGCGGGGTTTAAAAAGTACAGTGGGGAGAACAAGTATTTGATACACTGCTGATTTTGCTGGTTTTCCCACTTGCAAAGCATGTAGAGATCTGTAATTTGTATCATGAGTTCTCTTCAACTGTGAGGGACGGAATCTAATACAAAAAATCAGAAAATCACATTGTATAATTTTTAAATAATACATTTGTATTTAACTGCATGAAATAAGTATTTGATACATCACAAAAATCGAACTTAATATTTGCTACAGAAACCTTTGTTTGATGTTACAGATACCAAACGTTTCCTGTAGTCCTTGACAAGGTTTGCACACACTGCAGCAGGGATTTTGGCCCACTCCTCCATGCAGATCTTCTCCAGAGCCTTCAGGTTTCGGGGCTGCTGCCGGGCAACACGGACTTTCAGCTCCCTCCATAGATTTTCTATCGGGTTCAAATCTGTTGACTGGCTAGGCCACTCCAGGACCTTAAGATGCTTCTTACGGAGCTACTCTTTAGTTGCCTTGGCTGTGTGCTTTGGGTCGTTGTCATGCTGGAAGACCCAGCCACGACCCATCTTCAGGGCTCTCACTGAAGGAAGGAGGTTGTCAGCCAAGATCTGGCGATACATAGCCCCATCCATCCTCCCCTGAATACTGTGCAGTCATCCTGTACCCTTGGCAGAGAAGCAGCCCCAAAAAATGTTACCTCCTCCACGTTTCACGGTTGGGATGGTGTTCTTGGGGTTGTACTCATCCTTCTTTTTCCTCCAAACAGGATGAGCCGAGTTTAGACCAAAAAGTTCAATTTTGGTCTCATCCGACCACATGACCTTCTCCCATTGCTCCTCTGGATCATCCAGATGGTCAGTGGCAAACTTCAAACGAGTCTTCTGGACATGCACTGGCTTCAGCAGCGGGACCTTGCGTGCGCTGTAGGATTTTAATCCATGACGGTGTAATGTGTTTGCGATGGTTTTCTTTGAGACTGTGGTTCCAGCTCTCTTCAGGTCATGACGTGTAGTTATGGGCTGATCCCTCACCTTCCTCATGATCAGTGATGCCCCACGAGGTGAGATCTTGCATGGAGACCCAGAAGGAGGCAGATTGACCGTCAACTTGAACTTCTCCCATTTTCTAATAATCGCCCCAACAGTTGTTACCTTCTCACCAAGTTGCTTCTTATTTTCCTGTAGCCCATCCCAACCTTGTGCAGGTCTATTATTTTATCCCTGATGTCCTTACACAGCTCTTTGGTCTTGGCCATTGTGGAGAGGTTGGAGTTTGTTTGTTTGAGGATGTGAACAGGTGTCTTTTATACGGGTAACAAGTTCAAACAGGTGCAGTTACTTCCGGTAATGAATGGAGAACAGGAGGGGTTCTTAAAAAAGAACTAAGAGCCGAAATATTTACTAGTTGGTAATGTATCAAATACTTATTTCATGCAGTTAAATACAAATTTATTATTTAAAAATTATACAATGTGATTTTCTGATTTTTTGTATTAGATTCCGTCCCTCACAGTTGAAGAGAACTTATGATACAAATTACAGACCTCTACATGGCTTGCAAGTGGGAAAACCAGAAAAATCGGCAGCGTATCAAATACTTGTTCTCCCCACTGTATATACTGGTATTCGCCGCTATGACGTACCCGACTTAATGTGATTTCGACTTTATGACGCCAGAGTTTCGTCCGCCTTTTTGCCTCCAGTCTTTTTCTTTTCTTTTTTTTTAATTCGCATAATCTTATTTTTTTACTTTAGTGATGCACGATAATACATTTTTCAACCGATATCGATAACTGATAATTTCCTGCCCCTTCCACCCGATAACCGATAATGTCACGCTGATAATTCTATTCAAATATGTACAGTATGTAAAATTTTAAAGTACGGTATACAAATATCAAATGTTACTGTGCAAAAATGTAATTTAGTGCTATTTTTTTCCACATCAAATGTGAACAAGTAGTAAATTGCAACAACTAAACAATGGCAATGACGTTGTGTTATGGTAAGCTTTTGGCAACAATTACTTGGAGAGTAAACACCCAAGTTGCACAAAAATTCCTTTAAAAGTAAGCCATTCCTAACATATATCACATTACTACACTGCAAAAACACCTCCTTAAAACTAGCAGAATTGGACAAAACTGTTGATTGCGCACATTTGGAGGCTAAATCAAGTAGATAATTATCGGATTGCATTATCGGTTGAATTTCGTTTTATCTGGATTATCTGTGTGACGTCATAATTGCCATTATCGGCCGATAATTATCGGTGACCGATATTATCGTGCATCTCTACTTTATCAATATGAACGTTTTGCCCTTTGGTGAAACGTGTATTTGATAATATTGACTTTTGTGATGCATGCTTTTATTTTGGCGCAGGAAGTGCAGGTAGTACTACCGCACGCAAGTAAGAGTGCATGTACGCACGAAGAAAAAGCGCACGTGCGCACACGAGGAAGAGCGCATTTGCTCTCACGAAGAAGTCACCCAGCTGAGAGAGAGAGAGAGAGAGAGAGAGAGAGAGAGAGAGAGAGGGGGGAAAGATTACAGTTTAACACGCAAATTGATTAAGCGCAAACATCATGGCGGGGACAGTACAATGATGTATAATTCATGTTTTTGGATAGTTATTTTGAGATTTAGGGGTACTTAAAGACTTAATTCTGATTTGCACTGAAATTCTGGTTGCGTTGCCAGCATAGGAACAGAACTTGTTTGTGGAATAGCCGGCCCCCTGAAATCCGAAATTATTAATCTTGGCCTTCGCGGCTAAAGACCCACATTTTTAGACTTGCTTTTTCTCCACACAAGGGTAGCCTGGTTTTATTTTTTAGGGGTTTTAATGTTTTTAGATTGTATCTGTTTTATTGTTTTCTGTTTTGCCTTTTATTGGAATGTATTGTTTTTGTACTTCCTTTTATTTTTCAAGAACAATGTTTGTCGTCGTTGTAAAGCACTTTGAGGACCTTTTAGGTTTTTGTATAGGGCTGTATAAATAAATTTATAAAATCGGATTCTTCCACTTTGGAGGTAGGATTCAGAATTTTTCTTCTTCGCTGACACCATATCCACTCGAGGCGAGTCCGCAACTCAGTCATTGCGTCTTTGTGTCGCAGAGTCGCCATGTAAACTGCCCCTGAGACTCAGACGAAGCCTGCTTCACTTCCTCGCAGTTGACAGCGCAAAGCCAATGCGTGATGAGTAGGCGGGACAAACTAGTCTTCCAGACTACTCACATTTGATTGGGTAAAATAATACAGGTAGTCCCCGGGTTAGGAACAAGTTCCGTTCCTACGCTGGCGACGTAACCTAATATATGTTTGAGTATGCATTTGCAAGTAAATTTAGAGCTCCAGTTTGTTGTGTTATGTGTGTGCGATTTGCTATGAGAATTGTAAATACGTTAGCATTCGTAGCATTTGAGCTAGCGGACTTTTGTGGAGCAAATTAGGATAAATTAGACTAAATAGACTGAATTTACAGATTGATCAGACAAGATGGACGTTTTAACACCAACCGTTTTGTGTCAAGAGTTTTGTTAAAATGCGTGTCGTTTTGAACAGACGTGTACATACAGTGGGGAGACCAAGTATTTGATACACTGCCAATGGGTTTTCCCATTGACTGTGTATCAAATACTTGTTCTCCCCACTGTATGTGTGTTAGCTTTACAAATTGTCAAAAGTGGAGGAAGTAAAAAGCTTAAAGCACAATTGCTTTGTTAGTTGTCTGTCAAGCTGAACAGCTTCGCATTTACTGAGGACATAACAAGTCATGTTAATGAAGTAAAAAAATAATGTGAGGTAAAGACTGGAGACAAAATGGTGGTCCAGTCTCTGGAGTCATAAAGTTGAAATCGCGGAAGTCGAGTACGTCGTAGCCCGGGGACTACATGTACTGGCATATAACAAAAAAAAAAAAAAAAAAATCTGACAATGGCAATTTTGCCTATTTCTGAGAAATATTGGCTATTAACTTTCCCCCCCCAGTCTTTCACATCAGAAAATCTTTTCACTTAATTAAACAAGATTCTTTCCTCTTGGACGCACTTGATCAAGTTCTTGTCATACATTTTAACTCTTGTGGACACTTGTTACTGGGAAGAATTCATGGGGCACAATCATAGCTGCCCCTAATGTTGTACTCAAGGCCATAATACGCAAAAAAGAACGAAGACATTCAAAGACGCCGCATAAAATCATCAAAGCTTATCATGAGTTATTTTTAAGAGAAATTAACCTCAGTTACACTAAATGTACTGTTTCCATGGCTACTCAAGTGACTGTCAGCGATCATTCGCCGTAAAATTTCTCGGTTCTTGAGGGGCACCTGTGTGTCACCTCCACCTCTTATTCCTCTCCCTCATCACCACCACGAGGTCTTGACACTGGGCAGCCGCCCCCGCAAATCATCCGCCCGTGTCACGAGCAGACGCTTGTTTTGGCAAAAACGACTAAAACGCTGTCAGGCCAGTGCAGGAAATCATTCATTACGAGGCAAAAGTTGACGCGAGAGGCCAAAGAAAGCTGTCGTGAAGCCCCGTTCGTCGGCCCACCTTATTAGAAGAGCTGCTGTGGATGAGGTCCTTGCACAGAGGACTCCAATTGTGGTACAAATCGATGTCAATCACAACAAAGTTTTAATTATAAGTGCTAGTTAACTCTAATGTGCTGTTTAAGCGTTTAAAATGCACTCGTTGACCTCATTAGCTGATATTGACGGCATTGTCAATTGCACGGAATCGTGAGCATTGTATCAGTTTAAATGATGAATGAAATAAAACATTAAAAAAAATAGTAACTTTAGTGTTTAATTGGAAGCCCAAATTCAACTGTGGTTCTGTTTGTATTCATTTTAATTGTATTCATTTTGTTCTTAATAACATGTTCTTAATTTATCATTTTATTTACCGTATCTTTCGGACTTCAATGATCCCTTGTTTTTTGTGGTTAATGGGGACCAGAACCAGCCGCAATAAGTGAAAAAACGCGAATTGGCGCCCCCCCATATAAGACATGTTTTTTTTTTTTCAAAATTTTTTTTTTCAAATTTTTTTTTTCAATTTTTTACATTTTTCTGAAGTCTAATTTAAAATAGTTTTATGTGTATGTATATTGATAAATGGTTTTGAAGCACTTTAAATATAATCATTGTTTTAAGCATGTTACTGTCCCACACAATTATTTTTATACAAGAAATACAATCCAAAAAAAAAAAAAACTTTGTTAAATGCTTAATTGAGTGTCCACTTAAATCCACTCTAGCTACTCACTTACACACAATGAGTTGCCACAGCAACTGTTTAACAAGTTAAAAGATGAGTGATGCATGCGGAGCTTTGAAGGTCAAGTCTCTGACAAGATCAAAGCTTAACTGTATGTCAATCATCGTTTGCTTTAATAAGCAACTCCAGTTAACTCTCTGATGAACACAGAGCAGGGAAAGGGTGGGAGTGTGAGCTTACGTGTGCGGCTTGGGACGGCTCATTTTTATTTATATGGCGGAAAACACAGAAAAGACTGAAAAAGCAGTTTCTCTTCTTGCACTGTTTAAAAGAAACTGCTTTATTTTAAGCTAAAACAACTGTTGTGTTTGATAGAACAACATGTCTATATGCTGCCATAGCAGATTCATGGTGTGTTAAGCCCCCGAACTATTTTTAATTTGTAAATTTTACCCTGAAAACCCCAGTTTACAGACATCACGCAACCGCTTTTGTTTCAACCAGCCATAAAACGAAGGTAATTATATTATTCAAAATGTCTGCCGTTTTTAGCTTAGAATCATTAACTGATGTCTCATTTCATTTTTTTAAAAGAAAATCGACTTTAAAAATTTTTTCGCTCACATATTTTAAACTTTTAAACAAATTATGTCACAATGAAAAAAAATGGCGTCTGTAAAAAAGTCACGAATATCTACCTCATAACTATCGCCTAATTGTATTTTTTTTTGTTACTGTCGCATTTTCTCCGATATGTTAGATGATAAATAATCGATCCAAACAAAAAAAAAAAAAAAATTGAGAAAAAACCCCAAACATTTAAAAGGGTAAATATATGAAAAAGAAAATGTAGACACTTCTTGATGTCTGCGATTTCTGCATCGCGACCCTTGTTATATTACCATGTTTCACCCATAAAAACCCCCAAAAATCCGACTGAGGCCATTCACAGCTATGTCTTGACACTCGGTGATGCAGGGTACATGGAGTTTTTGGATCGAAACAAGGTAAGTACGCAATAATATCTCGTTAAAGTCATGGCGTCTGTAATTCTGCCTTCGCGTGCTTTCACCTTTAGATGGGGTTTTGCTGTTTAAAAAACATTAAAAAAAATTTTTTTTAAAATGCCCTCCTGTTCAAAATTTTTGTTCCCCCAGAAAATTGAGATTTTAAGCTTTCCAATGATGTATCACACATGCATACCCCACAATTTTAAAAGTTGGCAAAATTGGGGGTTTCGGAGCGGAACTTCAAGTCACCTGAGTGTTTCCCGCCATATATATATATATATATATATATATTTTTTTTTTTTTTATTGAAAAAGTCCACGACGGACTGATGGCGCGAAGTTTGAAGCGCGAAGTAGCGAGGGATCATTATATACGTTGCATATACCCTGAGTATAAGTCTCTTAACATATCACGTTTTTCGGATAACTACAGTGATCCCTCGCGACTTCGCGCTTCAAACTTTGCACCCTCAGTCCGTCGTGGACTTTTTTTTTTTTCCCCAGTTAAAAAAAAAAAAAAAATGCAGTATTGAATAGAGCTGTTCCGATCTGATCACGTAGTCTCTCCCTCCTGCTGTTTTTCTTGGTCAGGCAGTGCACTGGAGTTGCTTGTTAAAGTTAATGATGATTGACAGGCGTTAAGCTTTGGTCTTGCCATGAAAGCTTGGAAGCCAAAACTTCAAGGCGCCGCATGTGTCAATCATCGTTTAGCTTCTTACACAGAATGAGTTCCCACAGCAAATGTTTAAGTGAGCAACGTGAGCGAATTTGAGTGGACTCACTCAATGAAGCATTCAATAAAGACAAGCATTTTTCAAGTTATTTTTGTTTAAAAAATAATTTCGTGGGTCCTTAACATGTGTAAAAAATATCAGTTATAACATTTGAAGTGTTTAAAAATTTATTAAAATATTATATATATACACATAAAAGTGAGGAAAAACAACATGTCTTATATGTATCTTTCCAATGCAAAATCTGTATAAATCCATTGAACACGCAAAACAATTTTTTTTTTATTATTTTCGGGGGTGAGGGGTGCTACTTAGTGTTTTTTCACGTTTCGCAGGGGTTCTGGTCCCCGTTAACCGCGAAAAATGGATCATTGTATAGCCTAGAAAACACAACAGGCTGAGTGGAAAAAAACAACTTGTTGCAGACCCAGTCAAGCTATTATAGTTTACTATACTTATTGTCAGGAAAATATGGTATTCATAAAAACTGATATAAAAAAATGATGAGTAACAAAAAAATAGTATGATTATAATTCAGACCTTGCGTCCACATGTTGTCATATGTCACATTTTGGGTCATTTAGGCCACTCTTGTATATGAACTGAAAAATTATGTCCTTTAAATGTTTTCATGTTTTAACCCTTAAAGGCCTGCAACAGGAAATCAATTGTCAGAGAATCCTGAAATTTAAAAAAAATCAGGTCTTAATGGAACCTTTTTTATAATTATTTGTAAAGAAAAATCCAAATGAATGTGTAATAAGCGCTCAAATATCTGTAAACCTTGCTAAATCCAGATTTTTTTTCTCATGGAACCTGCAAAATGAGTAACAAATTTCCAAATTCTGACTTCATAATCATAACTCTAAGTATCAAATGTAATACATTTGGCGATAAAGGGTTAATTTTTTATTTTTATTTTTTTGTATTTACCAAAAAAAAGTCATTTAACCCTTATATTGTGTTGGAAATATTAACACATTTTTGCAAGTATATCAAATTTGATCTGTAATTGAACTGAAAATACTAAACCTTGGCAGTATATTTTTCAGATGAAGATTGGCCATGTAAAAAGTACCATTGATTTTTTTTTTTTTTTTTTTTTTTTTTTTCAAATCCAGAATTGAAAAGGATAGAAATTTTGACCCAGACACAATACAAAGGTTAACTTGTTTTTAATTGGGAAAAAAAAAAGTTACTTGATCCTTGTAATGTGTTGGAAATTTTCCCATATTTATGCTAGTGTATCAAATTTGATCTTTAATTTATCTGAAACCTTTGCAGTATATTGATTTTCGTACAAAGTACAGCTAATTTTTGCAGATCCAAACTAGAAAACAATTAATTTGGACCCAAACACAATATAAAGCTGTTTTATTTATTTATTTATTTATTTATTTTTTAAACCACCAAAAAGTCGCTCTCCCAATTAGGCACTCTGAATACACAAATAATCAATTAAAAACTACTTATTTTGCCTGATGACAGAGCCAAAATATTCTGGTGAAGTCAAGCACATTCGTGAAACGACTGAATTACTTAAATCTAGCAACACGTTTTTTACCCCCCTCCAGAGTACCATATTTTTTGGACTATGTCGCACCTGAGTATAAGTCGCACCAGCCAAAAAGTGCGCAGTGAAGAGGGACAAACATGTATAAGTCACACTGGAGTATAAATTGCCTTTTGGGGGGAATTTTTGGAATAAAATCCAACACACAGAACAGACATGTCATCTTGAAAGGCAATCTAAAATAAAAATAGAAGAGAAGGAAAAGAACAACAGGCTGAATTAGTGTACCGTAGCTAAAGTTGCCTTTTAGTTTGAAAATATCATGTGAACTGATATAATAATGTGTTAATAAATCACACATATGTCGCTCCAGAGTATAAATCGCACCCTCGCCCCGAACTATGAAAAAAAAAAACTCTGCAATTTATAGTTGAAAAAATATGGTAGTAACGCTAATCACTGTCATAAAAAAATTTAAAAAATAACCTCTCATTAGATGCAGGAAATACAAGACGTAATTATATCAAGTCACTTCAACCTAAATTTAACAACTCTGAAATGGAACAAATAATCCAAGAAATCATGGAAGATGTATGAAATTAGTTAAATAAAAAAGCAACTCATGAGCATCCTGCTGAAGTGGCATTGACTTAACTTACTAAAACAAAACTCTGATGTTCTTTAACATGCTAATTCACACTTAATATCACACCAAACACACATGAAAAAAAGACATACACAAAGTTTTGCACTTTGCACCTACCTCAATTGTCTTTTTCTCAAGTCCGACTAGCGTGAACTTCTGCGTGACCTCTCAGCATTTCCCCCTTATTGACCGCCAATCAATCAATCGAGCTCCCATTCATCAAAAACGTACAAAAAAAAAACAATAAACCAGTGAGGAGAATCCAAAGGCGAAGCAGCCTAGTAAGCGCAGGTTGTCGCGTCTGTGAGTGAGCGTGTTAAGAGTGTGTTTGTGTGTGAGAAAGGAGCGCCGGGGAGGAGAGAATAGGGAGGGGAGGGCCGAGCAGCAGCACTGCGCTGCGGAGATGTCGCACCGCTAGTTTTTATAGCAGGGTGGGTAGCTGCAAGATAATAATACCCCATCCTCCTCCACAACACAAGTGTATGTGCACCGTGTAATAAGCCCCATGGCGCAGACACCCTCTGATTTAGGTCAGACAAAAATGAATTTTTAGTCGTGTTCGAGGGGACCGGGGGCAAAGGAACTCCGAGGGGTTGTTTGGGGAGACAGAGGGAGGCGGTACGGGAGAACAAAAGGAGACAGAGGTTCGGGAAAACTATTTTGCCTGTTCTACCGCGATGTCAGATGGGTGAAATGCAGCTTCAATTTTTCCAAACTACTTTGTTAGAATGTTTTGTTGTTGTTGCAGCAAGGTTACACAAGATGAATAGCATTTTTGTTGTATGAAAATGTTCACTATTCACTTCTTGAAAGGACCGAATAGGCTAGGTTCATATTGGAGGTCTGAAAGTGCCTGTGACACTATAAAAAAAATCTTAATTAGCATTATTATGTGAATTAAAATCATATTTTGAGACGATTTGACTATATACAACAATTTGGCAAAGCGCAGATGACGAGAAATGAGTTTTTCAATCTGCCGTTTGGCTACTCCTGTCATTATAGCGCTTTGGCGCCGCCATCTGGGTGATGACATCGGCAGAGTAACGATTTTTGCTGATTGAGAATTCAGTCCAATGGAGGAGGAAGATTCAAACGAGGAAAATGTGACAGAGAGCAGCAAAATTTCATCATTGTTTTTATCTCTCCAATATTTTTACAGGATATTCTTTTTACCAAAGTTTTCCCCAATTGCTAAATAAATTGTATGGTCATGACAAATAACAATCTTGTGCTGAATGGAATATGAAATATTAAAAAGGAATTTATTCAGAACGACAGGGCTAAATTAGTGCATAATGGTCAAAACTGCCGACTTCTTAAACCTCCCGAACGGTATTTTATGCCACCGGAGTTAGTCCGGCTTTTGTCTCAAGATGGCATTTACATTATTAACATTCTTTCTGTGAGAGGGATCCACGGATAGAAAGACTTGTGACTTTGTATATCGTGACTAAATATTGCCATCTAGTGTATTTGTTGAGCTTTCAGTAAATGATACTGTGGCCATGCCCAAATGCATGATGGGTGGATGTAACACGCCTTTAGCAACCATGACTGTGCGTAGTGCTACCAACTGATATATCTTCTCTGCGTTGGGAAATAACATAGGGTGTTAAGAAAAAGATCAATTGCTACCTTGCTTCCCCACATTGCTTCCCACAATATTTCTAATCGTAGGGAGAGGGATTGTAAGGCTTTAGCCCATTAAAAAAAGGCTCCTAATGCTGCCAAAATTCACTCTACTCATTTTACGCTGCCTTTTAGCTCTATATAGGCAAAACGGCGCCATTACACATTGTGCGCAACAATGCGTGAGTAGGTCATGCAGCGCGTGCATTAATTGCATTAGATATTTTAACGTGATACATTATTTTAAAAATTACCGCCGTTAGCGGGATAAAGTTGATAACCCTACCTTAAGCCTAAACTAAAGACTCTGGATGAGTGTAACATATTATGTCTGTAACGTTAAATACAATTAGAAAACGATGTAATTAATATATATATATATATATATATGTATATTAAAAAAAGGCATGTCAGATATTTTTTTGCCGATTCCGATACTTTGAAAATGACGTGATCGGACCCGATCGATCGGCATCCCAATCGATCGGGACATCTCTAGACATTAATAATCCCCGTTTAATCTTATATTCAAGTTTATATGGTTTGGTAGAACGCATTCGCGCACTGTGCATGCATGTCGCACACACATAAGCCTTATGTGTTTGCGTCAAGTTGCCACGACTGAGCCATGTAAGCAATTCTGAAATATTGCTCATTTAGCGCACAGAAGGAAAACAGTATTATCGGGCTCATCCTTTTCTTCATTTTTTTACTTGACAGTTCAGACCGCCGCCACATTCTGGAAAAATGTGTCCCAGAAGAAGCAAAACAGTTTGAATTTGGAAGAGTTAAAATCAGGCAAAAAGATAAATGTTGTGTATGCCTGCTGATTGTCACTGGATCTTAATGGAATGTTTTTGGCAAAAAATCACGACCACAAATGGCAATATAGATTTCTTTTGGACAATAATACCTATTTGTCATAGTCATATTTTAGTCAATTCAAAATGTGTTTGTCTACTTTTTGTTCACGAAAACTCGACTATTTCGTCTAGTTTTACTAAAAATGTTTTTTTCTGTGAAATTAAAAAATTGCACTCCAAAAATAAAGATTTCCAACTATTTCGAATGAACGTATACAAGGATAACGCTAACTTAGTGATTATACACACTCAGCAGGAAAAGAGTACATTAGTCTTTTCAATGACTTTTACCCATCTGTACACCACGAATTGTATGTAAAAAAAAAAAAAAGAAGTCAGTATAAGCGGATGCGCGCTGTTAGCATTAGCCTATTGCTAATACAAGTGCTATGCTAATGCTATGAGTTACATTTAGTGTGTGATGATAACTCAGACATTTAAAAGCTAAAGATACATTGCATATTCTCTCTTGCTAAGAAAACAAATCTTACCGTGTGTGCAAGCATTCATGGAGAATGGAAATGACTCACTGGTGAGTCGGGAAGGAGGTGGGGCAGGTCACGAGTGACACAACAGGACACTGCTAAGATGCAAGCTAACTAGACATTTGAACGTGTGACAAACTATGGAGCATTTTCGTCTCGTCTGACAAAAACTAGCATGCGGCTCGCTAAAACACATTTTGTCGCTCGTTTTAGTCTTGTCATCGCCTTAAAAAAAAGTTTTTGTTGCAAAAATATTTTCGTTGTCATTGTTGACGAACGCAGCACTGTTTGAGTCCATCCAAAAAATTGACTTTTTTTTTTTTTTTTTTGTGATTGAAAAAAAAAGTATTTGCAAGCATACACGCATGCCAGCAAATTTACAGTTTTAGCTGAATCAAAACTCAAGTGTGAACATCTCCGAGCCAATTCTTTCCTCTTTCCGTCCAATAATACTGTAGCAGTGTCCAGTTGGCCCGCGCAAAACAACACGAGACGACAAGCCCACTTCCCCTCGGCGGTAGAGCCCCGCGCTACCGTTGAGTGACACTGTTGCGGCCGGCCGAAGCTGGCATCCAGTATATATAAACTGAGGCTTAGCCACAAACTGCTAGCAGACCAGCCAGACGGCCAGAACAACAACACGAGACGGCCCGGCTATTCTCGCGCCCTAAGTGGCACCTGCGTGGAGCGCTTTCCTATGAAGTCTGGCCAATCAGGAAAGAGACTTGACTTTTAAATGATGGATTATTATGAGCTGAGGAGCTCAGTGACAAAGTGGTGTACTGCGTGCCCTGAGATATCTCTGCTCATTTCATGCTTTCAGCCTTGACCTCAAACACCTGGCTTTCATTGTACAGGTTACATGACCACTGTATTACACAACAAGAACAAATTGTTGCTGTCGGGTTTATATTTATAAAATTGCTTCTTTTCAGGAAATCAGAAAACACCATCTTGCTTAAGTTTCCAATAATAAGTAATAAGTTCCTTATAAGAAAACGAGTGCTTCTCGCATCGTGTCAACATGAACTCTGATAGAGGTGGGAATCTTTGGGCACCTAATGATTCGATTACGATTCAGAGGCTCCGATTCGATTATAAATCGATTATTGATGCACCCCAACCCCACTTTTAATTTTTTGTACACTAGTTCCAAAATTGTTCAAAAATCCTCTCAGGCTAAACAAACTATTTCAGTATCAAATTAACCGTTAAAAACAGTAAATAAAATACTCAAATCCCCATTCTGTTTCGGCAGCTTTAAACTACATTCAATTAATTTAATGTTGTGAATCAACCGTTAAAGTTGTTAAAATTGCTCCCGTTATTCCATAATGTCCCTTCTGTCTACTTTCGACATGTGAAAGTTTTAAAACTGTTTCATCATTTAAAGATAGATTCAAGTCAAGATTTTGCCGATTTGTTTTTTTTTTCTTTCTTTTTATATAAAAAGTAATTAGGTTCGCTACAACAGAGCCTTCTAGAGAAGTCTACTGCTTTAAGATGGCGCCTGTTTACTAGCGCGGGAAAGTCTGTCATTTCGCATCTAGTTCTTGGTATATGATCTAACATGGCCGTCGTCTGTCATTTCACATCTAGTTCAAGATATATGTGATATTTACCATAGCCGTATGTTGCCGTATATTTGTAGCAACTAGCAACTGGGTGCTGTTTGTAGCGGCTGACGGCCGCAGTCAGGTATTATTGTTTTTTTTCTTTTTTAATCTAGCAGCAAGAGTTGAACATGATATTTACTCTCGGTCCGTTCCTCATTGCGTCCTGAAGACCGCGCTGACGGCCGAATCGGGAATAATCTAAGAATCGGAAATTTCGCAAGCCTCTAAAATCTGATGTGCTATTTATGCAATATTTCATCCCTAAAATATATATTTCTTAAGATTTACGAATAAACTCTAACCTTTAAACCTTTAAGTTTTCACTTTAAAGCAGGGGTGTCCAAACTTTTTGCAAAGGGGGCCAGATTTGGTGTGGTAAAAATTTGGGGGACCGACCTTGGCTGACGTCCTTTACGTTGAACGATATATTTAAGCAAATTTTAGCAAGCCATTCTGTGTGTCACATTTGCTTTATTATTTTTAATTAATAATTTCAAAAATCTCGCAACTAGCCTTTGTGGCGTTCTCCTTCGACTCTCGGGCTCTTGCGAAATACTGCTGCTGTAAAATTAAACTAGTTTCAAGTTGCTTCAATTTCTCGCTACGCATCTTCCCTGTAATCTTGTTGCACATGTAAGCGTGTCTTGTTTGGTAATATCACCTCACGTTGAACTCTTTAAAAACAGCGACTGTCTCTTTGCAAATGAGGCTGACACAGTTGTTGCGTGTTTTAGTGAAGAAATAGTCCAATTTTCACCTATCCTTGAAGGGTCGGCCGTCACAGTCAACTTTCTTCTTTTTTTGTTGATTGTCGCCAATTAGAAAATTGGGAGTAAAAGGTCACACGGGGTAATGTTGCTTAGAGTGCTGCTGCCTTTTAGTGGGTAAATGAGGAGCAGCATTTAGTGTGTAAGCTACTTCATATGCTGACTGCTGACCAATTTATTAAGTCTGTGTGCGGGCCAGACGTTATTGATTTTATGACGGAGGCTGGGGGCCTGATGAAATTTGACCACGGGCCGCATTTGGCCCCCGGGCCGGACTTTGGACACGTCTGCTTTAAAGGTTTGCGTCTTAAAAGTTGTTTTTGTTCACACAACCCACTAAAACCTTGAGAAAACTGAGAAAACTGCATATACATTTTGAACGGCTTCGAATATCAACTGCAAAAATGCAGTACATCAGTTGGCAGGGCGATGGCGCCAATTTTCTATATTACACTAAATAACGATCATTTGCGCAGTGATGTCTTCAACCCTTCTGTCCTCTCGTATTTCGTCAAACATGTTGAATTACTTTTCACAGGTCCATGAGTGACGCAATAAATATATATAATAAACTAAGCTGTGTATTAGACGGAAATTAATATGCAAGCTAACGTTAGCTTTGTGGCCAGGGGAAGGTAGTAACACGTAACATTTACTCCGTTACATTTACTCGAGTAACTTTTCAAGAAGAAAAATGTACTTCTAAGAGTAGTTTTAATACACCATACTTTTTACATGATTGGATTTCTGAAGAAGAAACGAATTGGGGTACACTTAAGTCTTTACATTTTTCCTCTTTATACTACATATTAGATTTGGCTAGATTTTTAGCAGAGATGCCCACAGTGACTCTACCACTTTCACCAATGAAACATCACAACAATAATTGCATGACTCTAATGTACCAATGAGATGTACCAATACAGCCGCATGACCTCACAAAAGCTTGCAGTTTGAAGTCCTATAATCACGCCATCCTGTTCAATGATACGTGTGGTCTTTAAAGAACCGTAAAAAATAAACAATTTGACACAGAGCGCAAATGTGGATTTCAACCTCTCGCGTACCAGTTATTTGGCAGCGATAGACCACGGAAAACCGGAGAAACGGTTCTCTTACTCTGCCACATTGGGCTACACTTTTTCCTATTTTATTCAACATGATTTTACTTTATTTTTGCCACAGATGCTCACAGTGGCTCTACTAGTTTTACCAATAAAAAATAATGTGAAGTGAAACATCACATTTAATATTTTGTGGGCCCCCCCTTTGGCAGCAATAATTTAAACCAGACACTTCCTGTAGCTGCATATAAGTCTGGCACATCGGTCAGGATTAATCTTGGCCCATTCTTCTCTACAAAACTGCTGTAGTTCAGTCAGATTCCTGGGATGGCTGGCATGGATCGCTGTCTTTAGGTCATGCATCTCAATTGGGTTCAAGCCTGGACTTTGACTTGGCCACTCCAGAACGTGTATATTGTTCTTCTGAAACGATTCAGAAGTAATTTACTTCTGTGTTCTGGATCATTGTCTTGTTGCAGCATCCATCCAAGCTTCAACTGTGGGACGGATGGCCTCAGGTTTTCCTACAAAACATCCTGACAAACTTTGAATTCATTTTTCCATTAATGGTTGCAAGTTGTCCAGGCCCTGAGGTAGCAAAACAGCCCCAATTCATGATGCTTCCTCCAGCATGCTTCACGGTGGGGATGAGGTTGTGTGTTACTCCCAAACAATTCAACTTTGGTTTCATCTGTCCACAAAATATTTAGCCAAAACTTCTGTGGAGCGTCGAAATGCCTTTTTGCGAACTTTAAACAGGCAACAATGTTTTTTTTTTTTTTTTTTTTTTTTTTTAGACAGTAGTGGCTTCCTCCATGGAGTCCTCCCATGAACATCATTCTTGGCCATAGTTTTACATATAGTTTATGTGTGCAGAGATATTGGACTGTGCCAGTGATTTCTGTAAGTCTTTAGCAGACACTCTAGGGTTATTTTTTTTTAACCTCTGAATATTCTGCGCTGACCTCTTGGCATCATCTTTGGTGGACGGCCACTCCTTGGGAGAGAAGCAACAGTGCCAAACTCTGCATTTGTAGACAACTTCTCTGACTATTGATTGATGAACATCCAGAGGGTTTTGTGTCCTTTCCCAGCAAATCAGCAATCCTTGAACGCAGGTCTTTTGACCGAGCCATGATGCATATCAGACAATACTTCTCATCAAGACAATTCTTACCAGGTGTGTGTTGTATAGTGGGCAGGCCAGCTTTTAACCACCCATCAGTGATTGGGCACACACTTGACTTAAATTGTTTGGTAAAAATTGGTTCAATTGCTCTTTAAGTCTCCTTAGGGAGAGGGTTCACTTATTTTTCCCCCTTCTGTCATTGTTTGCATGCTATCCTCATTACAATATGAAAATGTTTAAAATGCAGAAATGTGAAAAATTTTAAAAGATTAGATACTTTTCATACCACTGTATATAGAGCGGGATTTTGCCATAAGAATACATTATAATTCGATTAATTCATTCCACATCCTAAAAACCTACGCTATGTCATTAATGAATACTGCTGGAACAATTACAAATAGCAATTAAACATAGCAAAACAAATGCATTATAAATACAAATCGGTATGATAATGCAACGAATCGGGTTCTAATGTGGCGGTTGTGTTTTGCATGCTGTTCCTGAACGCACCATGTGGCTGACGATATAATAATCTAAATATTATTATAATATACTAGATATAATAAGTTTATATACTGTAGATGATGTTGTGCTGAGAAAAAATATTGCTTAAAAAGAAATTGGAAGCAGTTACTCATTACTTGAGTATTCTTTTCAACATATACTTTTTCACTTATAGTTGAGTAAATTTTTTTGGATGGCTACTTTTACTCGAGTGATATTATTTTGAAGTAACGCTACTCTTTTAAGTTAAATTTATGACTACCCACTTCTGAACTTTGTCGTAGGTGGAAATTAATATGCAAGTTGACGTTAGCTTCATGGCTGACCACCATCTTCTTCACTAAAGAATCATATCTATCCAACTTAACAGTTTTCACTGAGCTCTGAATTAGAGATGTCCCGATCCGATATTTGGATCGGATCAGACGCCGATATGGGCAAAAAAATGCGCATCAGTATCGGATCGGCCAACACGGAAAAATTCCGATCCAGACTTCCGATCTATTTTTTTTTTTTTTTTTTTTTTCAAGTCCGGTCCGGGCTTTCCAGTGCACGGATTTACATAACCCATTCCAGTTTTTGCTTTGGTTTCCCTAAAATCCAGTCCGTATTTTACGGCACACCTTCAACACACTACATTTACATTACCGTCTCCCAATTTACCGAGAGACTTTATCGGTAAAAATGTCAGCTGTGTGGGATCATTTCACCTTAAAGGACGACAAAAACGAAGAGGCAGAGTGCAACATATGCCACAATAAAGTCAAGCGTGATGGTAAAGCTGTAAGAAGTTTTAATACAACCAACCTAATCAAGCATTTAGCAAAATACCACCACAAACGAGATAAGAAGTATGTTAAGAAAACTGAAGACAAAAAGAAAGGTCCTACACAATTAACACTGGCAGAAACTTTTGCTATGCGTGACAAACTGGCACTCGACAGTCCCAAAGCCCAGGGAATAACAAGAGTCATTGCCGAAGAATTCACTCTGGATGACGAGCCATTATCTCACGTGAGTAAAGACGCACCATCCAACACGCGATTCGGCCGCTGAAGATTCGAGAACGATTCATAATCATCCAAATTCCGATTATTGAAATATGTCAAGTAAAGCGGAACTAATACACAGCGCGGTCTTCGGAACACAATGAGAAACTCACCGCATTGCGTCCCAAGAGTAAACATAATGGTTGTCATAGACTCGGGTAATGCCAATGCTCAACTCACGGCTTTAGCTCAACTCATGCTGCTGGATAAAAAAACACAAGAATACCTGATTGCTGCGGACAGCCGCTACAAACTACGTCAACGTCGTTTTACTGGAGATAATAGATATCATATGTATATAGAACTAGATGCAAAACGACAGACTCAACTGTGTTAGCAACATTGAAGTATTGTAAACTAGATGCATTAGTGAACAGCCGCCATCTTAAAGCAGAAGACTTCCCTAGTAGGCTGTTGTGAACCTTCCAAGCAAACCTAATTAACATTTTATCTAAAATACTCCTAAATCGGCAAAATCTTGACTTGAATCTATCTGCAAAACAGTTTTAAAACTTTCACAAGTCGAAAGTAGACAGAAGGGAAATTATGGAATAACGGGAGCAATTTTAACAACTTTAACAGTTGATTTGCAAAATTAAATGAATTGAATGTAGTTTAAAGCTGCGGATACAGAATGGAGACTTGAGTATTTTATTTACTGTTTTAAAATGTTAACTTAATACTGAAATGGTTGTTTATTTAAACCTGAGAGGCTTTTTATACAATTATTGTAACTAATGCACGAAACATTAAAAGCCTCTAATAGCTTGGGGAGTTTGTGGGATTTTCCACTGAGGTTGTTGGTGTGTTTTGCTTTTTTATGACAGTTTACAATATTATTTGCACGTTTTACTGACGGACTATGCCATTTCTGTTTGTCATTTATAATGTTTTGTGTTTGTCATTGAATAAACAGGTCAGTTTCTTGTTACCAACCGTTGTGTGTTAATCAAACTCACCTAATTCAGCTGGCTAGTTGTTATCAAGAGTACTAAAACCTTTTTCAACATGAGTCTGACAACTAGGTAAGGAGGCTAAATAACTTTAAACTTTAACACATGCTCAGATAGGCCGGTATCGGATCGGAAGTGTAAAACAATATCGGTATCGGATCGGGAGTGCAAAAACCTGGATCGGGACATCCCTACTCTGAATCCACCGTAAGTGCAACTTACTGTTGGGTAGAAAGACTTTTGCCATCCTTGGATGACATTCCACGATAATCAAGCAAATATTACAAGTCTGCTGCCCAGAGAGCATCCTTCTCTTTGGCTCATTTGACTGCAATAGCTGGCTTGTGTGTATGTGTTGCAAGGGTCAAATGTGTGTTAACGAGGACTAGACCTTGCCGTAGTGGGACAGCCTCCGTCTCCCTTCGGGTAGCGTGTGTGTGTGTCTTTGAGTGTGTATGTGTGTCAGCAGGAGAGCCCTGAGGCAACATGGCACCTCCTAATTAAAAGCAGTCAGGCTGCAGGGCAGGCCAGACACATGCCTGTCACACATACACACAAAAGAGCACACCGCAGCGCTTACACATGGGTGAGGTGTGAGGTACAGGTCAACTATTTTAGGCCCAAGTACGACCCACACTATCATACAGCTAAATAGTCCACAAAATGTGTTTGCCTGATGCCATTAGTTGCGCTGGAAGGTTGGCCTGAGATGAAAGCTTTGTCATCCTATGGGGACCACTGTGTTCATTACCTCCATCAAGGAACTCTTCATTTGTAAGCAGGTTTACACTGAATCTATGTAACCACAAAACGCACTCTCCACACAACTAATTGAAAATGTGCCTTTTCATTTAAGCCAAGTGAAATTCGACCGCGTGTTAGCCACTAATTACCTCCCACCAAGGTTGTAATGTTTTTTTTGTGTGATCTTGTCATTCACTAATATGCGTACTTTAATTACATGAGCCCCAAGTTTTAAGTGAAGGCATACAGTGGGGCAAATAAGTATTTAGTCAACCACTAATTGTGCAAGTTCTCCCACTTGAAAATATTAGAGAGGCCTGTAATTGTCAACATGGGTAAACCTGAACCATGAGAGACAGAATGTGGAATAAAACCAACCAGAAAATCACATTATTTGATTTTTAAAGAATTTATTTGCAAATCATGGTGGAAAATAAGTATTTGGTCAATACCAAAAGTTCATCTCAATACTTTGTTATGTACCCTTTGTTGGCAATAACGGAGGCCAAACGTTTTCTGTAACTCTTCACAAGCTTTTCACACACTGTTGCTGGTATTTTGGCCCATTCCTTCATGCAGATCGCCTCTAGAGCAGTGATGTTTTGGGGCTGTCGTTGGGCAACACGGACTTTCAACTCCCTCCGCAGATTTTCTATGAAGTTGGGATCTGAAGACTGTCTGAATGCTTCTTACGAAGCCACTCCTTTGTTGCCCTGGCTGTGTGTTTGGGGTCACTGTCATGCTGAAAGACCCAGCCACGTCTCATATTCAATGCCCTTACTGATGGAGATTTTCACTCAAAATCTCTCGATACATGGCCCCATTCATTCTTTCCTTTACACAGATCAGTCGTCCCGATCCCTTTGCGGAAAAACAGCCCCAAAGCATGATGTTTCCACCCCCACGCTTCACAGTGGGTTTGGTGTTCTTTGGATGCAATTCAGTATTCTTTCTCTTCCAAACACGAGAACCTGTGTTTCCACCAAAAAGTTCTATTTTGCTTTCATCTGACCATAACACATTCTTCCAGTCCTCTTCTGGATCATCCAAATGCTCTCTAGCGAACCGTAGATGGGCCTGGACGTGTACTTGCTTCAGCAGGAGGACACGTCTGGCAGTGCAGGATTTAAGTCCCTGGCGGCGCATTGTGTTACTGATAGTAGCCTTTGTTACTGTGGTCCCAGCTCTCTGTAGGTCATTCACTAGGTCCCCCTGTGTGGTTCTGGGATTTTTGCTCACCGTTCTTGTTATCATTTTGATGCCACGGGGTGAGATCTTGCATGGAGCCCCAGATCGAGGGAAATTATCAGTGGTCTTTTATGTCTTCCATTTTCTAATAATTGCTCTCACAGTTGATGTCTTTACACCAAGCGTTTTACCTATTGCAGATTCAGTCTTCCCAGCCTGGTGCAGGTCTACAATTTTGTCTCTGGTGTCCTTCGACAGCTCTTGGGTCTTGGCCATAGCGGAGTTTGGAGTGTGACTGACTGAGATTGTGGACAGGTGTCTTTTATACCGATAATGAGTTAAAACACGTGCCATTAATACAGGTAACGGGTGGAGTCTCGTTAGATCTCATCAGAAGTTAGAGCTCTTTGACAGCCAGAAATCTTGTTTGTTTGTAGGTGACCACATACTTATTTCCCACCGTGATTTGCAAATAATTTTTTAAAAAATCAAAGAATGTGATTTTCTGTTTTTTTTCCCCACATTCTGTCTCTCATAGTTGAGGTTTACCCATGTTGACAATTACAGGCGAACTTGCACAATTGGTGGTTGACTAAATACTTATTTGCCCCACTGTACATACCTAGGCAAAGATCTTGTTTGAACCTGAGCAGCAGCTGCACAATCCACGTTTAAGGTGCTGGTGCTGGCAGGGGGCAGATCAAGGCGTGCGGCGATAGGGCGGCATGAGCGGACCGAGTGAGGCCATCCCACACGAGCACATTCACACACTCGCCCTCTCTCAGGTGGGTGGACCCACTTATTCACGCCAAAGCTTTCTTTTCCAAAGCATTATGAAAACATTCTAGTTTTATTCGCTGGCAGCGAATTAACAGGTGTTCATTCCATGGCATGCCAGTTCAAACGGATTGGACGTCTACGAGCATGAACGCTTAAATCAAGGGCATAAGTTTGGTCTCAACATTGGTAGGGACGGTTTAACAGCATAACCTGCATGTACACTTTTTGCTGGCGAAGGGACATTAATTAAACCAAACTGATTGGGTGAATGGGAGAGCAGGGTTACATTTCTCACGAATATGAACCAAATTAATTGCTAGGCTAAATGATCAATGCAAAATACATCTGTATTGACTTATACTAACTTTTATATGTATTGGTTCAGGTGATACACCGTTCCATTCAAACCTTTGTTTTCAAAAACTACTAAAGAAACAGTTTGAAAACTTCCAGGATAAATGTCTGGATTTAATTAGACAATTTATATTTCAATATTTGAACAAAACTCAAATTATATTAAAATACACAATAAATACAAACTTGTAAATAAACTATTCATCCAGGGATGCAAAAAAAAAATGAACATTTGTCTTAACACTACTCAACACTGTTGAGTGTTGAAAAATTAATGTAACATATATAGGGCGGAAAACACCCAGGTGACTTGAAGTTCCGCTCTGAGACCCCCAATTAGGCCAAATTTCAAAATTGTCCGATATGCATGTGTGATACATCATTGGAAAGCTTAAAATCTCCATTTTTGAGGGAAGAACATTTTTAAACAGGAGGGCATTTAAAAAAAAAAAAAAAAATTAAACGGCAAAACCCTATCTGGAGGCGAGAGCACGCGAGAGCAGAATTACAGACGCCATGACTTTAACGAGATATTATCGTGTACTTACCTTGTTCCGATCCAAAAACTCCATGTAGCATGTATCACTGAGTGTCAAGACACCGTTGTGAATGCCCAGAGCTGGATTTTGGGATTTTATGGGTGAAACATGGCAATATAACAAGGGTTGCGATGCAGAAATCGCAGACATCCAGGAGCGGTCGAGATGTTCTTTTTCATATATTTACCCCTTGAAACATTTTTTTTTTCAATTTTTCTTTGTTTGGATTGATTATTTATCTAACATATCGGAGAAAATGCGACAGTAACAAAAAAACAAAAACAAAAAATACAATTAAGCGATAGTTATGAGGTAGATATCAGACTTTTTTACAGACGCCATTTTTTTTCATTGTGACATTTGTTTGAAAGTTTAAAATATGCGAGTGAATAATTTTTTAAAGTCATTTTTTTTTTTTTTTTTTTTTTTTTTTTCAAACTAAATATTAGACACCAATTTATGACTAAGCTAAAAATGACAGACATTTTGAATAATAAATATGATTACCTTAGTTTTATGGCCGGGTTAAAACAAAAGCGGTTGCGCGACGTCTGTAAACAGGGGTTTTCAGGATAAAATGGACAAATTAGAACTAGTTCGGGGGCTTAATGCGTCATTAATCTGCTATGGCAGCATAGAGACATATTGTTCTATCAAACACACATTTGTTTTGGCTTAAAATACAGCATTTTCTTTTAAAGAGGAGTGCAAGATCAGAAACTGCTTTTTCAGTCTTGTCTGTGTTTTCCGCCATAGATATATGAATCAAATATAACTGAAAAAACTCTCAACAACAACAAAAAAACACAAAAATTAAAATTCAGCCTTCCTTCAGGTAAGACACTACTGCTTTTGTCCACAAGCATAGCTAAACTCAACAAAAAAACTGAAAGCTCCTTTGGGCTGCTTTAAAACCCCATAAATAAAATTGAAAACTGGAGAGAAAGGGATAATCCTCGATTCACTACATTTCTCACCGTTTAATGAACGTTAACAATAGAAAATACATACAGTAGGACACTTCTCTCTATGCAGCTTCCTACTCAAGTTTTGCAGGTTAGGAAATTCACACAGTTTAATGTTATGCTAACGCTGATACAGGTCAGACTTTTTGGTAGCAAAATTAATGGTGTGTTCCCCACCTCCACAATATTGCCGTCTTTTTTAAATTACTTACACTAGCTGCAGCTGCTGCTGGTCAAAAAAAAAAAAAAATCCTTCAAAGGGGGAACAGGAGGTGGCATGGGGCTGTGAGTGTGCGTGTATGTGTGGGGGGTGGTCAAGTCATCAGCCAATCAAATGTGAATTTACGTGGGAAAAAATAGACTTGCACACTCAGCAGTGAAAAGAGGTAAAGGTTAGGGTCAATTCTATCCTTACAGCATATGGGGAGGAAATCTAAATTACCTATATGACTGAAGTCATTACATAATGTAAATAAGGTTGCTTAAAAGTTGGTTGGGACAATTTAAGCATCCTGAAAAGTTGGTAGTGTTATGTCCCTATGCAAACCTACACTCTTGTCTTAGATTCACAGCAGAAGGATTAACAGAGCCACATGATTGGACGTCTATCAGGATCAATGGCACTGAACTAGTATTTGTTCATTTGCTGTCAGCGAAGTGAGACTAGACAAGTATACATAGGCGGAGTTTGACTTTTGGGGCAGGCTGGGCACAACATGTTGATGACCCTGAAACGCAGTGTCAGCAAAAAATTTTTTTTATAATAAGTTGAAAATGAGTGTTTTTGTTTCGCATCATTCTCGAGGGGAATTCCAAATCAGGCTACTTAGGCTATACGTTTCGCCAAGATCGTCATCCATTGAATATGGTACGCCCACTGGTGTCGTGCCAATGTAGTTACCCCAGTCAAAAATTGCATTCCCTGGGCGGAGCCACTGCGCTGCACTGATTTGCTTGATTGCTGTGTTGTGGCGATGTAGTTACAGTGCCCTCCATAATTATTAGCACCCCTGGTTAAGATGTGTTTTTTAGCTTCTAATAATTTTTTTTTAATTCAAATAATATGGGACCTTAATGGAAAAAAAAGAGAAACATCCAATTTAATAAAACCATTTCTGTGTAGATTTGCCAAAAAACTCAATCTTGGTCTCATCTGACCAAAGCACACGGTCCCTGGCTTCAACTGGGACTGCGTGCTTTGGTCAGATCAGACCAAGATTGAGCTTTTAGGAACCAAACACTCTAAGTGGGTCTGGCGTGCCATGAAAGATGCGCATGCTGAAAAGCACCTCATACCCACTGTGAAGTATGGGGTTGGGTCAGTGATGCTGTGGGGCTGTTTCGCTTCCAAAGGCCCTGGGAACCTTGTTAGGGTGCATGGCATCATGAATGCTTTGAAATACCAGGACATTTTAATCAAAATCTGTTGCCCTCTGCTCGAAAGCTGAAGATGGGTCGTCACTGGGTCTTTCAGCAAGACAATGACCCTAAACATATGGCCAAATCTACACAGAAATGATTCACCAGACACAAAATCAAACTCCTCCCATGGCCATCTCAGTCCCCAGACCTTGTTTTGTTGGCAAAAGGGGGTTGTACAAAGTATTAACACCAGGGGTGCTAATAATTGTGACACACATTATTTGATGTCAAATAATTATTTCTTTATGTGGGATTTTTTCCCCCACTGAATAAATGCACTTGTATTGAATGTTGGATTTTTCTCTTTTTTTCCCCATTAAGATCCCATGTTATTTGAATTTAAAAAAAATATTAGAAGCTAAAAAACACATCTTTTTCAGGGGTGCCAATAATTATGGAGGGCACTGTATCTACGAGGTTTTAAAACATGGCACACCCGGAAAATTATGTCACCAACTCCATTTATGTCCAGCTCTTTTAATTCCATTCAAAAGTTAAATAATTTGCCGGATAACACTAAATGACATCTGTTATAAGCATTCATTAATGCTCATGACAGTGTCATATCATAATTATGATTGTCTAGTGATGGTCTTATGGCGCCACTGTAAAATTGTTACCAAATACCATAACTAGCTATTAATGAAACTGTATCTAAAGAAATAATTAGCACAGAACATGAACTTTTCATTATTTACATCTGTAGCGCTGCAGTGCATGCTCGGAGGCATGTTGGACAACAATAGTGTTGACAGCAGGTGGCAGCAGAGGTTGACTGTCTCCCCCAAGGGAGCATTGATGGCCAAATGAAGCTTCTTGAAGCAATGAACCAATTGGCTGCAAAGCTTCATGGTAGTTCATTTGGTCTTAAAGTGTTACCGCTTAATATCTTTGGGTGTAAATATCCCATAATACAGTGATCAAAGCTACGGCTTACAGTCAGGTACGCCTTTTAGTGCTAAAATTACGGTGTTTATTTTTGGAGTATTTTTATTATTTTTTTTAATTTTACAGACGAAAACATTTTTAGTTAGCGTTGACTAAAACTAGATGAAGACTACTAAGTATTATCGTCCAAAAGACCAAAATTATAAAGGCTGCCAAAAACAACACTGGTGTGAATGCACCATATTTTATTTTTGCCTCATTGTTTAAAAAGAAAAAATGAGCAGTGGGATAACATTTAAAAGGTACTGGAACAATTTGAAAATTGGTCTGAAAGTCCTTAAAAGCGCTTTAATTTGAACATGTACGAACCCTGTGCTACGTTTTTTTAGCATGGAATGCAAGTGTACACAGATCCAAGCTTTTTTTTTCTGGCAGGCAGGCATTGCCCGGGCCTCCCACCCGCAGCAGCCTCTTCAAGCCTCCGCCCATATATCTCCTGTTCATCGGCTTAGTCAGCCTGCTAGCCCCACTCCACACAACCAACCTGTACGGAGGAGGGCCGACACGCATGCACATGCACGCTTAAACATAGCTGCTGGCGGCATGTTAAGACACACTCAGGTTACTGGATGTCCATAGCAGATCATAGAAAATTACTTTTTTTTTCCAACCCTTGTAGTATGTCACGTTATAAGCCAGAAGAAACTGCTTCCAGACATCAGTAAACTAGTTAACTAGTTCACTTTTCTTCCCTCTGTAGGCTACATTTTGGGAGATTCCACTGTAAATAACACATCTCCATTCATATTTTACTACACCGAGTCACGTGTCACGCAGATCTCATGTCGCAGACTATCGCCAACGCGGATTGTGCAAACATGAATGTAACACGCCTCTGGTGATGTTTGCCCGAGACAAAAGGCCAGCGCCGTCCATCATAGCTTGTGTACAGTAGGAGTGTAGAGAAGGTGTGGTTGTGTTTATTGGACTGTGTCCTGAGTTAACCTCCATTGAGTCAAGTTGTTCGGTACCTGCACGGAGGTCTGACAGAATAGCCTTAATGTGACCTTAGAAACATGTCCAATCATGTGGCTCTTTTCATCCTTCTGCTGTGAATTTAAATGTTTATCGCTAGTGGATGTCCAATCCCTTTGAAGTGGGAGGGTGGCAGCGAAGGAACAAACGTTACAACGATACAATGCCGGTTTTCGTCTGACAAGGCGAGAGCAAGACGAAAATGCGCAATTGTTTCCGTCACATGTTGAAAATGTGTGACATTTTATGTGTAGTTAGCCTGTGTCGCAGCAGTGTCCGGTTGTGTCACTTGTGATGTGCTGCGCCCACCTGACTCACTAGAGTCGTGTCCAGTCACTCCAGCTTGCACATACAGTAAGATTTGTTTTCTTGTCTTGGCCAGAGAGAATATACAATTTTCAGAAAGAGTGACTGTGAATGCTCTAGTTTAGAACGAACGAACGTTCATTCGCCCTTCCCAGTCTTAATGGATAGGGCGTTGAGCGCCGTCCGTGAACTTCACCATCAGTTTACTAGATGGCTCCTACAGCCATTGCGCCAGTCCTGTCGTTCTTCCCCACGTCGCTCGCCACAATAGTTATATTTGTTGTGAATGAGTTGCCAAAGCCTATACCAGTAAATGGCGTAGTCCAATGAACGTCAATGTCCACTCGCATTTCTCTGCCTCTTAGCTCTCAATATGCAAAAAAAAAAAAAAAACGACATCATTGTAATCTGTTTGAGACAATGCATGAGCGGGTCATTCCACGCATGCTTTAAATGCGTCAAATATTTTAATGTGATTAATTTTTAAAAAATTAATTACCGCCCGTTAACGCGATAAATTTGACAGCACTAATCTTTATATATATAGCCTTAAGGTGTCACTTTTGGAGCAAGGGCTTCCTTCTTGCACGGCAGCCTCTCAGTCCATGGAGATGCAAAACACGCTTGACTGTGGACACTGACACCTGTGTTCCAGCAGCTTCTAATTCTTGGCAGATCTGCTTTTTGATGATTCTCGGTTGAATCTTCACCCTCCTGACCAATTTTCTCTCAGCAGCAGGTGATAGCTTGTGATTTCTTCCTGATCGTGACAGTGACAAAACAGTGCCATGCACTTACAAACAATGTTTGCACTGTTGTTCTTGGGACCTGCAGCTGCTTTGAAATGGCTCCAAGTGACTTTCCTGACTTGTTCAAGTCAATGATTCGCTTTTTCAGATCCATGTATGTATATTTTTGACCCAGCAGATTTGATCACTTTTTTCTGTTCACCCATAATAAAGTCATAAAACAACCAAACTTCATGAATGTTTTTTGTGACAAAGAAGTATCTGTTCCAATCACTCTATCAGAGAAAAATCAGAGTTGTAGAAATAACTGGAAACTCAAAGAGAGCCATGACATTATGTTCTTCACAAGTGTATGTAAATTTTTGACCACAACTGTATATAATGTGTGTGCGTACACTGACACCTTTTTAAAAGGATATCTCGATTCTTGCCATGAGCATATCGATAAGCTTTTGGGGTGCAAAGTATCACGATATAGCACTATTTTGATATTTTGTCACACCCCATTTGTTTTCCAAGTGAAGAGAATTTAAATGACAATTGAATGTGTATCACATGTGGATCACATCATTTATTACTATAACTAAAATGTGTTCTCAGAAATGCAAAAAATAAAACCAAAAAAAGGGAGGGTTAACATGCCTTCCCGGAGGAGAGGTGTAACAAGGTTGCATAATATGTTACTGACATATTAGTAATAGACGTGAACAACTTGCATGCACACATGAAAAGCTGCTTTCGGCGTGCTGCATACTGTAAACCTCAATATGGGGTCAGTTTGCGGCCACTCAAACACTCATCCAAGCATGGTTACATCTCACCTTAGCACTGATTGGACACTTTGTTCCATACATAACACCAGAATACCACACTTAGGAAGATATATAAATAAAATAAAAAAAAACACTGACCTTTCAGCAAATAGAGAACTCTTTAACTTCCTCTGCTCAGCGCTAGTCAGGAAGTCAGACACTCAAGTCAAGAGAGAGGAGGAGATTTCAGGGGTGTGTGTTTGTGTGTGAGAAAAGGTAGCGCTGTAGAAGGAAAAAAAAAAACAGTTATCTGAGAAACAACAAAAAAGTGTTACACCCTAGTTGGCCCTCCCTCCACCCCCTCCTTCTTCTAAACCAAAAGTATTTGGCAGCCTTCCACTATGAGTCCACCTGTGCTAAAGCGTGAGGGAGTGACACGCACTCACACAAACTAGCAAAACCTTAAAAAAAAAAAAAGTGCAGGTATCATGATGACTCATGATTGCACTTAACGCATTTGAAATATTTTAATTGGGTGTGTAAATGGAAGTGACAATGGAGAAAGTATCGTAAAGATTAAGTATGACAATGAAGTCTCAGTAAAACTTAAATAAAGTAAAACTCACGCTCATTAGAGCAAAATGAAGAAGTGTGTATGTTATGTCACAATTGGGTCATTTGTAGACTAGCTTTTAAGAAATGTGTGAATATATACTGTATATATAGTATATATTCATATAATATATATGCACTGTCAAACGATTAAAATGTTTAATTGAGTTAATTACAGTTTAAAAATTAATCATAATCGCAATTAATCGCAATTCAAACCATCTATAAAATATGCCATATTTTTCTGTAAATTATTGTTGGAATGGAAAGATAAGACACAAGATGGATATATACATTCAACATACGGTACATAAGGACTGTATTTGTTTATTATAACAATAAATCAACAAGATGGCATTAACAATAGTAACATTCTGTTAAAGCGATCCATGAATAAAGACTTGTAGTTCTTAAAAGATAAATGTTAGTACAAGTTATAGAAAATTTATATTAAAACCCCTCTTAATGTTTTCGTTTTAATAAAATCTGTAAAATTTTCAATAAAAAAAATAAACTAGTAGCCATTGTTGTTGTCCATTATTACTTACACAATGCTCATGGGTGCTGAAGCCTATAAAATCAGTCGCACCCAAGCGCCAGCAGAGGGCGGCAAAACTCCATAAAGTAATTAACAAGTGGGCATTTCACTGTACTATCATTTAAATCTGTCTGAGCGGGACATCTGCGTTAATTGCGTCAAATATTTTAACGTGATTAATTTAAAAAATTAATTACCGCTCGTTAACGCGATAATTTTGACAGCCCTAACATATATACATTATATATATATATATATATATATATATATATATATATATATATGTAAAATACGTAGCTTTCTGTTCGACCCTCCCCTCGCCCAACCACTTCCATTTTACGCTCGCAAACTGGGCACCTTAGAAGCCCGGTGTGGTCGCACCCCGAGCACCACCCTAAATTCCGCCCCTGCTTTTAGGCACAATGGTCAATACATTAGACAGCTTTTTTAAAAAGATGATTTCATCATTTCACTGACGAATTTGAAATATTATAATTGGGTGGGTAATTGGATGTGGTGATGGAGAAAGTACTGTAAAGATTCTTAACCTTCAGACAAGTGTGAAAATGAAGTACTGCAATTTTCGCACTAAAAGGCGCACATGACTATAAGCCGCCACCCACCAAATTTGACACAAAAACGGCATTTGTTCAAAGATGAGCCGCAATGGACTCTAAGACACAACTGTCCGCATTGTATTATGGGACACTAACACCAAAAATATCAACCGGTAACCATAGGCTGATCTACAATTCAGGCGAAGTAGGCGATCGCCTTAGGCCCCCAACCAATAGGGGGCCCCCAACCAGCTGCCCTTGCCCCAACGAGCAAGGGCTTGGGCCACCGGAGCCAGCAGCACCCCCAACTATTCGTCATATATAATTATGTCAGCATACCAAACAAACAAATAACAAAACAAAAAAGAAAGCCATTTGAATACTGCATTTATATTATCCCCCACACACACACACACACACACAGGCACTAAAATGGAATATTCCACGACGACGGACTGAGTATCAATCACTTAGCTTCAGTTAGCGCCGTTTAGCTTAGCTTAGCTTAGCTCTGTTTAGCATCGCTTAACTCCGCTTAGCTGTTCATTAGCTTCACTTAGCTCTCCCGCGTTTTTCACGCCACTAAGCTTGCTATTTTTACAGCTCACTTGCTACTTTTCATGTCGGCTATTGTTTATTTCGAACACATGACCGAACGTGCTCTCCATGAGAGCCAAAATGCAGTGCAGGAGAAGTTGAGAACAGGCCGCTAATGCCTCTTCTAACTTTCTTCTTCTTCTTCACAACGAACATAAAATACACGACAGCACACCCTGTGGTGAAACAATGCAGTACAGTTCCAATCAGTCATACAACAACACTCAACAGCTGGTTAACAGAATTTGCTAACGAATTGTTTTTTTTAAATCTATTAGTGACACCACAAGCAATGACGAAGAATATTTTATTACGGAGTGTAAAGCTTTCGGTTAGTGGTTTAGCGAACGTACCATCGGTGAACATTTCAAAATAAAAGCACGTCATGTTGGTCATATAAATAACAATTTCTGGAGTTAATCCCACATACTTCAGAATTAATAGTATAATATTTTGAGTAAATACTACAGAATACAGATTCTACACTAAGAATAGCTTTCAAATGACACTCTTCGTGACAAACATGATTGGCAATGAATAATTTTTATAATTATTATAATACTATTATATATAGTGGTATACTATAATAATAATGCTAGAATTTTTTTTTTAAGAATTGTTTTGAATAATGTTGGAAAGGCAAAGTCAGTGTTCTGAATCTGTTTGCTTTCCATTGTTTTGCACTAGTAAATGCCATCAGCATTTAACCTCATTGTTTATTTGTGATTAATTATTATTTACATGATTAGTTGTACTTTATTAAAGAATTTAAGTGTTCCAAAATGGTTTTGTGAATTAATAAGCATCAACAAAAATTTCATTGCTAAATTAGTTAAAAAAAAAACGAAAATCATTAGATTTAGTAGACTAATCGTAAAACTAGTTGGCTGACTAATCAGGAGCAAATTTGTCGTTTAGGACACCCTTAGTGTACCGGAACATATTTCCTCCTCACCCTTCTCACATTTTTAACCCTTGACCCAAGAAGAGGGCCCCTGGATATGTTCGCCTTAGGCCCCAAAATTGCCAAGTCCGCCACTGCCGGTAACACTTTATTTGACAGCGGCATCATAAGACTGTCATAAGACCAAACCACCATCATTGCTTCAAGAAGCTTCATTAAGCCATTGCTGTTTTCTTGGGGGAACCGGTCAACCTCTGCTGCCACCTGCTGTCAACATTGTTGTCATCCAACATGCCTCCTAGCATGCATTGCAGCGCCACAGATGTAAATAACAAATCAAAATTTGTGTTCTGTGCTAATTATTTCTTCAGTTACTGTTCTAGTTTTTTCATTAACTGGTAGTTATGGGATTTGGTAACACTTTATTTGACAGTGGTGCCATCAGACCGTCATAAGACCATCATAATTACAACATGACACTGCTATGAGCATTAATGAATGCTTATGACAGATGTCATTTTGTGTCATCCGTCAAATGTTCTCCCTTTTGAATGGATGTAAAACATCCGAGCTGGACATAAAAGGAGTTAGTGGCATAATTTGCCACTTAATGACATCTGTCATAAGCATTCATTAATGGCCATCATATTGTCATGTCATAATTATGACAGTGTTTTGTAGAGCTGGGAATCTTTGGGCACCTAACGATTCGATTACGATTACGAGTCAGAGGCTCAGATTCGATTATAAAACGATTATTGATGCACCCCCCTCTTTTTAAAAAAAAAAAAAATGTTTTGTACATTAGTTCCACAATTGTTCAAAAATCCTCTCAGGCTAAACCAAACTACTATTTCAGTATCAAGTTAACATATAACAGTAAAAAAAATATACAAAAATAACAGTAAATAAAAAACTCAAGTGCGTTTGTATTACAATGCACGACAGAGCAACTGCTTGTGACTGGTCTTTTGCCCCTATGTCAATATGGCGACGCTTTGTTGTGGCTGGTGACTAGCGGTGCAACGGTTTGCAGTTCAAAGCCGAACCGTACGGTTCGCCCTGTACGGTTCAATACGCCTTTATGAACCGCGCCTTTTTGGTTTTGCAATTAATGTATTCCAAACGCTTGTGGAATGAATTGATCGAGCTCTGTGTGGCTGTGTGTGACGTGAAGCACCGCTGTGGAGAAATTCCCACCCCGCAAGTAAATGTCGGATCGCTGTCAAGCACCTGTGTAATAGAAGCCGAGTAACGCCCTCTCTCGCTTACGAGCGAAGTGAAAGTGAAACAACAAAGAAAACAAATAGCTATGGGGAGTGGAGAGACCGAATTTTGAGGAAGCACCGGCTTCTTTCAAATCTGTGGTGTGGCAACATTTTGGTTTCCCCTTGGACTACAATACGGAGGGAGAGAAAATATTGGGGGGGGAAAAAATTGCAAGCATTGCGCTTGTTCCCCATGCTAATGGCAACACTTTTATAACATGACTCCGGCACCTCAGCCGGCATCACACACAGATATCACTTTCTCACAGAAGGAAAACCCCGAAGATGACACCAGTGAAAACACACGGTGGGCTTCGTTAATTTATTTGCAACGCTTGACCCGCGTATGATTTCGCTAAAGCACATAGCTTCGCCCTGACCACTGATAGTTGGACGTCCCGTGCTACAGAGTGCTACTACCTAACTGTGACGGTTCACTATAATTCATACCTGTCAAGTCGTACGATCTCGGCGTAATTTGTACAAGTGAGCACTGATTTTTAAATGTGAACGCCATACGTTACGTTAAAAAACTGTAGGTTTTTCGTGCATGACGTTTTTTTTTCTCCGTTTGGATTTTGTTACCGTTTCGTCAACGAGACGATGTGCGTTAATACGTTGGTTGAATTATGCCAGAAAAGTCAGAGACACGGAGAAGGAAGAGTGTTTGTTGTGACTCTGTAGCAAACGCGATGCTAGGCTAGGTGTCTCCAATATTTCCTGACTGTAGACGACATACTACAACCTAGCCTAGATATCTCATGCATATAGAACTACATGCGAAATGACAGACTCGGTAGCGTTAGTAAACAGCCGCCATTTTAGATAAGTAAACTTCTCAGAAAGGCTCTGTTGTTGTGAACCTTCCTAGTGAACCTAAGTAACTTTTTATCTAAAATACTCCTAAATCGGCAAAATCTTGACTTAAGTCTATCTTTAAAGGATGAAACAGTTTAAAAATTTTCTCATGTCGAAAGTAGACAGAAGGGAACTAATGCAACTTTAACGGTTGATTCACAACATTAAATGACCCCCAAACATAGTAAAGGTTGTTTTTGGGTTTGTTTGTTTTTTTTGTTTTTTTTTTTTTATGAAAAAAAAAAACATGAAATGTATCACCAGTTACTTTGCCAAGTAACTTTTTTAATACTGTGTGTGTATATTTCAGTAGTCAGTCACTACACTAGCCAAAGAGCTAAGAGGCATTTTAACAGTCAAAAATGTTTACATTTCAAGTGCTTATTTCATTTTTTAAAAAGCAAAATAAAGGCAGTTTTTAAAAAAAATTTAGAAATGCAAAACCGAACCGAAGCCGTGATCTTAAAACCGAGGTTCAAATCGAAGCGGCGGCTAACTAAACTGTTGCACCCCTACTGGTGATGTCATTAAATGCCCGGAAGTCCGACTTCCTCTAACGTGCCTGTTATGCAAAACAACTCCGCAATAAATTTGACACCACTAATCTACAACAAAATGGCAGCAGGGAAGTAGGAAAAACACTGAACATGCAAAATTCCCATCTAGTGTCGCAACCACAAATACAAGACAACCCAAACAAGCGCTCAGACAAAACATTAGGGAAACTTGCTTCACCCGTCGATATGAAGAACAGGAAAATCAGTAGGTTTATTATATTTATCTTTGTGTTTGTACACAGTTTGATGCTGAGAGCTGTTCCTAATATTTTGACAACAACAGACCCTGGCAACGCCCACCTGCCGCTACCGCTTTCATGCCACCACCTGTGGAGTGGGAGTGGGAGCCGCCATCTCAATCCAACAAATGTGTTCATTTTATTTATTTATTTTGCTCAATTTCTTTATTTTGTGTTGGCAGGTTGGCTATCATCTACCCACCGACGCATGTTCTTCATATAAGCAACTAAAAGGATAGCAAAGATATGCTTTCCCAGACGACGTGCAAAAGTCCTGCTCTGAATTTAAAATCAACGTTAAAGTGGAAGAGAAGCGGAAATAAGCTTGTTTAATAAGGTGAAAAGGCACAGAATTTCTTTTTTCCGATGTGTAGAAAAATGTAAATGAAAGCCAATACTGTAATATTCGGACGAAAAGCCGCTACTTTTTCCCCCTCATTTTAAATCATGCAGTTTGTAGTCCAGTGCAGCTTATTAGTTGATTCATTTGGGTTAATAGGTAACACTTTATTTGACAGCGGCATCTTAAAGCGGAAATGTGAACTAAGGTTGGCCAACCATGTTTTTGAATAATATCAATGGCTAAACAGTTAGTTGTGGTCAAAAGTTTACATACACTTGTGAAGAACATAATGTCATGGCTCTCTTGAGTTTCCAGTTATTTCTACAACTCTGATTTTTCTCTGATAGAGTGATTGGAACAGATACTTGTTTGTCACAAAAAACATTCATGAAGTATGGTTCTTTTATGACTTTATTATGGGTGAACAGAAAAAAGTGATCAAATCTGCTGGGTCAAAAATATACATACAGCAGCGCTAATATTTGGTAACTTGTCCCTTGGCCATTTTCACTTCAATTAGGCGCTTTTGGTAGCCATCCACAAGCTTCTGGCAAGCTTCTGGTTGAATCTTTGACCACTCCTCTTGACAGAATTGGTGCAGTTCAGTTAAATGTGATGGCTTTCTGACATGGACTTGTTTCTTCAGCATTGTCCACAAGTTCTCAATGGGGCTTAAGTCAGGACTTTGGGAAGGCCATTCGAAAACCTTAATTTTAGCCTGATTTAGCCATTCCATTACCACTTTTGATGTGTGTTTGGTGTCATTGTCCTGTTGGAACACCCAACTGCGCCCAAGACCCAATCTTCGGGCTGATGACGTTAGGTTATCTTGAAGAATTTGAAGGTAATCCTCCTTCTTCATTATCCCATTTACTCTCTGTAAAGCACCAGTTCCATTGGCAGCAAAACAGCCCCACAGCACAATACTACCACCACCGTGCTTGACAGTAGGCATGGTGTACTAGGGGTTAAAGGCCTCACCTTTTCTCCTCCAAACATATTGCTGGGCATTGTGGCCAAACAGCTCGATTTTTGTTTCATCTGACCACAGAACTTTCCTCCAGAAGGTCTTATCTTTGTCCATGTGATCAGCAGCAAACTTCAGTCGAGCCTTAAGGTGCCGCTTTTGGAGCAAGGGCTTCCTTCTTGCACGGCAGCCTCTCAGTCCATGGAGATGCAAAACACGCTTGACTGTGGACACTGACACCTGTGTTCCAGCAGCTTCTAATTCTTTGCAGATCTGCTTTTTGGTGATTCTCGGTTGAATCTTCACCCTCCTGACCAATTTTCTCTCAGTAGCAGGTGATAGCTTGCGTTTTCTTCCTGATCGTGGCAGTGACAAAACAGTGCCATGCACTTTATACTTACAAACAATTGTTTGCACTGTTGCTCTTGGGACCTGCAACTGCTTTGAAATGGCTCCAAGTGACTTTCCTGACTTGTTCAAGTCAACGATTCGCTTTTTCAGATCCATGTATGTATATTTTTGACCCAGCAGATTTGATCACTTTTTCTGTTAACCCATAATAAAGTCATAAAAGAACCAAACTTCATGAATGTTTTTTGTGACAAAGAAGTATCTGTTCCAATCACTCTGTCGGAGAAAAATCAGAGTTGTAGAAATAACTGGAAACTCAAGAGAGCCATGACATTATGTTCCTCCCAAGTGTATGTAAACTTTTGACCACAATTGTATAAGCATATTTTCATAATTTTTTTTAACGCAACCCTTCCAGATTCTTTGTGTAACCCATAGGAACGCCCTTGACAATGAAAATGCTTTTCTTCGGCAATCTTCGGAAATTACGTCACACCGGGAAGTGCGAGGGAAGTCCGCCATAGAACAGTATTGTTTGTTGCATTGCCACGGTGGTGTGTGGCGATGTTTTGTTCTCACTCAAACAAAAAGTTGTATGAGTGGCCAAAGGATAGCAGGGCACGTAAATGGACATCTTTCGTTCGCAGGAAGCGAAGGAATTTCACGCCATCATCGAGTAGTGTTCTCTGCTGCAAACACTTCGAAGATGCCTGCTTCCTTAACCAGTCTGCTTATGATCAAGGATTTGGATAGATGACTGATGACTTTGTCAAAGCAGAGCTGCCAACTGTTGTGGAATGTACAGTAGAAGCTAGCGACGTTAGCTGAAAGCCAACTCGTGGCAATCCCCGATCATAGTTGTTGTTGTGTTCGCTAGGTTAAGCGTGTTTAAATTGTGCGTCATCTACGATTTTGTCCGAAAGGATTAATCCACTGTCAATCGGGAAAGGGGTGTGGATGTGCATATAAGCGGGTCGGCGTCGCGGTAATTCACGGTCACGTTGCCGTAAGAGAGACACACTGCCGGTGGTTTGTGCACATTTATTTGTATTTGTATTATGTATTTCCACCTTCATGCTTCAAGCATTGCATTGCATTTGTACGGTTCGGCGTTTCTTTCACGGTGATCGCTTGATAGCCTTCTGGTTTGTGTTTTACGTACGAGAGCCGCTGACAGGTGACAACAACAAGCGTTTTGGTTTTAATTTCTGGTAGCGAATCAGCGAGCGCGCAGGTCACGCAGTGAATCATGGGAAATGTAGTCTCGGGACAACACCGAAGTGGTGCTTTGTAATCTGTTTGCTTGTGTGGAAAAAAACTACATTTCCCCCCAACGTTTTTATATTATTATTTTATATGTACGAGAGCTGCCGGATCTGCCAAAATGAACATGAAGTCTGATTATTATTTTTTTTAACAATGTCATCAGATAGACAAAAACAAAATTATGTGCAAACGCCTGCATCTTCAAATCATGAAAATAATAACAGCCTATATCTTACCAATCTTGTAATCTCGATGGGTCTTGTATCCATTCCATGTCAGGTAGTCTAGGCACATTGTTTGCATCCTGATTAGCGTCTGGCTAATACCTGCGAAGTCCAACATAAAATTCCAAGCTCCTCTTCTTCCTCCAACTCTTCAAAAACTTGGATCTCCTCCCTTGCGCTCGATTTATCGCTTATATCACTGTTTGAATCATTGTTTGAAGCACTTTGTGTGGCGGCCGTATGTAAGGAGCTGCCATCGCTGTTCCCGGTGTGACGTATCACTTCCGGGTTCGTCCCCTTTCAGGCTCGAACTTCGGAAACGCGCTTATTTTGTCAAATATACAACACATAAATAATTTTTTTCATGCTTTATTTGTTGGACAATGTTTAATTACTTGTGACCCTATTTGGCATGTTATGAAATTACTTCACATTTCTGCTTTAAGATTGCCTTCAGACCGTCATAATTGTTACATGACACTATCATGGGCATTAGTGAATGCTTATGACAGATGTCATGAATTATCATTAGTAAAATTATTTCCATTTATGCCCAGCTCGGAACTTTTACATTTATTCAAAAGTGAGTCAATTTGCCGCATGACACAAAATAACATCTGAGAAAAAGAACTCTGCTCTGTCTAAAAACGTCCAAACAGTGCTCACGTGAAAGCGCCCGAAAATTCATTTTTTACTTGTAAATGTACACTAGTGCAGTCATTTTATATCACCTTTCACTTTTATTTTCTCCATTAACATACGTCTAAGAAATTTTTGATTAACATATCTAGATTCCTTTAGAAACCATAGTCCAAGGTCATTTCTACTGATATTTGTCTGGAAAATTGCTGGTTGGACTCTGTCCTCCTATGACTTTGTCCCTCCACCTCTCATCAGCCTCTCAGTACAGAAGACCACCTACTCAAACACGATCTTCCGAAGATATTACCACCCCCACCTTCAAAACACGCACTCCTACTCTCCGCTTCGTCATACCCATGCGTCCGTTCCTCCCTATCCCACCCGTCCCTGCCGTCCTCCACTCCCTCCACACTCCTGCCAGGCCGTGGTGTTTTTCTTAGCCTCTCCTACACACATTTCGCACAGCTCCCCTCTGCCTAAACACACAGCGTCGTCCCACACAAGCCGGGCCTGAATGACCCACTGAGAGCGGAAGAGAGAAGAGGGGCTGACTGGGTGGGAGAGCTCAGGGTGGGCAACAACATCGTCAGGTGCTTTCAAGGGTGGGTGGCGGTTTGGAGGTAGATGACAGCCAACACATGATTCAAATCCTTTAAGTGGGATTTTGGATCCTCCAGTGGTCCCCTTTTATCTGAATGCGGTGAGATAGTAAGGCAGGCATTGCAACTGTTTGCCACTTTACCTATAATAGGGTTATTTTGGATCATTTAGAGAAAAACAAACGCCATAAATGCCTGGCATTCACATACGTGGACATCAAATTTTGGGTCATGCAAATATGATAAGTGTGGTCTACATATAATAACGCCAAGTCTTACTTACAATGACATTTTTCATATTATTATCTTCATTATTACCATTATTAGTTAAGAAAATCACCTTTTAAAACTCTTTTTGTTTTTAAATAAAATAATCCAGTGGGGGACTGTGTTCTTAGACAGTGTTGGAATCCATCCAGCCAGAAACACAAGTACCTGTACCTTGATGGAAGAAAAACGGCATTTGATGTTGTTTTGGACGAAAACCATATAGTAAACAATAACCCGAGCCCTTAATAAGCCTAGAGTAAAATAATAACAACATTGTAGTGATTTTAAAGAATGTAGTGATTTTGCTGCAAACAGGTCATTGATACAATAAACTATAATATAAGTAAGCCATTAGAAAACTTCAACCTGATCAAAGTATGTGTGTAGGACTTTTAACTTGAATTTTGTAAATAATGGTTCAATAAAAATGCATAGTTTTGAGTTTGTGAGTAGTCAGAGAGGTCCACTACTAAAATTCAACAGCCTTGACCAGAACTTATTCAGAATTGTGGATTTACAGTACCACAACTACGAGAACTGTAAACAGAGCAAAGTTCACATGCAGGACATTTAATTCAATTTTCTAAATATTGGACCAGTAGAAATGCAGTTTTGAGTATGTGAGCAGTCAGAGAGGTCCACTACTCAAATTTACCAACCTTGGCCAGAACTTAATCAGAACTGTGGATTTACAGTACCACAAAAATAAGAACTGTAAACATATCAAAGTTCACATCCATGGCATTTAATTCAATTTTCTACACATTGGTCCAGTAAAAATGCAGTTTTGAGTATGTGAGTACTCAGAAGTTCATATCCATGGCAAAGAATTCAGTTTTCTAAAAACAGTGGGGCAAATAAGTATTTAGTCAACCACCAATTGTGCAAGTTCTAATTATAAAGATTAGATAGGCCTGTAATTGTCAACATGGGTAAACCTCAACCATGAGAGACGGAATGCGGGAAAAAAAAACACACAAAAAAAAACAGAAAATCACGTTGTTTGATTTTAAAGAATTTATTTCCAAATTAGAGTGGAAAATAAGTTTTTGGCCCCCTCCAAAAAAGCAAGATTTCTGGCTGTCGAAGAGGTCTAACGAGGCTCCACTTGTTACCTGTACTAATGGCACCTGTTTTAACTCATTAACGGTGTAAAAGACACCTGTCCACTAGTGATGGGTCCGTGAGACCTCATGAAGCGTGTCGACACAGTGACACACTGTGTTGATATTGTGTCATTGAATACTGACACCTGCTGGACATAAAAAAATCCCTACAGGCAACCCACTTGACAGACTGACACTGAATTGATGACATAGCATGTAAAATCAAATCATTTAAGTCTTTGCATTCACATTGCATTATTCCATGTCTTTAAATTATGTGAACATATATTATAATGTGAAAATATAAGTAATAATGAATGCCTGTGGACTTTTTGTTCTGATAAAATTTTATTCAAAAAGTTTTTTTTTTTTTATGTTTAAAATTTAGTTGGTTACTTTTTTTTTTTTTTTTCAAACAAGCCTGCTGTGGACAACAAGCTTGCATTTTTTTTTTTTTTTTGTCTTTCTTTTTTCCAAACAAGCCTGCTGTGGACAACGCACTTGCATGGAACCAACAATGCCAGCATGCACAAGAATTTCCAGTTGAAAGAGGTTTGGATAAGATGTCCATTGGCTCCTCCAGTATTGAAGAAAATCGGCATTGCGTACCATGTTCGGCTCAGCCATGCATCGTTGCACTTTTGCAATTTCAGTTGCATTGCCTCCTTGACTCCCCACTTCGTCATCTAAGTGCTGGGAAGACGGAATCTGCAATAAGTAAAACGCTTGGTGTAAAGAAATCAACTGTGGGAGCAATTATTAGAAAATGGAAGACATACAAGGCCACTGATAATCTCCCTCGATCTGGGGCTCCATGCAAGATCTCACCCCGTGGCATCAAAATGATAACAAGAACGGGGAGCAAAAATCCCAGAACCACACGGGGGGACCTAGTGAATGACCTACAGAGAGCTGGGACCACAGTAACAAAGGCTACTATCAGTAACACAATGCGCCGCCAGGAACTCAAATCCTGCACTGCCAGGCGTGTCCCCCAGCTGAAGAAAGTACACGTCCAGGCCAGTCTGCGGTTCGCTAGAGAGCATTTGAATGATCCAGAAGAGGACTGGGAGAATGTGTTATGGTCAGATGAAACCAAAATAGAACGTTTTGGTAGAAACGCAGGTTCTCGTGTTTGGAGGAGAAAGAATACTGAATTGCATCCGAAGAACACCATACCCACTGTGAAACATGGGGGTGGAAACAACATGCTTTGGGGCTATTTTTCTGCAAAGGGACCAGGACGACTGATCTGTGTAAAGGAAAGAATGAATGGGGCCACGTTTCGAGAAACTGAGTGAAAATCCATCAGCAAGAGCATTGAAGATGAGACGTGGCTGGGTCTTTTAGCATGACAATGATCCCAAACACACAGCCAGGGCAACAAAGGAGTGGCTTCGTAAGAAGCATTTCAAGAGTGGCCTAGCCAGTCTCCAGATCTCAACCCCATAGAAAATCTGTGGAGGGAGTTAAAAGTCCATGTTGCCCAACGACAACCCCAAAACATCACTGCTCTAGAGGAGATCTGCATGGAGGAATGGGCCAAAATACCAGCAACAGTGTGTGAAAAGCTTGTGAATAGTTACAGAAAACGTTTGGCCTATGTTATTGCCAACAAAAGGTACATAACAAAGTATTGAGATGAACTTTGGGTATTGACGAAATACTTATTTTCCACCATGATTTGCAAATAAATTCTTTAAAAATCAAACAATGTGATTTTCTGGTTTTTTTCCCCACATTCTATCTCTCATGGTTGAGGTTTACCCATGTTGACAATTACAGGCCTCTCTAATATTTTCAAGTCGGACAACTTGCACAATTAGTGGTTGACAAATACTTACTTGCCCCACTGTATATTACAGCTCATTGGCTGTCATTAACAGCAATAGACCTCCAATCCATTGGAAGTGGGAGGGTGGCAACGATGCCATTGGAAGTTTACTACTGACAAGCCCATTCAAATTCACAGCTGAAGGCTGAAATGAGCACATGATTAGCTATCATTATCATCAATGGCACTGAAAGAGTCAAACAACAAGCTGAAGAGGTATTTTTGTCAATAAAAGTATACCGTCAGAGCATACAGAATAGTTCCTTTGACTTGTTTACTCCCCTCAGACTAGGGCCAGTCCATGCGGGACAATATAAAAGTATATTTAGTAGATGATAATAATCACCGTGCTCTATCAATATCCACATGATGATTATGGCCGGCAGAGAGGAGAGGGCGCTGGTCACTTGTGGCTCCGAGCGGCTAAAATAGCCACACCGCCGGTGACTGCGAAGGCTAGCGAGGCGATGGTAGCGCGCTGGCAGAGCCACGCAAACCGCGCGCTGACACAAACGACACAAATGACTGGCCTCGCGTGGCTTTCATCTCGAGGGGGAAGCCGAGGCACCGCTCAGACACAAGCGTCCGCCGGCCAAAAACACACAGGAAAAAAGTAGGAAAACATACAGTGCCGAAAGGACAGGAAGTGTTTTATTTCTACGTCCCCGCGGCGGCCGTACGGAGGAAGACGTTGGTGTTTTATATGACACGCTGCCGTCGCAAAATGTTTTTCTAACGCCTAGTTTATTTAGTGTGCATGGCGGAGAACCACAATTTTACATAAACGTAGCTTATTATAAAATACGTGAAGTGGCGATGATTTTCGCTGCGTTATAAAAAAGCTTTGCTGTTCTATGCTAAGATAACAAGCTAGCATATCAAATGAGACATAATCTAAGGCTAGGTTCCGACTGCAGGTCTTTGTGCACAATTCCGATTTTTCGTGATGTTTTTTTGGTGTGCCTGTTCAGACTGCCTTTTTCCATTGAGCGTGTTGAAATATCACGCATGCGCAGTAATTTCCAGTCCAACACACTGCCAACTGACCCGCATGCACAGAAGCAATGACTACACATGCTGGCTCTGTCATTCTAGAGTGATTAGGGTGACCAAACATCCTCTTTTGCCCGGACAAGTCCTACTTTCACGTATTATCCTCCTCGTCCGGGCGGGTTTTATAATTCATAAAAATGTCCGGTTTTTATGATTTTTCACGGGACCAATTTGAAGAGAATCCCTCCGGCCGCTGGGTGGCAGCACCTGCCTGCGATGACATGGCTCCTAGTAGTAGGGAGGAAAGAAGTAGTTCTTCTTTGTGTTGGCAGTTAACCCCCATCATTAAACATTACCGCCATCTACTGGGTTGATTTGGCCACAACGCCTGCCCAGTTAATTTTTTTACGATAAATACGTGTATAATGGCTACTGTTGACTTCTGTCGTAGCTTTGACTGTAAAATCCCATTTGGTGTCGTATCGTTGCGCTGCTGATGATTGTAAACTTTTATAGCAAAGTTTGAATTTTGCCTCAGCTAGCTATCAGTAAGCTAAACCACGCCAGGCATTATGGGAAACATAGTTTTGAACCGCTACGTTTGGAAACATGCTGGTTGAATAGTTTGTCTAATTCGGTTATTGTTTGTGTGCAATCTAGAACATTGAATGAGAATATCAATTGAATGGGAGTAACAATTTGTCAAGGGCAATTGTTGTGATAGTAATTTATAAGCCTACTGTGTATGTGTATTGACTGGATACATTTCCATGGGTCTGCATTATATATATATATATATATATATATATATATGTTGTTGTTTTTTTTTTTTTTTTCCATCCAGAGTGAGGGGGCACACTTTAAATATATTAAAGTGATATAGGCATCTTTGAGGGAACTTCGAGTAAAATTCAAGTATCTTGAGGCCGGGCTCAGTGTCCTCTTTTTTGGAAATCAAAATATGGTCACCCTAAGAGTGATCACATTTTGATTTCCAAAAAGAGGACACAAATAAGACATAAATAATTCCCGTTTAGTCTTAGATTTAAAATTTATATGGATTGATTGAACGCACGCACGCACGCACGTACTGAGCGTGCATGAGGCACACACAGTCAGTTCAAGCTACGTGTTAATGCTAATGCACAGCTCAATCACTGCTTCCCTCCCTGCCTCTATCGCTGTTTGCTGACGTAATTGCTGCATGAATTCCAAATTGGGAGACTTGAGAGTTCAGACCACAGCCACGTTCTGGAAAACTGTTGCCAAGATCAGATTTTAACCACTTATGAAAGTCACCTAGATCAGTTTTGAAATTGTCCACTTCTATGCGACAAGTACCATTCAGACCGTCAAGTTAATGCCTGACTTGAATCGAAAAAAAAAACACAAAAAATTGGATTTGTGCGGTCAGAACCTAGCCTAAGAGCTGTTAAAAAAAAAAATAAAAAAATGCTGCGATATCAAGCTAAAGGACTATTTCTGGACAATTGGACTCGAGTCACAGGAGTCACAAATTTGATGACTCAAACTCGACTCTGACTTGAAGAAAAAAAACGCAGACCCGGACTTGACTCGCTTAGCTTGGAGGGTCTGAGACTTGACTTGAATCGTGAGACAATGACTCACTTGCTAGTAAAGCCAGAATATGTATATATATTGTTATAAAGCCTGAATAGTCATTTAATATAACTGTATTTAACACAACCTACCTCACAAAATCCTCTTTTTTCCATTGATCCCATTAATATGACATATAATACAAGTTTTTGGACAGTTATTATGTATTTAGAGGTACTTAAAGGGTTAATTCCGATTTACGCTGAAATTTGGGTTACATCGGCAACCTAGGAACAGAACTCGTTCGTAATCCGGGGACTACCTGTACACACAAATTGTGATTAATTATAGCATGATGATGGACCCTCGCAGATCGTAAACATGGCATAGGTCAACTTTACTTGGCTGCTCGTCTTGAAGACATATTCAGTGGTACCTCTACATACGAAGTTAATTCATTCCAGGACCTTGTTTGTAAGTCGAAAATGATTGTATATGGAGCAGGATTTTCCCATACGAATACATTATAATTTCAATAATTCTTTCCACAGCGAAAACCTACAGTAAATGCTAAATAAATACTGCTATCACTATTACAAATAGCAATTACACATACATTATTTAATATAAATCTGAAAAATATAATAATTCCTTCAATAATTTAACGAATCGGGTTCTAATATCTTGTTTTGCGTGTTGTACCTGAACACACTGCGTGGCTGATTTGTCTGAGAGAGAAAGGTGCGGTAGAGATTTTGCTCTCTCTTTTAATGTTTTGTTGTTGCCGTCAACTGCGGCGAACAGTAGGCGTGTTGTGTTGCACAAGGTCTGAAATGAATGATTAAAAACCTGACGAAGCTGGTGATTTCTTTGGTGATGGTACCACAATAATAATTCTCAACTGAGGCGGACTGTTGAGATCATAGACATTCTACGGCCATATTGTCGGGGCATTTCACGGAGGCGCACACTAAGCTTATATTGTTCTATCATTTCTGTCAATGTTAATCGTCACCGTTTTCTTTTTTTCACCACCTGCACTAACCTTGTTGGAACCCGTGTTGATTTCTCTCACATGAAAATCCGCCTTGCGTCTGTCTATATTGCTATTTTGGTCAAAAACTTATATATGTTAAATATTGGTATTGATCCTGAAAATATAGGTGATTATCTCTGCATTTGGTGATTTTTGTGCATCTAGTGTAAAATCTGAGACCTTTTATAGCCATTTTAAGGTGTGTTATACTTAGATAAAAATAATCGGGATTTTATAAGGGAATGACTTTGAATCTTTTGATGCTGCTGCTCATGGAGACTCATATGGCTAAGGTAGGTGCCTGTTTTGGTTTTAGGTTGGTAGCAGCTTTGGTTTTGAAAATATTTGAATGTGAAGTTTTTGAAAATAGGCCCCCTACGAATCGGCCTAGTTTCCTGTGTCATGTTAATAGGTTATGAAGTCTGAGTCACCCTATATAATATGTATTGCTTTATGCGCTCTTATGAATGTAATTTCTTGTTTTTTTGTCATTTTTTTTTTAAACGTTGCTGGATCAGCGTGCCCACTCAGCAGGGATGAGCAGGAGTGGAGGTGATAAGAGGAGCGAGGACGAAGGAGAATGAGTGGTATAATATCATATTGGTAATATAGCATGCGATCGATAGGCTATCACAATGTAGCTAGTAAATTGTTATCTACACACTGGAACAAAGACTGCTAATAAACCCAATCCTTGTAATTCAAATTGTAGTGTTAAGGTAGCATGTACTGAAGATTGTTCTAGTCTACTGTACTGTGTCATTTTGTTCCTAGCAATCTTGTGCCTTAGTATTTTTATCAAGGGCGTAGGTTTGCATAGGGACGGTAGGGACGAAAGACTACCAACTTTTCAGGATGCTCAAATTGTCCCCACCAACTTTTAAGCAACCTTATTTGCATCATATAATGCTTTCAGTTGTATAGATAATTTAGATTGTCTTCCCATATGTTGTAAGGATAGAACTGACCTTACCATTATTAAGTCAATTCTTTTCAGTTTGTTCAGACTTATATTTACCCCTTTTTTCACTTGCTGAATGTGTTAGTCCATGTTAAACAGTCTCACAGCACAGAATTACGTTACATGTTGACATGCCCTCCTCCGCCCACTTCAAAGAGGAGCGATATTAGAAGGTTTTTTTTTCGGCCAGCAGCCACTGTCTGTATTGTAAGAAGTCATTGTTGTGAAGGTGGGAAACACACCACTAATTTTGCTACTGAAAGTCAGACGTGCATCAGTTAGCATTACCATTACAATAAACTGTGTGAACTTGCTAACCTGAGTAGGAAGCTGGTTAGGGAGAATGTGTTTTGTATGTGTTTTCTACTATGTTAACATTAATTAAACTGTGAGAAATATAGTGAACTATAGTGAAATGTAGTGAACCAAGTTTGTATTTATTGTGTATGTTAATATAATTTGTGTGCATATATTGCAATTTGAATTTGCTAATAAAATCCAGACATTTATTCTGGAAGTTTTCAAAAATGTTTCTTTAGTAGTTTTTGAAAACAAAGGTTTGAATCGAACAGTGTGTCGCCTAAACCAATACATACAGTGGGGCAAATAAGTATTTAGTCAACCACCAATTGTGCAAGTTCTCCTACTTGAAAAGATTAGAGAGGCCTGTTATGTCAACATGGGTAAATCTCAACCATGAGAGACAGAATGTGGGGGAAAAAAACAGAAAATCACATTGTTAGATTTTTAAAGAATTCATTTCCAAATTAGAGTGGAAAATAAGTATTTGGTCACCTACAAACAAGCAAGATTTCTGGCTGTCAAAGAGGTCTAACTTCTTCTAACAAGGTCTAACGATGTCGAACGAGGCTCCACTCCTTACCTGTATTAATGGCATCTGTTTTACTATACCTTATCAGTAAAAAAGACACTTGTCCACAACTTCAGTCAGTCACACTCCAAACTCCACTATGGCCAAGACCAAAGAGCTGTCGAAGGAGACCAGAGACAAAATTGTTATCTTGCACCAGGCTGGGAAGACTGAATCTGCATTAGGTAAAACGCTTGGTGTAAAGAAATCAACTGTGGGAGCAATTATTAGAAAATGGAAGACATACAAGACCACTGATAATCTCCCTCGATCTGGGGCTCCATGCAAGATCTCACCCCATGGCGTCAAAATGATAACAAGAACGGTGAGCAAAAATCCCAGAACCACACGGGGGGACCTAGTGAATGACCTACAGAGAGCTGGGACCACAGTAGCTACTATCAGTAACACACCGTGCCGCCAGGGACTCAAATCCTGCACTGCCAGGCGTGTCCCCCAGCTGAAGCCAGTACACGTCCAGGCCCGTCTGCGGTTCGCTAGAGAGCATTTGGATGATCCAGAAGAGGACTGGGAGAATGTGTTATGGTCAGATGAAACCAAAATACAACTTTTTGGTAGAAACATAAGTTCTCGTGTTTGGAAGAGAAAGAATACTGAATTGCATCCGAAAAACATCATACCCACTGTGAAGCATGGGGATGGAAACATCATGCTTTGGGGCTGTTTTTCTGCAAAGGGACCAGGACAACTGATCTGTGTAAAGGAAAGAATGAATGGGGCCATGTATCGAGAGATTTTGAGTGAAAATCTCCTTCCATCAGCAAGGGCATTGAAGATGAGATGTGGCTGGGTCTTTCAGCATGACAATGATCCTAAACACACAGCCAGAGCAACAAAGGAGTGGCTTCGTAAGAAGCATTTCAAGGTCCTGGAGTGGCCAACCCAGTCTCCAGATCTCAACCCCATAGAATATCTGTGGAGGGAGTTGAAAGTCTGTGTTGCCCAACGACAGCCCCAAAACATCTCTAGAGGAGATCTGCATGGAGGAATGGGCCAAAATACCAGCAACAGTGTGTGAAAAGCTTGTGAAGAGTTACAGAAAACGTTTGGCCTCCGTTATTGCCAACAAAGGGTAAATAAAAAAGTATTGAGATGAACATTTGGTATTGACCAAATACTTATTTTCCACCATGATTTGCAAATAAATAATTCAAAATCAAACAATGTGATTTTCTGGTTGGTTTTATTCCAGATTCTGTCTCTCATGGTTCAGGTTTACCCATGTTGACAATTACAGGCCTCTAATTTTTTTTCAAGTGGGAGAACTTGCACAATTAGTGGTTGATTAAATACTTATTTCCCCCACTGTATGCACTGCAAAAACCCACCTCTTTAAAACTGGGAAAAAATAAAAAAAGTTAAATTTCCTTGTTTTCAGTGTAAATCTATTAGAAATAAGTGAAATTATCTGCCAGTGCTTCAAGTAAATTTTATTGATTTCTTGAAATAAGAAAAATAGCTACCTGTATCTTAAAATAATCTTAACAGACTTATTTTAAGCAAAATGTTTGTATATTTAATTCTAAAAAAAAAAAAAACATGTCAGAAATGTTCTTAATTCAAGAACAGATATTGTTCAAAACATTATTTGAAAGCATTTCTTCTTGATTTAGATGAAAAATGACTCTTTTAGATGTATGGGCTTAATAATAACAAATTTGAATATTTGCTAAAAGTAAGTGGAAGAATCTGACGCATTAATCTGTTAACCAGCCTTTAAAACTCAAAACAAGATGAAGAAAATTATTCGACTACATAAAATAAAATATAAATATTAAGAAAATATTAAGACGTTATAAATTTGCACTGTGAAAGTATAAGTCAATACAGATTTATATTGTATTGTATTGTATTATATTGTATTCTTAATGGTGAGAAATGTAGCCCTGACTGCCGGTCACCCAATCTGTTTGGTTTTATATATGTCCCGTCCCCAGCAGGTAATGCTGTTATATCGTCCCTACCAATATTGAGACCAAACCTACGCCCTTGATTTTTATGCTTAAAAATGTCGCGGCACCACAAAATATGAACTGCTAGTGTATACAGCAGGGCTTCTAGAGATAGTCGATATAGAGATATGATACCGCAAAATACTGATATATTGTCAGACCCTTTCGTAAGCGTGCGTATGTTACCACAGCCCCTGTCTACCAGCTGCGAGTGTGTAGTACTCGATCCAGCGGAGGCACAGGCCTAATTACAGGCGCAAGGCTACAAATTTAGCCAGCATGCTAACCATAACAGAGGAGGCAGCAGGGAGGGGACGACTAGGAAAAGTCACAAGCCGGACGGGAGCTTCATGTGAGCGGACCACAGGGACAAGGAGGGACGGGGGGTGGGTTTGGCGGCGGCGGTGGTATTCTATTTCAAGATGCACCGCTCTCATTATTTAGCATCGTCCGCAACCTACAATTGCCTAGCGCGCATAACCCCCGCCTCAGACATGTGCTCCCGCCCCAGCTTTTAAGTCGTGCCAAACATTTAAGAATATCCAATTAAAAAAGAAGGCACCAAAACAGGAAAATGCCTTTAGTCGATGCGTTTTTGTAGCACAGGTCTAACGATGCTAACACTCAAACGCTTAGATATAAATGCTTGTGTGGACAGTTTAGCGAGCGCGCGTGTTGGCAGTTCAACTCAAAGCTCACCCACGACTCTACCACTTCCACCCACAGTGTCCTCTATACAGCTGCTCTCGCTGAGCCAAACTCACACCTCACTTCTCTCCTCGACATGCCACCATCCCTCCATCAGTTTGGACATAGGTCCAGATAATTGTCAGTCTGTCTACCACTCATATTTGCCTTCATTTCTTATCTGGCATTCGATTTACACATTCTCCCATTTTTAGGCTGTCAAATTTTGTTTCTGAGTTTCTTTTGTATTGTCCTTGTGGAATGTGTCCTAGCAGGGTTGGATCTAGAAAAAAAATTATGGGGTGCAAGCAAGCCCGTAGACAGGGGGGAGAAACCGGGTATGTTGTCCCGGGCCTCACGACCATAGGGGCCCCTGAATGATCCTTAATATATTTGACTTTACATTCATATTTTTTTTATTTATTGAAATCATTCTCTGATTAAATAATGTTTTACTCGATATACAGTGGGGCTAATAAGTATTTAGTCAACCACTAATTGTGACAGAAGGTGGGAAAAAAAACTGAAAATCACATTTTTTGATTTTGAATTATTTATTTGCTAATCATGGTGGAAAATAAGTATTTGGTCAATACCAAAAGTTCATCTCAGTACTTTGTTATGTACCCTTTGTTGGCAATAACGAAGGCCAAACGTTTTCTGTAACTCTTCACAAGCTTTTCACACACTGTTGCTGGTATTTTGGCCCATTCCTCCATACAGATCTCCTCTAGAGATGTTTTGGGGCTGTTGTTGGGCAACACGGACTTTCAACTCCCTCCGCAAATTTTCTATGGGGTTGAGACCTGGAGACTGGCTAGGCAACTCCAGGACCTTGAAATGCTTCTTACGAAGCCACTCCTTTGTTGCCCTGGCTGTGTGTTTGGCATCATTGTCATGCTGAAAGACCTAGCCACGTCTCATCTTCAATGCCCCTGCTGATGAACTGATGAGCTGTTGAACTACTACCTTTCTTCCCCACATTGCTTCCCACGATTATTTTAATCATTGGGAGAGGGATAGTAAGGCTTTAGCCATTAAATAAAGGCTCCAAAGGCTGCCAAAATTCACTCTACTCATTTTACGCTGCCTTTTAGCTCTATATACTGTAAGGGTTAAATGGCACCATTATAGATTGAACGCGACAATACGTGAGTGGGTCGCGCAGTGCATGCGTTAATTGCGTTAAATATTGTAACTAGGGCTGTCAAAATTATCGCGTTAACGCGCGGTAATTAATTTTTTTAATTAATCACGTTAAAATATTTGACGCAATTAACGCACATGTCCCGCACTGTCCCATGTCAGACAATATTCTGCCTTTTGGTAAGTTTTACAGCAAGGTTTTTTGTGCTGTCTAACAGCGAACTCTTGTGGTCGCTTTGCGACATGGTTTATTGCTTTCTTGCCAGTTCAATATGGCTGCATGACATCTCGGGCTGACGCCTACGTTGTAATGTTGTGCTTATATGATCCTTGGACAAGATTTGTCCGTAAGTATGGTTGTTGTAAAGAATGTACATATTATGTTAGTAAGCGAAATGTTATATTTTTTGTATGAGACGCTTTTTGTTTATGTTTAGGGAACCTGTATAGCGTGCTAAGCTAACGTTGTTGCTAATGCAATGCTTGTGTACTTTTTTTTTTTTTTTTTTGTAGTTTCACTACGGTCTAAAGAGAACAATGGTTTGAGGCCATTTTATTAATAAATCAGATGAAAAAGGAAGACGTCTCATTATTAAGGCGTCGTTCACTAGCTGTCTAGCTTTGGAAAAAGTAGACGCTTCGGAGTGAGGACAGCATAGACAGATTTAAATGACAGTAGAGTGAAATGCCCACTACAGTCCTTAGATACCGTATGTTGAATGTATATATCCATCTTGTGTCTTATATTTCCATTCCAACAATTTATTTTACAGAATATATATATAATTTACAGAAAAATATGGCATATTTTATCGATGGTTTGAATTGTGATTAATTGCGATTAATTACGATTAATTAATTTTTAAGCTGTAATTAACTCGATTAAAAATTTTAATCGTTTGACAGCCCTAATTGTAACGTGATAAATGTAAAAAATATTAATTCTCGCCGTTAACACGATAAATTTGATAACCCTACCTTAAGCTTAAACTAAAGACACTGGAAGAGTGTAAACACATCATGTCTGTAACGTTAAATACATTTAGAAAATGATCTAATTAAAAATATATATATATATTAAAAAAAGGCATGCCCGATATTATTTTGCGGATTCCGATACTTTGAAAATGATGTGATTGGACCCAATCGATCGGCATCGATCGGGACATCTCTAGTTCCTATTGTTACTGTCGTGTTGACAGCGATGATCTCTAACGGATTTCCGACTTACGTTCTCACTTTCATTTTACCGTATCAATCCATGGAAGAAACATTTATTCATCATGATGAAACGAGCAAGTTATACAGCAGCTTTTAAAAGAAAAGTCACATCTGTTTTGTTTTCTCCTAGATTCTGGTAAGTTGGAGAAGTTGTCAAATCATATTATTGCCGTAAATATTGTCAGTTTATGGTAATGTTTTGAACTACCAATGTGCTATCCTTGTGCTGTGTTTCACCAGTAAGTAAAATGGCATTTCTGTATCTCTACAAGAGCTCTGTTTTCTTGTATTCTTCTATTTATTGGTGCTAAAATTAGGGTGCGCGTTATAAACGGGTACAATAATTTTCCCTAGATTTTACAAGTAAATTTGTGGTGCGCATTATACACGGGTGCGCCTTATATTCGGGAAATTATGGCAAATAAAATAAATTGAAATGAGCTAAAACACCTGTAATTAAATAATAAGAATAATACACAGATCCTGCTTACACAATTAAATTTATTCATTTCTGTGTGGCGCTTTAACTTGAGAAAATCCACCAATAAAGCTTTTGAAAACCGTTCATAAGAAAAAAAAAAGATTAATTGAGGTATTTCATTTGTAAAATACATGTTCAAATCCTTGTCATTGGGATTGCTTTTTTCTTTAGCACAGGACTTCTTTTTTGTTCTTTCTTTCAGAAAGAAAGCCCACCGATACGCAGGGTCTGAAAGGCAAATTGTTGGATTCTCTTTAAATACCTGCTAATTTTTTAGCAGAATTCTAGCTTTGTGTAGGCTAATGTTCCTATTGACGAAAGCACAAAGGTGTGTAATAAACAACTAGCATATTTACAGTATATTTTGCATTTTGTTTTCTTACTGTACCGAAAACGAACCGAACCGTGACTTCAAAACCGAGGTACTTACCAAACCGAGATTTTTGTGTACCGATACACCCCTATTAAATATTCATATGACCAAGTATGTTACAAAATACACAGGCTTTCATTAGGGTGTCCTGATTTTTTCCACATGACTGTTTGTCTGCTTTTTTTATAGTGATCAGTCTACACTAGACAAGAGAAGACTCAAAATTTACTATCGTGCATTCTTCAAATTATAGGTAAAAAATCCATGGGGGCATTGGAAAGAAGCAATGACTCAGCGACAAAGAAGTCATCAACAAGAACAGAGGAGTTGATTCACACAACAACAGCTCGTGCATGGTGAGGCCCCTCTCTCTGTTTGTCTGCTCTTTCGCACTCTTTTGACTCTTTGTGTGCGTCTGGTCTTATTTTCTTTTATTTTTATTTTCTTACATTACCCATGTATGTAAAATCCATTTGAACTGATCAGAACTACTAAATTAAACTACGAATGAAATTAAGGAATTGAAATCAGTTAAGTTGGAAGAGGCTTTACCATACGTTTTTTTGTTTTGTTTTTTGTTTAAGGATTTAATTCATTGCCAGCCATTGACAATAACAAAGACTGTAACTGAGAGGGCTCGTTGTGAATGATCAACTTTTAAAGCCATGGATGACGCTGGAAATCCAATTCAGTTCAATTTGATTGAAAGGGGTGAATAAATATTTGTTAATTTGCCCCTCCCAACTCAAAAAGAATTGGACATTGGCTCTGTCAATGAGTTCGATAAGTTCTCTATTGGGCAGGTAAAAAAAAATATATTTTAGATGTGGGGAGAGCGGGGCAGGAACTTTTTGAGGCTGGCAAATATTTCTTCAGTGTTCTTTGGACAATGATTTGATACTCTGTGATGATTCGATTTAAAGGCTTTCCAATAATAGTTTTTTTTTTTTTTTTTAATACAATCAGCATACCGAAAATCTAATCATTTCGCATTTTAATCAAATAACATTCAATTGTGCTTAACAAATCGATGTATTGATCCACGTGGATTCATTGTTGCACCTCTAGTGTCAACATGCAGCACAAGTGTATACATATTGAATCAGAGTTTGCTGAGTATTTGTATGTAAATAATAGAAAAAGGCACCAGACGCACAAATGGATGTATAGAGAAATTTAACTTGATACAATATTTTTTATAAGATTAATAATAATAAAAACCTCGCTGAGTCCACTACTTAATCGATGACAGTAAATGTCAAATTTAAATTTTCATTGGTGCCAATTGTGGTATAATTTCCCCCTTATTAGGGGACAATAAACTTGAACTGATTTATAAAGTGTGACCTGATTAAGTCCAGACATAATGGATGACATTCACAAAAAGTTCACCCCCAGCCCCCAAAAAATACAACTTTATTTTCTAAATCCTGGGCTTTTTTAATGACAACTTACACGTCTCCTTAAATGTAGCACATGTCTACTTATGTTGTAACTCTTTTCCCTTATAAAAGTGTAACATTTTCCCCATAAAAATGCAAATTATCTTTTGAAAAAATATATACTTACCGTAATTTTTGCACTATAAGGAGCACCTGACTATGAGCCGCCAACCACCAAATTTGGCACAAAAGTGGCATTTGTACATACAGCCACACTGGACTATAAACCGCAGCTATCCTCATTATTATGTGATATTGGCTTCAAAGCTTCATTGTATCAAAACGCTTCATTTGGCCATCACTGCTCCCTTGAAGAAGATAGTGAACCTCTGCTGCCACCTGCTGTCAACACTGTTGTTGTCCAACATGCCTCCTAGCATGCACTGCAGCGCTACAGATATAAATAACAAGCAAAATTCAGGTTCTGTGCTAATTATTTCTTCAGTTACTGTTCCAGTTGTTTCATTAATTGATAGTTATGGTATTTGGTAACACTTTATATGACAGTGGCGCCATAAGACTGTCATAATTATGACGTGACACTGTCATGAGCGTTAATGAATTCTTATAACAGACGTCATTTAGTGTTATCCGGCAAATTATCTCACTTTTGAATGGAAGTAAAAGATCCCACAGTTGTGGTCAAAAGTTTACATACACTTGTGAAGAACAATGTCATGGCTCTCTTGAGTTTCCAGTTATTTCTACAACTCTGATTTTTCTCTGATAGAGTGATTGGAACAGATACTTCTTTGTCACAAAAAAACATTCATGAAGTTTGGTTCTTTTTTGACTTTATTATGGGTGAACAGAAAAAAGTGATCAAATCTGCTGGGTCAAAAATATACATACAGCAGCGCTAATATTTGGTAACATGTCCCTTGGCCATTTTCACTTCAATTAGGCGCTTTTGGTAGCCATCCACAAGCTTCTGGCAAGCTTCTGGTTGAATCTTTGACCACTCCTCTTGACAGAATTGGTGCAGTTCAGTTAAATATGATGGCTTTCTGACATGGACTTGTTTCTTCAGCATTGTCCACAAGTTCTCAATGGGACTTTGGGAAGGCCATTCGAAAACCTTAATTCTAGCCTGATTTAGCCATTCCATTACCACTTTTGATGTGTGTTTGGGGTCATTGTCCTGTTGGAACACCCAACTGCGCCCAAGACCCAATCTTCGGGCTGATGACGTTAGGTTATCTTGAAGAATTTGAAGGTAATCCTCCTTCTTCATTATCCCATTTACTCTCTGTAAAGCACCAGTTCCATTGGCAGCAAAACAGCCCCACAGCATAATACTACCACCACCGTGCTTGACGGTAGGCATGGTGTACTTGGGGTTAAAGGCCTCACCTTTTCTTCTCCAAACATATTGCTGGGCATTGTGGCCAAACAGCTCGATGTTTGTTTCGTCTGACCACAGAACTTTCCTCCAGAAGGTCTTATCTTTGTCTAGGAATGGGAATTCATACGATTTTTACGATTCCGATTCCATTATCGATATTGCTTAACGATTCGATTCTTTATCAATTCTCTTATCGATTTTAATTTCGGGAAAAAGAAGAACAAACATTTTGATTGGCATCAAATTTGTTTAATCAGAAGTCACAACCTTACAAACTCACAACGAGGTCAAAAGAGGCCCAAAGCCTCAATGTTAACTGTGGCAATAAGTGGCAAATGCACAAGAATGTGTAACATTTTACTGAAACATTTTTCTAATAGAAATAAAAAATATTGGTATATTTTGGCATATAGGTCGTTGTTCTGCCTTTGGCAATGTCCCCAAACTTTTTCCTGTGAGGGCCAAATAACTTTTCCCTTCTCTGATGAGAGGCCGGGGTCAGTTTGTAACAGAAAAAGTGCGACGATTGCAGGAGTGCGAAATGTAAAAAAATTATTGTTTTTCAGAAAGCCACAATCAAATAACCCTCTGTGGATTCTTCACGGAACAAAAGTAAATAAAATAAAAATAATAATATAATAATAATAAATAATAATAGCACTATTAATTGAATAGATAATAACCAAATAACCCTCTCTGAGTTATTCACTGAAAAAGGCCAGGAAATAAATAACACTACTGAGGGAGAAAAATACAAAAAAAAATTCAAAATGCTCTCTGGAATTGTTCAGGGGGCCGGACCAAATATGGAGCTGCGGGCCGTAGTTTGGGGACCCCTGTTTTTATTTACCAGTATATTGAAATGCATGCCTTTTAGTTTTTATGGCGCTTTCACGCTCAAGTGGTGGCGCCCTTGCACTTCCTCACGCGAAGAAGAGCGCGAAGAAGAGGAAATGCCGCATCCAAGCCAGTGAGCGAGTTAGTGAGAAAGGGAAACACTGCCACGAGCCTACGTTCTTTGTTAATGTTTGTAAAATATCCACAGAGCCAACGCCTGTATGTGTCATCTTCTGTGTTGTTGTTGTGTGTTTCCACTCGCGATCGGACACTTAAATCCAGTTGGGTAGTGGTTTAAACGATGTGCTAATGCTAGCGAACGCATGCTACCTGTTTGTTATGACTGTGTTAGCAGCTAATCATCGCTGATTTACGTTGATGCGAACCTGTTTGTTATTGGGGACGAAATTGATTTGTTTCATTTCTATTTTTAGTTTCAAGTGATGGTTGAATAAAGTCAGCAAATTATACCAACGTCTTCTTCATCGTCATTTGGGAGTTTAGCTAGCTGTATAGCCAGGACTGAGCCTTAGCGTCTCGGTGAGGACAGTGCAGTCTATTCCCTCCCGATGCAGTTATTTCCATCTCGCAATGACTGCAAGTCGCTTTGTTGTAACTTTTCCTCGTGAAGTGAAGACACACTTTCGAGCTTTCGAACCTACGTCATTGTTATGTTTACGGCGGCAACGCTCGTGCTAAACTATCGTAACCTTTCATTTTCACCCTTTTTCCTGGTGAAGTGTAGCCAAACTTTGGAGCGAGTGGTTCTTGGCGCCATGCTAGTTTGATGCGTCTGGACAACAAGACACGTCACGACGCAATATGCGTCTTTAGGGATCGTTAAAGGGATCGTTAAGGCTTTTTCATTGTGATGTCGAGGCCTCGAAACACTCGGAACCGGTTCTGAATTGGAATCGGATTTCGATTCCCATCCCTATCTTTGTCCATGTGATCAGCAGCAAACTTCAGTCGAGCTTTAAGGTGCCGCTTTTGGAGCAAGGGCTTCCTTCTTGCACGGCAGCCTCTCAGTCCATGGAGATGCAAAACACGCTTGACTGTGGACACTGACACCTGTGTTCCAGCAGCTTCTAATTCTTGGCAGATCTGCTTTTTGGTGATTCTCGGTTGAATCTTCACCCTCCTGACCAATTTTCTCTCAGCAGCAGGTGATAGCTTGCGTTTTCTTCCTGATCGTGGCAGTGACAAAACAGTGCCATGCACTTTATACTTACAATTGTTTGCACTGTTGCTCTTGGGACCTGCAGCTGCTTTGAAATGGCTCCAAGTGACTTTCCTGACTTGTTCAAGTCAATGATTCGCCAAAATTGCTAATTCGTGTTGATGTATGTATATTTTTGACCCAGCAGATTTGATCACTTTTTCTGTTAACCCGTAATAAAGTCATAAAAGAACCAAACTTCATGAATGTTTTTTGTGACAAAGAAGTATCTGTTCCAATCACTCTATCAGAGAAAAATCTGAGTTGTAGAAATAACTGGAAACTCAAGAGAGCCATGACATTATGTTCTTCCCAAGTGTATGTAAAGTTTTGACTACAACTGTAGATGGACATAAATGGAGTTAGTGACATAATTTGTCGGATGACACTTAATGACATCGGTCATAAGCATTCAGTAATGCCCATGACAGTCTTATGACGCCACTGTCAAATAAAGTGTTACCTATTAACCCAAATAAATGAACAAATAAGCCGCACTGGATTATAAACGGCAGGATTCAAAGTGAAGGAAAAAAGTAGCGGTTTATAGTCCTAAAATTAGTTTTTTGGTACGTCATACATGGCTTTATTCTACTCCTGCCCCCAAATAACTTGAAATTTTCATTTTTGCGATAATTTCTGAGTGAGAATGTTTCAAAACTCAACTTTCAAAGATACAAATGTAATCTCATAAAATTGTATTATACAGATTTAAGAATTTTATAAAATTTAAAATTTCTATCAAATGCTAAATATATGCTAAATAAATCCAACTTCATTATCACAGTTAAAATCACAGTTGACACCTGTTGAGTGCATTTCATGTGCCTCGACTGGGAACGCTGAGACGCATACTTAACAGAAAAAAAGTATTTTTCACTTGACACAGACTATAGGATCCGAGATAAGAGATGACATTCAGAAAGGATGAAAGTGATGAGTCACGTGTGAAATTCACAGTCAGCTGGTCTTGTCAATCTTTAAGGTTCGCTTTGGCCTTCTGTCCGTGTACTTCTTTCCTAATCTGTATTCTTGTGTACTTCTGCCTAAAAATAATCCTGCCTTGTTTTACGGTAATTGTGTTCTCGTGCACTTGCGTCCAAGTTTCTTTGTGTCTTCGGGCTCTATTTTTGTGCGTAGCGCAAATCTGGATCGAGGAGGCGTTTTAGACCAAGTGATTCTAATTTGGCATGTGCAAGCGGGGGGGATTTGAAAGAAGGCGTTTTTGCAATGCCATAGGCATGATTACCGCCGACTCCATTCACCAACATTCTCATTCCCTTTAAAAGTGGCTCACTCACGTCTTACATCAAGAAACCTCTGTGCGAAAGGTCTCCTGATGGCCTTGTTGTCCCGATCACGTACTTTTGCACTCGTTTGACTGATTTTGAGGACCTGCCGAGTACCGATCTGATACCTCTGCAATAAATTTCGTTTCATTTTTTACAACACATACATTTTCGTTTCTTTTGACAATATTCTTGTCCATCTTGAGTACCGTATTTTTCGGACTATAAGCCGCACCTGAGTATAAGTCGCACCAGCCATATAATGCCCAACGAAGAGGAAAAAAACATATATAAGTCGCACCGGAGTATACTGTAAGTCGCATTTTGGGGGGGAAATTTACTAGATAAACTCCAACACATAGAACAGATATGTCATCTTGAAAGGCAATTTAATATAAAAATAAAATAGAGAACAGCATGCTGAATAAGTGTACAGTATGATCTACATGATGCATGAACAACGAAATGCAAATATACTGTCCTCACCAGGACGCTACGGCTCAGTCCTGGCTATACAGCGAGCTAAACTCCCAAATGACGATGCTGGATGTCTGTATAATTTGCTGGATCAATTTCGTCCTCGATACCAAACAGGTTCGCATCAGCGTAAATAAATTATAATTAGGTGATTTTACAGCAATGACACAAACGGTTAGCATGAGTTCGCTAGCATTAGCCCCCACTTGGGTGTGAAAGCGTCACAAACTAAAAGCATGCATTTCAATATGAAAAAGTCAATAATACAATTGAACACACATTGCCAAAGGCAGAACACGAACGTGGCCATACAGTAGCTATTAAGAGTTATCTAGATAACTATAGCATAAAGAACATGCTAACAAGTTTACCAAACCTTCACTGTCACTCCAAAACACCAAAATAACATGAAATGATATTATAATGTGTTAACAATTTCACACATAAGTCGCTCCTGAGTATAAGTCGCACCCGCAGCCAAACTATGAAAAAAAAAACCAAAAAAAAACTGCTACTTGTAGTCCGAAAAATATGGTACTAGAGGAATCTAAAGTGGCCTAGTGACGCTAAGTGCTAATGACTAAATAACAATGTAGTTCCAGCAAGTAGGCAGTCAAATCTTTGAAAACCCAATCTTTTTCACCCGAATCCAAGGTGCCCAGGCCCGATTTCCAATCATGTGATTGAATCAGAGACATCTCTCTCCTTAACTCAGTCACTGACATTTGACAGTTCTTGACATCCAATCTATTTCAACTGGGAAGGCGAGCATTGAGTTATCATATGTTTCACTGCCATTGACGGCAATAGACGTCCAATCTTATTTGACAGTTAAAACGGATTTGATGTCTATCGCCATCGATAGCAGCCACTGAGCTAATATTTGATAATAAAAATACATTTTAATAACCCGATCTCTTCGAATCTTTTAAAAATGACGTAATCGGACCTAAGCCTGTTGCAATATGCAATAATTCCATTTATCGCGCGATATATAAAGATGAAGGCGGTAATTTTTCCGCTGCGATTTATCGCCTCGCGTGCACGTGAACGTGCGTGCGCGCGTTCGGCAGACGTGCTGTTAGAAGTTCGGATTCCTCGTTACCAACTGCGCAAAATGCATCTTCGTTCCAGGTCCGGCAAAAACTAGCGCCGGAGCCAATCGTTCCCATTATATCCTGCTGTTCAACGTATACCGGCCGCATCAGTGCTCCGGAGTGACTGTGGACCATCTACAGCACGCCAGTGTTGTTGACGTGTGGGCGCTCCGGTCAGGAGTGACATTTCACGCAGGTGGCTATTTTTCGGCACAACGCCAAAAAATTATGGGTTACGTAGTCCATATACTACATCGATGAATTCTAAACTGTCATGACTGAATGGAAGTTAAGAAGGCCAAATCATTCCATACCAGTGACTACAGATAATGTTGCAAATATTGTTAATTCAGTACGTGACACAGATGGATTCGGACCAGAAATAGGATGTCTTGCTCATGTAGTAAACCTAGCTGCTAAGAAAGCTGTAGCAATCAACAGTGTGCCCTGCCTCACTTTACAAACAGTAAAGATTGTTCTCAGCACTTTTGTACAAACATTTTTCAGATCAGTAAGAAGTAAGCACATACAGTAAATATTATGCACTAAAATGCATGTTTATATGATGGCAATTTAATTTTTGCTCGCTAGGGAAAAAAATTAATAAATAAACGAAACAAAAAATATAATTGTTAATTCTTTTTTTTTTTTACAGAGCATTAAATGTATTGAATCGGATCGAAAATCGTGACCCCCGTATCAAAAATCGTACCGAACCGTGACTTAACTGTATCGTTGCATCCCTATGGAACACCATTGCAGAAGCTATGACGGGAAAAGTTTTCATTTGCCTAAATGCTTAAGTTATTAAGTGAAATTTTTTTTCTCTCTTTTTTTTTTTTTTTAACGCATTTTATTTATTCTGTGGTGCTGTGCGGTATCAATATTGTTGTTTTTTTACTTAAGAGGCATGGTCTATTGTTTTTAGTTGTGATTTCTTAAAAAGTATTTTTTGGAATATATCTATTAATTCTCACTGTGTTATTGTAAATTGGTTAAAAAAAAAAATTGGGGGGGGCGCAATAATATCGCATATCGCAATAATTTATGAGAATAATTATCGCACACTAATATTTGTTATCGCGACAGGTCTAATCGGACCTGATTTCAGATCACATGATCGTATCACTACGGTACAAGTAAAACAGATTTTACAAAAAATCATTTTTCCGTGCAGTAGCGAACAAAAACGCAACCCGAAATCTTCTCTCTTCATGATTTGACATAACCTTGCGCGTCTGCGACAAATAAGCGATCTGACCGAAGCAGAAACAGAAATGCACCCACATAGGTTGCAAAAGTAACCCCGGAGCTCACCTTTAACAAGAGACGCCCACCGCCAGTCAGATATCCGCCATGTCGGCGTTGCATTGTGGGGAACGAGGAGGAGTGGGTGGGTGGGATTGCGCGACCTGTTGACCTCTCAGCTAAACTGGCTCAGGGCACCGTCTACGTTTCGCAACGCCGATCGATGGCCCTCAACCTTCAAACTTTATTTTTTTGAAGGGTCCCACAGTTTACACACCTCCTGGGCTTCTTGTCAGCGTCGAGTTTCGACTTTTACACAGCTGACCTCCAGCTCATTAAAATCTATATGCAGTTGTACAATACTAACCTGAGTGTTTACGGAGAGGATGAGCTACAGAATATCCTCATTAACACAGTTTGCCCACACTTCATCCTAATCATATGTAGATATACTGTATGTATTTGCAGTATTGTATTTTAGTGAAGTGATTAGTACATATTGTCATCTTCTTTGTCTTGTTTAATGCATATTGGTTTAAAGAAGTGGGTAGAGTAGTCAAAAGTTTTAATCAAGTAAGAGTAGCGGGAAAAAAAAAAAAAAACATTGTAAAGAATACTCAAGTAAGGAGGAACTATCTACAATGTCTAATTTTTCTGAAACAATGGTATATGATTTGATTTCTCAGGATACATCATCTGTATAAACTGTTATTTTTTACGGTACTCCAACTAATCATGTGACAATATTAGGCCAAAACAATATGCAAAAACATCTCATTCCGATTAGAAAAATCAACAGAAATGAAACGTTGCTGTCCAAAGAATATGAGTGGGGAATTCACACTCACCGGCCACTTTATTAGGTACACGTGTCCAACTGCTCTCTAACACTTAATTTCTAATCGGCCAATCACATGGCGGCAACTCCGTGCATTTTGGCTGGTAGACATGGTTTAAGATAATCTCCTGCAGTTCAAACCGAGCATCAGTATGGGGAAGAAAGGTGATTTGAGTGACTTTGAACGTGGCATGGTTGTTGGTGCCAGAAGGGCTGGTCTGAGTATTTCAGAAACTGCTGATCTACTGGGATTTTCACGCACAACCATCTCTAGGGTGTACAGAGAATGGTCCGAAAAAGAAAAAAAAAATCCAGTGAGTGGCAGTTCTGTGGGCGGAAATGCCTTGTTGATGCCAGAGGTCAGAGGAGAATGGCCAGGCTGGTTCGAGCTGATAGAAAGGCAACAGTACCTCAAATAACCACCTGTTACAACCAAGGTAGGCAGAAGAGGATCTCTGAACGCACAGTACGTCGAACTTTGAGGCAGATGGGCTACAGCAGCAGAAGACCACGCCGGGTGCCACTCCTTTCAGCTAAGAACAGGAAACTGAGGCTACAATTTGCACATGCTCATCGAAATTGGACAATAGAAGATCGGAAAAACGTTGCTTTGCCGATTTCTGCTGCGACATTCGGATGGTAGGGTCAGAATTTGGCGTCAACAACATGAAAGCATGGATCCATCCTGCCTTGTATCAACGGTTCTGTTAGGGCTCCTGCTCCTCCCTCCTGAGCCCTGGCCCACCTCCTGCAGGTGTGCCTGTTTTTATTTTGATTACAGATTGCACAAAAGACGGGGTGAGCGGCCGCAGGTGATGGTGATGATACTCAGCCCTCTTTAAAAGATCAACGTGTCAGTTAGTAAGTCAGTTGTTTCTCGCATTCTTTACTTCTCTGATCACCGGCTCACGACATTTTTTGCTCTTGTCCCAGGTCCTGTTTTTTGCGCGCCCCTCGTCGGATTTCATGCCTGCCTCCTTCCCGAGCTTCATTGCCTCCCGCCCACTCGACTACCCCGATCAGGAAGTTCCACTGCTTTTGTGTTGGACACAAATAAAGCATTTTTATCCATTGCCACACCGTGCCAGTTTCTGCATAAGGATCCTCTCCAACCCATGAATCCTAACAGGTTCAGGCTGGTGGTGGTAGTGTAATGGTGTGGGGAATATTTTCTTGGCACTCTTTGGGCCTATTTGGTACCAACTGAGCATCGTTGGAACGCCACAGCCTACCTGAGTATTGTTGCTGACCATGTCCATCCCTTTATGACCACAATGTACTCAACTTCTGATGGCTACTTTCAGCAGGATAATGCGCCATGTCATAAAGCTGGAATCATCTCAGACTGGTTTCTTGAACATGACAATGAGTTCACTGTACTCAAATGGCCTCCACAGTCACCAGATCTCAATCCAATAGAGCATCTTTGGGATGTGGTGGAACGGGAGATTCGCATCATGGATGTGCAGCCGACAAATCTCCACCAACTGTGTGATGCCATCATGTCAATATGGACCAAACTCTCTGAGGAATGCTTCCATCACCTTGTTAAATCTATGCCATGAAGAATTGAGGCAGTTCTGAAGGCAAAAGGGGGTCCAACCCGTTACTAGCATGGTGTACCTAATAAAGTGGCCGGTGAGTGTATATTTCCTACCATGACATTAAAAAGATCATATCGCCAGTTTTCCGCGGTCTATTGGTGCCAAATATAAACTGGGAGAGAGGTATACGCAGAGTTTAAGGGGGGGCTGGGGGGGCGAGGCCTCCCTGGTGGCCGAAAAGTGTAATAGCATGTAATTGACTTTCCTGTATATGATTTTAAAATCAATAGTTTTCCGGTAAAATATTGTCTTTAAAAGTTTTAAGGCAATAAAACAAACAACAAAAATGAATGAAATGAACAAAAAAAAATTTATAATGGGTCAAATTTTTTGAGCCAAGAACTACCGAAGGACGGAAGAAGTAAGAAGGATATATGTAATTTCAAAAGCGAAAACAACTACATTTCAAAAAGATGTGGACCATGAAACGCCAGAGAGCAACGCCAAAATGGTGAGCGGAGTTTCAATTTGCCCCACTAAAGACGCTAATTGTACAACCGGTGTCTTGCCAATGTAGTTACCCCCGTCAAAAATTGTATCCCCTGGCCACGGGAGCGCACATACACACATTAGTTATGAGTTATGTCAACGTAAACAATTAATTGAAGCCAGAAGAGAACCACAACTATATATTTTGGACATTGACGTTTATTAAACTCCATACAGGACTTGAATTACAGTAATAGCAGTTAAAGGTCACCCTACAATTAAAACAGTAAAACATTGCCTTTTTTTACGTTCAGTACGTATGTTACTTTATACGACAGAAAAAAAACTTTTTTTTTTTTTTTTTTTTTTGATGGATGGGCCATGTTTTAAAACCTTGAAGATAACTACATCACCAAAACACGGAAATCAAGCAAATAAGTGCAGTGCAGTGGCTCCGCTCAGAGGATACAGTTTATGACAGGGGTAACTACATTGGCACGACACCGGCGGGCATACCATATTCAATGGATGACGATCTTGGCGAAAAAATATAGCTGTCCCAAGCAGCCCGATTTATAATTCCCCTCAAGAGTGATGGGAAACAAAACAAATTATTTACATTCAAAAACCAGAAGCCATTCATTTACGAATGCGATTGCACTTTAGTTTACATATTTTAATGTTCAGATATTAAGATTTGAATGAGGCAAAATAACATGCTTTTTCTCTCAAATATATTGTTATAATCATTTGTTTCAGATGTACTGTAATTAATTCCTATATAAAAATTAATTTGGTGTTCAAAAAGTCATTTTTTCAAACTTGAGTCTTGAAAAAGAGGGGTCGTCTTATAATCAGGGCAGTCTTATATTCGTGCCTATATATATGTATATATATTATTGTGACTGTACATTTATTCATTTTCCGAGCTGTTTATCCTCATGAGGGTCTTTTAGTATGAATTTGTAAAAATTTTTTTTTTTTTTTTAATTCTCTAAAAAAATAATAATAATAATGATGAAAATAATTGCCTTACTTGTTCCTTTTAAAGCAGATGATTCGTTTATGTAGGCCCGTAATTTACACATTTTGGGAATATTTTCCTTCATCTGTTTTATTCTTGTAAATTGGAAAATATGTATTTTATCAAGATAAATTATTTTTTTTAAAAATAGGACTTTATTTCTATAAGATATAAATTGTACAAGTAAAATAAGATAAAATATTTCCCACTTTAAAGTTAAAACCAAAATTCTGTACAAATCAAATTAAAAAAAAAAAAAAATGTAGATAAATATGTGTGAGTGTGTATGCATATGTGCATAAATATGTATATATATACCAGATACTACAACAGAAAATATTGGATGTTTGTGGATGAATACTTTGTCACTAAAATATATTTTTTTAGTAATTTACGACTGCTATCAAATATGAATATATATTTTTTAAGATTTTCTGTTAAAAAAAAAAAAGTCCCTTCAAACATTTTTTCATAAAATATTTAAAATAAAAAAAATAACAAAAGATTTTTTTTCAATGCAGATTTCCCTTAACATTTCAGACTTTTTTGTGTTTAAAATATGTCAGATTTTTTTTTTTTTTTAACTAAAATGTTGCTTTTTCTATTTAAAAACAATGCGATGACATTTCCAAAAGGAAAATATAAGGACCTTTTTTAAATTGGCAAAATTGGACTATATTTATTGACTTTATTTCTTGCAAAATCAATTTTTTTCCCCATTTCATTCCTTGATACCAATCAGCCAACGACAGAAAATATACCCAAACACTTAATATCTTTGCAAACATGACATCACCACGTCGATGATATCCATTAATCGTGAGACGACCAGCGGTCAATTCACACACCCCTTTCCATGTCCTCATCCCTCCACCCGTCCGGCTCTGATGCTTTTCCTGGCCGCCTGGGAAGCAGAGGCGCAGCTCCAGGCGCTGACCTCGCCCCCGAGACCCCCGTGGGGGACGCCGACCATTACTTGGCTTCCGGCTGTCTTGCTGTTATCCGCTTTGGACAGAAATAGCGCGGAGCGGTCGCCCTCGCTGCCTATTAGAGCCGTCCCTGACATTGCTGGACATGACACGACACGACATGAGGTTCACGAACTAATGATCGTGCATGTGTGACATCATCGCCCCTGACGCCATGATGGGAGGAGAACGGTGAGGGGGTTCAACTTGCAATGATAAAGATGTTGATGTCGGAAAGCAGCTATTATTAGTGTAAAGATTTACAATATGTCAGTGTCTACGGGAAAAAGCTGAAAATTTGGGTTTTGGTTGGGTACATTGGATGCATGCAGTAATTACGTATGGCTACACGCAGCATATGGCATGTCACCACAATGAAGAGCATTTTTGTAGGAATTTAGTTGGATTTTGTTCAGAAATGTGCCGTCACTAGTAGAAAAAGATGACATTTCAGCGGTGATGCTGTTTTTATCCGACTAAGTTATGAAAATGGTCAGTCCATCTTGGTGAATGAAATGTTTCATTTGTTTTTAGCAGAATTCATGCAACTTATGTTTATTAAAAAAAAATCGGGAAAAATTTATTTGACAGTGGTGACATGAGACTGTCATAGGACCATCATAATTATGACGTGTCAAGTAACGCGGGCAGGCAGGTGGACCCAAAGGTGAGGCAGATGAACGGTGCAAAGATGAATTAAAGCCAACAAAAAACAAAGGTTGTGGTTATCCAAAGAAAGCACAGAGGCAAAACTGTCACTAACAAGAGACTGGTTTTCAAAAAACTTACTTAGAACACGAGGGTTTGGATAGACGAGAATAATGCTGACCAGAACGTGGACATGAACATTGACAATGTCGCAACAAGACCCCCCAAAAAATCTGGGAGCTTATATAGACAAAGAGACAGGGTAACGAGTCAGCGAAGAACAGGTGGGTGACACAAGAGGATGCAGATTGGAGGATACACTAGGAGCAGGTGCAACAGGTGAAATCAATGGGCAATCACAAGGACAAGTCACACGAGGAGAAAACAAACACAAAACTTAACAACAATGTCACTGCCATGTGCATTAAAGAAGGCTTATGACAGAGACATTTAGTGTCATCCGGCAAATGATCTCACCATAGGTGGTGTTTGACTGTTGGGGCACGGAGGGCACAACAGGTTGATGACCCCGAAACGCAGTGTCAGCAATAAAACTAACAACAAAATTTATAATAATAAATTGACAGTGAGCGTTTTTTGTTTTCCATCATTCTTGAGGGGAATTCTAAATCAGGCTGCTTAGGCAATACTTTTCGCTAAGATCGTCATCCATTGAATATGGTACGCTCGCCGGTGTCGTGCCAATGTAGTTACCCCAGTCAAAAATTGTATCCCCTGGGTGGAGCCATATGGAGTTTGATTTGTGTCTTTATTATTCAATCCAAAAAAAAGTTGCTTCAATTAAAAAAAAAATGTGTTTGAATGCAAAAATAAATTTGAAACTCAGAAAAATGGTAGTGAAAGGTATTTTATTTGATTATTATTATTTTTTTTTTGATTGAAGCATTTTTTTGATTGAAGTAATGTTGATTTGTGTCTGGGCCACATTGGCTAAGACGTTTTTGTCTTATATATATATATATATATATACAGGATATACTGTATAATATATATTAGGGCTGTCAAACGATTAAAATTTTTAATCGAATTAATTTCAGCTTAAAAATTAATTAATCTTATTTAATCGCAATTAATCGTAATTCAAACCATCTATAAATTATGCCATATTTTAATGTAAATTATTGTTGGAATGGAAAGATAAGACACAAGACGGATATACACATTCAACTTACTGTACATAAGTACTGTATTTGTTTATTATAACAATAAATCAACAAGATGGCATTAACATTAATAACATTCTGTTAAAGGGATCCACGGATAGAAAGACTTGTAGTTCTTAAAAGATAAATGTTCGTACAAGTTATAGAAATTTTATATTAAAACCCCTCGTAATGTTTTCGTTTTTAAAAAATTTTGTAAAATTTTCAATCAAAAAATAAACTAGTAGCTCGCCATTGTTGATGTCAATAATTACACAATACTCATGGTGCTGAAACCCATAAAATCAGTCGCGCCCAAGTGCCAGCAGAGGGCGACAAAATACTAAAAAACACAAGTAACAAGTGGACATTACACTGTGCTGTCATTTTAATCTGTTTGAGCGGGGAATGTGCGTTAAATGCGTCAAATATTTTAACGTGATTAATTTAAAAAAATAATTACCGCCCGTTAACGCGATCATTTTGACAGCCCTACTTTAAAGACTTCACGTGATTGTAGGACTTCCAACTAAAACTACTCTTAGAAGTACATTTTCCGAAAAAGAATTACCCAAGTACAGTAAATGTTAAAAAGACATCTAATTTGAGATCTGCTCCTATAGTTTGAGTTCTCTGTGCCGAGTGAGTCTTGTATATGGCCATATAATAAAATGCGAGAAAACAAAGTGAAATAAACACCTGTTTGTACACAGATGATCAAATGAACATGACGTTCTGCCAACAAACATTTACAACGGTGTAAAACATACCATACACTTGCATGAGTGCACTTATGCTGAGCATGTGGTCTTTTTAGCATGCGACTTTAGAGCTGAAAATGACTTACCCATAGCTTTTTTATTGGCTTTTTTCATGTTTGCAGTAGCCAAACAGCAGCTTATTTTAGCGGAACCAAATGAGAAGCTAGTAGTTAGAAGAGGGGACAGAAAAAGAACAAAAAGTAAGAAACGTTTTTAATTATGACTTCATTGAAAGTGGAATTTGATTTGGGACATACAGTATGTTTGTCACAGTGGGCATCAGTTCTGGGACTTAAGTGTGATTATTCATCTAATAGTACCACCATTACTTCTTCAAAATTTTATGATATTGCAGTACTGATGAATGAATAATGCTTCCGGTAGAGGAAAACATAAGTGTCGTATGTTACCAGGTAACTGTAAGCTTAACTTGACTCGGGATAAAATATGACTGTATCGCTCACAATCCAGTCAGAGTTTCATAAAAACAAAGGACAGCATAAAATTTAATGAACTGCAGGACTCACGTTACGAGTGACACAGCCAATTACTGCTACAATGCGTGCTAACTACACATACGCTAAGAAAATGTTACACATTGTGAAGTTATGACGGAAACTATGGCGAATTTAGTCTCGTTATGTTTTAGTCTTCCAAGACACGTTTTTGCTCGTCACGTCATCGTCATGAAAAAAATTGTTCGTTGATGAATATTTTCGTTATCGTCATCGTTGACGAAAACAACATTTGTCGCAGCAATAAACACATGACTTCATTTTACCAATTTGATATAACGATAGTCACATGATCACACACAAGCTTGCTGTTAAAAGTCCTATGATCACGCCGGCATGTTCAATCCTGTGGCGTCTTTAAAGTGCCAGAAAAAAATAAAACTCAGCCATAAGTTCTATAATCGGCATGTTCAATAATGTGGCGTCTTTAAAGCGTCAGAGAAAAAGAAACTATTTCCCATAGACTGTTGCCGTCAGTGCAGTGTTTTCGTCAACGATGACGATAACGATAACAAAAAATATTTCGTCAACGAACAATTTTTTCATGACAATGACGCCACGATGACGTGTCTTGGGAGACTAAAACATAGCGAGTTCGATGCCCGTTGTCGTTTGACAACACGAAAACGAGATGATGATTTTGATTAGCATAGCGTTTGCGCTAGCATTAGCATTTAGCACGGTGACTCGGTTCGTAGCGTCCAGGTGAGTTTATTTAATTGCAAATAATGTGCTGTATTCCTGCTGAGTGTGTATTATCATCATTAAAATGGTGATGTCCTTGTAGACTCTACATTTTAGAGTCTACAATTATGTGCTCATCTGTCATGCTCATTCAAAATTGTTGGAAACCTTTTATTGATTCATTTATTTATTCATGGACTAAAAATTTTGAAGTTTATAGACGGAAACACTTTGAGAATTGTCGACTAAAACTAGACTAAATTTGTCTGAGTTTTCGTTGACTAAAACTAGACAAAGACGAACACATTTTGAAATGACGAAAATATGACTAGACTAATAGGTCTTTTCGTCCAAAAGACTAAGATGAAAATTAAAATGGCTGCCATAAACAACAATGCGTCAGCGTTACTCGAAAGCGCAGATTTCAACCTTTAGACCACAGAAAGCCAGAGATATGATCGTTTTATTTTCATTGTAGGAAGTGTTTTCACCACTAGTGGCCACTCATGCTCTGTGGATGGTGATGTTTCTTTTTTGCAGATTTTTCAGCCGGAATTCGATGAGTTTTGTGATTTTTTTTTTTTTTTCTTTTTGCCCCAACATGGTCAAGCAATAGGTCATAGAACAGTATAACAAATATTAAAGTAAACTTAAAAAAATATATATAAAGACTTTGTAAGCAGTTATACATTACTTGAGTATTCTTTTCACCAAATACTTTACTTGAGTAAATGTTTTGGGGACTTATTTTACTTAATATAGTAATAGCAGTAATATTATATATATGCATATACCAGTATGTATATTAACCATAGACTTCATAATCTATTGACCTGACACTTTGTCATTCTTTGTGTCACGCCTTATCATAGGGGGCCGAGCTTCATTAGGAATAGCCGAAGACGGCACACACTCATGTCGGATTTAAGCTTGGATTTTTGAAAAAAATACGAAAGCTGTACCGCATACAAACAGGAAGGATTGTCTCAGGAGGGATTTTTTCGAGGATTCAAGGTAAATATATTTTTTTGTACCATGCATGCATTTTGAAACGTTGTGAAAAAAATCAATGGGAGAATGGGAACCTCTACGACATTGGTGTCATTCTTCGACATATAAACGTAAAATAGATGCGTAACTGCCCGTTTTTTGCTCTTTTAACAAAGAATCGAGACAGTTTTACGTCCATGTCTATAAAGAATTCAGTGATTTAAGCATTTATTCACAAGCAGCCCCCTTATCATAATAAAGAGCTAACAGACTAGCATCATTCTTTGACAGATTTAAGTAAATTCAAACATCCCGTTTTTTTTTTTTTTTTTTTTTTGTTTTGTTTTTTTTGCTTTTAACCAAGAATCAAAACTGTTTTACGTCCATATCTATAAAGAATTCAGGGATTTAAGCACTTATTCACAACAATTTCAACGTAAAAAGCTCTTTGCTGTGGACTTGTGGTAAGGCGGCGAACTTAGACGAGCCGCACATTCGCCATATTTACGTAAAATAAATACTACCTGCACGGTTTCTTTTGCTTTTATCCAAGAATCGAGACTGTTTGACGTCTGTATCCATAAAGAACGGCTATCTCATACGCATTTTATATTTGTTTATTTAGATTTTATACTTGCAAGTCATTTGTGAGATTTGAACTTAACATGCACTGCAAAGGGAAATGCTCCAAGGAATAGTCCAATATTGATTTACATGCAATATTCTATGTGCAATACTTACTCACCTGCAATATTCAAAGCCTTAACTGTCAAACTGTTGCTACTTCACTTCGATTATTTGCACTGCCTGAACATAGGGCGATCTCATATGCATTTTATACTTGTTTATTTAGATTTTATACTTGGAAGTCTCTTTTGAGATTTTAACTCATCGTGCACTGCAAAGGGAAATGGTCCACAATTTCATTGCGCAACTGTATAATGACAATAAAGGGCTACTCTATTCTATAAAAAGTTGTGACTGTATATAGCATTTATTAGTAATCTATTTACAGTGGGGCAAATATGTATTTAGTCAACCACCAGTACACGTCCAGGCCCGTCTGCGGTTCGCTAGAGAGCATTTGGATGATCCAGAAGAGGACTGGGAGAATGTGTTATGGTCAGATGACACGAAAATGGGACTTTTTGTAGAAACACAGGTTCTCTTGTTTGGAGGAAAAAGAATACTGAATTGCACCATACCCACTGTGAAGCATGGGGGTGGAAACATCATGCTTTGGGGCTGTTTTTCTGCAAAGGGACCAGGACGACTGATCTGTGTAAAGAAAAGAATGAATGGGGCCATGTATCGAGAAATTTTGAGTGAAAATCTCCTTCCATCAGCAAGGGCATTGAAGATGAGACGTGGCTGGGTCTTTCAGCATGACAATGATCCCAAACACACAGCCAGGGGCAACAAAGGAGTGGCTTTGTAAGAAGCATTTCAAGGTCCTGGAGTGGCCTAGCCATAGAAAATCTGTGGAGGGAGTTGAAAGTCCGTGTTGCCCAACGACAGCCCCAAAACATCACTGCTCTAGAGGAGATCTGCATGGAGGAATGGGCCAAAATACCAGCAACAGTGTGTGAAAAGCTTGTGAAGAGTTAATGAAAACGTTTGGCTTCCGTTATTGCCAACAAGGGGTCCATAACAAAGTATTGAGATGAACTTTTGGTATTGACCAAATACTTATTTTCCACCACGATTTGCAAATAAATTCTTTAAAAATTAAACAATGTGATTTTCTGGGGTTTTTTTCCACATTCTGTCTCTCATGGTTGAGGTTTACCCATGTTGACAATTACAGGCCTCTCTAAATTTTTCAAGTGAGAGAACTTGCACAATTAGTGGTTGACTAAATACTTATTTGCGCCACTGTATGCATATATGTATATTAACATATAGTATTATTATGTTGAATTAACTCTAGTAAAAATTTTGGCTACTCTACCCACACCTGACTACGGATGTATTAAACACACTTGAACGATAAACATTACCTTTCCTCATGAGGCATAAAAAATAACTATGCAGGGAAAGTAACAGTAATTCAGTCAGGTTTAAAATGAATATTTATGTCTAATGGAGGGAGGTGTTTATTTGTCTAGAGTGGATGACAATGTGTGAATGAATGTGACTGCTTCAGAATGACTTTCTCCTACTTAGAATTCAAGTTCACTGCTAGTTGGGATGCACTTGTCGCTTGTTTTCATTCACTCTTCTCTGCTTCTTTTGCCAACATAGTCTGTGAGTGTGTGTACGTACGAGCGTGTACGTGTGTATTGAGGACTGCAAGACGGAGCGCGAAAACCGAATATCTGCCAACCAAGTGACCCTTTCTGAACTGTGTGTTTTTGCCAAACAGCATCCCACTCAAAGCTAAGTTGAATGTGTGTTGATGATTTTTTTTTTTTTTTTAAATAATTAAACGCTGAATATTTCTACATTAGTTAACTCATTGACTGCCATTGATTGTGCTCGATGTCAATGGCACTGAAACGTCTTTCAGCATTCACAGATATGAAAACAACCCAGATATAGTGGGATGAAAAAGTATCTGAACCTTTTCGAGTTTCTCACATTTCTGCATAAAATCACCATCAAATGTGATCCGATCTTTGTCAAAATCACACAGATGAAAAAACTGTCTGCTTGAACTAAAACCACCCAAACATTTATAGGTTTTCATTAGGGCTGTCAAACGATTAAAATTTTTAATCGCGTTAATTACAGCTTAGAAATTAATTAATCGTAATTGATCGCAATTCAAACCATCTATAGGATATGCCATGTTTTTCTGTAAAATTATTGTTGGAATGGTTGGAAAGATAAGACACAAGACGGATATATACATTCAACATACTGTGCATAAGTACTGTATTTGTTTATTATAACAATAAATCAAGAAGATGGCATTAACATTAACATTCTGTTAAAGCAATCCATGGATAGAAAGACTTGTAGTTCTTAAAAGATAAATGTTAGTACAAGTTATAGAAATTTTATATTAAAACCCCTCTGAATGTTTTTGTTTTAATAAAATTTTCAATCAAAAAATAAACTAGTAGCTCACCATTGTTGATGTCAATAATTACACAATGCTGATGGTGCTGAAACATATAAAATCAGTCGCACCCAAGCACCAGCAGAGGGCGACAAATCACCAAAAAGCACAAGTAACAAGTGGACATGACACTGTGCTGTCATTTTAATCTGTTTGAGCGGGCATGTGCGTTAAATGCGTCAAATATTTTAACGTGATTAATTAAAAAAAATAATTACCGCCAGTTAACGCGACAATTTTGACAGCCCTAGTTTTCATATTTTAATGAGGGTAGCATGCAAACAACAACAAAAGGGGTAAATATAATTAAGTGAACCCTCTGCCTTAGGAGGCTTAAAGAGCAATTGAAACCAATTTTTATCAAACAATTTACATCAAACAATTTACTTCAGGTGTGTGCCCAATCACTGATGAGTGGTTTAAAGCTGCCCTGCCCACTATAAAACACACACCTGGTAAGAATTGTCTTGATGAGAAGCATTGTCTGATGTGCATCATGGCTGCGTCAAAAAAGCTGTCTAAAGACCTGCAACTGTTGATTTGTATAAAGCTGGGAAAGGATACAAAACCATCTCTAAAAGTCTGGACGTTCATCAATCGACAGAGAAATTGTCTACCAACGGAGAAAGTTTGGCACCGTTGCTTCTCTCCCAAGGAGTGGCCGTCCACCAAAAATGACGCCAAGAGTTCAGCGCAGAATACTTAGAGAGGTGAAAAAAGAACCCTAGAGTGTCTGCTAAAAACTTACAGAAATCACTGGCACAGTCCAATATCTCTGTGCACACATAATCTATAAAACTATGGCCAAAAATGGTGATCATGGGAGGACTCCAGGGAGGAAGCCACTGCTGTCTATAAAAAAAACAATTTTGCTTGTTTAATGTTCGCAAAAAGGTACGTGGACCCTCCACAGAAGTAATATTTATTTTTATAAAATATTTCGTGGACTGATGAGACCAAAGTTGAATTATTTGGGAGTAACACACAACATCATGTGCGGAGGAAAAATGGAACAGCTCACCAACATCAACACCTCATCCCCACCGTGAAGCATGGTGGAGGGAGCATCATGATTTGGGGCTGTTTTGCTGCCACAAGGCCTGGACAACTTTCAATCATTATTGGAAGAATGAATTCAAAAGTTTATCAGGATGTTTTGCTGAAAAACCGGAGGCCGTCTGTCAGACAGTTGAAGCTAAAAAGAGGATGGATGCTGCAACAAGACAATGATCCAAAATGCAGAAGTAAATCATCTTCAGAATGGTTTCAGAAGAACAAAGTTCTGGAGTGGCCAAGTCAAAGTCCAGACTTAAACCCTATTGAGATGCTGTGGCATGACCTAAAGACAGCATCCCAGGAATCTGACTGAACTACAGCATTTTTGTAGAGAATAATGGGCCAAGATTAGTCCTGATCGATGTGCCAGACTGATCTGCAGATACAGCAAGCGTTTGGTTGAAGCTATTGCTGCCAACGGGGGGGCCACAAAATATTAAATGTGATAGTTCACTTACTTATTTTTTCCACCTTCTGTCATTGTATGCATACTATCCACATTAAAATATGAAAAGCTATAAATGTTTGAGTGGTTTTAGTTAAAGCAGACTGTTTTTTCCATCTGTGTGATTTTGACAAAGATCAGATCACATTTGATGGAGATTTTATGCAGGAATGTGAGAAATTCCAAAAGGTTCAGATGCTTTTCATACCACTGTACGACACAAGTTGTATGTATGTCGTTCTATTTTGATTTTAAATTCACTTTGTTGTAAAAAAAAATATTTTCATTCATGAATCGGATAATAGATTAGACGTCTATCGCTGTCAATGGCAGCCGATAAGTAAAGTTGACTGGAAGTTTTTTTCCCTAATATAAAACACATTGTTGCATCAACCATATGTAAAGAAATATCAAACAGCACTTGTACACACCAATCCCAATCTTGTCCTTTCAGTTTATCGCTCTTATCTTTTCTATGTTGTGTGCGTTTGTACGTGCGTGCGCAACGTGTATAATTAGGTGTGTAAAAATGTGTGTCCGTGTAGCCTTGTGTGTATGTGTGTGGTAATTACATAGTAGTGGACCGCTGGTGGAGGACAGTAAATTAAGTGGAGAATGACTTAGAGCCCAAAGCGGTCATCGGGGTGGGATGCAGACTCAGAATAAACACTGTTTGTGTGTGTGTGAGTGTGTACACATACGTTTATAGCCAGTATGAAGTGGTGGGGAGAGAAATGTGTGCAGCCTTAGAGGTCATGACAAAATATGGTCGCTTCGGTAGCTGGAGCCGCACACTTTTCTGCTATTAAAAAAAACATTCCCCGCAAAAGCCACAATGAAAGACGCATCTCGCCATCGAAAAAACAGTTTGCACATTTTACAAGGCTGCCCTGCCTTGCGGAAGTGAAGCCATGAGCTATTTTTATGAGACATACATTCTGAAATGTGATGTTGTTAGATTTTAACGTTTGTCTTATTGGAACATATCGGATGCTAGTATCTGAAGGGGTCCCAATATGGCATTAAAATGCGGGCATTGGTATCGGCTAGCTAGTACTGCGCAATGTATAGTCATAGACTCCACTATTAGTTGACAAAGCCGCTCCAACAGACATTGCGCAGCACCTTACCGTAGTTTGCCGACCCAGGCAGAAGGTTGAGTTGGCTTTCACTGTGATAAACACACGCTACGTTCTAACGCCAGATTTAGGTGGAAATAGGACAAAGGCTTTACTGCATACAAGCAGACAGGAGTGTCTCAAGAGTGATTTGGTCGAGGATTCAAGGTAATTATTAGATTTTTCGCACCATGCGTGCACTTTGAAACGTTGTGAATGCAATGAAATGAATGGGAAAATTTTACGCTAACTTTAGCTTGATATATTTCCTTAGAATTATTGATAACTGCCCTGTTTTTTGCTTTTAACTACGAGTCTAGAGTGTTTTACGTTCATATACATAGAAATTCCGCAATTTAAGCATTTATTTACATGTTTTTTTCAACTTTAAAAGCTTTGTTTCGTGACGGCCGCCATGTTGGATTACACAATACCGCAACTTTGGCTTAAAATGTTTATGTAAAATGAACGATAACTGCCCGTTTCTTGCTTTTAACCAAGAATGTAAACTGTTTTATGTCCATATCTATAGAAATTCCGCGATTTAAGCATTTATTCACAAGAATTTTCAACTTAAAAAGCTTTTTGTTTTGAGACGTCACCGTGTTGAGTAAAATTAAGATGATTCCGCATGCTTTCCTCAAGTGTTAATTTTTTTATGTGAAAATTGAATGATTTATTAGCTGTTGAAAACTTACACTAAATTAAAAAAAATTTTAGTTGCTATTTTGGGCAAAAACTTAGATATGTTAAATATTGCTATTGATCATGAAAATATAAGTGATTATCTCTGCATTTGGTGAGTTTTGTGCATACAGCGTAAAATTTGAGAATTTTATAGCAATTTTAGGTTTTGTTACACTTGTCTAAAAATAATCGGGATTTTATTAGGAAACAACTTTGAATTTTTGCCGCTGCCCATGGAGACTCATATCTGCCTAAGGGAGGTGTCTTGGTATAAGGTCGCTAGCGGCTTTGGTTTTGAAAATAGGCCCCCTACGGATGGGCCCCGAGCCCAGTGTCCCGTCAAATGATAGTGAAGTCTATGGTATAGTCTTCAAGATATGCTGCCAAAGAAGAAGCAGTAGTAGTAGTAAAAGAGCAAGATGAGGGGAAAATTAAGGTTTTTTTTTTTAGCCTTATGATTCTGGTGTTGTTGAATGTGTTCATTTAGCAGTCACATTTTCAAAGTATGGGTCTATACTTTAAATAGGTGGATAAATGTACATGTGAAATGGTTATACCAACCAGGATATGAAGTTTTATGAACACTGACGTTGACATGAGCTTCTTAAGATGTTAGCTATGTTAGAAAGATGGAAAAATTGGGGGTGGGGGGACAGCCTCGCGAACATGTGTACTCTGCTAGCATGAGTGATTAGCACAGGAGCTAAGCTAGTGTGCTAAAATGGTATAATAGCACCAGAGGTTGCGCTAGACTTTTTGACTGACAGTGTCATAAAAATCCGGTCATAATCTATTTTTACCAGTCACTTACATTTTTAAAATGATAATAATGACATATTCTATAGTATTTAGTTTTAATTCATTTTTAATTAATATTCTGTCCGAATAAGCTTAATGTAGTGGAGAAAACTGGATTCTCGCTGATTCAGGTTGATTTTAGCTGTGTTCACGTCAGTGTGTTGGCCAAACACCACTTAAGGCCCACTGAAAGTAGAGGCAATCACGGCACTTGGACAGGTGGCTGGATTTCTCCTTTTTCTTTAATGCAAATCCTCTTAAATCAACTTTATACAGTCCATTCATCCCAACTGTCCATGTAGATGTGGAAATGGGTTATATTCTTGAGTAGGTGTTAGTGGGTATATATGTGTGTATCTGTGTGTGTGGTTTATCTGTACAAAAGACATGAAAAGAAACAATAAATAAATATACATTGCTTAAATTCAACTTAATTACATTTAAACATGTAGATGGAATATTCGAAGTTAAGCTTGAACTATTTTCTACGCTCCAGCTAAACACTTCCGGTTTTGGGCACTTATTGTGAAGGCGGATTCACTCTACTTCCGGTGCGCTATGCCGCAACTTGTCGCTATTTTAGAATCGCAGCATAGCAACACGCTAACGGACTACCACGCAAAACAATCGGACGAACTATCATAACAACAGCAAAAGGTAATCATAACAAATTGTCTACGTAAATATGAATGCTGCTTGTGATACTCACTTTGCATTTACACACAGCAATGAACAAACACACATTTAGACGCACGCTCATGTCGTGCATCCACCCGTGACTTTACTATTGACATCCGCATTCTGGTACGGTGCATGCGCAATCCAACTTTTCACCTATTTACGTCAGCCAAATGTGGGAATCAAATGATGCTGAAGGCATTGAACGAGCAACTGTGAACATCTTAAGCAAACAATCACATAACTTTGTAGCCTTTTCTACACTTAACAAGAGGCAAACAGACAGCGGAGTTCACCAATCAGCGACGGGCAGACGTGCCGCTAGCAAAGCGACAAGGGCAGGACGAGGGACTTGCGCGCGGAAGTAAACATACGAGGAGAAAGGAGTTTATTCAACATGGCTAGCGAGAGACAGACTTGTCAATGACTCGGTGTGTTTTAGCTTATTTAAAACTGAATTTACCGCAGATTGGAACATATTCTCGGCCCTCCCGTTCGCCATCCGTGTTGTTCTAGAGACGACTTTCGGCGCGCAAGAGTGACGTTGCTCGTGAAGAACACGTCACGCAAATAAACAAATCTGATTTGTCGATTGATTTTGTACCTTCTCGAGAGGCTGTGTCCCAGACTTTTCTCTCAGTGTTTGAAAAATACAGGGAGAACAGTCTGGCCGTGCAAGGCAAACACTCAGTTGCCTTAACATTTTTCCAAGTAAGGCCAACTACGTCATGCATCAAGAGAGACAATAGCTAATTAATATGCTCACTTGTCACCCTGTGGGTGTGAATTGCAACCTGTCAAAATGACGGATGGACTTCAGTTTTTTTCCGTCACCGTTTTAAAAAACCGGTCAACGACGGAAAATATTCGGGTAACGCGACCCCTGAATAGCACTGACTGTGGACTTCATACGTGTGTTAGGCGATTTAGAGCATTTGAAATCTCAAGTTTTAGAGGGGTTTATTCATTTATTACCCCCCATAACAGGTAGGCACAAAGGACTGTCTGACCAAAACATGATAACAATAATTTTATATTCGAGTATGCAGTAATTTAGTACGAAAAGGAGAAAAAAATGTACAGGTCGTCCCTGGGTTACGACGTACTCGACTTACGTGATTTGGACTGCACGACGCCGGAGCCTCGTCCACCATTTTGTCTTCGGTTGTTTTTAAAAAAAATTTTTTTTTAATTTTTTTATGTTGAGTAAACAGTACCTTATTGTACCTTACAGTATCATATTTTTACTTTATTAGGGTGACGTGTTCTGTCCTCACTAAACATGAAGTTGTTCAGCATGACAGACAGCAAACGAGGCAATTGTGGTTTTGAATAGTGGTAACACTATAACACACATGTACACTTATGTTCACAAAACAATTGCTGTTCGAAAGTCCATCTAGTCGGATCAATATGCCAAGTAAAAGTCCGCAAGCTTAAATGCTATGAATGCTAACTTATTTACAATTCTCATAGCAAATCGCTTTCACATAACTCCCCAAAGTGTAGTTCCAAACTTAATTACAAATGCATACACAAACATTTATTAGCTGAACCAGAGCGCAGCTGTTCTTTATTATATATTATGTCAGATGAGTCTGCTCCTCAGTCATACAAGGCGACAGCCCAGCCAGACCCAACGCAGCCACCAGAGGGAAGTGTATCCTACACCATTAAATAAAATACAATGCTTTTGAACTTTTTCGGATAGTCATTTTGGGATTTAGGGGTACTTAAAGGGTTATTTCCGATTTACGCGGAAATTCAGGTTATGTTGCTAGCGTACTCGTTCGTAACTCTGTAACTACCTGTGTGTATTATTTTTAAAACCGTGGTATCGGTACACTATCAGCATTGGCCGAAAACACACTCTGTCTGGAGCCTAAAAATGGTAGCGTGCAACACTAGTAAATACGTATATTCATATTGAATATACATATATATTCTAGGGCTGTCAAACGATTAAAATTTTTAATCGGGTTAATTACAGCTTAAAAATTAATTATTTGTAATTAATCGCAATTAATCGCAATTCAAACCATTTATAAAATATGCCCTATTTTTCTGTAAATTATATATATATATTCTGTAAAATAATTTGTTGGAATGGACAGATAAGACACAAGATGGATATATACATTCAAAATACGGTACATAAGGACTGTAGTGGGCATTTCACTCTACTGTCTTTTAAATCTGTCTATGCTGTCCTCACTCCGAAGCGTCTACTTTTTCCAAAGCTAGACAGCTAGTGAACGACGCCATAATAATCAGACTTCTTTCTTTTTCATCTGATTTATTAATAAAATGGCCTCAAACCATTGTCCTCTTTAGACCGTCGTAAAACTACAAAAAAAAAAAGTACACAAGCGTTGCATTAGCAACAACGTTAGCCTAGCACGCTATACAGGTTCACAAAACATAAACAAAAGCGTCTCATACAAAAAATATAACATTTCGCTTACTAACGTAATATGTGCATTATTTACAACAACCATACTTACGGACAAATCTTGTCCAAGGATCATATAAGCACAACATTACAACGTAGGCGTCAGCCCGAGACGTCCTGCAGCCATATTGAACTGGCAAGACAACAATAAACCATGTCGCAAAGCGACCACAAGAGTTCGCTGTTAGACAGCACAAAAAGCCTTGCTGTAAAACTTACCAAAAGGCAGAATACTGTCTGAGCGGGACATGTGCGTTAATTGCGTCAAATATTTTAATGTGATTCATTTAAAAAATTAATTACCGCGCGTTAACGCGATAATTTTGACAGCCCTAATATATTCATATTGATTTCTCCTTCTCTCTTTCTCCAGTCAATCAGTCGTCTTCAATCAGGCATACAGTATAGCGTGGGAATACCAGTCATACCTAAATTCACATTATAGTCTGCTTCAGTGACCTAATATTTACTCACCACTGCAAAAACTAAGCTGAACGAAAAACAAAGAAATGGAGACTATCGAGGACACAGCGGCAATTCATGCATGTTTGACGGGAATAGTTTCCATCAGCGAGCAAATCCAGCATCTAACGACAAGACAACACAACAACAATATTACCACAGGGTAGTTTTTTTGTTTTTTTTGTTTTAATTTGGCGGTTCCTCGAGAAGCGCGAGTATGGAAGGGGCATAACTGCTGGTTTCAGCAAAGCACCAAACACCAGAGGTGGGTAAAGGAGCCAAAGGTTTTACTCAAGTAAGAGTAGCTTTACTTCAAAATAATATTGTATTACTTAAGTAAGAGTAGAAGTAGTCATCCAAAAAATATACTCAAGCACAAGTAAAAAAGTACTCGGTGAAAACAATACTGAAGTAATGAGTACCATTTTGAGTAACTGCTTATTTTTGTTAATTTTTTTTTTTTTAAACAATATTTTTTTCTCTCAGCACAAACTTATATATACAGTATGAACTGTTGTTATGATACTGTACAATAACACATAACCACATGAAGCCAAATATATTTTTTTAAATCATTGAATTGAAGAGAGAGTAAAAACAGTAATGAAGCATTTTACGGAGCATGAGTGCCCTGCCCTCTAGTGAAGAAAATTGTTCCTAGTTTACATAGTGAATACCGTAGTTCCATCAGTTACTATTATGAAATTAAAAGGATCATATCTCAGGTTTTCCATGGTCAATCGGTGCCAAATAAAAACTGGGAGAGAGTTTCAAATCTGTGCTTTCGATTCATTTTGAGGGCAGTGCTCTATGTCAATACATTTGTTACGGTACTTTAAAGACGCGTGATTGAACAAGCTTGCGTGATCATAGAGCGGCAAGCTTGCGTCTGATTGGTGTAATGGAGTCATGTGATTATATTTGCATCATCTCATTGGTGAAATGAGTAGCACTACTCTTGGCAATAGCATCGCTAGCAAAAAAATATATATATATAATACGTGGAATTAAGAGGAAAAACGTAACGACTCTTGTGTAGCCCAAATTAGAGGAGCAAGAGTAGCGTTTTTTTCTTCTTAAATCTACTCAGGTTAAAACTATGGCTTAGTAAAACTACTTTTAGAAGTACAGTTTTCTCAAAAAGTTACTCAAGTAAATGTAACAGAGTAAATGTAGCGCGTTACTACCCACTTCTGCCAAGCACCTATGTAATAGTTTCTATTGCCCGTACTGAAAGTCCTCATACCTCATGGTAGAAACTTAAATGGTTCTCGGAACTCGAGTTCCTGATCCCTAGTTCCTACATGTGCGAGCATGCAAAATGACGTCATTGTCCCCCAAAAGGGTCTAGGAACTGCGGATAGCACCTACAGTGCAAAAGCCACTATTGTCACTGAGTGGTAACGGAACCCATGCTGCCTACAATGCAGCCGGCGGAATGTACCACTAACCATCAGTGACATGCGTTATAAAATACAACTATAGAAACATAATAAAACATAATAACGGGGAATGTATAGACAAGTTTAAAGACGGGATAAGCTGTGTTGAAAATGAATGGATGGTTAAATTTCATATAGTGTGCACAATACAGTAAGATGAAAGTCATTTTTATTTTCTCTATTAAAAACACTAGTAATTTTTTTCATTCACTTTCATGTCATTTGCAAATAAATAAAATAGATAAACATAAAATAATTTAGTTATATAATATTAATAATAAAAATGTACTGTATGTTTATTTTCTACTATTATACATTTTTTACTTTTTTTTTCTCTGAATGCTTACACTTTTCGCTATCTTTTTAAAAATTTTTAGTCGAAAAACACGAATTTTCAAAACAAAAACAAAAAAAAAAACTCATCCTTTTGCTCCCTCAAGTCATTTGTTCTTGGTCCAGTCCTGAGCAGAGTCGGTACCGCCTGCATGGCCTGGTCAGATTTGTCGCCCTCAAACCTGCAATTGTATTCAAGGCCAAATTTAGGGGTGGGAATGCTAGGGTGGGCTGTCCATGTGTCACACAACAAAGCTGCAGCTCAAGGGTGTAGCCCTCTCCCTTACATCCTCCCACCTAACCGCCTGGCATGGCCGACTCGAGTGTGTGCGCTCGTGTGTGTGTGCGTGAGGCAACGTCCAAAATCCTCCCCACCCGATTCTCCTCTCTGGTGAAGGCAGAGATTACACCCTGCTTCCCTCACCCCCACCTCTGTCTGCTTTTTTGGGAGACTTTCTCAAGAGTTTCACATCCCATCTATAACACTGACCTTGGCTCTCTCGCTCTTTTTTTTTTTCTTTATCTGTCTCACTTGTCCGTCCAACGTCCTTCTTTCTCCTCATCCCGTCCGTTCGGAGCGTCACCACAGACCAATGTTGGCAGGAAAGTCATCACTGCCTTGTATAATTTTGTACATTTTGTCATTGGCTGGCTTTTCAGTTATTGTTCACGTAGTTATTGGGAGGTCTACATGTCTATCATTGTATTCGGCAGGAAGCGCCGTTTTTGGGATTTGTTAACATGTTTACAGTATGTACTGTAATTCAGAATTATACTCTGGCACGTACTGGGGCTGAAATTTATAGCTCGAGAGCCCCCCCCCGTTGCGCGAGACTGAAAGAGGAAAATTTTGTGTTCCTGTTGACGCATAGTGACGCCACAAATACTAACAACTGAGCAATAGCAATGACTTGAGTCTCCTCATATTTGCAGTGACGTTGCTAGGGTCTCTTGGGGCTCCAAGCAAGAAATTCCATGAACCCCCCACCCATGCACGGCACAAAAATTTAGTTTTTGCTAGAGATGTCCCGATCACGTCATTTTCAAAGTATCGGAATTGGCAAAAAAATATCGGACATGCCTTTTTTTAATATATATATATTTTTTTTAATTAAATCGTTTTCTAATTGTATTTAACGTTACAGACATAATATGTTACACGCATCCAGGGTGTTTAGTTTAGGCTTAAGGTAGGGTTATCAAATTTATCCCGTTAACGGCGGAAATTAATTTGTATTAAAAATTTATCACGTTAACATATTTAAAGCAATTAACGCATGCGCTGCACGACCCACTCACGCATTGTCGCGCTCAATCTGTAATGGCGCCGTTTTACCTATATATAGAGCTAAAAGGCAGCGTATAATGAGTGGAGGGAATTTTGGCAACTTTTGGAGCATTTTTTTAATTGGCTAAAGCCTTACAAACCCTCTCCCCACAATTAGAAATATCGTGGGAAGCAATGTGGGGAAGAAGGGTAGTAATTGATCTTTTTCTTAACACCCTATGTTACTTCCCAACGCAGAGAAGATATATCAGTTGGTACCACTACGCACAGTCATGGGTGCATTTCCCATCATGCATTTGGGCACAACAGTTAAATGGCTACAGTATCATTTACTGAAAGCTCAACAAATACACTAGATGGCAATATTTAGTCACAATACACAGTCACATTTATCCTTTAAGAATTACAAGTCTTTCTCTCCGTGGATCCCTCTCACAGAAAGAATGTTAATAATGTAAATGCCATCTTGAGGATTTATTTTTGACTTTTTCGTAAGGAGGGGTGGTTACGCATTTTTTCAAAATTTCAAAAAACGGTCAAAAAACACTTTTGGGCCAGGAAGCGCCGGGAAACGTTCCAAAAACCCGTCAGGACTCTCTGCACACCCTGAATATGCAAAAAAAGTGGACTTTTGGGGAAAGTCAATTTTTGACTTTTTCGTAAGGGGGGGTGGTTACGCATTTTTTCAAAATTTCAAAAACGGTCAAAAAACACTTTTGGGCCAGGGAGCGCCGGAAAACGTTCCAAAAACCCGTCAGGACTCTCGGCACAGTCCAAATATGCAAAAAAAGTGGACTTTTTTGGAAAGTCAATTTTTGACTTTTTCGTAAGGGGGGGTGGTTACGCATTTTTTCAAAATTTCAAAAAACGGTCAAAAAACACTTTTGGGCCAGGAAGCGCCGGGAAACGTTCCAAAAACCCGTCAGGACTCTCGGCACACCCTGAATATGCAAAAAAAGTGGACTTTTGGGGAAAGTCAATTTTTGACTTTTTCGTAAGGGGGGTTGGTTACGCATTTTTTCAAAATTTCAAAAACGGTCAAAAAACACTTTTGGGCCAGGGAGCGCCGGGAAACGTTCCAAAAACCCCTCAGGACTCTCGGCACAGTCCAAATATGCAAAAAAAAGTGGACTTTTGGGGAAAGTCAATTTTTGACTTTTTCGTAAGGGGGGGGTGGTTAAGCATTTTTTCAAAATTTCAAAAACGGTCAAAAAACACTTTTGGGCCAGGGAGCGCCGGGAAACGTTCCAAAAACACGTCAGGACTCTCGGCACAGTCCAAATATGCAAAAAAAAGTGGACTTTTATGGAAAGTCAATTTTTGACTTTTTCGTAAGGGGGGGTCGTTACGCATTTTTTCAAAATTTCAAAAACGGTCAAAAAACACTTTTGGGCTAGGGAGCGCCGGGAAACGTTCCAAAAACACGTCAGGACCCTCGGCACAGTCCAAATATGCAAAAAAAAGTTGACTTTTGGGGAGAGTCAATTTTTGACTTTTTCGTAAGGGGGGGGGTGGTTACGCATTTTTTCAAAATTTCAAAAACGGTCAAAAAACACTTTTGGGCCAGGGAGTGCCGGGAAACGTTCCAAAAACCCGACAGGACTCTTTGCACACCCTGAATATGCAAAAAAAGTGGACTTTTGGGGAAAGTCAATTTTTGACTTTTTCGTAAGGGGGGGTGGTTACGCATTTTTTCAAAATTTCAAAAACGGTCAAAAAACACTTTTGGGCTAGGGAGCGCCGGGAAACGTTCCAAAAACACGTCAGGACCCTCGGCACAGTCCAAATATGCAAAAAAAAGTGGACTTTTGGGGAGAGTCAATTTTTGACTTTCTCGTAAGGGGGGGTGGTTACGCATTTTTTCAAAATTTCAAAAACGGTCAAAAAACACTTTTGGGCCAGGGAGCGCCGGAAAACGTTCCAAAAACCCGTCAGGACTCTCGGCACAGTCCAAATATGCAAAAAAAGTGGACTTTTTTGGAAAGTCAATTTTTGACTTTTTCGTAAGGGGGGGTGGTTACGCATTTTTTCAAAATTTCAAAAAACGGTCAAAAAACACTTTTGGGCCAGGAAGCGCCGGGAAACGTTCCAAAAACCCGTCAGGACTCTCGGCACACCCTGAATATGCAAAAAAAGTGGACTTTTGGGGAAAGTCAATTTTTGACTTTTTCGTAAGGGGGGTTGGTTACGCATTTTTTCAAAATTTCAAAAACGGTCAAAAAACACTTTTGGGCCAGGGAGCGCCGGGAAACGTTCCAAAAACCCCTCAGGACTCTCGGCACAGTCCAAATATGCAAAAAAAAGTGGACTTTTGGGGAAAGTCAATTTTTGACTTTTTCGTAAGGGGGGGGTGGTTAAGCATTTTTTCAAAATTTCAAAAACGGTCAAAAAACACTTTTGGGCCAGGGAGCGCCGGGAAACGTTCCAAAAACACGTCAGGACTCTCGGCACAGTCCAAATATGCAAAAAAAAGTGGACTTTTATGGAAAGTCAATTTTTGACTTTTTCGTAAGGGGGGGTCGTTACGCATTTTTTCAAAATTTCAAAAACGGTCAAAAAACACTTTTGGGCTAGGGAGCGCCGGGAAACGTTCCAAAAACACGTCAGGACCCTCGGCACAGTCCAAATATGCAAAAAAAAGTTGACTTTTGGGGAGAGTCAATTTTTGACTTTTTCGTAAGGGGGGGGGTGGTTACGCATTTTTTCAAAATTTCAAAAACGGTCAAAAAACACTTTTGGGCCAGGGAGTGCCGGGAAACGTTCCAAAAACCCGACAGGACTCTTTGCACACCCTGAATATGCAAAAAAAGTGGACTTTTGGGGAAAGTCAATTTTTGACTTTTTCGTAAGGGGGGGTGGTTACGCATTTTTTCAAAATTTCAAAAACGGTCAAAAAACACTTTTGGGCTAGGGAGCGCCGGGAAACGTTCCAAAAACACGTCAGGACCCTCGGCACAGTCCAAATATGCAAAAAAAAGTGGACTTTTGGGGAGAGTCAATTTTTGACTTTCTCGTAAGGGGGGGTGGTTACGCATTTTTTCAAAATTTCAAAAACGGTCATAAAACACTTTTGGGCCAGGGAGCGCCGGGAAACGTTCCAAAAACCCGTCAGGACTCTCGGCACACCCTGAATATGCAAAAAAAGTGGACTTTTGGGGAAAGTCAATTTTTGACTTTTTCGTAAGGGGGGGTGGTTACGCATTTTTTCCAAATTTCAAAAACGGTCAAAAAACACTTTTGGGCCAGGGAGCGCCGGGAAACGTTCCAAAAACCCGTCAGGACTCTCGGCACCGTCCAAATATGCAAAAAAAGTGGACTTTTGGGGAAAGTCAATTTTTGACTTTTTCGTAAGGGGGGGTGGTTACGCATTTTTTCAAAATTTCAAAAACGGTCAAAAAACACTTTTGGGCCAGGGAGCGCCGGGAAACGTTCCAAAAACCCGTCAGGACTCTCGGCACACCCTGAATATGCAAAAAAAGTGGACTTTTGGGGAAAGTCAATTTTTGACTTTTTCGTAAGGGGGGGTGGTTACGCATTTTTTCAAAATTTCAAAAACGGTCAAAAAACACTTTTGGGCTAGGGAGCGCCGGGAAACGTTCCAAAAACACGTCAGGACCCTCGGCACAGTCCAAATATGCAAAAAAAAGTGGACTTTTGGGGAGAGTCAATTTTTGACTTTTTCGTAAGGGGGGGTGGTTACGCATTTTTTCAAAATTTCAAAAACGGTCAAAAAACACTTTTGGGCCAGGGAGCGCCGGGAAACGTTCCAAAAACCCGTCAGGACTCTCGGCACACCCTGAATATGCAAAAAAAGTGGACTTTTGGGGAAAGTCAATTTTTGACTTTTTCGTAAGGGGGGGTGGTTACGCATTTTTTCAAAATTTCAAAAACGGTCAAAAAACTCTTTTGGGCTAGGGAGCGCCGGGAAACGTTCCAAAAACACGTCAGGACCCTCGGCACAGTCCAAATATGCAAAAAAAAGTGGACTTTTGGGGAGAGTCAATTTTTGACTTTTTCGTAAGGGGGGGTGGTTACTCATTTTTTCAAAATTTCAAAAACGGTCAAAAATACTTTTGGGCCAGGGAGCGCCGGGAAACGTTCCAAAAACCCGTCAGGACTCTCGGCACCGTCCAAATATGCAAAAAAAGTGGACTTTTATGGAAAGTCAATTTTTGACTTTTTCGTAAGGGGGGGTGGTTACGCATTTTTTCAAAATTTCAAAAACGGTCAAAAAACACTTTTGGGCCAGGGAGCACCGGGAAACGTTCCAAAAACCCGTCAGGACTCTCGGCACCGTCCAAATATGCAAAAAAAGTGGACTTTTATGGAAAGTTAATTTTTGACTTTTTCGTAAGGGGGGGTGGTTACGCATTTTTTCAAAATTTCAAAAACGGTCAAAAAACACTTTTGGGCTAGGGAGCGCCGGGAAACGTTCCAAAAACACGTCAGGACCCTCGGCACAGTCCAAATATGCAAAAAAAAAGTGGACTTTTGGGGAGAGTCAATTTTTGACTTTTTCGTAAGGGGGGGTGGTTACGCATTTTTTCAAAATTTCAAAAACGGTCATAAAACACTTTTGGGCCAGGGAGCGCCGGGAAACGTTCCAAAAACCCGTCAGGACTCTCGGCACACCCTGAATATGCAAAAAAAGTGGACTTTTGGGGAAAGTCCATTTTTGACTTTTTCGTAAGGGGGGGTGGTTACGCATTTTTTCAAAATTTAAAAAACGGTCAAAAAATACTTTTGGGCTAGGGAGCGCCGGGAAACGTTCCAAAAACACGTCAGGACCCTCGGCACAGTCCAAATATGCAAAAAAAAGTGGACTTTTGGGGAGAGTCAATTTTTGACTTTTTCGTAAGGGGGGGTGGTTACGCATTTTTTCAAAATTTCAAAAACGGTCATAAAACACTTTTGGGCCAGGGAGCGCCGGGAAACGTTCCAAAAACCCGTCAGGACTTTCGGCACACCCTGAATATGCAAAAAAAGTGGACTTTTGGGTAAAGTCCATTTTTGACTTTTTCGTAAGGGGGGGTGGTTACGCATTTTTTCAAAATTTCAAAAATGGTGAAAAAAATACTTTTGGGCCAGGGAGCGCCGGGAAACGTTCCAAAAACCCGTCAGGACTCTCGGCACACCCTGAATATGCAAAAAAAGTGGACTTTTGGGGAAAGTCAATTTTTGACTTTTTCGTAAGGGGGGGTGGTTACGCATTTTTTCCAAATTTAAAAAACGGTCAAAAAACACTTTTGGGCCAGGGAGCGCCGGGAAACGTTCCAAAAACCCGTCAGGACTCTTGGCACACGCTGAATATGCAAAAAAAGTGGAGTTTTGGGGAAAGTCAATTTTTGACTTTTTCGTAAGGGGGGGTGGTTACGCATTTTTTCAAAATTTCAAAAACGGTCAAAAAACACTTTTGGGCCAGGGAGCGCCGGGAAACGTTCCAAAAACCCGTCAGGACTCTTGGCACACGCTGAATATGCAAAAAAAGTGGAGTTTTGGGGAAAGTCAATTTTTGACTTTTTCGTAAGGGGGGGTGGTTACGCATTTTTTCCAAATTTCAAAAACGGTCAAAAAACACTTTTGGGCCAGGGAGCGCCGGGAAACGTTCCAAAAACCCGTCAGGACTCTTTGCACACCCTGAATATGCAAAAAAAGTGGACTTTTGGGGAAAGTCAATTTTTGACTTTTTCGTAAGGGGGGGTGGTTACGCATTTTTTCAAAATTTAAAAAACGGTCAAAAAATACTTTTGGGCTAGGGAGCGCCGGGAAACGTTCCAAAAACACGTCAGGACCCTCGGCACAGTCCAAATATGCAAAAAAAAGTGGACTTTTGGGGAGAGTCAATTTTTGACTTTTTCGTAAGGGGGGGTGGTTACGCATTTTTTCAAAATTTCAAAAACGGTCATAAAACACTTTTGGGCCAGGGAGCGCCGGGAAACGTTCCAAAAACCCGTCAGGACTTTCGGCACACCCTGAATATGCAAAAAAAGTGGACTTTTGGGTAAAGTCCATTTTTGACTTTTTCGTAAGGGGGGGTGGTTACGCATTTTTTCAAAATTTCAAAAATGGTGAAAAAAATACTTTTGGGCCAGGGAGCGCCGGGAAACGTTCCAAAAACCCGTCAGGACTCTCGGCACACCCTGAATATGCAAAAAAAGTGGACTTTTGGGGAAAGTCAATTTTTGACTTTTTCGTAAGGGGGGGTGGTTACGCATTTTTTCCAAATTTCAAAAACGGTCAAAAAACACTTTTGGGCCAGGGAGCGCCGGGAAACGTTCCAAAAACCCGTCAGGACTCTTGGCACACGCTGAATATGCAAAAAAAGTGGAGTTTTGGGGAAAGTCAATTTTTGACTTTTTCGTAAGGGGGGGTGGTTACGCATTTTTTCAAAATTTCAAAAACGGTGAAAAAACACTTTTGGGCCAGGGAGCGCCGGGAAACGTTCCAAAAACCCGTCAGGACTCTTGGCACACGCTGAATATGCAAAAAAAGTGGAGTTTTGGGGAAAGTCAATTTTTGACTTTTTCGTAAGGGGGGGTGGTTACGCATTTTTTCCAAATTTCAAAAACGGTCAAAAAACACTTTTGGGCCAGGGAGCGCCGGGAAACGTTCCAAAAACCCGTCAGGACTCTTTGCACACCCTGAATATGCAAAAAAAGTGGACTTTTGGGGAAAGTCAATTTTTGACTTTTTCGTAAGGGGGGGTGGTTACGCATTTTTTCAAAATTTCAAAAACGGTCAAAAAACACTTTTGGGCTAGGGAGCGCCGGGAAACGTTCCAAAAACACGTCAGGACTCTCGGCACCGTCCAAATATGCAAAAAAAGTGGACTTTTATGGAAAGTTAATTTTTGACTTTTTCGTAAGGGGGGGTGGTTACGCATTTTTTCAAAATTTCAAAAACGGTCAAAAAACACTTTTGGGCTAGGGAGCGCCGGGAAACGTTCCAAAAACACGTCAGGACCCTCGGCACAGTCCAAATATGCAAAAAAAAGTGGACTTTTGGGGAAAGTCAATTTTTGACTTTTTCGTAAGGGGGGGTGGTTACGCATTTTTTCCAAATTTCAAAAACGGTCAAAAAACACTTTTGGGCCAGGGAGCGCCGGGAAACTTTCCAAAAACCCGTCAGGACTCTCGGCACACCCTGAATATGCAAAAAAAGTGGACTTTTGGGGAAAGTCAATTTTTGACTTTTTCGTAAGGGGGGGTGGTTACGCATTTTTTCCAAATTTCAAAAACGGTCAAAAAACACTTTTGGGCCAGGGAGCGCCGGGAAACGTTCCAAAAACCCGTCAGGACTCTCGGCACACCCTGAATATGCAAAAAAAGTGGACTTTTGGGGAAAGTCCATTTTTGACTTTTTCGTAAGGGGGGGTGGTTACGCATTTTTTCAAAATTTCAAAAACGGTCAAAAAACACTGTTGGGCCAGGGAGCGCCGGGAAACGTTCCAAAAACCCGTCAGGACTCTCGGCACCGTCCAAATATGCAAAAAAAGTGGACTTTTATGGAAAGTCAATTTTTGACTTTTTCGTAAGGGGGGGTGGTTACGCATTTTTTCAAAATTTCAAAAACGGTCAAAAAACACTTTTGGGCCAGGGAGCGCCGGGAAACGTTCCAAAAACACGTCAGGACTCTCGGCACAGTCCAAATATGCAAAAAAAGTGGACTTTTGGGGAGAGTCAATTTTTGACTTTTTCGTAAGGGGGGGTGGTTACGCATTTTTTCAAAATTTCAAAAACGGTCATAAAACACTTTTGGGCCAGGGAGCGCCGGGAAACGTTCCAAAAACCCGTCAAGACTCTCGGCACACCCTGAATATGCAAAAAAAGTGGACATTTGGGGAAAGTCAATTTTTGACTTTTTCGTAAGGGGGGGTGGTTACGCATTTTTTCAAAATTTCAAAAACGGTCAAAAAACACTTTTGGGCCAGGGAGCGCCGGGAAACGTTCCAAAAACCCGTCAGGACTCTCGGCACACCCTGAATATGAAAAAAAAGTGGACTTTTGGGGAAAGTCAATTTTTGACATTTTCGTAAGGGGGGGGTGGTTACGCATTTTTACAAAATTTCAAAAACGGTCAAAAAATACTTTTGGGCCAGGGAGCGCCGGGAAACGTTCCAAAAACCCGTCAGGACTCTCGGCACACCCTGAATATGCAAAAAAAGTGGACTTTTGGGGAAAGTCAATTTTTGACTTTTTCGTAAGGGGGGGTGGTTACGCATTTTTTCAAAATTTCAAAAACGGTCAGAAAACACTTTTGGGGCAGGGAGCGCCGGGAAACGTTCCAAAAACCCGTCAAGACTCTCGGCACACCCTGAATATGCAAAAAAAGTGGACTTTTGGGGAAAGTCAATTTTTGACTTTTTCGTAAGGAGGGGTGGTTACGCATTTTTTCAAAATTTCAAAAAACACTTTTGGGCCAGGAAGCGCCGGGAAACGTTCCAAAAACCCGTCAGGACTCTCGGCACACCCTGAATATGCAAAAAAAGTGGACTTTGGGGGAAAGTCAATTTTTGACTTTTTCGTAAGGGGGGGTGGTAACGCATTTTTTCAAAATTTCAAAAACGGTCAAAAAATACTTTTGGGCCAGGGAGCGCCGGGAAACGTTCCAAAAACCTGTCAGGACTCTCGGCACACCCTGAATATGCAAAAAAAAGTGGACTTTTATGGAAAGTCAATTTTTGACTTTTTCGTAAGGGGGGGTCGTTACGCATTTTTTCAAAATTTCAAAAACGGTCAAAAAACACTTTTGGGCTAGGGAGCGCCGGGAAACGTTCCAAAAACACGTCAGGACCCTCGGCACAGTCCAAATATGCAAAAAAAAGTTGACTTTTGGGGAGAGTCAATTTTTGACTTTTTCGTAAGGGGGGGTGGTTACGCATTTTTTCAAAATTTCAAAAACGGTCAGAAAACACTTTTGGGCCAGGGAGCGCCGGGAAACGTTCCAAAAACCCGTCAGGACTCTCGGCACACCCTGAATATGCAAAAAAAAGTGGACTTTTATGGAAAGTCAATTTTTGACTTTTTCGTAAGGGGGGGTCGTTACGCATTTTTTCAAAATTTCAAAAACGGTCAAAAAACACTTTTGGGCTAGGGAGCGCCGGGAAACGTTCCAAAAACACGTCAGGACCCTCGGCACAGTCCAAATATGTAAAAAAAAAGTTGACTTTTGGGGAGAGTCAATTTTTGACTTTTTCGTAAGGGGGGGGGGGGTGGTTACGCATTTTTTCAAAATTTCAAAAACGGTCAAAAAACACTTTTGGGCCAGGGAGTGCCGGGAAACGTTCCAAAAACCCGACAGGACTCTTTGCACACCCTGAATATGCAAAAAAAGTGGACTTTTGGGGAAAGTCAATTTTTGACTTTTTCGTAAGGGGGGGTGGTTACGCATTTTTTCAAAATTTCAAAAACGGTCAAAAAACACTTTTGGGCCAGGGAGCGCCGGGAAACGTTCCAAAAACCCGTCAGGACTCTCGGCACCGTCCAAATATGCAAAAAAAGTGGACTTTTATGGAAAGTCAATTTTTGACTTTTTCGTAAGGGGGGGGTGGTTACGCATTTTTTCAAAATTTCAAAAACGGTCAAAAAACACTTTTGGGCCAGGGAGCGCCGGGAAACGTTCCAAAAACCCGTCAGGACTCTCGGCACACCCTGAATATGCAAAAAAAGTGGACTTTTGGGGAAAGTCAATTTTTGACATTTTCGTAAGGGGGGGTGGTTACGCATTTTTACAAAATTTCAAAAACGGTCAAAAAACACTTTTGGGCCAGGGAGCGCCGGGAAACGTTCCAAAAACCCGTCAGGACTCTCGGCACACCCTGAATATGCAAAAAAAGTGGACTTTTGGGGAAAGTCCATTTTTGACTTTTTCGTAAGGGGGGGTGGTTACGCATTTTTTCAAAATTTCAAAAACGGTCAGAAAACACTTTTGGGGCAGGGAGCGCCGGGAAACGTTCCAAAAACCCGTCAGGACTCTCGGCACAGTCCAAATATGCAAAAAAAGTGGACTTTTGGGGAAAGTCAATTTTTGACTTTTTCGTAAGGGGGGGTGGTTACGCATTTTTTCAAAATTTCAAAAACGGTCAAAAAACACTTTTGGGCCAGGGAGCGCCGGGAAACGTTCCAAAAACACGTCAGGACTCTCGGCACAGTCCAAATATGCAAAAAAAGTGGACTTTTGGGGAGAGTCAATTTTTGACTTTTTCATAAGGGGGGGTGGTTACGCATTTTTTCAAAATTTCAAAAACGGTCAAAAAACACTTTTGGGCCAGGGAGCGCCGGGAAACGTTCCAAAAACACGTCAGGACTCTCGGCACAGTCCAAATATGCAAAAAAAGTGGACTTTTGGGGAGAGTCAATTTTTGACTTTTTCGTAAGGGGGGGTGGTTACGCATTTTTTCAAAATGTCAAAAACGGTCAAAAAACACTTTTGGGCCAGGGAGTGCCGGGAAACGTTCCAAAAACCCGTCAGGACTCTTTGCACACCCTGAATATGCAAAAAAAGTGGACTTTTGGGGAAAGTCAATTTTTGACTTTTTCGTAAGGGGGGGTGGTTACGCATTTTTTCAAAATTTCAAAAACGGTCAAAAAACACTTTTGGGCCAGGGAGCGCCGGGAAACGTTCCAAAAACATGTCAGGACTCTCGGCACAGTCCAAATATGCAAAAAAAGTGGACTTTAGGGGAGAGTCAATTTTTGACTTTTTCGTAAGGGGGGGTGGTTACGCATTTTTTCAAAATTTCAAAAACGGTCATAAAACACTTTTGGGGCAGGGAGCGCCGGGAAACGTTCCAAAAACCCGTCAGGACTCTTTGCACACCCTGAATATGCAAAAAAAGTGGACTTTTGGGGAAAGTCAATTTTTGACTTTTTCGTAAGGGGGGGTGGTTACGCATTTTTTCAAAATTTCAAAAACGGTCAAAAAACACTTTTGGGCCAGGGAGCGCCGGGAAACGTTCCAAAAACATGTCAGGACTCTCGGCACAGTCCAAATATGCAAAAAAAGTGGACTTTTGGGGAGAGTCAATTTTTGACTTTTTCGTAAGGGGGGGTGGTTACGCATTTTTTCAAAATTTCAAAAACGGTCATAAAACACTTTTGGGCCAGGGAGCGCCGGGAAACGTTCCAAAAACCCGTCAGGACTCTCGGCACACCCTGAATATGCAAAAAAAAGTGGACTTTTATGGAAAGTCAATTTTTGACTTTTTCGTAAGGGGGGGTCGTTACGCATTTTTTCAAAATTTCAAAAACGGTCAAAAAACACTTTTGGGCTAGGGAGCGCCGGGAAACGTTCCAAAAACACGTCAGGACCCTCGGCACAGTCCAAATATGCAAAAAAAAGTTGACTTTTGGGGAGAGTCAATTTTTGACTTTTTCGTAAGGGGGGGGGGTGGTTACGCATTTTTTCAAAATTTCAAAAACGGTCAAAAAACACTTTTGGGCCAGGGAGTGCCGGGAAACGTTCCAAAAACCCGTCAGGACTCTTTGCACACCCTGAATATGCAAAAAAAGTGGACTTTTGGGGAAAGTCAATTTTTGACTTTTTCGTAAGGGGGGGTGGTTACGCATTTTTTCAAAATTTCAAAAACGGTCAAAAAACACTTTTGGGCTAGGGAGCGCCGGGAAACGTTCCAAAAACACGTCAGGACCCTCGGCACAGTCCAAATATGTAAAAAAAAAGTTGACTTTTGGGGAGAGTCAATTTTTGACTTTTTCGTAAGGGGGGGGGGTGGTTACGCATTTTTTCAAAATTTCAAAAACGGTCAAAAAACACTTTTGGGCCAGGGAGTGCCGGGAAACGTTCCAAAAACCCGACAGGACTCTTTGCACACCCTGAATATGCAAAAAAAGTGGACTTTTGGGGAAAGTCAATTTTTGACTTTTTCGTAAGGGGGGGTGGTTACGCATTTTTTCAAAATTTCAAAAACGGTCAAAAAACACTTTTGGGCCAGGGAGCGCCGGGAAACGTTCCAAAAACCCGTCAGGACTCTCGGCACCGTCCAAATATGCAAAAAAAGTGGACTTTTATGGAAAGTCAATTTTTGACTTTTTCGTAAGGGGGGGGTGGTTACGCATTTTTTCAAAATTTCAAAAACGGTCAAAAAACACTTTTGGGCCAGGGAGCGCCGGGAAACGTTCCAAAAACCCGTCAGGACTCTCGGCACACCCTGAATATGCAAAAAAAGTGGACTTTTGGGGAAAGTCAATTTTTGACATTTTCGTAAGGGGGGGTGGTTACGCATTTTTACAAAATTTCAAAAACGGTCAAAAAACACTTTTGGGCCAGGGAGCGCCGGGAAACGTTCCAAAAACCCGTCAGGACTCTCGGCACACCCTGAATATGCAAAAAAAGTGGACTTTTGGGGAAAGTCAATTTTTGACTTTTTCGTAAGGGGGGGTGGTTACGCATTTTTTCAAAATTTCAAAAACGGTCAGAAAACACTTTTGGGGCAGGGAGCGCCGGGAAACGTTCCAAAAACCCGTCAGGACTCTCGGCACAGTCCAAATATGCAAAAAAAGTGGACTTTTGGGGAAAGTCAATTTTTGACTTTTTCGTAAGGGGGGGTGGTTACGCATTTTTTCAAAATTTCAAAAACGGTCAAAAAACACTTTTGGGCCAGGGAGCGCCGGGAAACGTTCCAAAAACACGTCAGGACTCTCGGCACAGTCCAAATATGCAAAAAAAGTGGACTTTTGGGGAGAGTCAATTTTTGACTTTTTCGTAAGGGGGGGTGGTTACGCATTTTTTCAAAATTTCAAAAACGGTCAAAAAACACTTTTGGGCCAGGGAGTTCCGGGAAACGTTCCAAAAACCCGTCAGGACTCTTTGCACACCCTGAATATGCAAAAAAAGTGGACTTTTGGGGAAAGTCAATTTTTGACTTTTTCGTAAGGGGGGGTGGTTACGCATTTTTTCAAAATTTCAAAAACGGTCAAAAAACACTTTTGGGCCAGGGAGCGCCGGGAAACGTTCCAAAAACACGTCAGGACTCTCGGCACAGTCCAAATATGCAAAAAAAGTGGACTTTTGGGGAGAGTCAATTTTTGACTTTTTCGTAAGGGGGGGTGGTTACGCATTTTTTCAAAATTTCAAAAACGGTCATAAAACACTTTTGGGCCAGGGAGCGCCGGGAAACGTTCCAAAAACCCGTCAGGACTCTCGGCACACCCTGAATATGCAAAAAAAAGTGGACTTTTATGGAAAGTCAATTTTTGACTTTTTCGTAAGGGGGGGTCGTTACGCATTTTTTCAAAATTTCAAAAACGGTCAAAAAACACTTTTGGGCTAGGGAGCGCCGGGAAACGTTCCAAAAACACGTCAGGACCCTCGGCACAGTCCAAATATGTAAAAAAAAAAGTTGACTTTTGGGGAGAGTCAATTTTTGACTTTTTCGTAAGGGGGGGGGGTGGTTACGCATTTTTTCAAAATGTCAAAAACGGTCAAAAAACACTTTTGGGCCAGGGAGTGCCGGGAAACGTTCCAAAAACCCGACAGGACTCTTTGCACACCCTGAATATGCAAAAAAAGTGGACTTTTGGGGAAAGTCAATTTTTGACTTTTTCGTAAGGGGGGGTGGTTACGCATTTTTTCAAAATTTCAAAAACGGTCAAAAAACACTTTTGGGCCAGGGAGCGCCGGGAAACGTTCCAAAAACCCGTCAGGACTCTCGGCACCGTCCAAATATGCAAAAAAAGTGGACTTTTATGGAAAGTCAATTTTTGACTTTTTCGTAAGGGGGGGGTGGTTACGCATTTTTTCAAAATTTCAAAAACGGTCAAAAAATACTTTTGGGCCAGGGAGCGCCGGGAAACGTTCAAAAAACCCGTCAGGACTCTCGGCACACCCTGAATATGCAAAAAAAAGTGGACTTTTGGGGAAAGTCAATTTTTGACTTTTTCGTAAGGGGGGGTGGTTACGCATTTTTTCAAAATTTCAAAAACGGTCAAAAAACACTTTTGGGCCAGGGAGCGCCGGGAAACGTTCCAAAAACACGTCAGGACTCTCGGCACAGTCCAAATTTGCAAAAAAATGGACTTTTGGGGAGAGTCAATTTTTGACTTTTTCGTAAGGGGGGGTGGTTACGCATTTTTTCAAAATTTCAAAAACGGTCAAAAAACACTTTTGGGCCAGGGAGTGCCGGGAAACGTTCCAAAAACCCGTCAGGACTCTCGGCACACCCTGAATATGCAAAAAAAGTGGACTTTTGGGGAAAGTCAATTTTTGACTTTTTCGTAAGGAGGGGTGGTTACGCATTTTTTCAAAATTTCAAAAACGGTCAAAAAACACTTTTGGGCCAGGGAGCGCCGGGAAACGTTCCAAAAACACGTCAGGACTCTCGGCACAGTCCAAATATGCAAAAAAAGTGGACTTTTGGGGAGAGTCAATTTTTGACTTTTTCGTAAGGGGGGGTGGTTACGCATTTTTTCAAAATTTCAAAAACGGTCAAAAAACACTTTTGGGCCAGGGAGCGCCGGGAAACGTTCCAAAAACCCGTCAGGACTCTTGGCACACCCTGAATATGCAAAAAAAGTGGACTTTTGGGGAAAGTCAATTTTTGACTTTTTCATAAGGGTGGGTGGTTACGCATTTTTTCCAAATTTCAAAAACGGTCAAAAAACACTTTTGGGCCAGGGAGCGCCGGGAAACGTTCCAAAAACCCGTCAGGACTCTCGGCACACCCTGAATATGCAAAAAAAAGTGGACTTTTGGGGAAAGTCAATTTTTGACATTTTCGTAAGGGGGGGTGGTTACGCATTTTTACAAAATTTCAAAAACGGTCAAAAAATACTTTTGGGCCAGGGAGCGCCGGGAAACGTTCCAAAAACCCGTCAGGACTCTCGGCACACCCTGAATATGCAAAAAAAGTGGACTTTTGGGGAAAGTCAATTTTTGACTTTTTCGTAAGGGGGGGTGGTTACGCATTTTTTCAAAATTTCAAAAACGGTCATAAAACACTTTTGGGGCAGGGAGCGCCGGGAAACGTTCCAAAAACCCGTCAGGACTCTCGGCACACCCTGAATATGCAAAAAAAGTGGACTTTTGGGGAAAGTCAATTTTTGACTTTTTCGTAAGGGGGGGGGGGTGGTTACGCATTTTTTCAAAATTTCAAAAACGGTCAAAAAACTCTTTTGGGCTAGGGAGCGCCGGGAAACGTCCCAAAAACACGTCAGGACCCTCGGCACAGTCCAAATATGCAAAAAAAAGTTGACTTTTGGGGAGAGTCAATTTTTGACTTTTTCGTAAGGGGGGGTGGTTACGCATTTTTTCAAAATTTCAAAAACGGTCAAAAAACACTTTTGGGCCAGGGAGTGCCGGGAAACGTTCCAAAAACCCGTCAGGACTTTTTGAACACCCTGAATATGCAAAAAAAGTGGACTTTTGTGGAAAGTCAATTTTTGACTTTTTCGTAAGGGGGGGTGGTTACGCATTTTTTCAAAATTTCAAAAACGGTCAAAAAACACTTTTGGGCCAGGGAGCGCCGGGAAACGTTCCAAAAACCCGTCAGGACTCTCGGCACCGTCCAAATATGCAAAAAAAGTGGACTTTTGGGGAAAGTCCATTTTTGACTTTTTCGTAAGGGGGGGTGGTTACGCATTTTTTCAAAATTTCAAAAACGGTCAAAAAACACTTTTGGGCCAGGGAGCGCCGGGAAACGTTCCAAAAACCCGTCAGGACTCTCGGCACCGTCCAAATATGCAAAAAAAGTGGACTTTTGGTGAAAGACAATTTTTGACTTTTTCGTAAGGGGGGGGTGGTTACGCATTTTTTCAAAATTTCAAAAACGGTCATAAAACACTTTTGGGCCAGGGAGTGCCGGGAAACGTTCCAAAAACCCGTCAGGACTCTTTGAACACCCTGAATATGCAAAAAAAGTGGACTTTTGGGGAAAGTCCATTTTTGACTTTTTCGTAAGGGGGGGTGGTTACGCATTTTTTCAAAATTTCAAAAACGGTCAAAAAACACTTTTGGGCCAGGGAGCGCCGGGAAACGTTCCAAAAACCCGTCAGGACTCTCGGCACACCCTGAATATGCAAAAAAAAGTGGACTTTTGGGGAAAGTCAATTTTTGACATTTTCGTAAGGGGGGGTGGTTACGCATTTTTACAAAATTTCAAAAACGGTCAAAAAATACTTTTGGGCCAGGGAGCGCCGGGAAACGTTCCAAAAACCCGTCAGGACTCTCGGCACACCCTGAATATGCAAAAAAAGTGGACTTTTGGGGAAAGTCAATTTTTGACTTTTTCGTAAGGGGGGGTGGTTACGCATTTTTTCAAAATTTCAAAAACGGTCAGAAAACACTTTTGGGGCAGGGAGCGCCGGGAAACGTTCCAAAAACCCGTCAGGACTCTCGGCACACCCTGAATATGCAAAAAAAGTGGACTTTTGGGGAAAGTCAATTTTTGACTTTTTCGTAAGGGGGGGGGGTGGTTACGCATTTTTTCCAAATTTCAAAAACAGTCAAAAAACTCTTTTGGGCTAGGGAGCGCCGGGAAACGTCCCAAAAACACGTCAGGACCCTCGGCACAGTCCAAATATGCAAAAAAAAGTTGACTTTTGGGGAGAGTCAATTTTTGACTTTTTCGTAAGGGGGGGTGGTTACGCATTTTTTCAAAATTTCAAAAACGGTCAAAAAACACTTTTGGGCCAGGGAGTGCCGGGAAACGTTCCAAAAACCCGTCAGGACTTTTTGAACACCCTGAATATGCAAAAAAAGTGGACTTTTGTGGAAAGTCAATTTTTGACTTTTTCGTAAGGGGGGGTGGTTACGCATTTTTTCAAAATTTCAAAAACGGTCAAAAAACACTTTTGGGCCAGGGAGCGCCGGGAAACGTTCCAAAAACCCGTCAGGACTCTCGGCACCGTCCAAATATGCAAAAAAAGTGGACTTTTGGGGAAAGTCCATTTTTGACTTTTTCGTAAGGGGGGGTGGTTACGCATTTTTTCAAAATTTCAAAAACGGTCAAAAAACACTTTTGGGCCAGGGAGCGCCGGGAAACGTTCCAAAAACCCGTCAGGACTCTCGGCACCGTCCAAATATGCAAAAAAAGTGGACTTTTGGTGAAAGACAATTTTTGACTTTTTCGTAAGGGGGGGGTGGTTACGCATTTTTTCAAAATTTCAAAAACGGTCATAAAACACTTTTGGGCCAGGGAGCGCCGGGAAACGTTCCAAAAACACGTCAGGACTCTTGGCACACGCTGAATATGCAAAAAAAGTGGACTTTTGGGGAAAGTCAATTTTTGACTTTTTCGTAAGGGGGGGTGGTTACGCATTTTTTCAAAATTTCAAAAACGGTCAAAAAACACTTTTGGGCCAGGGAGCGCCGGGAAACGTTCCAAAAACCCGTCAGGACTCTCGGCACACCCTGAATATGCAAAAAAAGTGGACTTTTGGGGAAAGTCAATTTTTGACTTTTTCGTAAGGGGGGGTGGTTACGCATTTTTTCAAAATTTCAAAAACGGTCAAAAAACACTTTTGGGCCAGGGAGTGCCGAGAAACGTTCCAAAAACCCGTCAGGACTCTTTGAACACCCTGAATATGCAAAAAAAGTGGACTTTTGGGGAAAGTCCATTTTTGACTTTTTCGTAAGGGGGGGTGGTTACGCATTTTTTCAAAATTTCAAAAACGGTCAAAAAACACTTTTGGGCCAGGGAGCGCCGGGAAACGTTCCAAAAACCCGTCAGGACTCTCGGCACCGTCCAAATATGCAAAAAAAGTGGACTTTTGGGGAAAGTCCATTTTTGACTTTTTCGTAAGGGGGGGTGGTTACGCATTTTTTCAAAATTTCAAAAACGGTCAAAAAACACTTTTGGGCCAGGGAGCGCCGGGAAACCTTCCAAAAACCCGTCAGGACTCTCGGCACCGTCCAAATATGCAAAAAAAGTGGACTTTTATGGAAAGTCAATTTTTGACTTTTTCGTAAGGGGGGGTGGTTACGCATTTTTTCAAAATTTCAAAAACGGTCAAAAAATACTTTTGGGCCAGGGAGCGCCGGGAAACGTTCCAAAAACCCGTCAGGACTCTCGGCACACCCTGAATATGCAAAAAAAGTGGACTTTTGGGGAATGTCAATTTTTGACTTTTTCGTAAGGGGGGGTGGTTACGCATTTTTTCCAAATTTCAAAAACGGTCAGAAAACACTTTTGGGCCAGGGAGCGCCGGGAAACGTTCCAAAAACCCGTCAGGACTCTTGGCACACCCTGAATATGAAAAAAAAGTGGACTTTTGGGGAAAGTCAATTTTTGACTTTTTCGTAAGGGGGGGTGGTTACGCATTTTTTCCAAATTTCAAAAACGGTCAAAAAACACTTTTGGGCCAGGGAGCGCCGGGAAACGTTCCAAAAACCCGTCAGGACTCTCGGCACACCCTGAATATGCAAAAAAAGTGGACTTTTGGGGAAAGTCAATTTTTTACTTTTTCGTAAGGGGGGGTGGTTACGCATTTTTTCAAAATTTCAAAAACGGTCAAACAACACTTTTGGGCCAGGGAGCGCCGGGAAACGTTCCAAAAACCCGTCAGGACTCTCAGCACACCCTGAATATGCAAAAAAAGTGGACTTTTGGGGAAAGTCAATTTTTGACTTTTTCGTAAGGGGGGGTGGTTACGCATTTTTTCAAAATTTCAAAAACGGTCAAAAAACACTTTTGGGCCAGGGAGCGCCGGGAAACGTTCCAAAAACCCGTCAGGACTCTCGGCACCGTCCAACTATGCAAAAAAAGTGGACTTTTGGGGAAAGTAAATTTTTGACTTTTTCGTAAGGGGGGGTGGTTACGCATTTTTTCAAAATTTCAAAAACGGTCAAAAAACACTTTTGGGCCAGGGAGCGTCGGGAAACGTTCCAAAAACACGTCAGGACCCTCGGCACAGTCCAAATATGCAAAAAAAAGTTGACTTTTGGGGAGAGTCAATTTTTGACTTTTTCGTAAGGGGGGGTGGTTACGCATTTTTTCAAAATTTCAAAAACGGTCAAAAAACACTTTTGGGCCAGGGAGCGCCGGGAAACGTTCCAAAAACCCGTCAGGACTCTCGGCACACCCTGAATATGCAAAAAAAGTGGACTTTTGGGGAAAGTCAATTTTTGACATTTTCGTAAGGGGGGGTGGTTACGCATTTTTTTAAAATTTCAAAAACAGTCAAAAAACACTTTTGGGCCAGGGAGCGCCGGGAAACGTTCCAAAAACCCGTCAGGACTCTCGGCACCGTCCAAATATGCAAAAAAAGTGGACTTTTGCGGAAAGTCCATTTTTGACTTTTTCGTAAGGGGGGGTGGTTACGCATTTTTTTCAAATTTCAAAAATGGTCAAAAAACACTTTTGGGCCAGGGAGCGCCGGGAAACGTTCCAAAAACACGTCAGGACTCTTGGCACACGCTGAATATGCAAAAAAAGTGGACTTTTGGGGAAAGTCAATTTTTGACTTTTTCGTAAGGGGGGGTGGTTACGCATTTTTTTCAAAATTTCAAAAACGGTCAAAAAACACTTTTGGGCCAGGGAGCGCCGGGAAACGTTCCAAAAACCCGTCAGGACTCTCGGCACACCCTGAATATGCAAAAAAAGTGGACTTTTGGGGAAAGTCAATTTTTGACTTTTTCGTAAGGGGGGGTGGTTACGCATTTTTTCAAAATTTCAAAAACGGTCAAAAAACACTTTTGGGCCAGGGAGCGCCGGGAAACGTTCCAAAAACCCGTCAGGACTCTCGGCACACCCTGAATATGCAAAAAAAGTGGACTTTTGGGGAAAGTCAATTTTTGACTTTTTCGTAAGGGGGGGTGGTTACGCATTTTTTCAAAATTTAAAAAACGGTCAAAAAACACTTTTGGGCCAGGGAGCGCCGGGAAACGTTCCAAAAACCCGTCAGGACTCTCGGCACACCCTGAATATGCAAAAAAAGTGGACTTTTGGGGAAAGTCAATTTTTGACTTTTTCGTAAGGGGGGGTGGTTACGCATTTTTTCAAAATTTCAAAAACGGTCAAAAAACACTTTTGGGCCAGGGAGTGCCGGGAAACGTTCCAAAAACCCGTCAGGACTCTTTGAACACCCTGAATATGCAAAAAAAGTGGACTTTTGGGGAAAGTCAATTTTTGACTTTTTCGTAAGGGGGGATGGTTACGCATTTTTTCAAAATTTCAAAAACGGTCAAAAAACACTTTTGGGCCAGGGAGCGCCGGGAAACGTTCCAAAAACCCGTCATGACTCTCGGCACCGTCCAAATATGCAAAAAACGTGGACTTTTGGGGAAAGTCCATTTTTGACTTTTTCGTAAGGGGGGGTGGTTACGCATTTTTTCAAAATTTCAAAAACGGTCAAAAAACACTTTTGGGCCAGGGAGCGCCGGGAAACGTTCCAAAAACCCGTCAGGACTCTCGGCACCGTCCAAATATGCAAAAAAAGTGGACTTTTGGGGAAAGACAATTTTTGACTTTTTCGTAAGGGGGGGTGGTTACGCATTTTTTCAAAATTTCAAAAACGGTCATAAAACACTTTTGGGCCAAGGAGCGCCGGGAAACGTTCCAAAAACACGTCAGGACTCTCGGCACATTCCAAATATGCAAAAAACGTGGACTTTTGGGGAAAGACAATTTTTGACTTTTTCGTAAGGGGGGGGGTGGTTACGCATTTTTTCAAAATGTCAAAAACGGTCATAAAACACTTTTGGGCCAAGGAGCGCCGGGAAACGTTCCAAAAACACGTCAGGACTCTCGGCACAGTCCAAATATGCAAAAAAAGTGGACTTTTGGTGAGAGTCAATTTTTGACTTTTTCGTAAGGGGGGGTGGTTACGCATTTTTTCAAAATTTCAAAAACGGTCAAAAAACACTTTTGGGCCAGGGAGCACCGGGAAACGTTCCAAAAACCCGTCAGGACTCTCGGCACCGTCCAAATATGCAAAAAAAGTGGACTTTTATGGAAAGTCAATTTTTGACTTTTTCGTAAGGGGGGGTGGTTACGCATTTTTTCCAAATTTCAAAAACGGTCAAAAAACACTTTTGGGCCAGGGAGCGCCGGGAAACGTTCCAAAAACATGTCAGGACTCTCGGCACAGTCCAAATATGCAAAAAAAGTGGACTTTTGGGGAGAGTCAATTTTTGACTTTTTCGTAAGGGGGGGTGGTTACGCATTTTTTCAAAATTTCAAAAACGGTCAAAAAACACTTTTGGGCCAAGGAGCGCCGGGAAACGTTCCAAAAACACGTCAGGACTCTCGGCACAGTCCAAATATGCAAAAAAAGTGGACTTTTGGTGAGAGTCAATTTTTGACTTTTTCGTAAGGGGGGGTGGTTACGCATTTTTTCAAAATTTCAAAAACGGTCAAAAAACACTTTTGGGCCAAGGAGCGCCGGGAAACGTTCCAAAAACACGTCAGGACTCTCGGCACCGTCCAAATATGCAAAAAAAGTGGACTTTTGGGGAAAGACAATTTTTGACTTTTTCGTAAGGGGGGGGGTGGTTACGCATTTTTTCAAAATTTCAAAAACGTTCATAAAACACTTTTGGGCCAAGGAGCGCCGGGAAACGTTCCAAAAACCCGTCAGGACTCTCGGCACAGTCCAAATATGCAAAAAAAGTGGACTTTTGGTGAGAGTCAATTTTTGACTTTTTCGTAAGGGGGGTGGTTACGCATTTTTTCAAAATTTCAAAAACGGTCAAAAAACACTTTTGGGCCAGGGAGCGCCGGGAAACGTTCCAAAAACCCGTCAGGACTCTCGGCACACCCTGAATATGCAAAAAAAGTGGACTTTTGGGGAAAGTCAATTTTTGACTTTTTCGTAAGGGGGGGGGTGGTTACGCATTTTTTCAAAATTTCAAAAACGGTCAAAAAACACTTTTGGGCCAGGGAGCGCCGGGAAACGTTCCAAAAACCCGTCAGGACTCTCGGCACAGCCCAAATATGCAAAAAAAAGTGGACTTTTGGGGAAAGTCAATTTTTGACATTTTCGTAAGGGGGGTGGTTACACATTTTTTCAAAATTTCAAAAACGGTCAAAAAACACTTTTGGGCCAGGGAGCGCCGGGAAACGTTCCAAAAACCCGTCAGGACTCTCGGCACAGCTTAAATATGCAAAAAAAAGTGGACTTTTGGGGAAAGTCAATTTTTGACATTTTCGTAAGGGGGGTGGTTACGCATTTTTTCAAAATTTCAAAAACGGTCAAAAAACACTTTTGGGCCAGGGAGCGCCGGGAAACGTTCCAAAAACCCGTCAGGACTCTCGGCACACCCTGAATATGCAAAAAAAGTGGACTTTTGGGGAAAGTCAATTTTTGACTTTTTCGTAAGGTGGGGGGTGGTTACGCATTTTTTCAAAATTTCAAAAACGGTCAAAAAACACTTTTGGGCCAGGGAGCGCCGGGAAACGTTCCAAAAACCCATCAGGACTCTCGGCACCGTCCAAATATGCAAAAAAAGTGGACTTTTATGGAAAGTCAATTTTTGACTTTTTCGTAAGGGGGGGTGGTTACGCATTTTTTCAAAATTTCAAAAACGGTCAAAAAACACTTTTGGGCCAGGGAGCGCCGGGAAATGTTCCAAAAACCCGTCAGGACTCTCGGCACGCCCTGAATATGCAAAAAAAGTGGACTTTTGGGGAAAGTCAATTTTTGACTTTTTCGTAAGGGGGAGTGGTTACACATTTTTTCAAAATTTCAAAAACGGTCAAAAAACACTTTTGGGCCAGGGAGCGCCGGGAAACGTTCCAAAAACCCGTCAGGACTCTCGGCACCGTCCAAATATACAAAAAAAGTGGACTTTTATAGAAAATCAATTTTTGACTTTTTCGTAAGGGGGGGTGGTTACGCATTTTTTCAAAATTTCAAAAACGGTCAAAAAACACTTTTGGGCCAGGGAGCGCCGGGAAACGTTCCAAAAACCCGTCAGGACTCTTGGCACAGCCCAAATATGCAAAAAAAGTGGACTTTTGGGGAAAGTCAATTTTTGACTTTTTCGTAAGGGGGGGTGGTTACGCATTTTTTCAAAATTTCAAAAACGCTCAAAAAACACTTTTGGGCCAGGGAGCACCGGGAAACGTTCCAAAAACCCGTCAGGACTCTCGGCACACCCTGAATATGCAAAAAAAGTGGACTTTTGGGGAAAGTCAATTTTTGACTTTTTCGTAAGGGGGGGTGGTTACGCATTTTTTCTAAATTTCAAAAATGGTCAAAAAACACTTTTGGGCCAGGGAGCGCCGGGAAACGTTCCAAAAACCCGTCAGGACTCTCGGCACCGTCCAAATATGTAAAAAAAGTGGACTTTTGGGGAAAGTCAATTTTTGACTTTTTCGTAAGGGGGGGTGGTTACGCATTTTTTCAAAATTTCAAAAACGGTCAAAAAACACTTTTGGGCCAGGGAGCGCCGGGAAACGTTCCAAAAACCCGTCAGGATTCTTGTCACACCCTGAATATGCAAAAAAAGTGGACTTTTGGGGAAAGTCAATTTTTGACTTTTTCGTAAGGGGGGGTGGTTACGCATTTTTTCCAAATTTCAAAAACGGTCAAAAAACACTTTTGGGCCAGGGAGCGCCGGGAAACGTTCCAAAAACACGTCAGGACTCTTGGCACACGCTGAATATGCAAAAAAAGTGGACTTTTGGGGAAAGTCAATTTTTGACTTTTTCGTAAGGGGGGGTGGTTACGCATTTTTTCAAAATTTCAAAAACGGTCAAAAAACACTTTTGGGCCAGAGAGCGCCGAGAAACGTTCCAAAAACCCGTCAGGACTCTCGGCACACCCTGAATATGCAAAAAAAGTGGACTTTTGGGGAAAGTCAATTTTTGACTTTTTCGTAAGGGGGGGTGGTTACGCATTTTTTCAAAATTTCAAAAACGGTCAAAAAACACCTTTGGGCCAGGGAGCGCCGGGAAACGTTCCAAAAACCCGTCAGGACTCTCGGCACCGTCCAAATATGCAAAAAAAGTGGACTTTTGGGGAAAGTCCATTTTTGACTTTTTCGTAAGGGGGGGTGGTTACGCATTTTTTCAAAATTTCAAAAACGGTCAAAAAACACTTTTGGGCCAGGGAGCGACGGGAAACGTTCCAAAAACCCGTCAGGACTCTCGGCACACCCTGAATATGCAAAAAAAGTGGACTTTTGGGGAGAGTCAATTTTGTAATTTTTCGTAAGGGGGGGTGGTTACGCATTTTTTTAAAATTTCAAAAACAGTCAAAAAACACTTTTGGGCCAGGGAGCGCCGGGAAACGTTCCAAAAACCCGTCAGGACTCTCGGCACCGTCCAAATATGCAAAAAAAGTGGACTTTTGCGGAAAGTCCATTTTTGACTTTTTCGTAAGGGGGGGTGGTTACGCATTTTTTTCAAATTTCAAAAATGGTCAAAAAACACTTTTGGGCCAGGGAGCGCCGGGAAACGTTCCAAAAACACGTCAGGACTCTTGGCACACGCTGAATATGCAAAAAAAGTGGACTTTTGGGGAAAGTCAATTTTTGACTTTTTCGTAAGGGGGGGTGGTTACGCATTTTTTTCAAAATTTCAAAAACGGTCAAAAAACACTTTTGGGCCAGGGAGCGCCGGGAAACGTTCCAAAAACCCGTCAGGACTCTCGGCACACCCTGAATATGCAAAAAAAGTGGACTTTTGGGGAAAGTCAATTTTTGACTTTTTCGTAAGGGGGGGTGGTTACGCATTTTTTCAAAATTTCAAAAACGGTCAAAAAACACTTTTGGGCCAGGGAGCGCCGGGAAACGTTCCAAAAACCCGTCAGGACTCTCGGCACACCCTGAATATGCAAAAAAAGTGGACTTTTGGGGAAAGTCAATTTTTGACTTTTTCGTAAGGGGGGGTGGTTACGCATTTTTTCAAAATTTAAAAAACGGTCAAAAAACACTTTTGGGCCAGGGAGCGCCGGGAAACGTTCCAAAAACCCGTCAGGACTCTCGGCACACCCTGAATATGCAAAAAAAGTGGACTTTTGGGGAAAGTCAATTTTTGACTTTTTCGTAAGGGGGGGTGGTTACGCATTTTTTCAAAATTTCAAAAACGGTCAAAAAACACTTTTGGGCCAGGGAGTGCCGGGAAACGTTCCAAAAACCCGTCAGGACTCTTTGAACACCCTGAATATGCAAAAAAAGTGGACTTTTGGGGAAAGTCAATTTTTGACTTTTTCGTAAGGGGGGGTGGTTACGCATTTTTTCAAAATTTCAAAAACGGTCAAAAAACACTTTTGGGCTAGGGAGCGCCGGGAAACGTTCCAAAAACACGTCAGGACTCTCGGCACAGTCCAAATATGCAAAAAAAGTGGACTTTTGGGGAAAGACAATTTTTGACTTTTTCGTAAGGGGGGGGGTGGTTACGCATTTTTTCAAAATTTCAAAAACGGTCATAAAACACTTTTGGGCCAAGGAGCGCCGGGAAACGTTCCAAAAACCCGTCAGGACTCTCGGCACAGTCCAAATATGCAAAAAAAGTGGACTTTTGGTGAGAGTCAATTTTTGACTTTTTCGTAAGGGGGGTGGTTACGCATTTTTTCAAAATTTCAAAAACGGTCAAAAAACACTTTTGGGCCAGGGAGCGCCGGGAAACGTTCCAAAAACCCGTCAGGACTCTCGGCACACCCTGAATATGCAAAAAAAGTGGACTTTTGGGGAAAGTCAATTTTTGACTTTTTCGTAAGGGGGGGGGGTGGTTACGCATTTTTTCAAAATTTCAAAAACGGTCAAAAAACACTTTTGGGCCAGGGAGCGCCGGGAAACGTTCCAAAAACCCGTCAGGACTCTCGGCACAGCCCAAATATGCAAAAAAAAGTGGACTTTTGGGGAAAGTCAATTTTTGACATTTTCGTAAGGGGGGTGGTTACGCATTTTTTCAAAATTTCAAAAACGGTCAAAAAACACTTTTGGGCCAGGGAGCGCCGGGAAACGTTCCAAAAACCCGTCAGGACTCTCGGCACAGCCCAAATATGCAAAAAAAAGTGGACTTTTGGGGAAAGTCAATTTTTGACATTTTCGTAAGGGGGGTGGTTACGCATTTTTTCAAAATTTCAAAAACGGTCAAAAAACACTTTTGGGCCAGGGAGCGCCGGGAAACGTTCCAAAAACCCGTCAGGACTCTCGGCACAGCCCAAATATGCAAAAAAAAGTGGACTTTTGGGGAAAGTCAATTTTTGACATTTTCGTAAGGGGGGTGGTTACGCATTTTTTCAAAATTTCAAAAACGGTCAAAAAACACTTTTGGGCCAGGGAGCGCCGGGAAACGTTCCAAAAACCCGTCAGGACTCTCGGCACACCCTGAATATGCAAAAAAAGTGGACTTTTGGGGAAAGTCAATTTTTGACTTTTTCGTAAGGGGGGGGGTGGTTACGCATTTTTTCAAAATTTCAAAAACGGTCAAAAAACACTTTTGGGCCAGGGAGCGCCGGGAAACGTTCCAAAAACCCATCAGGACTCTCGGCACCGTCCAAATATGCAAAAAAAGTGGACTTTTATGGAAAGTCAATTTTTGACTTTTTCGTAAGGGGGGGTGGTTACGCATTTTTTCAAAATTTCAAAAACGGTCAAAAAACACTTTTGGGCCAGGGAGCGCCGGGAAATGTTCCAAAAACCCGTCAGGACTCTCGGCACGCCCTGAATATGCAAAAAAAGTGGACTTTTGGGGAAAGTCAATTTTTGACTTTTTCGTAAGGGGGAGTGGTTACACATTTTTTCAAAATTTCAAAAACGGTCAAAAAACACTTTTGGGCCAGGGAGCGCTGGGAAACGTTCCAAAAACCCGTCAGGACTCTCGGCACCGTCCAAATATACAAAAAAAGTGGACTTTTATAGAAAATCAATTTTTGACTTTTTCGTAAGGGGGGGTGGTTACGCATTTTTTCAAAATTTCAAAAACGGTCAAAAAACACTTTTGGGCCAGGGAGCGCCGGGAAACGTTCCAAAAACCCGTCAGGACTCTTGGCACAGCCCAAATATGCAAAAAAAGTGGACTTTTGGGGAAAGTCAATTTTTGACTTTTTCGTAAGGGGGGGTGGTTACGCATTTTTTCAAAATTTCAAAAACGCTCAAAAAACACTTTTGGGCCAGGGAGCACCGGGAAACGTTCCAAAAACCCGTCAGGACTCTCGGCACACCCTGAATATGCAAAAAAAGTGGACTTTTGGGGAAAGTCAATTTTTGACTTTTTCGTAAGGGGGGGTGGTTACGCATTTTTTCTAAATTTCAAAAATGGTCAAAAAACACTTTTGGGCCAGGGAGCGCCGGGAAACGTTCCAAAAACCCGTCAGGACTCTCGGCACCGTCCAAATATGTAAAAAAAGTGGACTTTTGGGGAAAGTCAATTTTTGACTTTTTCGTAAGGGGGGGTGGTTACGCATTTTTTCAAAATTTCAAAAACGGTCAAAAAACACTTTTGGGCCAGGGAGCGCCGGGAAACGTTCCAAAAACCCGTCAGGATTCTTGTCACACCCTGAATATGCAAAAAAAGTGGACTTTTGGGGAAAGTCAGTTTTTGACTTTTTCGTAAGGGGGGGTGGTTACGCATTTTTTCCAAATTTCAAAAACGGTCAAAAAACACTTTTGGGCCAGGGAGCGCCGGGAAACGTTCCAAAAACACGTCAGGACTCTTGGCACACGCTGAATATGCAAAAAAAGTGGACTTTTGGGGAAAGTCAATTTTTGACTTTTTCGTAAGGGGGGGTGGTTACGCATTTTTTCAAAATTTCAAAAACGGTCAAAAAACACTTTTGGGCCAGAGAGCGCCGAGAAACGTTCCAAAAACCCGTCAGGACTCTCGGCACACCCTGAATATGCAAAAAAAGTGGACTTTTGGGGAAAGTCAATTTTTGACTTTTTCGTAAGGGGGGGTGGTTACGCATTTTTTCAAAATTTCAAAAACGGTCAAAAAACACCTTTGGGCCAGGGAGCGCCGGGAAACGTTCCAAAAACCCGTCAGGACTCTCGGCACCGTCCAAATATGCAAAAAAAGTGGACTTTTGGGGAAAGTCCATTTTTGACTTTTTCGTAAGGGGGGGTGGTTACGCATTTTTTCAAAATTTCAAAAACGGTCAAAAAACACTTTTGGGCCAGGGAGCGACGGGAAACGTTCCAAAAACCCGTCAGGACTCTCGGCACACCCTGAATATGCAAAAAAAGTGGACTTTTGGGGAGAGTCAATTTTGTAATTTTTCGTAAGGGGGGGTGGTTACGCATTTTTTTAAAATTTCAAAAACAGTCAAAAAACACTTTTGGGCCAGGGAGCGCCGGGAAACGTTCCAAAAACCCGTCAGGACTCTCGGCACCGTCCAAATATGCAAAAAAAGTGGACTTTTGCGGAAAGTCCATTTTTGACTTTTTCGTAAGGGGGGGTGGTTACGCATTTTTTTCAAATTTCAAAAATGGTCAAAAAACACTTTTGGGCCAGGGAGCACCGGGAAACGTTCCAAAAACCCGTCAGGACTCTCGGCACCGTCCAAATATGCAAAAAAAGTGGACTTTTGGTGAGAGTCAATTTTTGACTTTTTCGTAAGGGGGGGTGGTTACGCATTTTTTCAAAATTTCAAAAACGGTCAAAAAACACTTTTGGGCCAAGGAGCGCCGGGAAACGTTCCAAAAACACGTCAGGACTCTCGGCACCGTCCAAATATGCAAAAAAAGTGGACTTTTGGGGAAAGACAATTTTTGACTTTTTCGTAAGGGGGGGGGGGTGGTTACGCATTTTTTCAAAATTTCAAAAACGGTCATAAAACACTTTTGGGCCAAGGAGCGCCGGGAAACGTTCCAAAAACCCGTCAGGACTCTCGGCACACCCTGAATATGCAAAAAAAGTGGACTTTTGGGGAAAGTCAATTTTTGACTTTTTCGTAAGGGGGGGTGGTTACGCATTTTTTCAAAATTTCAAAAACGGTCAAAAAACACTTTTGGGCCAGGGAGTGCCGGGAAACGTTCCAAAAACCCGTCAGGACTCTTTGAACACCCTGAATATGCAAAAAAAGTGGACTTTTGGGGAAAGTCAATTTTTGACTTTTTCGTAAGGGGGGATGGTTACGCATTTTTTCAAAATTTCAAAAACGGTCAAAAAACACTTTTGGGCCAGGGAGCGCCGGGAAACGTTCCAAAAACCCGTCATGACTCTCGGCACCGTCCAAATATGCAAAAAAAGTGGACTTTTGGGGAAAGACAATTTTTGACTTTTTCGTAAGGGGGGGGTGGTTACGCATTTTTTCAAAATTTCAAAAACGGTCATAAAACACTTTTGGGCCAAGGAGCGCCGGGAAACGTTCCAAAAACACGTCAGGACTCTCGGCACAGTCCAAATATGCAAAAAAAGGGGACTTTTGGTGAGAGTCAATTTTTGACTTTTTCGTAAGGGGGGGTGGTTACGCATTTTTTCAAAATTTCAAAAACGGTCAAAAAACACTTTTGGGCCAGGGAGCGCCGGGAAACGTTCCAAAAACCCGTCAGGACTCTCGGCACAGTCCAAATATGCAAAAAAAGTGGACTTTTGGTGAGAGTCAATTTTTGACTTTTTCGTAAGGGGGGTGGTTACGCATTTTTTCAAAATTTCAAAAACGGTCAAAAAACACTTTTGGGCCAGGGAGCGCCGGGAAACGTTCCAAAAACCCGTCAGGACTCTCGGCACCGTCCAAATATGCAAAAAACGTGGACTTTTGGGGAAAGACAATTTTTGACTTTTTCGTAAGGGGGGGGGTGGTTACGCATTTTTTCAAAATGTCAAAAACGGTCATAAAACACTTTTGGGCCAAGGAGCGCCGGGAAACGTTCCAAAAACACGTCAGGACTCTCGGCACAGTCCAAATATGCAAAAAAAGTGGACTTTTGGTGAGAGTCAATTTTTGACTTTTTCGTAAGGGGGGGTGGTTACGCATTTTTTCAAAATTTCAAAAACGGTCAAAAAACACTTTTGGGCCAGGGAGCACCGGGAAACGTTCCAAAAACCCGTCAGGACTCTCGGCACCGTCCAAATATGCAAAAAAAGTGGACTTTTGGTGAGAGTCAATTTTTGACTTTTTCGTAAGGGGGGGTGGTTACGCATTTTTTCAAAATTTCAAAAACGGTCAAAAAACACTTTTGGGCCAAGGAGCGCCGGGAAACGTTCCAAAAACACGTCAGGACTCTCGGCACCGTCCAAATATGCAAAAAAAGTGGACTTTTGGGGAAAGACAATTTTTGACTTTTTCGTAAGGGGGGGGGGTGGTTACGCATTTTTTCAAAATTTCAAAAACGGTCATAAAACACTTTTGGGCCAAGGAGCGCCGGGAAACGTTCCAAAAACCCGTCAGGACTCTCGGCACACCCTGAATATGCAAAAAAAGTGGACTTTTGGGGAAAGTCAATTTTTGACTTTTTCGTAAGGGGGGGTGGTTACGCATTTTTTCAAAATTTAAAAAACGGTCAAAAAACACTTTTGGGCCAGGGAGCGCCGGGAAACGTTCCAAAAACCCGTCAGGACTCTTTGAACACCCTGAATATGCAAAAAAAGTGGACTTTTGGGGAAAGTCAATTTTTGACTTTTTCGTAAGGGGGGATGGTTACGCATTTTTTCAAAATTTCAAAAACGGTCAAAAAACACTTTTGGGCCAGGGAGCGCCGGGAAACGTTCCAAAAACCCGTCATGACTCTCGGCACCGTCCAAATATGCAAAAAAAGTGGACTTTTGGGGAAAGACAATTTTTGACTTTTTCGTAAGGGGGGGGTGGTTACGCATTTTTTCAAAATTTCAAAAACGGTCATAAAACACTTTTGGGCCAAGGAGCGCCGGGAAACGTTCCAAAAACACGTCAGGACTCTCGGCACAGTCCAAATATGCAAAAAAAGGGGACTTTTGGTGAGAGTCAATTTTTGACTTTTTCGTAAGGGGGGGTGGTTACGCATTTTTTCAAAATTTCAAAAACGGTCAAAAAACACTTTTGGGCCAGGGAGCGCCGGGAAACGTTCCAAAAACCCGTCAGGACTCTCGGCACAGTCCAAATATGCAAAAAAAGTGGACTTTTGGTGAGAGTCAATTTTTGACTTTTTCGTAAGGGGGGTGGTTACGCATTTTTTCAAAATTTCAAAAACGGTCAAAAAACACTTTTGGGCCAGGGAGCGCCGGGAAACGTTCCAAAAACCCGTCAGGACTCTCGGCACACCCTGAATATGCAAAAAAAGTGGACTTTTGGGGAAAGTCAATTTTTGACTTTTTCGTAAGGGGGGGGGGGGTGGTTACGCATTTTTTCAAAATTTCAAAAACGGTCAAAAAACACTTTTGGGCCAGGGAGCGCCGGGAAACGTTCCAAAAACCCGTCAGGACTCTCGGCACACCCTGAATATGCAAAAAAAAAGTGTACTTTTGGGGAAAGTCAATTTTTGACTTTTTCGTAAGGGGGGGTGGTTACGCATTTTTTCAAAATTTCAAAAACGGTCAAAAAACACTTTTGGGCCAGGGAGCGCCGGGGAACGTTCCAAAAACCCGTCAGGACTCTCGGCACCGTCCAAATATTCAAAAAAAGTGGACTTTTATGGAAAGTCAATTTTTGACTTTTTCGTAAGGGGGGGTGGTTACGCATTTTTTCAAAATTTCAAAAACGGTCAAAAAACACTTTTGGGCCAGGGAGCGCCGGGAAACGTTCCAAAAACCCGTCAGGACTCTCGGCACAGCCCAAATATGCAAAAAAAAAGTGGACTTTTGGGGAAAGTCAATTTTTGACATTTTCGTAAGGGGGGTGGTTACGCATTTTTTCAAAATTTCAAAAACGGTCAAAAAACACTTTTGGGCCAGGGAGCGCCGGGAAACGTTCCAAAAACCCGTCAGGACTCTCGGCACACCCTGAATATGCAAAAAAAGTGGACTTTTGGGGAAAGTCAATTTTTGACTTTTTCGTAAGGGGGGGGGTGGTTACGCATTTTTTCAAAATTTCAAAAACGGTCAAAAAACACTTTTGGGCCAGGGAGCGCCGGGAAACGTTCCAAAAACCCATCAGGACTCTCGGCACACCCTGAATATGCAAAAAAAGTGGACTTTTGGGGAAAGTCAATTTTTGACTTTTTCGTAAGGGGGGGTGGTTACGCATTTTTTCAAAATTTCAAAAACGGTCAAAAAACACTTTTGGGCCAGGGAGTGCCGGGAAACGTTCCAAAAACCCGTCAGGACTCTTTGAACACCCTGAATATGCAAAAAAAGTGGACTTTTGGGGAAAGTCAATTTTTGACTTTTTCGTAAGGGGGGATGGTTACGCATTTTTTCAAAATTTCAAAAACGGTCAAAAAACACTTTTGGGCCAGGGAGCGCCGGGAAACGTTCCAAAAACCCGTCATGACTCTCGGCACCGTCCAAATATGCAAAAAAAGTGGACTTTTGGGGAAAGACAATTTTTGACTTTTTCGTAAGGGGGGGGTGGTTACGCATTTTTTCAAAATTTCAAAAACGGTCATAAAACACTTTTGGGCCAAGGAGCGCCGGGAAACGTTCCAAAAACACGTCAGGACTCTCGGCACAGTCCAAATATGCAAAAAAAGGGGACTTTTGGTGAGAGTCAATTTTTGACTTTTTCGTAAGGGGGGGTGGTTACGCATTTTTTCAAAATTTCAAAAACGGTCAAAAAACACTTTTGGGCCAGGGAGCGCCGGGAAACGTTCCAAAAACCCGTCAGGACTCTCGGCACAGTCCAAATATGCAAAAAAAGTGGACTTTTGGTGAGAGTCAATTTTTGACTTTTTCGTAAGGGGGGTGGTTACGCATTTTTTCAAAATTTCAAAAACGGTCAAAAAACACTTTTGGGCCAGGGAGCGCCGGGAAACGTTCCAAAAACCCGTCAGGACTCTCGGCACACCCTGAATATGCAAAAAAAGTGGACTTTTGGGGAAAGTCAATTTTTGACTTTTTCGTAAGGGGGGGGGGGGTGGTTACGCATTTTTTCAAAATTTCAAAAACGGTCAAAAAACACTTTTGGGCCAGGGAGCGCCGGGAAACGTTCCAAAAACCCGTCAGGACTCTCGGCACACCCTGAATATGCAAAAAAAAAGTGTACTTTTGGGGAAAGTCAATTTTTGACTTTTTCGTAAGGGGGGGTGGTTACGCATTTTTTCAAAATTTCAAAAACGGTCAAAAAACACTTTTGGGCCAGGGAGCGCCGGGGAACGTTCCAAAAACCCGTCAGGACTCTCGGCACCGTCCAAATATTCAAAAAAAGTGGACTTTTATGGAAAGTCAATTTTTGACTTTTTCGTAAGGGGGGGTGGTTACGCATTTTTTCAAAATTTCAAAAACGGTCAAAAAACACTTTTGGGCCAGGGAGCGCCGGGAAACGTTCCAAAAACCCGTCAGGACTCTCGGCACAGCCCAAATATGCAAAAAAAAAGTGGACTTTTGGGGAAAGTCAATTTTTGACATTTTCGTAAGGGGGGTGGTTACGCATTTTTTCAAAATTTCAAAAACGGTCAAAAAACACTTTTGGGCCAGGGAGCGCCGGGAAACGTTCCAAAAACCCGTCAGGACTCTCGGCACACCCTGAATATGCAAAAAAAGTGGACTTTTGGGGAAAGTCAATTTTTGACTTTTTCGTAAGGGGGGGGGTGGTTACGCATTTTTTCAAAATTTCAAAAACGGTCAAAAAACACTTTTGGGCCAGGGAGCGCCGGGAAACGTTCCAAAAACCCATCAGGACTCTCGGCACCGTCCAAATATGCAAAAAAAGTGGACTTTTATGGAAAGTCAATTTTTGACTTTTTCGTAAGGGGGGGTGGTTACGCATTTTTTCAAAATTTCAAAAACGGTCAAAAAACACTTTTGGGCCAGGGAGCGCCGGGAAACGTTCCAAAAACCCGTCAGGACTCTCGGCACAGCCCAAATATGCAAAAAAAAGTGGACTTTTGGGGAAAGTCAATTTTTGACATTTTCGTAAGGGGGGTGGTTACGCATTTTTTCAAAATTTCAAAAACGGTCAAAAAACACTTTTGGGCCAGGGAGCGCCGGGAAACGTTCCAAAAACCCGTCAGGACTCTCGGCACACCCTGAATATGCAAAAAAAGTGGACTTTTGGGGAAAGTCAATTTTTGACTTTTTCGTAAGGGGGGGTGGTTACGCATTTTTTCAAAATTTCAAAAACGGTCAAAAAACACTTTTGGGCCAGGGAGCGCCGGGAAACGTTCCAAAAACCCGTCAGGACTCTCGGCACACCCTGAATATGCAAAAAAAGTGGACTTTTGGGGAAAGTCAATTTTTGACTTTTTCGTAAGGGGGGGTGGTTACGCATTTTTTCAAAATTTCAAAAACGGTCAAAAAACACTTTTGGGCCAGGGAGTGCCGAGAAACGTTCCAAAAACCCGTCAGGACTCTTTGAACACCCTGAATATGCAAAAAAAGTGGACTTTTGGGGAAAGTCCATTTTTGACTTTTTCGTAAGGGGGGGTGGTTACGCATTTTTTCAAAATTTCAAAAACGGTCAAAAAACACTTTTGGGCCAGGGAGCGCCGGGAAACGTTCCAAAAACCCGTCAGGACTCTCGGCACCGTCCAAATATGCAAAAAAAGTGGACTTTTGGGGAAAGTCCATTTTTGACTTTTTCGTAAGGGGGGGTGGTTACGCATTTTTTCAAAATTTCAAAAACGGTCAAAAAACACTTTTGGGCCAGGGAGCGCCGGGAAACCTTCCAAAAACCCGTCAGGACTCTCGGCACCGTCCAAATATGCAAAAAAAGTGGACTTTTATGGAAAGTCAATTTTTGACTTTTTCGTAAGGGGGGGTGGTTACGCATTTTTTCAAAATTTCAAAAACGGTCAAAAAATACTTTTGGGCCAGGGAGCGCCGGGAAACGTTCCAAAAACCCGTCAGGACTCTCGGCACACCCTGAATATGCAAAAAAAGTGGACTTTTGGGGAATGTCAATTTTTGACTTTTTCGTAAGGGGGGGTGGTTACGCATTTTTTCCAAATTTCAAAAACGGTCAGAAAACACTTTTGGGCCAGGGAGCGCCGGGAAACGTTCCAAAAACCCGTCAGGACTCTTGGCACACCCTGAATATGAAAAAAAAGTGGACTTTTGGGGAAAGTCAATTTTTGACTTTTTCGTAAGGGGGGGTGGTTACGCATTTTTTCCAAATTTCAAAAACGGTCAAAAAACACTTTTGGGCCAGGGAGCGCCGGGAAACGTTCCAAAAACCCGTCAGGACTCTCGGCACACCCTGAATATGCAAAAAAAGTGGACTTTTGGGGAAAGTCAATTTTTTACTTTTTCGTAAGGGGGGGTGGTTACGCATTTTTTCAAAATTTCAAAAACGGTCAAACAACACTTTTGGGCCAGGGAGCGCCGGGAAACGTTCCAAAAACCCGTCAGGACTCTCAGCACACCCTGAATATGCAAAAAAAGTGGACTTTTGGGGAAAGTCAATTTTTGACTTTTTCGTAAGGGGGGGTGGTTACGCATTTTTTCAAAATTTCAAAAACGGTCAAAAAACACTTTTGGGCCAGGGAGCGCCGGGAAACGTTCCAAAAACCCGTCAGGACTCTCGGCACCGTCCAACTATGCAAAAAAAGTGGACTTTTGGGGAAAGTAAATTTTTGACTTTTTCGTAAGGGGGGGTGGTTACGCATTTTTTCAAAATTTCAAAAACGGTCAAAAAACACTTTTGGGCCAGGGAGCGTCGGGAAACGTTCCAAAAACACGTCAGGACCCTCGGCACAGTCCAAATATGCAAAAAAAAGTTGACTTTTGGGGAGAGTCAATTTTTGACTTTTTCGTAAGGGGGGGTGGTTACGCATTTTTTCAAAATTTCAAAAACGGTCAAAAAACACTTTTGGGCCAGGGAGCGCCGGGAAACGTTCCAAAAACCCGTCAGGACTCTCGGCACACCCTGAATATGCAAAAAAAGTGGACTTTTGGGGAAAGTCAATTTTTGACATTTTCGTAAGGGGGGGTGGTTACGCATTTTTTTAAAATTTCAAAAACAGTCAAAAAACACTTTTGGGCCAGGGAGCGCCGGGAAACGTTCCAAAAACCCGTCAGGACTCTCGGCACCGTCCAAATATGCAAAAAAAGTGGACTTTTGCGGAAAGTCCATTTTTGACTTTTTCGTAAGGGGGGGTGGTTACGCATTTTTTTCAAATTTCAAAAATGGTCAAAAAACACTTTTGGGCCAGGGAGCGCCGGGAAACGTTCCAAAAACACGTCAGGACTCTTGGCACACGCTGAATATGCAAAAAAAGTGGACTTTTGGGGAAAGTCAATTTTTGACTTTTTCGTAAGGGGGGGTGGTTACGCATTTTTTTCAAAATTTCAAAAACGGTCAAAAAACACTTTTGGGCCAGGGAGCGCCGGGAAACGTTCCAAAAACCCGTCAGGACTCTCGGCACACCCTGAATATGCAAAAAAAGTGGACTTTTGGGGAAAGTCAATTTTTGACTTTTTCGTAAGGGGGGGTGGTTACGCATTTTTTCAAAATTTCAAAAACGGTCAAAAAACACTTTTGGGCCAGGGAGCGCCGGGAAACGTTCCAAAAACCCGTCAGGACTCTCGGCACACCCTGAATATGCAAAAAAAGTGGACTTTTGGGGAAAGTCAATTTTTGACTTTTTCGTAAGGGGGGGTGGTTACGCATTTTTTCAAAATTTAAAAAACGGTCAAAAAACACTTTTGGGCCAGGGAGCGCCGGGAAACGTTCCAAAAACCCGTCAGGACTCTCGGCACACCCTGAATATGCAAAAAAAGTGGACTTTTGGGGAAAGTCAATTTTTGACTTTTTCGTAAGGGGGGGTGGTTACGCATTTTTTCAAAATTTCAAAAACGGTCAAAAAACACTTTTGGGCCAGGGAGTGCCGGGAAACGTTCCAAAAACCCGTCAGGACTCTTTGAACACCCTGAATATGCAAAAAAAGTGGACTTTTGGGGAAAGTCAATTTTTGACTTTTTCGTAAGGGGGGATGGTTACGCATTTTTTCAAAATTTCAAAAACGGTCAAAAAACACTTTTGGGCCAGGGAGCGCCGGGAAACGTTCCAAAAACCCGTCATGACTCTCGGCACCGTCCAAATATGCAAAAAACGTGGACTTTTGGGGAAAGTCCATTTTTGACTTTTTCGTAAGGGGGGGTGGTTACGCATTTTTTCAAAATTTCAAAAACGGTCAAAAAACACTTTTGGGCCAGGGAGCGCCGGGAAACGTTCCAAAAACCCGTCAGGACTCTCGGCACCGTCCAAATATGCAAAAAAAGTGGACTTTTGGGGAAAGACAATTTTTGACTTTTTCGTAAGGGGGGGTGGTTACGCATTTTTTCAAAATTTCAAAAACGGTCATAAAACACTTTTGGGCCAAGGAGCGCCGGGAAACGTTCCAAAAACACGTCAGGACTCTCGGCACATTCCAAATATGCAAAAAACGTGGACTTTTGGGGAAAGACAATTTTTGACTTTTTCGTAAGGGGGGGGGTGGTTACGCATTTTTTCAAAATGTCAAAAACGGTCATAAAACACTTTTGGGCCAAGGAGCGCCGGGAAACGTTCCAAAAACACGTCAGGACTCTCGGCACAGTCCAAATATGCAAAAAAAGTGGACTTTTGGTGAGAGTCAATTTTTGACTTTTTCGTAAGGGGGGGTGGTTACGCATTTTTTCAAAATTTCAAAAACGGTCAAAAAACACTTTTGGGCCAGGGAGCACCGGGAAACGTTCCAAAAACCCGTCAGGACTCTCGGCACCGTCCAAATATGCAAAAAAAGTGGACTTTTATGGAAAGTCAATTTTTGACTTTTTCGTAAGGGGGGGTGGTTACGCATTTTTTCCAAATTTCAAAAACGGTCAAAAAACACTTTTGGGCCAGGGAGCGCCGGGAAACGTTCCAAAAACATGTCAGGACTCTCGGCACAGTCCAAATATGCAAAAAAAGTGGACTTTTGGGGAGAGTCAATTTTTGACTTTTTCGTAAGGGGGGGTGGTTACGCATTTTTTCAAAATTTCAAAAACGGTCAAAAAACACTTTTGGGCCAAGGAGCGCCGGGAAACGTTCCAAAAACACGTCAGGACTCTCGGCACAGTCCAAATATGCAAAAAAAGTGGACTTTTGGTGAGAGTCAATTTTTGACTTTTTCGTAAGGGGGGGTGGTTACGCATTTTTTCAAAATTTCAAAAACGGTCAAAAAACACTTTTGGGCCAAGGAGCGCCGGGAAACGTTCCAAAAACACGTCAGGACTCTCGGCACCGTCCAAATATGCAAAAAAAGTGGACTTTTGGGGAAAGACAATTTTTGACTTTTTCGTAAGGGGGGGGGTGGTTACGCATTTTTTCAAAATTTCAAAAACGTTCATAAAACACTTTTGGGCCAAGGAGCGCCGGGAAACGTTCCAAAAACCCGTCAGGACTCTCGGCACAGTCCAAATATGCAAAAAAAGTGGACTTTTGGTGAGAGTCAATTTTTGACTTTTTCGTAAGGGGGGTGGTTACGCATTTTTTCAAAATTTCAAAAACGGTCAAAAAACACTTTTGGGCCAGGGAGCGCCGGGAAACGTTCCAAAAACCCGTCAGGACTCTCGGCACACCCTGAATATGCAAAAAAAGTGGACTTTTGGGGAAAGTCAATTTTTGACTTTTTCGTAAGGGGGGGGGTGGTTACGCATTTTTTCAAAATTTCAAAAACGGTCAAAAAACACTTTTGGGCCAGGGAGCGCCGGGAAACGTTCCAAAAACCCGTCAGGACTCTCGGCACAGCCCAAATATGCAAAAAAAAGTGGACTTTTGGGGAAAGTCAATTTTTGACATTTTCGTAAGGGGGGTGGTTACACATTTTTTCAAAATTTCAAAAACGGTCAAAAAACACTTTTGGGCCAGGGAGCGCCGGGAAACGTTCCAAAAACCCGTCAGGACTCTCGGCACAGCTTAAATATGCAAAAAAAAGTGGACTTTTGGGGAAAGTCAATTTTTGACATTTTCGTAAGGGGGGTGGTTACGCATTTTTTCAAAATTTCAAAAACGGTCAAAAAACACTTTTGGGCCAGGGAGCGCCGGGAAACGTTCCAAAAACCCGTCAGGACTCTCGGCACACCCTGAATATGCAAAAAAAGTGGACTTTTGGGGAAAGTCAATTTTTGACTTTTTCGTAAGGTGGGGGGTGGTTACGCATTTTTTCAAAATTTCAAAAACGGTCAAAAAACACTTTTGGGCCAGGGAGCGCCGGGAAACGTTCCAAAAACCCATCAGGACTCTCGGCACCGTCCAAATATGCAAAAAAAGTGGACTTTTATGGAAAGTCAATTTTTGACTTTTTCGTAAGGGGGGGTGGTTACGCATTTTTTCAAAATTTCAAAAACGGTCAAAAAACACTTTTGGGCCAGGGAGCGCCGGGAAATGTTCCAAAAACCCGTCAGGACTCTCGGCACGCCCTGAATATGCAAAAAAAGTGGACTTTTGGGGAAAGTCAATTTTTGACTTTTTCGTAAGGGGGAGTGGTTACACATTTTTTCAAAATTTCAAAAACGGTCAAAAAACACTTTTGGGCCAGGGAGCGCCGGGAAACGTTCCAAAAACCCGTCAGGACTCTCGGCACCGTCCAAATATACAAAAAAAGTGGACTTTTATAGAAAATCAATTTTTGACTTTTTCGTAAGGGGGGGTGGTTACGCATTTTTTCAAAATTTCAAAAACGGTCAAAAAACACTTTTGGGCCAGGGAGCGCCGGGAAACGTTCCAAAAACCCGTCAGGACTCTTGGCACAGCCCAAATATGCAAAAAAAGTGGACTTTTGGGGAAAGTCAATTTTTGACTTTTTCGTAAGGGGGGGTGGTTACGCATTTTTTCAAAATTTCAAAAACGCTCAAAAAACACTTTTGGGCCAGGGAGCACCGGGAAACGTTCCAAAAACCCGTCAGGACTCTCGGCACACCCTGAATATGCAAAAAAAGTGGACTTTTGGGGAAAGTCAATTTTTGACTTTTTCGTAAGGGGGGGTGGTTACGCATTTTTTCTAAATTTCAAAAATGGTCAAAAAACACTTTTGGGCCAGGGAGCGCCGGGAAACGTTCCAAAAACCCGTCAGGACTCTCGGCACCGTCCAAATATGTAAAAAAAGTGGACTTTTGGGGAAAGTCAATTTTTGACTTTTTCGTAAGGGGGGGTGGTTACGCATTTTTTCAAAATTTCAAAAACGGTCAAAAAACACTTTTGGGCCAGGGAGCGCCGGGAAACGTTCCAAAAACCCGTCAGGATTCTTGTCACACCCTGAATATGCAAAAAAAGTGGACTTTTGGGGAAAGTCAATTTTTGACTTTTTCGTAAGGGGGGGTGGTTACGCATTTTTTCCAAATTTCAAAAACGGTCAAAAAACACTTTTGGGCCAGGGAGCGCCGGGAAACGTTCCAAAAACACGTCAGGACTCTTGGCACACGCTGAATATGCAAAAAAAGTGGACTTTTGGGGAAAGTCAATTTTTGACTTTTTCGTAAGGGGGGGTGGTTACGCATTTTTTCAAAATTTCAAAAACGGTCAAAAAACACTTTTGGGCCAGAGAGCGCCGAGAAACGTTCCAAAAACCCGTCAGGACTCTCGGCACACCCTGAATATGCAAAAAAAGTGGACTTTTGGGGAAAGTCAATTTTTGACTTTTTCGTAAGGGGGGGTGGTTACGCATTTTTTCAAAATTTCAAAAACGGTCAAAAAACACCTTTGGGCCAGGGAGCGCCGGGAAACGTTCCAAAAACCCGTCAGGACTCTCGGCACCGTCCAAATATGCAAAAAAAGTGGACTTTTGGGGAAAGTCCATTTTTGACTTTTTCGTAAGGGGGGGTGGTTACGCATTTTTTCAAAATTTCAAAAACGGTCAAAAAACACTTTTGGGCCAGGGAGCGACGGGAAACGTTCCAAAAACCCGTCAGGACTCTCGGCACACCCTGAATATGCAAAAAAAGTGGACTTTTGGGGAGAGTCAATTTTGTAATTTTTCGTAAGGGGGGGTGGTTACGCATTTTTTTAAAATTTCAAAAACAGTCAAAAAACACTTTTGGGCCAGGGAGCGCCGGGAAACGTTCCAAAAACCCGTCAGGACTCTCGGCACCGTCCAAATATGCAAAAAAAGTGGACTTTTGCGGAAAGTCCATTTTTGACTTTTTCGTAAGGGGGGGTGGTTACGCATTTTTTTCAAATTTCAAAAATGGTCAAAAAACACTTTTGGGCCAGGGAGCGCCGGGAAACGTTCCAAAAACACGTCAGGACTCTTGGCACACGCTGAATATGCAAAAAAAGTGGACTTTTGGGGAAAGTCAATTTTTGACTTTTTCGTAAGGGGGGGTGGTTACGCATTTTTTTCAAAATTTCAAAAACGGTCAAAAAACACTTTTGGGCCAGGGAGCGCCGGGAAACGTTCCAAAAACCCGTCAGGACTCTCGGCACACCCTGAATATGCAAAAAAAGTGGACTTTTGGGGAAAGTCAATTTTTGACTTTTTCGTAAGGGGGGGTGGTTACGCATTTTTTCAAAATTTCAAAAACGGTCAAAAAACACTTTTGGGCCAGGGAGCGCCGGGAAACGTTCCAAAAACCCGTCAGGACTCTCGGCACACCCTGAATATGCAAAAAAAGTGGACTTTTGGGGAAAGTCAATTTTTGACTTTTTCGTAAGGGGGGGTGGTTACGCATTTTTTCAAAATTTAAAAAACGGTCAAAAAACACTTTTGGGCCAGGGAGCGCCGGGAAACGTTCCAAAAACCCGTCAGGACTCTCGGCACACCCTGAATATGCAAAAAAAGTGGACTTTTGGGGAAAGTCAATTTTTGACTTTTTCGTAAGGGGGGGTGGTTACGCATTTTTTCAAAATTTCAAAAACGGTCAAAAAACACTTTTGGGCCAGGGAGTGCCGGGAAACGTTCCAAAAACCCGTCAGGACTCTTTGAACACCCTGAATATGCAAAAAAAGTGGACTTTTGGGGAAAGTCAATTTTTGACTTTTTCGTAAGGGGGGGTGGTTACGCATTTTTTCAAAATTTCAAAAACGGTCAAAAAACACTTTTGGGCTAGGGAGCGCCGGGAAACGTTCCAAAAACACGTCAGGACTCTCGGCACAGTCCAAATATGCAAAAAAAGTGGACTTTTGGGGAAAGACAATTTTTGACTTTTTCGTAAGGGGGGGGGTGGTTACGCATTTTTTCAAAATTTCAAAAACGGTCATAAAACACTTTTGGGCCAAGGAGCGCCGGGAAACGTTCCAAAAACCCGTCAGGACTCTCGGCACAGTCCAAATATGCAAAAAAAGTGGACTTTTGGTGAGAGTCAATTTTTGACTTTTTCGTAAGGGGGGTGGTTACGCATTTTTTCAAAATTTCAAAAACGGTCAAAAAACACTTTTGGGCCAGGGAGCGCCGGGAAACGTTCCAAAAACCCGTCAGGACTCTCGGCACACCCTGAATATGCAAAAAAAGTGGACTTTTGGGGAAAGTCAATTTTTGACTTTTTCGTAAGGGGGGGGGGTGGTTACGCATTTTTTCAAAATTTCAAAAACGGTCAAAAAACACTTTTGGGCCAGGGAGCGCCGGGAAACGTTCCAAAAACCCGTCAGGACTCTCGGCACAGCCCAAATATGCAAAAAAAAGTGGACTTTTGGGGAAAGTCAATTTTTGACATTTTCGTAAGGGGGGTGGTTACGCATTTTTTCAAAATTTCAAAAACGGTCAAAAAACACTTTTGGGCCAGGGAGCGCCGGGAAACGTTCCAAAAACCCGTCAGGACTCTCGGCACAGCCCAAATATGCAAAAAAAAGTGGACTTTTGGGGAAAGTCAATTTTTGACATTTTCGTAAGGGGGGTGGTTACGCATTTTTTCAAAATTTCAAAAACGGTCAAAAAACACTTTTGGGCCAGGGAGCGCCGGGAAACGTTCCAAAAACCCGTCAGGACTCTCGGCACAGCCCAAATATGCAAAAAAAAGTGGACTTTTGGGGAAAGTCAATTTTTGACATTTTCGTAAGGGGGGTGGTTACGCATTTTTTCAAAATTTCAAAAACGGTCAAAAAACACTTTTGGGCCAGGGAGCGCCGGGAAACGTTCCAAAAACCCGTCAGGACTCTCGGCACACCCTGAATATGCAAAAAAAGTGGACTTTTGGGGAAAGTCAATTTTTGACTTTTTCGTAAGGGGGGGGGTGGTTACGCATTTTTTCAAAATTTCAAAAACGGTCAAAAAACACTTTTGGGCCAGGGAGCGCCGGGAAACGTTCCAAAAACCCATCAGGACTCTCGGCACCGTCCAAATATGCAAAAAAAGTGGACTTTTATGGAAAGTCAATTTTTGACTTTTTCGTAAGGGGGGGTGGTTACGCATTTTTTCAAAATTTCAAAAACGGTCAAAAAACACTTTTGGGCCAGGGAGCGCCGGGAAATGTTCCAAAAACCCGTCAGGACTCTCGGCACGCCCTGAATATGCAAAAAAAGTGGACTTTTGGGGAAAGTCAATTTTTGACTTTTTCGTAAGGGGGAGTGGTTACACATTTTTTCAAAATTTCAAAAACGGTCAAAAAACACTTTTGGGCCAGGGAGCGCTGGGAAACGTTCCAAAAACCCGTCAGGACTCTCGGCACCGTCCAAATATACAAAAAAAGTGGACTTTTATAGAAAATCAATTTTTGACTTTTTCGTAAGGGGGGGTGGTTACGCATTTTTTCAAAATTTCAAAAACGGTCAAAAAACACTTTTGGGCCAGGGAGCGCCGGGAAACGTTCCAAAAACCCGTCAGGACTCTTGGCACAGCCCAAATATGCAAAAAAAGTGGACTTTTGGGGAAAGTCAATTTTTGACTTTTTCGTAAGGGGGGGTGGTTACGCATTTTTTCAAAATTTCAAAAACGCTCAAAAAACACTTTTGGGCCAGGGAGCACCGGGAAACGTTCCAAAAACCCGTCAGGACTCTCGGCACACCCTGAATATGCAAAAAAAGTGGACTTTTGGGGAAAGTCAATTTTTGACTTTTTCGTAAGGGGGGGTGGTTACGCATTTTTTCAAAATTTCAAAAACGGTCAAAAAACACTTTTGGGCCAGGGAGCGCCGGGAAACGTTCCAAAAACCCGTCAGGATTCTTGTCACACCCTGAATATGCAAAAAAAGTGGACTTTTGGGGAAAGTCAGTTTTTGACTTTTTCGTAAGGGGGGGTGGTTACGCATTTTTTCCAAATTTCAAAAACGGTCAAAAAACACTTTTGGGCCAGGGAGCGCCGGGAAACGTTCCAAAAACACGTCAGGACTCTTGGCACACGCTGAATATGCAAAAAAAGTGGACTTTTGGGGAAAGTCAATTTTTGACTTTTTCGTAAGGGGGGGTGGTTACGCATTTTTTCAAAATTTCAAAAACGGTCAAAAAACACTTTTGGGCCAGAGAGCGCCGAGAAACGTTCCAAAAACCCGTCAGGACTCTCGGCACACCCTGAATATGCAAAAAAAGTGGACTTTTGGGGAAAGTCAATTTTTGACTTTTTCGTAAGGGGGGGTGGTTACGCATTTTTTCAAAATTTCAAAAACGGTCAAAAAACACCTTTGGGCCAGGGAGCGCCGGGAAACGTTCCAAAAACCCGTCAGGACTCTCGGCACCGTCCAAATATGCAAAAAAAGTGGACTTTTGGGGAAAGTCCATTTTTGACTTTTTCGTAAGGGGGGGTGGTTACGCATTTTTTCAAAATTTCAAAAACGGTCAAAAAACACTTTTGGGCCAGGGAGCGACGGGAAACGTTCCAAAAACCCGTCAGGACTCTCGGCACACCCTGAATATGCAAAAAAAGTGGACTTTTGGGGAGAGTCAATTTTGTAATTTTTCGTAAGGGGGGGTGGTTACGCATTTTTTTAAAATTTCAAAAACAGTCAAAAAACACTTTTGGGCCAGGGAGCGCCGGGAAACGTTCCAAAAACCCGTCAGGACTCTCGGCACCGTCCAAATATGCAAAAAAAGTGGACTTTTGCGGAAAGTCCATTTTTGACTTTTTCGTAAGGGGGGGTGGTTACGCATTTTTTTCAAATTTCAAAAATGGTCAAAAAACACTTTTGGGCCAGGGAGCGCCGGGAAACGTTCCAAAAACACGTCAGGACTCTTGGCACACGCTGAATATGCAAAAAAAGTGGACTTTTGGGGAAAGTCAATTTTTGACTTTTTCGTAAGGGGGGGTGGTTACGCATTTTTTTCAAAATTTCAAAAACGGTCAAAAAACACTTTTGGGCCAGGGAGCGCCGGGAAACGTTCCAAAAACCCGTCAGGACTCTCGGCACACCCTGAATATGCAAAAAAAGTGGACTTTTGGGGAAAGTCAATTTTTGACTTTTTCGTAAGGGGGGGTGGTTACGCATTTTTTCAAAATTTACAAAAACGGTCAAAAAACACTTTTGGGCCAGGGAGCGCCGGGAAACGTTCCAAAAACCCGTCAGGACTCTCGGCACACCCTGAATATGCAAAAAAAGTGGACTTTTGGGGAAAGTCAATTTTTGACTTTTTCGTAAGGGGGGGTGGTTACGCATTTTTTCAAAATTTAAAAAACGGTCAAAAAACACTTTTGGGCCAGGGAGCGCCGGGAAACGTTCCAAAAACCCGTCAGGACTCTCGGCACACCCTGAATATGCAAAAAAAGTGGACTTTTGGGGAAAGTCAATTTTTGACTTTTTCGTAAGGGGGGGTGGTTACGCATTTTTTCAAAATTTCAAAAACGGTCAAAAAACACTTTTGGGCCAGGGAGTGCCGGGAAACGTTCCAAAAACCCGTCAGGACTCTTTGAACACCCTGAATATGCAAAAAAAGTGGACTTTTGGGGAAAGTCAATTTTTGACTTTTTCGTAAGGGGGGATGGTTACGCATTTTTTCAAAATTTCAAAAACGGTCAAAAAACACTTTTGGGCCAGGGAGCGCCGGGAAACGTTCCAAAAACCCGTCATGACTCTCGGCACCGTCCAAATATGCAAAAAACGTGGACTTTTGGGGAAAGTCCATTTTTGACTTTTTCGTAAGGGGGGGTGGTTACGCATTTTTTCAAAATTTCAAAAACGGTCAAAAAACACTTTTGGGCCAGGGAGCGCCGGGAAACGTTCCAAAAACCCGTCAGGACTCTCGGCACCGTCCAAATATGCAAAAAAAGTGGACTTTTGGGGAAAGACAATTTTTGACTTTTTCGTAAGGGGGGGGGTGGTTACGCATTTTTTCAAAATTTCAAAAACGGTCATAAAACACTTTTGGGCCAAGGAGCGCCGGGAAACGTTCCAAAAACACGTCAGGACTCTCGGCACAGTCCAAATATGCAAAAAAAGGGGACTTTTGGTGAGAGTCAATTTTTGACTTTTTCGTAAGGGGGGGTGGTTACGCATTTTTTCAAAATTTCAAAAACGGTCAAAAAACACTTTTGGGCCAGGGAGCGCCGGGAAACGTTCCAAAAACCCGTCAGGACTCTCGGCACCGTCCAAATATGCAAAAAACGTGGACTTTTGGGGAAAGACAATTTTTGACTTTTTCGTAAGGGGGGGGGTGGTTACGCATTTTTTCAAAATGTCAAAAACGGTCATAAAACACTTTTGGGCCAAGGAGCGCCGGGAAACGTTCCAAAAACACGTCAGGACTCTCGGCACAGTCCAAATATGCAAAAAAAGTGGACTTTTGGTGAGAGTCAATTTTTGACTTTTTCGTAAGGGGGGGTGGTTACGCATTTTTTCAAAATTTCAAAAACGGTCAAAAAACACTTTTGGGCCAGGGAGCACCGGGAAACGTTCCAAAAACCCGTCAGGACTCTCGGCACCGTCCAAATATGCAAAAAAAGTGGACTTTTGGTGAGAGTCAATTTTTGACTTTTTCGTAAGGGGGGGTGGTTACGCATTTTTTCAAAATTTCAAAAACGGTCAAAAAACACTTTTGGGCCAAGGAGCGCCGGGAAACGTTCCAAAAACACGTCAGGACTCTCGGCACCGTCCAAATATGCAAAAAAAGTGGACTTTTGGGGAAAGACAATTTTTGACTTTTTCGTAAGGGGGGGGGGTGGTTACGCATTTTTTCAAAATTTCAAAAACGGTCATAAAACACTTTTGGGCCAAGGAGCGCCGGGAAACGTTCCAAAAACCCGTCAGGACTCTCGGCACACCCTGAATATGCAAAAAAAGTGGACTTTTGGGGAAAGTCAATTTTTGACTTTTTCGTAAGGGGGGGTGGTTACGCATTTTTTCAAAATTTCAAAAACGGTCAAAAAACACTTTTGGGCCAGGGAGTGCCGGGAAACGTTCCAAAAACCCGTCAGGACTCTTTGAACACCCTGAATATGCAAAAAAAGTGGACTTTTGGGGAAAGTCAATTTTTGACTTTTTCGTAAGGGGGGATGGTTACGCATTTTTTCAAAATTTCAAAAACGGTCAAAAAACACTTTTGGGCCAGGGAGCGCCGGGAAACGTTCCAAAAACCCGTCATGACTCTCGGCACCGTCCAAATATGCAAAAAAAGTGGACTTTTGGGGAAAGACAATTTTTGACTTTTTCGTAAGGGGGGGGTGGTTACGCATTTTTTCAAAATTTCAAAAACGGTCATAAAACACTTTTGGGCCAAGGAGCGCCGGGAAACGTTCCAAAAACACGTCAGGACTCTCGGCACAGTCCAAATATGCAAAAAAAGGGGACTTTTGGTGAGAGTCAATTTTTGACTTTTTCGTAAGGGGGGGTGGTTACGCATTTTTTCAAAATTTCAAAAACGGTCAAAAAACACTTTTGGGCCAGGGAGCGCCGGGAAACGTTCCAAAAACCCGTCAGGACTCTCGGCACAGTCCAAATATGCAAAAAAAGTGGACTTTTGGTGAGAGTCAATTTTTGACTTTTTCGTAAGGGGGGTGGTTACGCATTTTTTCAAAATTTCAAAAACGGTCAAAAAACACTTTTGGGCCAGGGAGCGCCGGGAAACGTTCCAAAAACCCGTCAGGACTCTCGGCACCGTCCAAATATGCAAAAAACGTGGACTTTTGGGGAAAGACAATTTTTGACTTTTTCGTAAGGGGGGGGGTGGTTACGCATTTTTTCAAAATGTCAAAAACGGTCATAAAACACTTTTGGGCCAAGGAGCGCCGGGAAACGTTCCAAAAACACGTCAGGACTCTCGGCACAGTCCAAATATGCAAAAAAAGTGGACTTTTGGTGAGAGTCAATTTTTGACTTTTTCGTAAGGGGGGGTGGTTACGCATTTTTTCAAAATTTCAAAAACGGTCAAAAAACACTTTTGGGCCAGGGAGCACCGGGAAACGTTCCAAAAACCCGTCAGGACTCTCGGCACCGTCCAAATATGCAAAAAAAGTGGACTTTTGGTGAGAGTCAATTTTTGACTTTTTCGTAAGGGGGGGTGGTTACGCATTTTTTCAAAATTTCAAAAACGGTCAAAAAACACTTTTGGGCCAAGGAGCGCCGGGAAACGTTCCAAAAACACGTCAGGACTCTCGGCACCGTCCAAATATGCAAAAAAAGTGGACTTTTGGGGAAAGACAATTTTTGACTTTTTCGTAAGGGGGGGGGGTGGTTACGCATTTTTTCAAAATTTCAAAAACGGTCAAAAAACACTTTTGGGCCAAGGAGCGCCGGGAAACGTTCCAAAAACCCGTCAGGACTCTCGGCACACCCTGAATATGCAAAAAAAGTGGACTTTTGGGGAAAGTCAATTTTTGACTTTTTCGTAAGGGGGGGTGGTTACGCATTTTTTCAAAATTTAAAAAACGGTCAAAAAACACTTTTGGGCCAGGGAGCGCCGGGAAACGTTCCAAAAACCCGTCAGGACTCTCGGCACACCCTGAATATGCAAAAAAAGTGGACTTTTGGGGAAAGTCAATTTTTGACTTTTTCGTAAGGGGGGGTGGTTACGCATTTTTTCAAAATTTCAAAAACGGTCAAAAAACACTTTTGGGCCAGGGAGTGCCGGGAAACGTTCCAAAAACCCGTCAGGACTCTTTGAACACCCTGAATATGCAAAAAAAGTGGACTTTTGGGGAAAGTCAATTTTTGACTTTTTCGTAAGGGGGGATGGTTACGCATTTTTTCAAAATTTCAAAAACGGTCAAAAAACACTTTTGGGCCAGGGAGCGCCGGGAAACGTTCCAAAAACCCGTCATGACTCTCGGCACCGTCCAAATATGCAAAAAAAGTGGACTTTTGGGGAAAGACAATTTTTGACTTTTTCGTAAGGGGGGGGTGGTTACGCATTTTTTCAAAATTTCAAAAACGGTCATAAAACACTTTTGGGCCAAGGAGCGCCGGGAAACGTTCCAAAAACACGTCAGGACTCTCGGCACAGTCCAAATATGCAAAAAAAGGGGACTTTTGGTGAGAGTCAATTTTTGACTTTTTCGTAAGGGGGGGTGGTTACGCATTTTTTCAAAATTTCAAAAACGGTCAAAAAACACTTTTGGGCCAGGGAGCGCCGGGAAACGTTCCAAAAACCCGTCAGGACTCTCGGCACAGTCCAAATATGCAAAAAAAGTGGACTTTTGGTGAGAGTCAATTTTTGACTTTTTCGTAAGGGGGGTGGTTACGCATTTTTTCAAAATTTCAAAAACGGTCAAAAAACACTTTTGGGCCAGGGAGCGCCGGGAAACGTTCCAAAAACCCGTCAGGACTCTCGGCACACCCTGAATATGCAAAAAAAGTGGACTTTTGGGGAAAGTCAATTTTTGACTTTTTCGTAAGGGGGGGGGGGGGTGGTTACGCATTTTTTCAAAATTTCAAAAACGGTCAAAAAACACTTTTGGGCCAGGGAGCGCCGGGAAACGTTCCAAAAACCCGTCAGGACTCTCGGCACACCCTGAATATGCAAAAAAAAAGTGTACTTTTGGGGAAAGTCAATTTTTGACTTTTTCGTAAGGGGGGGTGGTTACGCATTTTTTCAAAATTTCAAAAACGGTCAAAAAACACTTTTGGGCCAGGGAGCGCCGGGGAACGTTCCAAAAACCCGTCAGGACTCTCGGCACCGTCCAAATATTCAAAAAAAGTGGACTTTTATGGAAAGTCAATTTTTGACTTTTTCGTAAGGGGGGGTGGTTACGCATTTTTTCAAAATTTCAAAAACGGTCAAAAAACACTTTTGGGCCAGGGAGCGCCGGGAAACGTTCCAAAAACCCGTCAGGACTCTCGGCACAGCCCAAATATGCAAAAAAAAAGTGGACTTTTGGGGAAAGTCAATTTTTGACATTTTCGTAAGGGGGGTGGTTACGCATTTTTTCAAAATTTCAAAAACGGTCAAAAAACACTTTTGGGCCAGGGAGCGCCGGGAAACGTTCCAAAAACCCGTCAGGACTCTCGGCACACCCTGAATATGCAAAAAAAGTGGACTTTTGGGGAAAGTCAATTTTTGACTTTTTCGTAAGGGGGGGGGTGGTTACGCATTTTTTCAAAATTTCAAAAACGGTCAAAAAACACTTTTGGGCCAGGGAGCGCCGGGAAACGTTCCAAAAACCCATCAGGACTCTCGGCACCGTCCAAATATGCAAAAAAAGTGGACTTTTATGGAAAGTCAATTTTTGACTTTTTCGTAAGGGGGGGTGGTTACGCATTTTTTCAAAATTTCAAAAACGGTCAAAAAACACTTTTGGGCCAGGGAGCGCCGGGAAACGTTCCAAAAACCCGTCAGGACTCTCGGCACAGCCCAAATATGCAAAAAAAAGTGGACTTTTGGGGAAAGTCAATTTTTGACATTTTCGTAAGGGGGGTGGTTACGCATTTTTTCAAAATTTCAAAAACGGTCAAAAAACACTTTTGGGCCAGGGAGCGCCGGGAAACGTTCCAAAAACCCGTCAGGACTCTCGGCACACCCTGAATATGCAAAAAAAGTGGACTTTTGGGGAAAGTCAATTTTTGACTTTTTCGTAAGGGGGGGGGTGGTTACGCATTTTTTCAAAATTTCAAAAACGGTCAAAAAACACTTTTGGGCCAGGGAGCGCCGGGAAACGTTCCAAAAACCCATCAGGACTCTCGGCACCGTCCAAATATGCAAAAAAAGTGGACTTTTATGGAAAGTCAATTTTTGACTTTTTCGTAAGGGGGGGTGGTTACGCATTTTTTCAAAATTTCAAAAACGGTCAAAAAACACTTTTGGGCCAGGGAGCGCCGGGAAATGTTCCAAAAACCCGTCAGGACTCTCGGCACGCCCTGAATATGCAAAAAAAGTGGACTTTTGGGGAAAGTCAATTTTTGACTTTTTCGTAAGGGGGAGTGGTTACACATTTTTTCAAAATTTCAAAAACGGTCAAAAAACACTTTGGGGCCAGGGAGCGCCGGGAAACGTTCCAAAAACCCGTCAGGACTCTCGGCACCGTCCAAATATACAAAAAAAGTGGACTTTTATAGAAAATCAATTTTTGACTTTTTCGTAAGGGGGGGTGGTTACGCATTTTTTCAAAATTTCAAAAACGGTCAAAAAACACTTTTGGGCCAGGGAGCGCCGGGAAACGTTCCAAAAACCCGTCAGGACTCTTGGCACAGCCCAAATATGCAAAAAAAGTGGACTTTTGGGGAAAGTCAATTTTTGACTTTTTCGTAAGGGGGGGTGGTTACGCATTTTTTCAAAATTTCAAAAACGCTCAAAAAACACTTTTGGGCCAGGGAGCACCGGGAAACGTTCCAAAAACCCGTCAGGACTCTCGGCACACCCTGAATATGCAAAAAAAGTGGACTTTTGGGGAAAGTCAATTTTTGACTTTTTCGTAAGGGGGGGTGGTTACGCATTTTTTCTAAATTTCAAAAATGGTCAAAAAACACTTTTGGGCCAGGGAGCGCCGGGAAACGTTCCAAAAACCCGTCAGGACTCTCGGCACCGTCCAAATATGTAAAAAAAGTGGACTTTTGGGGAAAGTCAATTTTTGACTTTTTCGTAAGGGGGGGTGGTTACGCATTTTTTCAAAATTTCAAAAACGGTCAAAAAACACTTTTGGGCCAGGGAGCGCCGGGAAACGTTCCAAAAACCCGTCAGGATTCTTGTCACACCCTGAATATGCAAAAAAAGTGGACTTTTGGGGAAAGTCAATTTTTGACTTTTTCGTAAGGGGGGGTGGTTACGCATTTTTTCCAAATTTCAAAAACGGTCAAAAAACACTTTTGGGCCAGGGAGCGCCGGGAAACGTTCCAAAAACACGTCAGGACTCTTGGCACACGCTGAATATGCAAAAAAAGTGGACTTTTGGGGAAAGTCAATTTTTGACTTTTTCGTAAGGGGGGGTGGTTACGCATTTTTTCAAAATTTCAAAAACGGTCAAAAAACACTTTTGGGCCAGAGAGCGCCGAGAAACGTTCCAAAAACCCGTCAGGACTCTCGGCACACCCTGAATATGCAAAAAAAGTGGACTTTTGGGGAAAGTCAATTTTTGACTTTTTCGTAAGGGGGGGTGGTTACGCATTTTTTCAAAATTTCAAAAACGGTCAAAAAACACCTTTGGGCCAGGGAGCGCCGGGAAACGTTCCAAAAACCCGTCAGGACTCTCGGCACCGTCCAAATATGCAAAAAAAGTGGACTTTTGGGGAAAGTCCATTTTTGACTTTTTCGTAAGGGGGGGTGGTTACGCATTTTTTCAAAATTTCAAAAACGGTCAAAAAACACTTTTGGGCCAGGGAGCGACGGGAAACGTTCCAAAAACCCGTCAGGACTCTCGGCACACCCTGAATATGCAAAAAAAGTGGACTTTTGGGGAGAGTCAATTTTGTAATTTTTCGTAAGGGGGGGTGGTTACGCATTTTTTTAAAATTTCAAAAACAGTCAAAAAACACTTTTGGGCCAGGGAGCGCCGGGAAACGTTCCAAAAACCCGTCAGGACTCTCGGCACCGTCCAAATATGCAAAAAAAGTGGACTTTTGCGGAAAGTCCATTTTTGACTTTTTCGTAAGGGGGGGTGGTTACGCATTTTTTTCAAATTTCAAAAATGGTCAAAAAACACTTTTGGGCCAGGGAGCGCCGGGAAACGTTCCAAAAACACGTCAGGACTCTTGGCACACGCTGAATATGCAAAAAAAGTGGACTTTTGGGGAAAGTCAATTTTTGACTTTTTCGTAAGGGGGGGTGGTTACGCATTTTTTTCAAAATTTCAAAAACGGTCAAAAAACACTTTTGGGCCAGGGAGCGCCGGGAAACGTTCAAAAAACCCGTCAGGACTCTCGGCACACCCTGAATATGCAAAAAAAGTGGACTTTTGGGGAAAGTCAATTTTTGACTTTTTCGTAAGGGGGGGTGGTTACGCATTTTTTCAAAATTTACAAAAACGGTCAAAAAACACTTTTGGGCCAGGGAGCGCCGGGAAACGTTCCAAAAACCCGTCAGGACTCTCGGCACACCCTGAATATGCAAAAAAAGTGGACTTTTGGGGAAAGTCAATTTTTGACTTTTTCGTAAGGGGGGGTGGTTACGCATTTTTTCAAAATTTAAAAAACGGTCAAAAAACACTTTTGGGCCAGGGAGCGCCGGGAAACGTTCCAAAAACCCGTCAGGACTCTCGGCACACCCTGAATATGCAAAAAAAGTGGACTTTTGGGGAAAGTCAATTTTTGACTTTTTCGTAAGGGGGGGTGGTTACGCATTTTTTCAAAATTTCAAAAACGGTCAAAAAACACTTTTGGGCCAGGGAGTGCCGGGAAACGTTCCAAAAACCCGTCAGGACTCTTTGAACACCCTGAATATGCAAAAAAAGTGGACTTTTGGGGAAAGTCAATTTTTGACTTTTTCGTAAGGGGGGATGGTTACGCATTTTTTCAAAATTTCAAAAACGGTCAAAAAACACTTTTGGGCCAGGGAGCGCCGGGAAACGTTCCAAAAACCCGTCATGACTCTCGGCACCGTCCAAATATGCAAAAAACGTGGACTTTTGGGGAAAGTCCATTTTTGACTTTTTCGTAAGGGGGGGTGGTTACGCATTTTTTCAAAATTTCAAAAACGGTCAAAAAACACTTTTGGGCCAGGGAGCGCCGGGAAACGTTCCAAAAACCCGTCAGGACTCTCGGCACCGTCCAAATATGCAAAAAAAGTGGACTTTTGGGGAAAGACAATTTTTGACTTTTTCGTAAGGGGGGGGTGGTTACGCATTTTTTCAAAATTTCAAAAACGGTCATAAAACACTTTTGGGCCAAGGAGCGCCGGGAAACGTTCCAAAAACACGTCAGGACTCTCGGCACAGTCCAAATATGCAAAAAAAGGGGACTTTTGGTGAGAGTCAATTTTTGACTTTTTCGTAAGGGGGGGTGGTTACGCATTTTTTCAAAATTTCAAAAACGGTCAAAAAACACTTTTGGGCCAGGGAGCGCCGGGAAACGTTCCAAAAACCCGTCAGGACTCTCGGCACCGTCCAAATATGCAAAAAACGTGGACTTTTGGGGAAAGACAATTTTTGACTTTTTCGTAAGGGGGGGGGTGGTTACGCATTTTTTCAAAATGTCAAAAACGGTCATAAAACACTTTTGGGCCAAGGAGCGCCGGGAAACGTTCCAAAAACACGTCAGGACTCTCGGCACAGTCCAAATATGCAAAAAAAGTGGACTTTTGGTGAGAGTCAATTTTTGACTTTTTCGTAAGGGGGGGTGGTTACGCATTTTTTCAAAATTTCAAAAACGGTCAAAAAACACTTTTGGGCCAGGGAGCACCGGGAAACGTTCCAAAAACCCGTCAGGACTCTCGGCACCGTCCAAATATGCAAAAAAAGTGGACTTTTGGTGAGAGTCAATTTTTGACTTTTTCGTAAGGGGGGGTGGTTACGCATTTTTTCAAAATTTCAAAAACGGTCAAAAAACACTTTTGGGCCAAGGAGCGCCGGGAAACGTTCCAAAAACACGTCAGGACTCTCGGCACCGTCCAAATATGCAAAAAAAGTGGACTTTTGGGGAAAGACAATTTTTGACTTTTTCGTAAGGGGGGGGGGTGGTTACGCATTTTTTCAAAATTTCAAAAACGGTCATAAAACACTTTTGGGCCAAGGAGCGCCGGGAAACGTTCCAAAAACCCGTCAGGACTCTCGGCACACCCTGAATATGCAAAAAAAGTGGACTTTTGGGGAAAGTCAATTTTTGACTTTTTCGTAAGGGGGGGTGGTTACGCATTTTTTCAAAATTTAAAAAACGGTCAAAAAACACTTTTGGGCCAGGGAGCGCCGGGAAACGTTCCAAAAACCCGTCAGGACTCTCGGCACACCCTGAATATGCAAAAAAAGTGGACTTTTGGGGAAAGTCAATTTTTGACTTTTTCGTAAGGGGGGGTGGTTACGCATTTTTTCAAAATTTCAAAAACGGTCAAAAAACACTTTTGGGCCAGGGAGTGCCGGGAAACGTTCCAAAAACCCGTCAGGACTCTTTGAACACCCTGAATATGCAAAAAAAGTGGACTTTTGGGGAAAGTCAATTTTTGACTTTTTCGTAAGGGGGGATGGTTACGCATTTTTTCAAAATTTCAAAAACGGTCAAAAAACACTTTTGGGCCAGGGAGCGCCGGGAAACGTTCCAAAAACCCGTCATGACTCTCGGCACCGTCCAAATATGCAAAAAAAGTGGACTTTTGGGGAAAGACAATTTTTGACTTTTTCGTAAGGGGGGGGTGGTTACGCATTTTTTCAAAATTTCAAAAACGGTCATAAAACACTTTTGGGCCAAGGAGCGCCGGGAAACGTTCCAAAAACACGTCAGGACTCTCGGCACAGTCCAAATATGCAAAAAAAGGGGACTTTTGGTGAGAGTCAATTTTTGACTTTTTCGTAAGGGGGGGTGGTTACGCATTTTTTCAAAATTTCAAAAACGGTCAAAAAACACTTTTGGGCCAGGGAGCGCCGGGAAACGTTCCAAAAACCCGTCAGGACTCTCGGCACAGTCCAAATATGCAAAAAAAGTGGACTTTTGGTGAGAGTCAATTTTTGACTTTTTCGTAAGGGGGGTGGTTACGCATTTTTTCAAAATTTCAAAAACGGTCAAAAAACACTTTTGGGCCAGGGAGCGCCGGGAAACGTTCCAAAAACCCGTCAGGACTCTCGGCACACCCTGAATATGCAAAAAAAGTGGACTTTTGGGGAAAGTCAATTTTTGACTTTTTCGTAAGGGGGGGGGGGGGTGGTTACGCATTTTTTCAAAATTTCAAAAACGGTCAAAAAACACTTTTGGGCCAGGGAGCGCCGGGAAACGTTCCAAAAACCCGTCAGGACTCTCGGCACACCCTGAATATGCAAAAAAAAGTGTACTTTTGGGGAAAGTCAATTTTTGACTTTTTCGTAAGGGGGGGTGGTTACGCATTTTTTCAAAATTTCAAAAACGGTCAAAAAACACTTTTGGGCCAGGGAGCGCCGGGGAACGTTCCAAAAACCCGTCAGGACTCTCGGCACCGTCCAAATATTCAAAAAAAGTGGACTTTTATGGAAAGTCAATTTTTGACTTTTTCGTAAGGGGGGGTGGTTACGCATTTTTTCAAAATTTCAAAAACGGTCAAAAAACACTTTTGGGCCAGGGAGCGCCGGGAAACGTTCCAAAAACCCGTCAGGACTCTCGGCACAGCCCAAATATGCAAAAAAAAAAGTGGACTTTTGGGGAAAGTCAATTTTTGACATTTTCGTAAGGGGGGTGGTTACGCATTTTTTCAAAATTTCAAAAACGGTCAAAAAACACTTTTGGGCCAGGGAGCGCCGGGAAACGTTCCAAAAACCCGTCAGGACTCTCGGCACACCCTGAATATGCAAAAAAAGTGGACTTTTGGGGAAAGTCAATTTTTGACTTTTTCGTAAGGGGGGGGGGTGGTTACGCATTTTTTCAAAATTTCAAAAACGGTCAAAAAACACTTTTGGGCCAGGGAGCGCCGGGAAACGTTCCAAAAACCCATCAGGACTCTCGGCACCGTCCAAATATGCAAAAAAAGTGGACTTTTATGGAAAGTCAATTTTTGACTTTTTCGTAAGGGGGGGTGGTTACGCATTTTTTCAAAATTTCAAAAACGGTCAAAAAACACTTTTGGGCCAGGGAGCGCCGGGAAATGTTCCAAAAACCCGTCAGGACTCTCGGCACACCCTGAATATGCAAAAAAAGTGGACTTTTGGGGAAAGTCAATTTTTGACTTTTTCGTAAGGGGGAGTGGTTACACATTTTTTCAAAATTTCAAAAACGGTCAAAAAACACTTTTGGGCCAGGGAGCGCCGGGAAACGTTCCAAAAACCCGTCAGGACTCTCGGCACCGTCCAAATATACAAAAAAAGTGGACTTTTATAGAAAATCAATTTTTGACTTTTTCGTAAGGGGGGGTGGTTACGCATTTTTTCAAAATTTCAAAAACGGTCAAAAAACACTTTTGGGCCAGGGAGCGCCGGGAAACGTTCCAAAAACCCGTCAGGACTCTTGGCACAGCCCAAATATGCAAAAAAACTGGACTTTTGGGGAAAGTCAATTTTTGACTTTTTCGTAAGGGGGGGTGGTTACGCATTTTTTCAAAATTTCAAAAACGCTCAAAAAACACTTTTGGGCCAGGGAGCACCGGGAAACGTTCCAAAAACCCGTCAGGACTCTCGGCACACCCTGAATATGCAAAAAAAAGTGGACTTTTGGGGAAAGTCAATTTTTGACTTTTTCGTAAGGGGGGGTGGTTACGCATTTTTTCTAAATTTCAAAAATGGTCAAAAAACACTTTTGGGCCATGGAGCGCCGGGAAACATTCCAAAAACCCGTCAGGACTCTCGGCACAGTCCAAATATGCAAAAAAAAGTGGACTCTTGGGGAAAGTCAATTTTTGACTTTTTCGTAAGGGGGGGTGGTTACGCATTTTTTCTAAATTTCAAAAACAGTCAAAAAACACTTTTGGGCCAGGGAGCGCCGGGAAACGTTCCAAAAACACGTCAGGACTCTCGGCACTTTCAACATACAGTACCTATCTACTGTATGTTGAATGTGTATATTCGTCCGAGTTTTATTCATTTTTTTTCTTAATGCATTGCCAAAATGTATATGATCGGGAAAAATTATTGGGAATGATTGGAATTGAATCGGGAGCACAAAAAAAAAGCAATCGGATCAGGAAATATCGGGATCGGCAGATACTCAAACTAAAACGATCGGGATTGGATTGGGAGCAAAAAAAACATGATCGGAACAACCCTAGTTTTTGCACAATAAATACGTTAAGTAGTGCAGTATAAGGCCTCATCGAAAGAAAAATACCATTTATACAGAACATTTGAATTGAAAAACATGTTATAGTATTTGTTTTTACATTATTCAAACTGACCGTGATTTTCAGACTATAAGCCGCCCCCACCAAATTTGACACGAAAACGGGATTTGTTCATTGATATGCCGGACCGGACTACAAGCCGCAACTGTCCTTAGTGTATTATGGGATATTTACACTAAAAGATATTAACTGGTAACACTTTATTTGACAGCGGCGTCAAAAGACAATGCTTCATTGCTTCAAGAAGCTTCATTTGGCCATCACTGCTCCCTTGATGGAGATTTTCAACCTCTGCTGCCACCTGCTCTCAACACTGTTGTCGTCCAACATGCCTCTTAGCTTTCATTGCAGCACCACAGATGTAAATAACAATCGAAATTCATTTTCTGTGTTAATTATTTCTTCAGTTACTCTTCCAGTTGTTTCGTTAATCACTAGCTCTGGTGTGTAACACAATATATGACAGTGGCGCCATAAAACTGTTACAACACCGTCATAATTGTGATATGACACTGTCATGAGCATTAATGAAACTTATAACAGATGTCATTTAGTGTCATCCAGCAAATTATCTGGGTTTTGAACATATGGATGTAAAAGATCTGAGCTAAACATAGAGTTGGTGACAAAATTTGCTGAATGACACTTTATGACATCTGTCATTAGCATTCAATAATGCCTATGTGTCATGTCATTATTATAACAGTGTTATGACAGTCTTATAATGCCGCTATCAAATATATTGTTACTCGTTAACCCAAATAAATCAACAAACAAGCCGCACTGGACTATTACGGTATACAGTAAAGATTAATTTTTTCCCAAAATAAGTGACAGCATGAAGTGCAGGTTGCTAATCGCCCCACAAGGGGAGTTTCAACTGGTCGCAGCTCGACTCAGACTTGAAGAAAAAAAAAAGCGCAGACTCCGACTTGACTCGCTTGATTTGGAAGGCTCCGACACTCAGGACTTGACTTGTTAGGCAATAACCCGAGACTTGACAAGCTAACTCGAAATACTTCGATCATAGATTGATTCCCACCTGCTGCTTTATTCCCTTCAGACTTGACTGCATAGTTGTTTAATTTCCTTTGACTTACATAGACAGTAAGGTTTCCTTCATAGGTAAACCTGAGTGATTTGTGGGTAGGCTGGGAAATAATGGTGAAGGCCTTGACTAACCTGTGACTCGACTTGACTCGACCAAATTTTCACCGTCTTTACAACCTTTGAATCGACTCGACTTGACATAACCTCGTGACTTGACTCGACATAACCTCGTGACTCGACTCGACTTGACTTGCCCACAACATGAAAGACTCGGGACTTACTTGTGACTCGTATAATTGTCTGGGGTTTGCCACTGTCATTTCAAAATTTCTGTGGAGTACATTATGGCAGTCCTCTGGGGCCCCTTTATTTTCAGGGCCCCAAGCAACTGCCTGGCTTGCCTGTCTGCGAGCACCGCATCTGCATATTTGTGGTATGAGCAAAAGAGGATGTGAAGCTGTTGGTGATCCTCAACGCACTTTAGGGTGTCATCTTGATTGTTGTTGTTCATTCACATGTTGCCAGCCCTAGTGCAAATGGATTGGATGTCTATTGCCATTCATGGCAGCTGATGAGTTAAATTTTATTGGTTGATGCTATCAAAGCCATGTCTTTTTAAAATGGCTTGTCTATAGTTGAAATACTGTATAACATTATTGGTCATTTTTTTAGTCACTGTCCATGCATTTCTGTTCTGTAAGTAGCACAGTCTCGAATATAAGATGGCGATACACAGCTTTAAAAAAATTGGGTGAACCCACTCTCATCAGTGAAGAGCACAGTTGTCTAAGGCAAATGCCAATCAAGCTGTACGGTTCTGGGCAGTGAGCACACGGCCCAATACAGGATGTCAGGCCACCCTTATGGAGCCAGTTTCTGATTTTTTTGGTCAGAAACATTCACATCAGTGGCCTGCTGGAGGTCATTTTGTAAGGCTCTGACAGTACTCATCCTGTTTGTCCTTGCACAAAGGAGCAGATACCGACCCTGCTGAGGGTATAAGTTTTAAGGACATTCCAGCTCTCCTGGAATCTCCACCAGGCTGCCAGGTTGCTCTTCAGACTGTCCAGGTGCTCAGTGAAGCCCCGGTCCAGATCTGGGAGTAGATCCTCCAGGACAGCATCCATCGTCTCATATGTCAGGCATGCGTACAAGCACGTGGGGGGCCGCACAGACTACTGAGATTTTGAGTTGCTAAAATGACATTTTTGGCAAAATGGATCAGTCTGCTGCATAATTTTATTACTTTTATTTTTGGGGCGTGTTTGATACTCCCCATTTAGGGGGGGTAATCATTTTCCATTCTTTCAAATTATGTGGCATCATTTTGTTCCTAATACCTCACCTACTTATCAGGAAAGATATTCAAACAGGGATGGAACTTAGTTGGGTGCTGGTGGTGCTACATAACAGTAATCCTGAGGTACCTTGACAATTATCCAGACTAAGTGGGTAATGGAGGGGCCCGCGAATAAATGTCCACTACCACCCCACACCCCAGAACCAGGTCCATATTTGTTCCGCCACTGTATTGAAGATAACCTCCCCGCTTAGATCTGATGTTGTGTTTTAGACGTGTTCGTCAAATTTTTTGAGCAGTGTATATTCCAGGACTTGGATTTTGTTTCGCGCTGTTGTATATTACAGTTCCGCAATAAGTATATTTAAAGGGCCGGGCTTGTCAATAACAACTCATATTAAAGATGTCCTCCCGATCGATCGGGTCTGATCACGTCATTTTCAAAGTATCGGAATCGGCGAAAAAATATCGGACATGCCTTTTTTAAATATATATTAAGGCTGTCAAAATTATCGCGTTAACGGGTGTTAATCAATTTTTTAAATTAATCACGTTAAAATATTTGACGCAATTAACGCAGACGACCCGCTCGAACAGATTTAAATGACAGTACAGTGAAACGCTCACTTATTGTGTTTTATGGAGTTTTGCCGCCCTCTGCTGGCGCTTGGGTGCGACTGATTTTATAGGCTTCAGCACCCATGAGCATTATGTAAGTAATTATTGACATCAACAATGGCGGGCTAATAGTTTATTTTTTGATTGAAAATGTTACAAATTTTATTAAAACGAAAACATTAAGAGGGGTTTTAATATAACATTTCTATAACTTGTACTAACATTTTTCTTTTAAGAACTACAAGTCTTTCTGTCCATGGATCGCTTTAACAGAATGTTAATAATGTTAATGCCATCTTGTTGATTTATTGTTATAATAAACAAATACAGTCCTTATGTACCGTATGTTGAATGTATATATCCATCTTGTGTCTTATCTTTCCATTCCAACAATAATTTACAGAAAAATATGGCATAGATGGTTTGAATTGCGACTAATTAACTCGATTAAAAATTTGAATCGTTTGACAGCCCATATATATATATAATTTTTTTTTTTTTATTAAATCGTTTTCTAATTGTATTTAACGTTACAGACAAAATGTCTTACATTCATCCAGAGTCTTTAGTTTTGGCTTAAAGTAGGGCTATCAAATTTATCGCGTAAACGGCGGTAATTAGTTTTTCTCTAATTAATTACGTTAAAATATTTAATGCAATTAACGCATGCGCTTCACGACCCACTTACGCATTGTGGCATTCAATCTATAATGGCGCCGTTTTACCTATATATAGAGCTAACAGGCAGCATAAAATGAATAGAGAGAATTTTGGCAGTCTTTGGAGCCTCTTTTTAATTGGCTAAAGCCTTAAAATCCCTCTCTCAACAATTAGAAATATCGTGGGAAGCGATGTGGGGAAGAATGGTAGTGGTTGATCTTTTCCTTAACACCCTATGTTACTTCCCAACGCAGAGAAGATACATCAATTGGTGCCACTACGCACAGTCATGGTTGCACTTCCCATCATGCATTTGGCCAGAACAGTTAAATGGCTACAGTATCATTTACTGAAAGCTCAACAAATACACTAGATGGCAATATTTAGTCACAATATACAAAGTCACATTTATCCTTTAAGAATTACAAGCCTTTCTATCCGTGGATCCCTCTCACAGAAAGAATGTTAATAATGTAAATACCATCTTGAGGATTTATTGTCATAATGAACAAATACAGTACTTATGTACCGTATGTTGAATGTATATATTAATCCAAGTTTTATTCATTTTTTTCTTAATGCATTGCCGAAATGTATATGATCGGGAAAAATTATCGGGAATGATTGGAATTGAATTGGGAGCAAAAAAAAAGCAATCGGATCGGGAGATATCGGGATCGGCAGATACTCAAACTAAAACGATCGGGAGCAAAAAAACATGACCGGAACAACCCTAGCTCATATAGTTAATGAGCAAATGACAAATTATTTACAGTGTAGTTGGACGACCTTTCATCACCGTGCTTTTGAGTGGCTGTTCATGCCGTTATCGGGTAATTCCCCGACATGCATTCATAGTAGCTTATAAGTTACTTTCAAATCGTCATAACTATTAACTTAGCCCACGCTGTGTGACTTGACGAACCCACAAATGAACAGAAGTCTGTCAGAGCGCCGACTGAGTCTCCCTCACACGGCAAAGTGGGAATAAACACCAACACGGAAGCCTTTTGATGGGCTGTGATTTGTAGAAAGTTATAAGCTGTTTTTGTGGAAGTCCCCTTTTATTACACACTAGAGAAAAACGAGTGGCCTTTAATGTCAGGGGATGATTATGGTCTACGCACCAGGACATCCCGATGATGTGGCCGGTAAAAGCCACACTGAGTCACATGGCCCAGCGATAGGACGTGCACGAAGGGGATTACACGCACGCATATGGCTGCAGCATTGATGAAAAAAAACAAAACATTTTGGGATATTTTCATCCGCCACATGCGCTCATGTTCTCATTGGCTGTGAATGAGAGCAATAGATATTCAATCCCTTTGAACTGGGAGAGTTGGCAGCGAATGAACGATTCATTCGCTGCCAGCCTGCAAGTAGTGACAGAAGTCGTTTAAGTTCGCAGCAGAAGGATGAAAGGAGCCATATGATTGGATATCTGTCATTGTCAATGGCACTGAAAGAGCTAGTGGTCACATAAGTGAAAATTAGGTAATGTAATTTTTAGGGCTGTCAAACAATTAAAGTTTTTAATCGAGTTAATTACAGCTTAAAAATTAATTAATCGTAATTAATCGCAATTCAAACCATCTATAAAATTTGCCGTATTTTTCCGTAAATTATTGTTGGAATGGAAAGATAAGACACAAGACGGATATATTCATTCAACATACGGTACATAAATACTGTATTTGTTCATTATAACAATAAATCAACAAGATGGCATTAACATTATTAACATTCTCTTAAAGTGATCCATGGATAGAAAGACTTGTAGTTCTTAAAAGATAAATGTTAGTACAAGTTATAGAAATTTTATATTAAAACCCCTCTTAATGTTTTCGTTTTATTAATATTTGTAAAATTATCAATCAAAAAATAAACTAGTAGCTCGCCATTGTTGATGTCAACAATTACTCCATGCTCACTCATGGTACTAAACCATAAAATCAGTTGGACTCAAACGCCAGCAGAGGGTGCCAAACACCAAAAAAACAAGTGACAAGCGGACATTACACTGTACTGTCATTTTAGTCTGTTTGAGCGGGGCATGTGCGTTAATTGCGTCAAATATTTTAACGTGGTTAATTTTAAAAAATTAATTACCGCCCGTTAACGCGATCATTTTGACAGCCCTAGTAATTTTCAGACTATAAGCCGCTAATTTTTTAATTCATTTTGAAACCTGCGGCTTATTTGTTGATTTAATTTGGTTAATAGGTAACACTTTATTTGACAGCTGCGTTATAAGACTGTCATAAGACCGTCATAATTACGACACGACACTATCATGGGCATTGCTGAATGCTTATGACAGATGTCGTTAAGTGTCATTCGGCAAATTATGTCACTAACACCATTTATGTCCAGCTCAGATCTTTTACATCCATTCAAAAGTGGGATCATTTGCACAATAACACGAAATGACATCTATTATAAGCATTCATTAATGCTCATGTCATAATTATGATTGTTTAATGTAGAGCTGAAACGAATACTCGAGCAACTCTAGTAACTCGAGTTTAAAAACTGAACCGAGTAATTTTATTCACCTCAAGTAATCGTCTATTTTGACAGCTCTAAGCATCACGTTTTGCTCGGACGACTATTAATGCGGGACAACGCAATGATGTCACGTGCGTAGAGGAAGAAGCAAAAAAAACCAAAAAAACTGCAGCCGACAGCCGCTACAAATGACGCCGACGTTGCTAAATACTAGCCCACACGATGCTACGTTGGTAGCAGGTAGCATCTGATGAGTCTCATAGAGATCACATGTATGTTGAACTAGATGCGAATTGACAGACTCGGCCGCGTCTGGGCAGCGTTAGTAAACAGCCGCCATCTTAAAGCAGTAAAGCGCTAAGCGCTAATAAAGAGCGCTAATAAATAAGATTAACGTTACTGTCACTAGCTCACGTAACGTTAGCCCTGCGGAGGGCTAGGTTTCTTATTAATTATGACCACTTTCGATGCGTGGCTAACGTGTCTTCCATACAGGCTTTAACATAACATAGCGTTGTGGAGTGATCAGGGTGTAAAATAAAAACTCAGTAATTCTAACTATCAATTTTAGCTCAGTAGTCATTGCTGAATAAAACACCAAGTAGCACTGGTCCCTAATGTGCTCCAATACAACCTGTATTATACATTTATTTTGAACACTGCAAAAACTCAAAATCCTATCAGGACTTACAGTTTAGACTAACTTAAAACTTAACTAGAACTTAAAAATGGCTTGACACAAATAGAAATTCAATTGAAACACGTGGGGAAAAATCCTAACTTTTAAGTGATGTGTGTTATCAAGCGTAACCGCATTTTTAGGTATATATATATATATATATATATATATATATATATATTTTTTTTTTTTTTTTTTTTTTAAATTTATTTTTTTTTTTTAAAGATAAGATCTAAAGGTTTTTTGAGTGAAAGCAGTGAATTAGTCTTTTTTTTTTTTATTCTAGTTACATCTGAGATGCAATTGTTGGCTGTTTTCAACAATATACATCGAAAATAAAGACATTGATTGACTGAAAATGGTTCAAGATTAGATTAAATGTCTTGTTTTCTCATGTATATTTATAATTGCTCTTCACCTAAAAATATATTTATCCGATTACTTGATTAATCGATAGAATTTTCAGTCGATTACTCGATTACTAAAATATTCAATAGCTGCAGCCCTAGTTTAATGACAGTCTTTTAACGCCAATGTCAAATAAAGTGTTACCAAATACCATAACTAGCAATTAATGGAACAACTGGAATAGTATGCTGAAAAAATAATTAGCACAGAGCATGAATTTTGATTGTTATTTACATCTTTAGCGCTGCAGTGCATGGTAGGAGGCATGTTGGACAACATTATATGTTGACAGCAGGTGGCAGCAGAGGTTGACTGTCTAGCCCAAGGGAGCAGTGATGGCCAAATGAAGCTTCTTCAAGAAATGGATGATGGTTTATTTGGTCTTATGACAGTTGTATGATGCCGCTGTCAAAAAATAAAGTGTTACCGGTTAATATCTTTAATGTAAATATCCCACAATACAGTGAGGACAGCTCCGGCGTATAGTCCAGTGCGTCTTATCTATGAACAAATGCCGTTTTCGTGTTAAATTTGGTGGGTGCCGGCGATAGTCAGGTGTGCCCCAATAGTGCAAAAATTACAGTAAGTTATTTTATTTTTTATCCATTAATTTCTTGCTGATCCTCTACAGTAATGTGTGTGATGTTTTTTTTTTTTTTCTGGATCTGTGGATTCCATCACGCTTATCGTCCTCGTCATTGCTGATACCCTTTCTGTAATGACATCATGTGGAAAATTACTAATAATAGACTATAATAACAAATAAAACAATAATACACTAAAATCACGAACAAAAAGCTGTATCATAGTAAATTTTTGTGGTTATTAATGGAGTCCTGTGTATTTGGTGGTGGAAGTTTTTTGTTTCAAGAACAATAACAAAAAATGTGTTCTGGGGGAAAAACATTTTTTCCCATGAAAAGTTCAGAATTCTGAAAATATTTACTGTAATGAATGGCGGTATTTTTATTTTATTTTATTTTTTTAACCATTATTTGAAAATACTGTCCAAAATAGAAATCCCTCAAAGGCAAATCAATGATTAGTCATTTAAAAACAACAGTATGTAACTAATCTCACCACTTGAACAGTGGTGAGTCGTATCACTGAAGCGTAATTGCAACTTGTGCATGGCGCACATGCTTGTACGAGCACCAACATAAAGCAACAAGCATTTGGTCCATCAACTCAGCACCAGAAATGTAAAAAAAATAAATAAATAAATAAAATAAAGTAAGTAGTAGGCCCAAGTCTTAGGTGGGCTAGACAAGTGTTTTTGCCAAGCAGAGAGTAGGCAGAGGCGTGGGCGTGCAGTGACGTACACTGGCGCGTGTTCAGAGAAAAAGGTCTTTTGGGGGCTGTCTCAGTTCAAATGTCAGGGCTCTGTGTACTTGTCAGGGAGCATGCATGGAGTAGAAATGTATTTTAAATTAACTAAAAAAAAATCCCATATAGTCCCTTTAATGTAAATAACAATTAATAAATATATAAAAACTGTAGTTACCGTGCCTTGCAAAAGTATTCGGCCCCCTTGAATCTTGCAACCTTTCGCCACATTTCAGCCTTCAAACATAAAGATATGAAATTAAATTTTTTTGTCAAGAATCAACAACAAGTGGGACACAATCGTGAAGTGGAACAACATTTATTGGATAATTTAAACTTTTTTGACAAATAAAAAACTGAAAAGTGGGGCGTGCAATATTATTCGGCCCCTTTACTTTCAGTGCAGCAAACTCACTCCAGAAGTTCAGTGAGGATCTCTGAATGATCCAATGTTGTCCTAAATGACCGATGATGATAAATAGAATCCACCTGTGTGTAATCAAGTCTCCGTATAAATGCACCTGCTCTGTGATAGTCTCAGGGTTCTGTTTAAAGTGCAGAGAGCATTATGAAAACCAAGGAACACACCAGGCAGGTCCGAGATACTGTTGTGGAGAAGTTTAAAGCCGGATTTGGATACAAAAAGATTTCCCAAGCTTTAAACATCCAAGGAATCTAATCAAATCTACCAAGACCCGGCCGTCCTTCCAAACTTTCTTCTCAAACAAGGAGAAAACTGATCAGAGATGCAGCCAAGAGGCCCATGATCACTCTGGATGAACTGCAGAGATCTACAGCTGAGGTGGGAGAGTCTGTCCATAGGACAACAATCAGTCGTACACTGCACAAATCTGGCCTTTATGGAAGAGTGGCAAGAAGAAAGCCATTTCTCAAAGATATCCATAAAAAGTCTCGTTTAAAGTTTGCCACAAGCCACCTGGGAGACACACCAAACATGTGGAAGAAGGTGCTCTGGTCAGATGAAACCAAAATTGAACTTTCTGGCCACAATGCAAAACGATATGTATGGCGTAAAAGCAACACAGCTCATCACCCTAAACACACCATCCCCACTGTCAAACATGGTGGTGGCAGCATCATTGTTTGGGCCTGCTTTTCTTCAGCAGGGACAGGGAAGATGGTTAAAATTGACGGGAAGATGGATGCAGCCAAATACAGGAACATTCTGGAAGAAAACCTGTTGGTATCTGCACAAGACCTGAGACTGGGACGGAGATTTATCTTCCAACAGGACAATGATCCAAAACATAAAGCCAAATCTACAATGGAATGGTTCAAAAATAAACGTATCCAGGTGTTAGAATGGCCAAGTCAAAGTCCAGACCTGAATCCAATCGAGAATCTGTGGAAAGAGCTGAAGACTGCTGTTCACAAACACTCTCCAGCCAACCTCACTGAGCTGGAGCTGTTTTGCAAGGAAGAATGGGCAAGAATGTCAGTCTCTCGATGTGCAAAACTGATAGAAACATACCCCAAGCGACTTGCAGCTGTAATTGGAGCAAAAGGTGGCGCTACAAAGTATTAACGCAAGGGGGCCGAATAATATTGCACGCCCCACTTTTCAGTTTTTTATTTGTTAAAAAAGTTTAAATTATCCAATAAATTTTGTTCCACTTCACGATTGTGTCGCACTTGTTGTTGATTCTTGACAAAAAATTAATATTTTATATCTTTATGTTTGAAGCCTGAAATGTGGCAAAAGGTTGCAAGGTTCAAGGGGGCCGAATACTTTTGCAAGGCACTGTACAACTTGCAGGTATATTTGAAATGTCATTTGCCTTTTAATCTAAACACACTCCCATCAAAATGGTTTCTGTATGCTCCTCTGACCCCTCCGTTCAAGTGATGATTGGCCTCAAATATGCAGAGACAGCAACCCCACCTGTGACTAACCTGAGTATATGTGTGCATGAATGTGTGTGCGTGTCTGATCCCGCTGAGGGTGAGGTGGCGAGAGGGGGGTTTGAGGTGCAAGACGTCGCCTGCATGCTTTAATTTTCACCTCCCCCATGATGACCCTGTACAACGGCTGACACAGGTGGACCCTTGCGTCACCTCCTTTTCCTTCACATTGTCCTTTCCCCGAAACGTGTCCACAATGTTTGGTTCTGGTTGACACGCTCTGTGAGGAAATATACAGTACAGTTCTACCATTAATTTCTTGGCCAAAATACTCATAATTGCATAAACATTATTTATTTATTTTTAAATAAAAAGATATTCTACCTGGATACAGCAGCCAATCCTAAATCAGGGCTGAGTGGGATTAAATCATCCACTGCCATTCCTCCCAGTTCCAATGGATTGGGCATCTGTCACTGTTAATGGCGGTAAATGAGTTTATAATACTTCACCATTACGTTCTTTTAAAGTATAGGCTATGGTTCATTAAAATATAACATATTGTTCGAGCTGTTATTACTGTACACTGCATGTCTGGATTAATAAATTACATGCAAAAATTTAAATATACAGTATTTATTTTTACTTTAATTTTTAAATTTGTCATTTTCATATTACAATTAGGGCTGTCAAAATTATCGCGTTAACGGACGTTAATTCATTTTTTAAATTAATCACGTTAAAATATTTGACGCAATTAACGCAGATGGCCCGCTCAGACAGATTTAAATGACAGTACAGTGAAACGCTCACTTGTTGTGTCTATGGAGTTTTTCCGCCCTCTGCTGGCACTTGGGTGCGACTGATTTTATAGGCTTCAGCACCCATGAGCATTGTGTAAGTAATTGTTGACATCAACAATGGCAGGCTACTAGTTTATTTTTTGATTGAAAATTTTACAAATGTTATTAAAACGAAAACATTAAGAGGGGTTTTAATATAAAATTTCTATAACTTGTACTAACATTTTTCTTTTAAGAACTACGAGTCTTTCTATCCATGGATCGCTTTAACAGAATGTTAATAATGTTATGCCATCTTGTTGATTTGTTATAATAAACAAATACAGTCCTTATGTACCGTATGTTGAATGTATATATCCATCTTGTGCCTTCTCTTTCCATTCCAACAATAATTCACAGAAAAATATGGCATATTTTATAGATGGTTCGAATTGCAATTAATTGTGATTAATTACGATTAATTAATTTTTAAGCTGTAATTAACTCGATTAAAAATTGTAATCGTTTGACAGCCCTAATTACAATAGATACAAAGTAACTTCTAATGATATGTAGGTAAACTGAAAATGAACAAATGTATATATGGACTGTATGTACAGTGAGGCAAATAAGTATTTAGTCAACCACTAATTGTGGTTGACTAAAATAGTTCTCCCACTTGAAAATATTAGAGAGGCCTGTAATTGTCAACATGGTTAAACCTCAACCATGAGAGACAGAATGTGGGGGAAAAAAACTAAGTCACATTGTTTGATTTTTAAATAATTTCTTTGCAAATCATCGTGGAAAATAAGTATTTGGTCAATACCAAAAGTTCATCTCAATACTTTGTTATGTACCCTTTGTTGGCAATAACTGAGGCCAAACGTTTTCTGTAACTCTTCACAAGCTTTTAGCACACTGTTGCTGGTATTTTGGCCCATTCCTCCATACAGATCTCCTCTAGAGCAGTGATGTTTTGGGGCTGTCGTTGGGTAACACGGACTTTCAACTCCGTCCACAGATTTTCTATGAGGTTGAGATCTGGAGACTGGCTAGACCACTCCAAGACCTTGAAATGCTTCTTACGAAGCCACTCCTTTGTTGCCCTGGCTGTGTGTTTGGGATCATTGTCATGCTGAAAGACCCAGCCACGTCTTGTTTGCTTGATGGAAGGAGATTTTCCCTCAAAATCTCTCGATACATGGCCCCATTCATTCTTTCCTTTACACAGATCAGTCGTCCTGGTCCCTTTGCAGAAAAACAGCCCCAAAGCATGATGTTTCCACCCCCATGCTTCACAGTGGGTGTGGTGCAATTCAGTATTCTTTTTCCTCCAAACAAGAGAACTTGTGTTTCTACAAAAAGTTCAATTTTGGTTTCATCTGACCATAACACATTCTCCCAGTCCTCTTCTGGATCATCCAGATGCTCTCTAGCGAACCGCAGACGGGCCTGGACGTGTACTTTCTTCAGCAGGGGGGCACGTCTGGCAGTGTAGGATTTGAGTCCCTGGCGGCGCATTGTGTTACTGATAGTAGCCTTTGTTACTGTGGTCCCAGCTCTCTGTAGGTCATTCACTAGGTCCCCCTGTGTGGTTCTGGGATTTTTGCTCCCTGTTCTTGTTATCATTTTGACGCCACGGGGTGAGGTGGGAGTTGAACGTCCCTGTTTCCCTATGACAGCCCCAAAACATCACTGCTCTAGAGGAGATCTGCATGGAGGAATGGACTAAAATACCAACAACAGTGTGTGAAAAGCTTGTGAAGAGTTACAGAAAACGTTTGGCCTCCATTATTGCCAACAAAGGGTACATAACAAAGTATTGAGATGAACTTTTGGTATAGACCAAATACTTATTTTCCACCATGATTTGCAAATAAACTCTTTACAAATCAAACAATGTGAGTTTGTTTTTTTTTTTTTTCCACATTGTCTCTCATGGTTGAGGTTTCCCCATGTTGAAAACTACAGGCCTCTCTAATATTTTCAAGTGGAAGAACTTGCACAATTATTGGTTGACTAAATACTTATATGCCCCATTGTATGTAGTGCAAAAAGAATATTGTTGGTCACAATTTTAAGAAACTTTGTAAGTCATGAAACCAATATTTTAAAAATAGTAATATGGTAACAACCTATGAGAATGAAGTTGTGGACGTCAATTTTTGTTAAAAATTCAAATCTCTAGTAATGCCCAGAGAACAAACTCCACGATTTAATACATCTGAAAGATTGCTTAGGTGCTGTTTTGATTAGCGATGGCATTCACTCGTGCTGACCAGTGTCGTTTTTTTTCTAAGCCTTTTGATTTTTGTGTCAGTCTTTGGGAAGAAATACTTATTACTCTTAGTCATATTTTAGTCATTTCGAAATGTGTTCTAGTTTTAGTCAGTGAAATCTCATACAAATTTCATCTAGTTTTAGTCGACAGTTACTCAAAATGTTTTTGTCTGTAAAATTCAAAAGCTTTACTCCCAAAATAATTTCGAATGAACATAGACACATGAACACATATGGTAGCGTCTATAAGGACAAGGACAATTTTGTGATGATAATACACAGACAGCAGGAAAAGCATTACATTATTTTCAATTAAACCTACCTGGAAGCCACGAACTGTATGTTAAGAAAGTATTTAAGAGGATACTCGCCAGGCAAAAGTTGATGCTAATGCTAACGCGAATGCTATGCTAATGCAAAAGAAAAAAAGCGTTTAACATCCTGCAGACTTACTGACCAGAAAAGCCAAGTAACTCTGCTCTACACTGGCCAGTATAAGAAGACGTTCGCCATTCTAAAGCTAATGCTGACGCAAATGCTATGCTAACGCTAACATTTAGTGTCGGATAACCACTCAGTACGGACCTTTAAAGGCGAAAGCAACATTGAATATTCTCTCAAGCCAAGATAAGAAAACACATCTTAACGTGTTTCCAAACAAGGAAGATGGAATGCAGCCTAGCTTGAGACACATCCTAAACTCTGGTGAGGAAGGGGAGGCGCAGCACATCTCACATGAGTGACACGACGCAAAAACTGCTACGATGCAAGCTGGCATACTCCACGTACAATATGAAAATATCACGCATTGTGAACATACAGCAGAAACGATGTCGCATTCAGTGTTGTTAATAACGGCGTTACAATATAACGGCGTTACTAACGGCGTTATTTTTTTCAGTAGTGGGTAATCTAATTAATTACTTTTCTCATCTTGGCAACGCCGTTACCGTTACTGAGGACGGAAAGGCATGCGTTACTATATTGGTCGAAAAGTCTGAGGGAGACTGACTCACCGAGACGACAGAGCAGAGCAGGAGTGTGGAGGAGGCAAGAAAGTTGTGACGCCGAACAAACGCGATGCTAGGTAGCTCCAATAACACATATGGTTGCCGATAGCCTTCAAACTACGTCCGCATGTTATGGTAGATATGGTAGACATGGTAGATATCACATGTACTGTATATAGATATACCTAGATGCAAAATGACACACACTAAATGCGTTAGTAGACAGCCGCCATCTTGAAGCAGTAGACTTTTTAGGATGGCTCTGTTGTAGAGAACCTTCCTAGCAAACCTAAGTAACTTTTTATATAAAATACTTCTACATTGGCAAAATCTTGACTTGAATCTGTCTTTAAATGATGAAACAGTTTTAAAACTTTCATATGTCAAAAGTAGAGAGAAGGGAACTAATGCAATAATGGGAGAAATTCTAACAACTTTTAACAGTTGATTCAGGGTAAAGAGTAAATTAGGGTAAAGAATTGGGCTCGGGCCAATTGTACCAAAAACCTTCACAAAAAACTTCACATAGTGTGGCCAATGTTTTTTTTTTTTTTTTTTTTATTGAGGGAAAAAAAAAAAAAAGTAATTATCACCAATTACTTTGCCAAGTAACTAATTACTCTTACATTCAGGTAATTGAGTTACTAACGCAATTACTTTTTGGGAGAAGTAATTTGTAACTATAATTACTTTTTTTCAGTAAGATTAACAACACTGGTCGCATTTTCGTCTCGTCGTCATCTCGTGAGACGAAAAGTGACATTCGTCTCGTGCTGTTCTAATGTCCCAAGCCAGGTTTTTAGCTCATCATTGTCAAGTCATCGTCATGAAAAAAATTGTTCGTCAACAAAATATTTTCGTTTTTTTTTTTTTTGACGAAACCACACTGGTTTTTACCAGCTGTATGTCGTATGTGACTTTTTAGTTTGAATAATATGTTGATTATTATGGCTGTGCTGGAGTGGAACTTAACTACTTCACATTGAGAACTGTTCCTAATTTACTGCCCTACCTATGTTGCTAAATAAGGTAGAAAATCCAAAGTGTCAATCAAAATTTAGGCATCTCATGGGTGTACGTTCATTCGTGAGCGCGCGCGCATAAGGAGGTGTTTACTAGCTTGTGTCTTATGGCCTGGAGGGAGCCTGAACCCAGTGCGGTGGCGGCCACCACACACAAGCTTTAATTGGCCTTCTCACGCTGCATGAGCTTCATTACCCGCACACCCTCCAAACGCCCCTAAACACCCCCCTCACGTACACCCAGCATTTGCAATGCGTAATGTGAAGTCGATAAGACAAATGTTGATTGATTCACTTTTGAGAGTGTAGATACAGGATGTAGAGGTCGTACACTTTACCTGGCACTCCTATTTTAATGATGGTAACTTCCGAAATGAGTTGAAATGTCACATACATTCTGCCCTGTCGTACCCGAATCGCACCTGTCATCCCTCTTGGATAAATATTGCTGTCTTTGTCAGCCACAGTGTGAAACGCTGTTGCATACTTACAAAGCCAAGTGTATTATGACCCATATTGTACGGAAAGTATTTTTCCCCAATGAAATTGAAACCTGATTTTCTGACTTTTCCACCATGTTGTAGAGCCGCAGCTATCGATTATATAGGTAATTGATTAATCGATTGATTTGTTAGTTCGAATAATTGGATTACGAACTTTTAAATCATTGCAGAATAAATTTTAGGAGATGTAAAGCAAAGAAACAACTGTTTAAGCCTGCAATAACATTTATTTTGACTTGCTGAGATTGCACTTTCAAAAGAGCATTAAAGGCAAATACAAAATAAAATTCCTGAGTGTTTCTTCAAACTGCAAAATTGCACTTTCATTTCAAAAAAGCATTTAATGTGTTTAAAACTAAATTAAAATACCTGTGCTTAGCCTCAAACTGTATAAAACCAATAAATAAATGAGGATTTAAGTACAACATTGTATGAAAGAACAATTGGCTAACCTGCATTGCAAAAGTCCGTTAGCTTAAATGCTATAAATTGCTAACGTTTTTTTTTGTTTGTTTTTTTAAAAAGCCTCTAACAAATTGTTGTAATGCATACTCCCACAAAAAAAAACTGCTAAATATCCTTCCAAACTAAATAACGAATTCATAAACAAACATATTAACTAAAACAAAACCATACCTTATGTTGGTCTTATCTCATTTGCTCCGCAAAACGTATAAATACGTTCTATTTTTAATTGTTTTAGTGTCCCAAAGACATATTTATACGTCTTTTACGTTTTTTTTGTTTGTTTTACAAGAGACATCTCTGGGTTCTGATTCAATTTAGCTCCAAAGCACAAAGCTTAAATTCCATTTTAAAGCAATGAAACTGGCCACTGGATGGCAGTAGTGCATTTGGTAAGACCCGCAACCCGATTTAACGGCAATGAACGGCCGGGGCGCCGGCGGAAGACGACCAAATGGAGAACAACCTAGAGGATGCCCGGGATGCCAGGCGCTGGATGACCGAGCTGAACGACTGGGACCACCAGTGCAGTGGAAGATGCCGTTGAGTCCATGCTGCTCGCCGAGCAGACCCCACAGAGACTCAAAAAAATCCATGTTTATGAGAGAGGCGGCGATGAGGGAAACGTTTACCCGGCTGTTGCGGCTACAACAGCGTCATCTCTCAGTTTAGTTATGTTGCGGCTACAACAGCGTCATCTCTCAGTTAGTTATGTGTAAATAAATTGTTACTTTGCTATCAAAAGCTCTATTTGTCTTCTTGTTTATGTTATTTTGTAAAAGGAAAGCATTATTCAGATGTTATTGCTATTCAAAAATTAGCTATGTTAAAGTCAAAGTTATGTTTGAAATGTATGCTTCCACAAAAAAGCTCAATTTCTCGTTTTTTTCATCAGAAATTGGAAAATAGCTCAAACTAAGCTATTTTCTAATGCTGATTTCTAAAGAATGGAAAAAGATATAAACTTACTTTTTTCCTGCTGAAGGAAGAGGGTGTAATCTTTGTTTTGGTGGGTTCCATGTTTTTATAGCAATAGAACAGAATTTTCTGTGGGCCTTGCAAAATCAGTCGAAATCCAGTAAAACTGCGGGGAGCGAAGGGCCTTGCTCCAGTGAAAATGGCTGGGAGTGAATGAGTTGACAGGGAGCAGCTGGACCGCGCCGGTCCGTGGCGCATTTGCTACCGGGCCGCACAGAAATAATAATTTAATAACGACCGCATTCTGGCCGAATTAACCCTGTGCCCCTGCTTAACACACCAATATCTCTGTCTACTCTAGATATAATACTACAGTGTAGATTAGAATGTTGTCATAGAAGTCCATTGATAGGACTGCTAGCAGTACATCTTGTTTGTGTATATAATATATCTATGTGCGCTTGTCCTCGATAATAACTTATTACTAGGCCGCGGGCGCAGCACATTTGCTCCCGGAAATAATTAGCCCCCACACGAGCGAAGATAACTGGAAAACAGACGTCCTTGGAGATATTTTTACGGCGAAAAGGGCACCTGACGAGCCTACAACCTCGAAGACCCACGAACTGCGAAGGAGTGGATTCGTGACCCGTTTGAGAATAAACAGAGATCGCAAATGACGGCGACCTTATTAAACGTACATTTGAGACAACAACTCTACCGAGGTTCTGAATTAAAGTCATTCTGGAATATCCTGAGGATATATCTGAGGAGAATTTTTCTACAAGTCATTCCATGATCAAACGTAAGTTAATATTCCTTTCTTTCAAGAAAGTTTGTAGTGTTTACTTTGGAATCGCTGCATTTGTGCATTTTGCAGCTATGTTTAACGTTACGCGCATGCGCAGAACCGCATCGTTGCAGTTTTTGATGGGTTGCAAAATTTGTCAGAACACCGGTCCGTGAAAAAAAAGACCCAAATAACACCGGTCCGTGGTGCAAAAAAGGTTGGGGACCCCTGCTTTAAATGAGTTATGGCATATTCACTGTTGCCACTAGAAGGCAGTGTATCCACCTAAATTAATCAAGCTACGTGCAACACTTTCAAAACAAACCTTTACAACGTCACTCTAATTAAACTAATCCCCAAAACAGCAAAATTTTATTCGAAGCTTTTTTCTAATCGAATTACTCCAGTTAATCGACTAATCGTTGCAGCACTTGACATACCTAAACTGGTGAGTTTTGCCTCTAATAATGGAGAACTGGCTAATGCCAAACCGTGACTATGCCGGGGACCACTCTACAACATTTTCTTTGTCAAGCATTGAAGGTCATGAATATACCTCTCCCATCCTGTATCCTTGCTCCCATCCTCCCTTCCTGTAGTCCTCCCTACACCTGATTTCATTTTCACCCCCACCCCAAGAGCCTCAACTCCCTCATGCATCCGCCATCACAACCCTCCCTTCCACCGTCCCTCCTTCATTGCGTGTTTGCCGGTTGAACTTCCCTCTGTGTTCCATCTGCCCCTTTGCCACCTCTCCCACTGCCTTGCCACAGACCCACCTACTCAACGGGTGCTCAGCGTGCATACACGCAACCAAGGCATCTCTACTGTGCCGCACTTGCTCAGCGAGATGGCGACTGCCGGGTGTCAAGAGCTTTGGACCTGAAGCTTCCAACTGTGGAGACAAAGTTCATATTAGGAAAGCCAATGAATGAATGAATGAATGTCTATGCTATTGCTCGACAAGGTTGTGCGGATGCAGGTTTTGACTTACTGCATGTTTTTAACAAATTACGTGGAGTCACTTGGACATCAGGGCATTCCATAATGTCATTGCATCAATTGCTCGCTAATACGATCTTACCACATATTTTGTCTTTTGCAAAAGAACACTTGGACCATGTTACAGGATCTCACTAGTGCTCGAGCAATTCAAATGTTGCTGTTTCGAGATTTGTTTAATTATAGTGACATTGTAATGGTTTGTTTTGAAAGTGTTGCATTTAGTTATATGGATTTGAGTGCCTGTTAACTGCCTGTTTTTTCATTTTATTTTAGTTATAATTTTATTTTATTGCTGTTTCGGGATTCGTTTAATTAGAGTGACATTGTAATGGTTTGTTTTGAAAGTGTGGCATTTAGTTTTATGGATTTGAGTGGATACACTGCCCTTTAGTGGTAACTAGGGTTGTTCCGATCATGTTTTTTTGCTCCCGATCCGATCCCGATCGTTTTAGTTTGAGTATCTGCCTATCCCGATATTTCCCGATCAGATTGCTTTTTTTTTTTTTTTTTTTTTTTGCTCCCGATTCAATTCCAATCATTCCCGATAAGTTTTCCCGATCATATACATTTTGGCAACGCATTAACAAAAAAATGAATACAATTTTGTTAAACTTTGTAAAAATTTGTTTATTATGACAATAAATCCTCAAGATGGCATTTACATTATTAAGATTCTTTCTGTGAGAGGGATCCACGGATAGAAAGACTTGTAATTCTTAAAGGATAAATGTGAGTTGGTATATTGTGACTAAATATTGCCATCTAGTGTATTTGTTGAGCTTTCAGTAAATGATACGGCAACTATTTAACTTCTGCCCAAATGCATGATGGGAAGTGCACCCATGACTGTGTGTAGGGGCACCAATTGATATATTTTCTCTGCGTTGGGAAATAACATAGGGTGTTAAGAAAATGATCAACTTCTACATTTCTTCCCCACATTGCCTCCCACATTACTTTTAATTGCTGAGAGAGGTATTGTAAGGCTTTAGCCACATAAAAAATGGCTCCAAAGGCTGTGAAAATTCTCTCTACTCATTATACGCTGCCTTTTAGCGCTATCTATAGGTAAAACGGCGTCTTTATAGATTGAACGCGACAATGCTTGAGTGGCTCGTGCAGCGCATGCGTTAATTACTCAACGTGATTAATTAAAAAAAAAATAATAATTACCGCCGTTAACGCAATAAATTTGATAGCCCTACTTTAAGCCAAAACTACTCTGGATGAGTGCAAGACATTTTGTCTGTAACGTTAAATACAATTAGAAAACGATTTAAATAAAAAATATATATATATTTAAAAAAGGCATGTCCGATATTTTTTTGCCGATTCCGATACTTTGAAAATGACGTGATCGGACCCAATCGATCGGCATCCCGATCAATCAGGACATCTTTAGTGGTAACAGTTAATATTTCATAACTCATCTAACATGGCTGATTCCACCTGCTCCCTGTTACGACCAACTTAAGGTTGTAAGTTTTTGTGTTAAGCTAATATGTTTGTTTATGCATGAGTTATTTGGTTTGGAAGTATGTTTAGATTTTTTTGTGGGAATATGTGTTTGGACGATTTGTTAAGAGCTTTTTGAAAACAAAAAATTTTTAAGTTTGCATTTTATAGCATTCAAGCTTAGACTCCACCATCAGTTGGCAAGACAACTCCCACAGACTTTGCGCCACGCCTTCTTGTAGAGGGCCGACACATAGAGCGTTGAAGTGGCTTTCACTATTCACTGTGATAAACTCAAACACGCTGCGTTCTAACGCCAGATTTAGGTGGAAATAGGACGGAGGTTTTACTGCATACAAGCAGACAGGAGTGTCTCAAGAGGGATTTGGTCGAGGATTCATGGTAATTATTATAGTTTTCGCACCATGCATGCACTTTGAAACGTTGTGAATACAATAAAATGAATGAAAAAAAATTAGCCTAACTTTAGCTTGAAATATTTACGTTAAATGAATGATAACTGCCTGTTTTTTTTTTTAACCAAGATTCTAGACTGTTTTACATTGATAGCTACAGAAATTCCTCAATTGAAGTATTTATTTGTAAGAATTTTCAACTTAAAAAGCTCTTTGTTCCGTGACAGCCGCCATGTTAGATTAAACAATACCGTACCTTTGGCTTGAAATATTTACGTTAAATGATGCTTTTAACCAAGAATCTAGACTGTTTTGCGTTCATATCTATAGAAATTCAACACTTTAAGCATTTATTTGCAAGAATTTCCTACTCAAAAAGCTTTTTTTCTTTCCTTCTTACAGCCGCAATGTTGGATTTTGTATCTCTGCACAATAGTGGAATTCAACCTGAATAAGTTGTGATTGTATATAGAAAAATGCAAATTTTGCTTTTGTTGAGTAAAATTAAGATGATTCTGCATGCTGTCCTCAAGTATTAAGTTTCTGATGTGAAAATTGAGTGATTTATTAGCTGTTGAAAACTTGCACTTAATAAAAAATAAATAAAAATAATAATAATAAGTTGCTATTTTGGGCAAAAACTTATGTATGTTAAATATTGCGATTGAAATATAGGTGATTATCTCTGCATTTGGTGATTTTTTGTGCATCTAGTGTAAAATTTGGGAATTTTAAGTTTTGTTATACTTGTATAAAAAAAAATTTATCAGGATTTTATTAGGGAACGTCTATGAATTTTTTGATGTCGCTGCTCATGGAGCATTTCATTTTTAAATACATTTATTGCTCTTGTGAAATGAATGCGCAATTCTGTATAATTTGAAAAAACACACATGAATTTTATTTTGTATTCGCATTTATGCTCTTTTAAAAGCGTAATCTTAGAAAGCCAAAATAATTATTATTTCAAGCATAAACACTGGTATATTTGTTTTATGTATCCCTAAAATTTGTTCTGCAACGCATTAAATGTTTCTAATCCGATTATGCGATTACGCAAATTTACTGATAGATTAATCGATTAACTAAGTAATCGATAGCAGCAGCCCTAGATCTCACAAAAAATTAAATTGGGTTGACTTCTGGTTCCAGTAGACTGCCACAGTCGCGCCACAATGTTGTGTGCGTGCTTATATTTGTGTTATGTGGATTTTAGTTTAGTTTTTGTGTGTGCAACTTTTACCTGAATTCACAGTGCATGCGATTGTTCGATGTTATTCTGCTCATCTGCGTTTGGATCAGCTCAATTCGTTTTAACGAGGAGAGTGACATTGACCGTCCATGTTGAAATTGATTGGGCATCTGTTGCCGTCAATAGGTGTTTACAAATATCAATTTCCCTTTTTTACTAATGAGCAGTGAATGTGTTAAGCTAATGATGACTTTCAATTAGATGTGCACTGTAGTGACCATTGACGACGCCAGCAGGCGTACCATAGGCTATTCAATGGATGACGATCATGGCGAAATGTATAGCTGTCCTAAGCAGCCTGATTTAGAATTCCCCTCAAGAATGATGAGAAACAAAAACGCTCATTTTCAACTTATTAATTATAAACATTCTTGTAAGTTAATTTTATTGCTGACACTGAATTTCAGGGTCATCAACATATTGTGCCCCCCCAGCCCCAAAAGTCAAACTCCGCCTATGGCCTCGTGCCAGTTTTGTTATATCACAATTTATCACTCTCACTTATCAATCCCAACCTATACGTTGTCACTTGATTTTTGTTACATCCTTTACATTTTTACAATGTTTTCACATTTCATTGCATGTGGGGATTACATTAAAATAATCTTTAAATTACGTAACAATATTTAGTCCCAAATTTAAGTAGGTGGCAGTCTTGATTTGAAGCTGCTCTTGCCGTGCCACGTGTTTTATAATGATGACGATACTGTATAATGAGTTGACACCCACTGATGTATGCTGTATTGTATTATATAGAGAGCGTCGGGTCGGCGCTATCTCTCAGTTTATGATTTGTGTGCTGCCCCCACCTACTGGCTGCAAATCTAACATTGTTTTTGTTACTCAACAAAATGGCTCTGTGCCATTCGTCTGTGGTCTCTTCCCACACAGACACGCCAAAGTGAAGCGCTGCAAGCCTGCATCCAATGCCTGATAAACAACTGTATACTGAGGCACTTCGCTAACTATCTGCAGATATGTCATAGTATACACACACACACAAAATCCCAGCAGAGAGGCTGTAATGTGATATGGATGTGATACAAGTGGCATGCAGGCCTGACTTCTTTGCATGTTTGTTGTTGCCAGCAGATACTGGTCTTTCAAGGACAGGATGCTCAAAATGTGTCCGCCTGTGAGTGCTTCATGACGGCGGAAGGGCTCAGCGGCAAAGAGAAAGAAACTGTAGTGACAGAAGTCAGTTTCCATACACAAGCAGCTACAATATAAAACAAATGTTTTCTATTCTATTTAGATCGATCGGGACCCGATCACGTCATTTTCAAAGTATCGGAATCGGCCATACCTTTTTTTAATATATATATATTTCATTGAATTGTTTTCTAATTGTATTTAACGTTACAGATATAATATGTTACACTCATCCAGAGTCTTTAGGTTTAAGGTAGGGTTATCAAATTTATCCCAATAACGGCAGTAATTAATTTTTTTTTAATGTATCACGTTATAATATTTAACGCATTTAATGCATGCGCTGCACAACCCACTCACGCATTGACGCGCTCAATCTGTAATGGCGCCGTTTTGCCTCTATAGAGAGGTAAAAGGCAGCGTAAAATGAGTAGAGTGAATTTTGGCAGCCTTTGGAGCCTTTTTGTAATTGGCTAAAGCCTTACAATTCCTCTCCCTATGATTAGAAATATCATGGGCAGCAATGTGGGGAGGCAAAGTAGCACTGATCTTTTTCTTAACTCCTTATGTTATTTCCCAACGCAGAGAAGATATATCAATTGGTAGCACTACGCACAGTCATGGTTCCACTTCCCATCATGCATTTGGGCATGCCTACAGTATCATTTACTGACAGCTCAACAAATACACTAGATGGCAATATTTAGGCACAATATACAAAGTCAAAAGTATTTCTATCCGTGGATCCCTCTCACAGAAAGAATGTTAATAATGTAAATGCCATCTTGAGGATTTATTGTCATAATAAACAAATACAGTACTTATGTACTGTATGTTGAATGTATATATTCGTCAGAGTTTTATTCATTTTTTTCTTAATGCATTGCCAAAATGTATATGATTGGGAAAAATTATCGGGAATGATTGGAATTGAATCGGGAGCAAAAAAAAAAGCAATCGGCTCGGGAAATATCGGCATCGGCAGATACTCAAACTAAAACGATCGGGATCGGATCGGGAGCAAAAAAACATGATCGGAACAACCCTAGTGAGGACACGAACCCTCTTGTGCTGTTTAGCCTTTATTGTTGTTGTTTTTGAGATGTTACTAGTTAGCGCCGAGCGCCCTGCTAATTAGTGACTTCGCTTATGTATTTCCATGTCAAGTTGTGCGTTGTTTGGTGGTGTCCAAAAGTTATTCTAGATGCAGAACGTGTACAACCAGGATTAAGTACAGCGGTAACACTACAAACATGCGAAATTGTACAGAAATCTATGAAAACAAAGTATATTGGTTAAAAGAAGTGTTATTTCTGAAGACACTTTGTTCCCAGAAAATGTGGAATTCATTCCACCAGTGTAAATTTTATTGTATTGTTGAGAGAAATAAGTACTGCTGTTTGAAACAGCTAATGTTTTTGCATTTTCTTGCGAAAAATAGCATCTTGTTTTGTATAGGCGTGTTGAGGAATAAGTACTGTCTTTAAAATGGTTAATGATTTTGCACTTTCTTGTTAAAAAAAAAAAAAAAAAAAAAAAAAGGCAGTTTAAGGACAGCTTTTTGTTGTATGGGCATGTTTCCATCGTTCCTGTTGAATCATTAGGATATTTTAAATAAATAATGGACATACATTTGTTTGGCTACTTTATTAATTAGTAATGTATGATCCATCGATAAACGTGATCATCGTCAATACCGTGATCATCGTTCAATAATCGAATCGTAGCACCCTGAATCGTAATCGAATTGAATCGTATGGTGCCTCCTGCAGATCACTGAAACAGAGTGGGTCGACAGAGCTCAATATTTTGTTGGGTTGTACAGTGTCCTGGAACATATTTCGTCCACACCCTTCTCGCCTTTTTAACTCCTGACCCATTTTCATGCCTGCACATTAGCTGTTCTGAGTACGGGTTAGACATTATTGAGTCGCTCACGATTCGAATACGATTTTGATTCTTTAGCATACGATTCAGTTCGATTCTGATTCTTGAAATCGAGATGGAATTTCATTGAATTTAGATTTGATTCCATAAAAAGTAGAAAAACATGAAAAATGAAAAATAAGTTTGGACAATTTATAAAATTTTTTCCCGTATATACAGTGTAAATTTGGTATGTCATGTTACAATTACTAGGTGCTCACTTCAAACTGCTGCCATTAGGGTTAATTTAAAGTTTTATTTGCAAGGAGATTATTATAGATGATTCAGTGCATTTGCTTAATCTTGCAGGGGGGAAGGATATTTAATCATGATTATAAAATAATGTTAAATACGAAACTAATATTTCATTATTGTAGACCTGAATGATTTTAATTTAGCTCACACAACACTACCAATGTAATGAATAGCTTTACAAAATACATAAGGAATTGCAGTGGCTGATATTAATTTGCTGACAACGAATATTATGAGTGCTGATATACCAGCATTTTTTTTTTTTTTTTTTTTGGGAAGGGGGGGCTATACTATCTTAATGGCTCGCTTCATTTTTTAAAAGCAAATGGCCACCCTGTTTGCCTCAAAATTCACGGTGCTCATTTAGTCATTTGGTTTCCTTAGTTTTGTAAAAAAAAAAAAAATCACTTTTCACAACACCCACAAGGGGTCATAATTACGTTCTTTTTTTTTCTGTAAAGGTAGTTTTGAATTGTGGCATGCAGGATGTTTGGCATATTTTTCCTATTACGCTCCAGTAGCCACTTCTTTAGGTACACCTGCGCGTTCCAAATGACTTTAAATTATACAATACAGAAACGTAAAAAAATTGATATATATTTTTTTTACAATGTACAATGTTCCTAACATTGGTTGAAATTGTGTAATAACTCACTGGCTGCTATTGACAGTGCTTGACGTCCAATTCATTAGGAATGGAAGAGGTCGTCAATGACACTGAAAGATGAGGATTCAAAGCCCCTCCTCCCATTTTAAAAGAATTGAACATCTATCATTTTCAAGGCAATTGATTAAATAAAACGAATATTTACAAATTCAAATTTACAATGGGAATCGCTGGATACATAACATTGACAGCGATCATTCGCTGTCAGCCCCTGACACCTCAAATGGATTGGATGTCTATCACCGTCAATGGCATTGAAACATGATCATCCACTGGCAGCTTCTCAGTTCAAATGGTTTGGACCTCTATTGCAGTGCCATATATTAAGAGTCTTACGACACTCCCATCGTGGTCCATTATACGATTTTACTTCCGGGTTTTTCGGGTAGTGGAGCCACGGGTAGTTCCAAACATGGCTTCGACGAGGGCGAAACGCATTCATACGAATGGTTGGCTGTCAAGTATATTCGGAGGTAAGTTGATGAAAAAAAACGATCCCTTTTGAATTTCCAACAGTCTGTATTCTATCAGAGGCGCTTTATGATGCATATGTTGAGCTTTATTTGTATGTGCGTGGCATAGTTATACATATATTTTATCTTGGTGGATGAGCGATTTTCTCCTACTTTTTAAGCTGAGTCTGCTAACTAGGAATGCATTGCCAGGGATAAATTCATTAAGTCACTACCTCTTTTAAATTGTCAACTCTTTCAGAGGCCGTTTGTGACATACACACTCATCTGTATTTGTGAGTATTGGTAGACTACCGGTTTTCACGTGCTTATTAGGACGATTTTGTAAGCTTTGAACTAAGGTATCCCCTCATGAAAGAGTATTCTTTACACCAAAATGTTTGACATGATTATATTTCAGAGATGTGATAGACTGAAAAGTGATGCCAACAAACAATAGACACATTTTTTTTAAATAAAAAAAATTATTTAATGGTTTTTTTTTTTTTTTTTAGGTTACATTTTCATGATCCAGTTCATGATCAAGCTGTTGTTGGTGCCTGCTGATGGTGACTGCTGGCTGTGGGCACTAAGCCTATTGTTAAATAGCAAAAAAAAAAAAAAAAAAAAAAAAAAAAAACATTTTATTTCATGTTTTGATGACTGACCATTGCCATCCATTTTTCTGCTGCTCTTGGTCCTTGGGGAAACCATGCTGCACAACCAACCATCACAGGCCACTGACACCAATTTCACCAATTGTTCAATAAATAATGTGATTTTCTTTATCAAAGGGTAATAAGTTGTTATTGTTATACATTACACCATGTTGCGAAAAATCATAAAATTTCGTTCCTGTCTTGTAATCATTTTGTGTTGCTTGGGGACTAAATGAAAAATGCCTTTAAAGATGTATAGGTGTGGTTTTGCTTAAATTAGAGGCTATATTTCCAAAATTTAGTTAAGTTATGCAGGAAATATTTGTTAAATGTCATTTGTTTGTGTGTCAAGTCAAAATAAGTCTATAAAATAAAAAGGAAAATGTACAAACACATATATATAAGCATTAGAAAGTTCAACAGTGAAGAAAATTGGAAAATAGATTTTAAAAGTCGTGACCACAAACCCAAACTTTTTGGGAAACAAGTGTTTTTATACAGTGGGGCAAATAAGTATTTAGTCAACCACTAATTGTGGAAGTTCTCCCACTTGAAAATATTAGAGAGGCCTGTAATTGTCAACATGGGTAAACCTCAACCATGAGAGACAGAATGTGGAAAAGACCCAGAAAATCACATTGTTTGATTTTTAAAGAATTTTTTTGCAAATCATGGTGGAAAATAAGTATTTGGTCAATACCAAAAGTTCACCCCAATACTTTGTTATGTACCCTTTGTTGGCAATGACGGAGGCCAAACGTTTTCTGTAACTCTTCACAAGCTTTTCACACACTGTTGCTGGTATTTTGCCCCATTACTCCATGCAGATCTCCTCTAGAGCAGTGACGTTTTGGGGCTGTCGTTGGGCAACACGGACTTTCAACTCCCTTCACAGATTTTCTATGGGGTTGAAATCTGGAGACTGGCGAGGCCACTCCAGGACCTTAAAATGCTTCTTATGAAGCCACTCCTTTGTTGCCCTGGCTGTGTGTTTGGGATCATTGTCATGCTGAAAGACCCAGCCACATCTCATCTTCAATGCCCTTGCTGATGGAAGGAGATTTTCACTCAAAATCTCTCCATACATGGCCCCATTCATTCTTTCCTTTACACAGATCAGTCGTCCTGGTCCCTTTGCAGAAAAACATCCCCAAAGCATGATGTTTCCACCCCCATGCTTCACAGTGGATGCAATTCGGTATTCTTTCTCCTCCAAACACGAGAACCTGTGTTTCTACCAAAAAGTTCTATTTTGCTTTCATCTGACCATAACACATTCTTCCAGTCCTCTTCTGGATCATCCAAATGCTCTCTAGCGAACCGCAGACGGGCCTGGACGTGTACTGGCTTCAGCAGGGGGACACCTCTGGCAGTGCAGGATTTGAGTCCCTGGTCGCGCATTGTGTTACTGATAGTAGCCTTTGTTACTGTGGTCCCAGCTCTCTGTGGGTCATTCACTAGGTCCCCGTGTGTGGTTCTGGGATTTTTGCACACCGTTCTTGTTATCATTTTGACGCCACGGGGTGAGATCTTGCATGGAGCCCCAGATCGAGGGAGATTATCAGTGGTCTTGTATGTCTTCCATTTTCTAATAATTGCTCACACAGTTGATTTCTTTACACCAAGCGTTTTACCTATTGCAGATTCAGTCTTCCCAGCCTGGTGCAGGTCGACAATTTTGTCTCTGGTGTCCTTCGACAGCTCTTTGGACTTGGCCATAGTGGAGTTAGGCGTGTTGTGAGTGACTGAGTTGTGGACAGGTGTCTTTTATACCGATAACGAGTTAAAACAGGTGCCATTAATACAGGTAACAAGTGGAGCCTCGTTAGACCTCGTTAGACCCATATGATAGTGTGACGGAGTAGCCCCGTCAGATCCCGGGGGGAACTCAGCGTCCGCAATATAATGCGTGAGACACGGCAGACTCGGCGTTATCAGTAGTATTCATTTTGACACAATATTATTCATTTTGACACACACACGTGCGCACGTACACGGGGAGGTCTGGGGTGCACACTAGACTGCCGCCACAACATCGTTATGCCGTACTCACTCTTAACAAACATTTCCACATGTAGTCACCCTCCATTCACGTGCTGAACTGTCAAAACAGAGCGCGCATTCACTTCCTGGTTTTATGACGTCGCGAGCGGGACGTCAGCGAGTGACGTCACCGTGCGGCTTGAGTTTTTGGCTCACGTAAATTTATTTTTCTTTCCAAATGTTTTTTCGGTATGGTAGTACCAGTATTTTGTTTATTGTATTTTTCTTTAATTTATAGCGAAGCCAATATTGAACAAACTGGAGTTATTAAGCAGATAACTGAACTTTTGGAGTTAATTGGCTGGAGGGGAGGGGCCAGGACAATATAAAGAGGGACCTACCTTTCCTACCTCAGTCATTTGGAGTCACGCAGTGGTGCAGAGCAGGTAATGGACCTTTTTATTTCATTTTTTTATACTATAAATGTTTTTTGTAAATATGGTGAATGTATCTTTTGTAAATAATCACTTTGTCACAGAACACTGCTGTTTATTTGTTGGGAACGTCGTTAATAAAAACACTTAAAAACCATCAGTCTGCTTCGGTTGCCATTTTTGGGAGCAAGAGCCCCGCCACAGATAGCCAGAAATCTTGCTTGTTTGTAGGTGACCAAATACTAATTTTCCACTCTAATTTGGAAATAAATTCTTTAAAAATCAAACAATGTGATTTTCTGTTTTTTTTTTCCATTCTGTCTCTCATGGTTGAGGTTTACCCATGTTGACGATTACAGGCCTCTCTAATCTTTTCAAGTTGGAGAACTTGCACAGTTGGTGGTTGACTAGATACTTATTTGCCCCACTGTATGTCAGTGCGACAAAACAAACTTGGAACTACCACTTAGAACTTGGGAACAAAATATGTTAAACACTATCTGTTATACGCTATCTTTAATATATTACCACAGTTAGGTGAATCAAGGAAATCTAGACATTCTCTGGGAAAAACAGTATTCTAGTTGTGAAAAAAGAAAAACCAAAATCATCTTGCGTTTCAATGTAAAAGTCGATTTCCCGTGCTCATGCTAACATAAACATGATACGCTCACTCTACAACATGGGAAAATTCCCTTCTGCGTTAGAGTTTACATAGTTTTCCGTTGTCGCCTGCCACTCCAAATGTAAAACTAGCACTTACATATATGTCATAATGCAATAATCAAACAACTACTTGGATACATGATGTTATCCATTTTTCCATAAATGTCACAATTTCCGCTGTCAGTTCCATTGCAAACCACTACAGCGCTACATGTGCTTGGAACTACTTACTCCCCACATGAACCACGTGACCACCGGCGGCGAGAACAGAGTGCAATGAGTTAATAACCAATCTAGTATTACTGTCATTTGACTACATTTCCCGTGATGCACCTCCTCTGATGCACGTGTCAATGCTGCCAGCAAACCGGACTAGACGTCACATTCCTGCATTCCCTTTCTCCCGTCCGGTGTTTATACGTCGGCGTTTACTCCATAGCTAACCTTCACTCCCTTTTTTTACATTTCTAACTATTCCCCTCTACCAAACACACTCATGAAACGGAGAGTTTGATACGAGAAGGGGGTGAACCCGGGTTCCAGAGACTCATTCTCAATTCGGGTAAGCGTTAATCTCATTAGAAACCTGTGCATGTAGGTGTTGTTTCCATCGCTAACAGTCAGTCAAAACAACAAGGTTTATGTGTTAGATTTCATCTGTTTAGAGTCTCCTCATGAGATGACGTAATGTGTCAGTCTAATAATATGGTTTTAAACGCATAATGTGTGTTCTTGTTGTCTTGCGGTTGTTAGCATTAGCCGGCCGGTTCGCCGCAAAGTTGGCTGCATTGTTGAGTTCTAAGCGTGGTTTGACTCACTCGCTTGTGGCTTTTACCTCCGGGCGATTCTTTGTGTGCGGAAACCGGCATTGTTCTACACTTAAAAGTGTTTTCCATGCCCAGAATGTGTGGCAGAATGCTAAAAATCGTGGCTAACAGATGTAGCTGCTCTGTCAATATGGGCGTGGTTTTGGTAGAGTAGGGAGACAAGGAGACTGAGGGGCATTGTTTTGCTTTGTATTATAGTTTTTAATGTCATATAATTGGCAATTAGTGCTCCAAATGTCTTCAGGCAACAAGGCGAACGTATCTCATCATCTCCCTAAAATGTACCGGCTGTAAAAATATGACTTCTCATGCTTGTAACATTCCTTGGATTCTTGTTACAACGCAATGACTTTAACAGGAATGGTACATTCGTGCAACGGCATGTCACTCTTTCGAGACCCTCAGCTTCCAATGCAAGGCTGCATTTATACAGCATGGGTCATCAGAAGTAATTCTCTACTTTTGGTGCTAAATGGCACAATTGATGACATGCAGCAATGACAGCAAACAAATATGCATTGGAATATCTTCAGGTCAGAAACTCAGAATGAGACTTTTTTTCCAAATGTGGACGAAAATATTTACCCTTTCAGCACGTGTGATGCTTTGTGAACTCGGACCATGCCAGTGTGAGCTTGTCACCATAAAACGTCACAATTCACATGCGTTGTAGTCATAATCAACCTGTATTTCCTGTCTGACAATGGTATACATATCAGTGATATGTAGTTGCATGGCTGCATCTAACGATTATTTTTTTAAATAATCGTTTAATTGGATGAATGTCACTTTTTTCAATTACTTTCACAATTTAACTTTACGCTTTGGTATGTTGTAAGTAACAATGTAGACAAAATGGATAACCATTTCCTTCAAAAACAATATTTTATTACCACTTCCGGACTTAGCTGTAGCATACAACTGTACTGCTTAAAGTAGACATGTCCAAAGTGCGGCCCGGGGGTTAAATGCGGCCCGTGGTCAAATTTCATCCGGCCCCCAGCCTCTGTCATAAAATCAATAACGTCTGGCCCGCACAGACTTAATAAATTGGTCAGCAGTACTGCTACCAGAAAATGAAGTAGCTTACATACTAAATGCTGCTCCTCATTTACCCACCAAAAGGCAGCAGTACTCTAAGCAACATTACCCCGTGTGACCCTTCCAATTTTCTAAAATGGCGACAATCAACAACAAAAAAATGAAAGTTGACTGCGACGGCCAAAGCTTCAAGGATAGGTGGAAATTGGACTATTTTATCACTAAAATACGCAACATTTGTGTCTGCCTCATTTGTAAAGAGATAGTCGCTGTTTTTAGAGTTCAATGTGAGGCGACATTACCAAACAAGACACGCTGACATGTACGACAAGACGCAGCGAGAAATTGAAGCAACTTGAAGCTAGTTTAATTTCACAGCAGCAGTATTTTGCAAGAATCCGAGAGTCGAAAGAGAACGCCACAAAGGCTAGTTGCGAGATTGTTGAAATTATTAATTTTAAAAAATTCTAAAGGAAATGTGACACACAGAATGGCTTGCTAAAATTTGCTTAAATATATTGTTCTACGTAAAGGACGTCAGCCAAGGTCGGCCCCCCACATTTTTACCACACCAAATCTGGCCCCCTTTGCAAAAAGTTTGGACACCCCTGGCTTAAAGTACATAAAACTTGTTGAAATAAAGGTTCTGTGTACAAAACATAAAAATAATTTCTCGGTACACAAATCAGACAAAAGTCTTGTTCATTCAAATAAAAAAAGTGCTGCTGATTGACATTTTTATTTTTTGTGGGCAAAGCACTAATATAAATAGTGTCAACGCCTTATTTATTTTCTTTCAACAACAAAATCGATCGTTCGACAGTTGTTCATGAATACAATCCAAATCCAATTTCAAAGGACACTCTCTTGTATGACAATTTACGGATTGAATGGGAGTTTGTGTTGAAAGGAGACTAAGCCAGGGGTTGGGAATCTTTTTGGCTGACAGAGCCATGAACACCACATATTTTTAAATGTAATTACTAATTACGTGATAGCCATACAATATGTGTAAAACTAAAAATCCAAGTCATGTATGCATTTTGTGTAATTTCAATACCTTTAAAGTACAATAAGTCTCTGAATTCTTTTTAATAACGTAGTTATGCTGTTGCTTATCAGTAATGAGTATTTCTTACCTTGCCTGGCACAGCCAGACTATTCTGCCTGTGTTTTTCAAACACTGTGGGAAATAGTCTTGGACCCAGCCCATTAACGGCCTCTCGAGCAAGATACAAAATCAACCGTCCAATGAGATTCGTTTATTTGCGTGACATGTTCTTAACAAGTCAAAACCTTGCAATCACGCTGAACTGCGAGAAATAGCTTACGTCTGTTGACTCATCCAAAGCGAGAGAAAAAACAGTGCTGCGTTTATGTCCTGCTGAAAAGTACGATACTCCTTGTCTTTTTATCTTTTTGCCGTCTCCTCAAAAGGGTTTCTAAAATGTCTAAAAACAAACGCGGAAAACGAAACTAAAGACGACAGAAGTTTCCTTCACACACATGCGCACATCGGCCGCTATTTTTGACAGCAAAATACGGCAATCCCACTTGAACAGTGTCTCTGCCTCATCTGCGTTGCCTATGCGATAGATAGATAGATAGACACAACGACATGTATGTTTCCCACTTCTCCACTAAAATTACTGCGAAACGGCGTTCTCGTCGCTGGTTGTAGTATATGGATTACGTGTCCCATGATCACCCTGGGCTCACGCAGCCAATGGCATGGGACTTAGGGGAATCTAACGTAGCACATCTAGGTTGCCATTTGATGATATCTAGTGCAAAGTACGCGAGTGTTGTCGGAGCATTAAAAAAGTTAACATACGGCGCAAAAGTCACGTCTGCTCATTACTGCACAACAACAGCGTATGACCGGTGACCGTCGCCGTTTCGGGCAATGCGCAAAGGAGTATAACGAAACTTTTTTAAAAAAAATAATTAAAGCTTTGTCTGCGAGTCAGATGCAGCCGTCAAAAGAGCTAGATCTGGTTCGCGGGCTATAGGTATCCGACCCCTGCTCTAAGCTGTTATATGAAAGGGTTTGTGCGTGTGGTTTCTTTATAAAAAGAATTCAGACAACTTTACTATCTAACAATAACTCTAGTGCTAATATGCCTCTCAAAAACACAATACAAACGGACACAGAAAAGACACTGATTAGCATAATCGCTAACTAGCTTGGGCTCCATGCTAAGTAGTAACTTCTCTCCAACATGGAATACGAACAATACAATTGGGTTCATTTACTGTCCTCTGATGGAGGGATGTAATACAGTATTATTGATTCAGCAACTCAACCTGAGTGTAGCAGTGAACCCCCTCTCGTTCTCATAACTGGCACGCGCGCGCAGCTTCACATTACACACAAACAAGGACCCAAATGGGACTACTCCTAGCTGCCAGTGAAAATCGATTATCAAATTTGTTGACACCTAATTTCTTAATCGATTAGCTGTTACAGCATTACATATCACAATCCATCATAGGCAACAGCCTGTTCAAAACCTAGATAACTCCTCTTTCAAATGGTCACTGATGAGGTTTTATAACTAAAGGACTGTGGCATGAAATCAGTTTTGTTTTTGTAACGCTGCATAACCTCTTCAACTCAATTGATTTTAGGGGGAAGGTGAAGTAAAAATCAGCATGTCAGATAACGTTGTTGCCCAAAGGTCAAAGGCCACTTAGCTTTGGGATAAATTGGAATCAATACACATTATGGCTTAACGAGTATAATTACACAGTTTAAGGCTTTATATTCTGATGCAAAAGCTATTGTTTGTGTGTATTGTGTGCACATCAGACCTTTAGCTGTCCATTTCACTTCAAAACATTTTCTATAGTAGCCGTATGATATAAAAACAAAACAAAACAATGCTATATTGGTGTTGGGTATCATAATATCAATATTTTGATCCACAACATGCCACTACATAAATAATTTCAAACATAGCAAAATATGCAGTCTGTATGCATTCTGAGCTATCTGTAAATGAGTTTTAACTTTTATCTGACACTAACTTTTCAACTGATAATTTCTTAAAGTGTGGTAATGTGTAAATAACAACCATGTGATTTTTTTAACTTATTGGTTTAACTTATTTGTACACGTTGGCAAGATTTTAACCTTGAAACATTGGTTTCATTGTTTTGTAGGAGGAAAAAAATGTTTGCAGTGTCCTTTGACTTAAGGGATTCCATCATTCCACTGTAGTTGCATTTCATTAACCTATCTGTCAGCGAGTGATGTTGCAGCCTGAATTGAGTGCTGCTGTGGATTGATCAATTGACTCAGTGGGCCTCTGTTCCAGAGGTCAAAATGACTTGGAAAAAACGAATATAGCAAATCTAATGGAAATAAACTTTGTACTTCATTGGCTTATTGGGAAAGGTTACAGATTGAGCAGTGTGACCCTCCTAAATATAAGGTTGTCCTGATTGTGAGCCATCAATTCACATTCATAACAAACCTATATTTGAAAAAAATAGCCTTTTATTTGCTGAAAAACTTACCTATTCGCTGTTACTATGCAGAGTCCAAGCCTGGTCTGTCAAGTAGTGCTTAGTAAGCCTGAATGATATATCGTTTAAACATCGCCATCGCGATGTGCGCATGCGCAATAGTCCCATCGCAAGGACGTGCGATAGTTTTTTTTTTTTTTTTTCCCCAATCCACAAACCTTTGATCTGCTTCATTCGCTAGCACAGCCTCTCTCACCCCCTTTCCCAGCGCTCAGTCACTGCGGCCCTTGCTTATTAAAGTTAATGATGGCTTGATCTGGTCAAAGAAGCCGGGCAGCAATCTGTCAATCATCGTTTAACTTGTTAAACAGTTTCTGCAAAGAAGCGCGGGCTGGAATGAATGTGTGTGTCTGTGGGGGGAGAATGTGGAGATGTTCGAGACATATAAAATAAACGCCAGAAGTGATTATGAGGAGTTTGTAATTTCTACATGTCACTCCAAGAGTCACAGCCATGTTAGGTAAACAGAAGCATTTAATAAAGCCAAGCATTTTTCTACTACAGTACTTGATTCCTGTTTAAAAATGATTTAGTGGGACAGTTATGTTTAAAACTGATCATAATTATTACATTTGAAATGCATAAAAAGCATTTATTAAAATATATACATTTTTCAAAATCATACTTTGGAGGGAAAAAGTGAGAAAAAACATGTCTTATATGTATCTCTTTCCAGTGCTAGATCTGAATAAATACATTGAGCACACACACACACCAAAAATTGGGGGGGGGGGGGGGGGGGGTTTACTTCGTGTTTTTTCACTTATCACTGCGGGTTCAGGTCCCTATTAACGGCAAAAAACGATCGAATACTGTACACTGTGGTCATGATGAGTCATCCAAAATCTTAAAAATTTCTTTAAAAAATATATATATATTTATAAATATATATATATATTTTATATATATACTTTTTTTTTTTTTATATCGCAGTATAATATCGCAATATATTGCAAACCCCCCAAAAATCGCAGCAATAATTTTTCCCAATATCGTTCAGGCCTAGTGCTTAGGTGCCATTTTTGTGCGAAATAACTACATACAATATGCTGATGTGATGGAAGGAGCTTAATTTTGTCAGACCATGTCCCTATCCGATATTAAGGAAAATATTATTTGACTATTGCTATATTATGAAATCTATAGACAATTATGTAACGAATGTGGCAAAATGCGCCCATTTAGGGTCCGCCTGGAGCACTGGTGGGTAGGAGTTGGAACCTCTTGGTACCTCATGATACAATACGATTTGCAATACAAAGCTCACGATAACGATGATCTGACGATATGGCGATACAACGATTATCGATACATTGGTCAGGAAATCATTCTAGGATATTCTACGAGCCACTAATAAATAGAAAAACACAATTTTCATTCTTTGGCTGTGTGTTTATCACTAGTAGACGTCCAATCCGTTTAAACTGGGAGGGTGAATGTTCAATCGCTGCCACCCTCCCAGTTCAAACAGATTGGACGTCTATGGCCATCAGTGGCAGCCAATGCCAGGCAATAAAGTAATTTTGGGCCATTTAAGGTCATTTACCTGTTGATTTTGGGGTATTTTATGGGTCACTTCTAGAGGTGGTAATCTTTGGCCACCTAACGATTCGATTACGATCACGATACAGAGGCTCCAAATAGATTATAAATCGATGATTGATTTTACCCCTCCCCCCGACTCCCCGCGCCTTTAATGTGGTGTTAGTTTAAAAATTGTTCAAAAGTCCTCTCAGGCTAAACCAAACTAATATTTCAGTATCAAGTTAACAGTTAGAAACAGTAAATAAAATACTCAAGTCCCGATTCTGTATCAGCAGCTTTAAACTACATTCAATTAATTTAATGATGTGAATTAACCGTTAAAGTTGTTAAAATTGCTATCGTTATTCCATAATTTCCCTTCTGTCTACTTTCGACATGTCAATGTTTTAAAACTGTTTCTTCATTTAAAGATAGATTCAAGTCAAGATTTTGTCGATTTAGGAGTATTTTAGATAAAACGTTATTTAGGTTCGCTGCAACAGAGCCTTCTAGAGAAGTCTACTGCTTTAAGATGGCGGCTGTTTACAACACTGCAACTACTAGACGGTTTTTAGCAACGAGCAACTGGGCGTTGTTTGAAGCAGCTGTCGGCCGCAGTCAGGTGTTATTGTTTTTTTATCTAGCGGCATGAGTTGTACATGATATTTACTCTCGGTCCATTCCTCATTGCGTCCCGAAGACCGCGCTGACTGTGTTTTAGTTCTGCTTTTTCTAGTATAATTCAATAATCAGAATTTGGATGTTTGTGAATCGTTCTTGAATCTTTCACGGCCGAATCGCGAATAATCTAAGAATTGGAAATTTCGAACGCCTCTAGTCACTTCCTGTTTATTTTGAGTTACATAACAGGAAGTGACCTGGGAATCACCCAAATAAATAGGCAGTGACTCAAACTCAACAGGAAATGACCTGTAAATGCCCTAAAATGAACAGCAAGTGACCTGTAAATGCCCCGAAAATCAGACCGAATGACTGTGAATGCTCTGCTGTTTTTTTTTTTTTTTTTTTTTTTTTTTTTAAACATTGACACCTTTTTAAAACAATATCTCGATTCTTGACAGGAGCATATCGATAACCTTTTGGGATACAAAGTATCACGATATATCACCATTTCGATATTTTGTCACACCCCTCCTGGTGGGGCTAAAAATCTCGACAGATAACTCGTTTTCTAATATAAGACAAATTCAACTAGCTTAAATATGAGAGCCGTGTCTGAAATAGTCTAGTGCAGGGGTCCCCATCCGCCGGTACCGGTCCGCGGCACATTTGCTACCGGGCCGCACAGAAATAATATTTTATTAACGACCGCATTCTGGCCGAATTAACTTTGGCCTGTGCCCCTGCTTAACACATCAATATCCATGACTACTCTCGATATAATACTACAGTGTAGATTAGAATGCCGTCATAGAAATCCATTGATTGGACTGCAAGCAGTACATCTTGTTTTGTTTATAATAATATATCTATGTGCGCTTGTCCTCCATAATAACGTATGACTAGGCCCCGGGCGCTGCACATTTGTTCCCCCACACTAGCGAAAATGACTGGAAAACAGACGTCTTTGGAGAGATTTTTCATGGCGAAAAAGGGCACCTGACGACCCAGAAGATGAGCCTACAACCTCGAAGACCCACGAACTGCGAAGGAGTGGATTCGTGACCCGTTTGTGAATAAACCGAGAGATTCGAGCATGTCTGTGATCAGCTTGTAGAGATCGCAAATGACTGCGACTGTAAACGTACATTTGAGACAAAGTCATTCCGGAATATCCTGACAGCACTACGAGAACACTGAAAACCTTGCTACAATTTCCAACATCGCATCTTTGTGAAGCGGGCTTCTTAATTAATGTTTAACGACACGGCGAAGGCGTTAACAGTGAGAGAGCGGTGTGCAGCTAACATGGCAGGATGGGTCTGAGGAGAACTTTTATCCATCCACGATCAAACGTAAGTTAATATTCCTTTCTCTAAGAAAGTTTGTAATGTTTACTTTGGAATCGCTGCATTCACGACCATTTTTAAAGTGCATGTGACACGAAAAAGCATGTTTATTTCATAATACACGCGGTATTTTATGCTCCTGAATGATATGGACCGCATTGATGTGTGTGGAAGCGATCGCTATATTTATTTAGTTTTTTGAATCCCGCGCCATGAAAATGAGTGACTTCCGGCTTCGGTCTTGCATTGAGGAGGAGGGCGCTGTGACGTGTACGGGAGAAGGACTCCTCTTCACTATACAGCCTACTGTTGTGTATGAGGACTAAGGATTCAGCTGATTTTGCGGATTAATACGTGTATTTTTTGCATCACGCCAGCCAAACGGCTGCTGAAAAATCTTGCTTTATAAGGGAGAGGCGTGTGCGCCTTTTTGGAGTTTCAAAAGGTTCCCATTCACCGTGGATATTGGCCAAGCCCTACTAATGTGGGACCATTGGCCTTACGAGGAAGTGAGTAAACATCTTGTTTTGTATTATGTCAAATATTAATACAGCGATTACAAAGTAAACACTACAAACTTTCTTTAAATAAAGGACTACTTACGTTTGATCATTAATAAGCATGTAAAAATCTCTCCTCGTGCACATTAGCTGCACAACAGCTGCAGCCGCCCTCCTCCGGGGAACGAACTGTAAATTGCTCTCCGCCGGGCGGTTTGCCGATCCGCGAAGGCAATTGATAACCCAGTTGTCATGTCAAATAATCCGGGCTAGTTATGTGTGATTTTCCGCTTCGAAGACTTTGAAACATCACTCGGTTTGGGTTAGCATGTCGGCTAGCTGTCACGCCTCTTGGTTTGTTTACATTCTCCGAAACCGGGGAAGGGAAATGACATATGTCCGATTTAGGTGTCATAAAATATCGTTCGGGAGGTTCGACAGTAAAGGTGAAGTGGACAGTTTAGACCATTATGGAGTAATTTTGCCATGTCGTCCTGAATAAGTGCATTTTTATTATTTCATTTTCCATTTAGCGCAAGACTGTTATTTGTCATGACCATGCCAATTATTTAGCAATTGGGGAAAATACTTGGATAAAAAGAATATTCTGTAAAAATATTGAAGTAAAGAGACAGAAACAATGACATTTTGCTGCTCTCTTCGTCGCGTTTTCCTTGTTGTGAATAGTTACCCCTCGACGGGCTGACTGGTCCTTCTCAAGCCATTTATTTAGCTATTGGGGAAAATACTTGGATAAAAAGAATATCCTGTGAAAATATTGGAGTAGAGCGACTGAAACAATGACATTTTGCGTCTCTCTTCGTCGCGTTTTCCTCGTTCTGAATAATTCCCCCTCAATGGGCTGAATAGTAAAACCGATGAGCCCAGTCTCCCGCTGACGTCATACACCTGTTGGGGACGCTCAAGCCCTATAACGCCGTTATAGGGCTTAAGCGTCCCCAACAGGCTATAGGCGTGGCTAACCGTCAGATTATAAGACCAATTTCTCGTCATCTGTGCTTTGCTAAATTGTTGTATATAGTCGAATCATCTCAAAATATAATTCTAATTCACATAATAATGCTATTTAAGACTTTTTTTCTCTTTAATGTTACGCGCATGCGCAGAACCGCATAGTTGCAGTTTTTGATGGGTTGCAAAATTTGTCAAAACACCGGTCCGTGAAAAAAAATACCCAAATCACACCGGTCCGTGGTGCATAAAAGGTTGGGGACCCCTGGTCTAGTGAGAACAGTGTGAGGCCCTACACTTCAATTTACCATTCAACATGGCCTCACGCTTATTGTTATGGTCTTATACACTAGCTTTTGTCTGCACCAACAATATTTGTGTTGACATTATGTCCTAAAACCTCAATCACTTTGATGAAAAATAAACTTTACCACTTTAGGAAAGTACTATTTTTGATACAGCTCTAGTTTGATTGTTGGTGTGGTCTAAATGGCAGACAAAATATCATTGTCAAAATGTGTTGAAAGAGTTGTACAGCACTGCCTACTGCTCTCCCATCAGGTCAGGCCATTGTGCCACATAGTGACAATGGGACTATTGTGCACACAAACGTAGCATATGCCAGCATCCCCATATACAAAAACCTCAGCCCCCTTTTACATCCGCGTATGCAGGCTGCGCTTTACCTCTTTAAATTTTTAATGCCCCATACAGAATTTTTATTCCCCTCCGATGACCGCTTTGAGTCCTCTTTCACTTTATATTCGGTCTTCTACCATCAATCAACTGTCGTGTAATTACTAATTGTTGGCACAATTAATAAATTATCTGCACCATCTCATGGTGGTGCCATTCAGACTCATAAATTGTTTTATACTGTGGAGGTAAGAGTAGTCTATAACATTTAAGAGCACACAAGTCCTAACCATAACTTGTCCGTCATGTTTTTACTAGTGCTGCAACGATTAGTCGATTAACTCGAGTATTCGATTAGAAAAAAGATTCGAATTACAATTTTGCTGCTTCGAGTATTCGTTTAATTAAAGTGGCGTTGTAATGGTTTGTTTTAAAAGTGTTTGCATTTAGATTTATTGATTTGGGTGGATACACTGCCCTCTAGCCTGCCTCATTCTACATGGCTTAATCCTGCTGCTCCCTGTTAAGACCAACAAAGGCTGTTTTTTTTATGCATTTGTAATTTAGTTTATCGGTATATTTAGCCGTTTTTGTGGGAATATGTGTGTGAACCATTTGTTAAGAGCATTGTAAAAAAAAAAAGTTGGCATTTTACAGCATTTAAGCTAGCGGACTTTTGATATGTAAATTAGCCAATTGTTCTTTTGTTGTACATAGATCCTCATATACGGTATTTATTTTTTTATACCGTTTGAGGTTCATCTCAGGTATTTTAATTTTTTTATGTTCCCTATCCGATTACTCGATTATTCGAACTAATTAGTCCATCGATTAATCGACTACTAAAATATTCGATAGCTGCAGCCCTATATAAATCAATTATGAAAATAATCGTTAGTTGCAGCCCTATCTGTTGTACATTTCTTGGTTTAAAAAGATCCCTCAATTTTTCCCTCCTCCCCTGTTTGTGGTATGGTATTATCGCCGTCTTATCCTATAGCCTCATTAAGTTCTTAACTTAATATATGTCGCATAATTTGAGCGACCAAATGTTTGACGTTTATGAATTGTTGATCTCGGAATAAAAATAAAATGATCAAAATTGAATAGCAATCTGCAAAACACAAAAACAAAGCCATCCCATCATGAGATGTGTCTTATTTGACCTCTTGACAAAACAACCTGTTTATAAGACTTTAAATTTTCTCCAACCCAGCTAATGTTGGTTTGCACTCACTGCATCTACAAGTAATAATTACAGACATATTTTAAGTGGTATTGTGCATTTGCTTGCCAAAGTATGCCTTTCCAAGGTGTTTTCAATACTTTTTGCATGTGTTATTGCACTTAATTTCATATCATCATTATTTATGAACTCAAATTTTGTGATTTCGTTTCATGTGTGGATTGAGTTTGGAAGTAACTCATAAGAAAACAGTTGATGCGTTCAAAACTTATTTCCCCCATTGTATACAAAATAAGATATTAAAGATATATAATAATGTAGAATTTATTTAGGAGTAAAAGACAAGTTCTGGAAACTCATCGAGACAAAAGTGGGGACTGACAGTGGAAATCTACCATGTAAGAGGAACAAAGGTACACCAAAGACAACGTGGGGGGACCTCATTCGCGACTCACCTGTCCCTCCAATTTTTAACATAACACTGAGCACTACATTTAAACAAGAAATTAACTTTAATGCATTATTTCCAAACTCAAGTCTATGTTGCTCAATGAACTGTGACAGCGATCAACATGAAACTACTCTAAGAAATAGAAAAAGCCAAATTCTGTGTAAACCCGCTGTGTGAGATTGTTATGTCAGCCAGTCTGTAGTAGACCAGATTAGATGCATTAGCCGTCTTCACTGTATGTGGTTGGAACCCTGACTTGCATTCCCACTGTTTTAGCTGCAGGCTTACAGTTCTTTATGTCTGCTTGTTGTGTAACAGCATTTGTCTAAAAGATACCACACAAGTATGTCAGATCAGAGTTGTTTTGCAGAGCAAAACCACTCAGTTTGTGGTAATTGTGGAAAATCTGAATTAATGGATTGATCGGTTTTAATTGGCCGTTGTTTGTCTTGTGGCGTGTTCTATAGCCTGCATTTTAAAGACATTTTACTAAAATGTACAATCAATAAAAAATATCAAGGCAATGCTAAAGTGATGACTAGGCAAATCATTCACCGTTATTGTATGTATGTGTTAGACTGTTCATATGCTGGGATAATATTGATTTTAGTGTGAATATTTGAGTGATATAGCAGTTTGTTTTTTGACTAGACATGTTCCGATTACCAGTTACAAGGTATACCGTGGTATGAAAACGTCACGGTTTCAGAACCGCAAAAATTTTCTGTCCTACCATCCGCGCGGTATTAGCTTTTTTTTTTTTTTCATGTCCCAAAAATGCAGGGTAAAATCCCTCACTTGCAGCGGCAAGGCTCATCAACCCTCTCCCACCGGTTGTTGCTCAGTGTCGGTGGGTCAGCTGTGCTACACAATGGCTGAAGGAGGTGAAACTCCTGAAAGTTTTCACACATCGAAGAAAACAAAATTACTGTATGGGTATTCTTCAGTTACAGAAAAATTACAGATGGCCGCGGCTTTGAGAAGTAGAGCCAACTGATATATAAAGCATGTTTGCAGAGGGGTGGCTGCTGAGTAGGCAGTACCTCCAATATGATTTTGAATTCATACAAAATTAAAGGTTAGTAAACAGTGTCATGAACGGTACACAAGAAAGCCCGGCCGTCTTATCAGACCATAGGACATGGTTCCAGTAATCCATGCGCTTTGTTGACATATCTTCATCAAACAGTTTGCGGGCTTTCTTTTGTACCGTCTTCAGAAGAGGCTTCCTCCTGGGGTGACAGCCATGCACACCAATTTGATGTAGAGTGCGGCGTATGGTCTAAGCACTAACAGGCTGACCCCCCACCCCTTCAATCTCTGCAGCAGTGCTAATAGCACTCTTGTAACGAGTCACATGACATTTTGGAGGGAAAATGACAAGCAGTACTCAATTTCCTCAAGGTCCTGCTGCTGAAGCCAGTGCATGTCCAGACACGTCTGAAGTTTGCCACTGACCATCTGGATGATCCAGAGGAGCAATGGGAGAAGGTCATGTGGTCTGATGAGACCAAAATTGAACTTTTGGTCTAAACTCGGCTCGTAGTGTTTGGAGGAAAAAGAAGGATGAGTACAACCCCAGGAACACCATCCCAACCATGAAACATGGAGGAGGAAACATCATTTTTTTGGGGCTGCTTCTCTGCCAAGGGTACAGGACGACTGCCACGTACTGAGGGGAGGATGGATGGGGCTATGTATCGCCAGATCTTGGCTGACAACCTCCTTCCTTCAGTGAGAGCCCTGAAGATGGGTCGTGGCTGGGTCTTCCAGCATGACAACGACCCAAAGCACACAGCCAAGGCAACTAAAGAGTGGCTCCGTAAGAAGCATCTTAAGGTCCTGGAGTGGCCCAGCTAGTCACCAGATCTGAACCCCATAGAAAATCTATGGAGGGAGCTGAAAGTCCGTGTTGCCCGGCAGCAGCCCCGAAACCTGAAAGCTCTGGAGAAGATCTGCATGGAGGAGTGGGCCAAAATCCCTGCTGCAGTGTGTGCAAACCTTGTCAAGCACTACAGGAAACGTTTGGTATCTGTAATTGCAAATAAAGGTTTCTGTGCCAAATATTAAGTTCGATTTTTGTGATGTATCAAATACTTATTTCATGCAATTAAATGCAAATTTATTATTTAAAAATCATACAACGTGATTTTCTGTTTTTTTGTATTAGATTCAGTCCCTCACAGTTGAAGAGAACTTATGATACAAATTACAGACCTCTACATGCTTTGCAAGTGGGAAAACCACCAAAATCGGCAGTGTATCAAATACTTGTTCTCTGCACTGTATTTTGGCTTAAGGTTATCATACCATCAGAATCTCATAACGGCACATGCCTAGTGTACACTAACATTTTAAGTTAGGGGCCACACTGCTCCTAATAAATGTTAGTCTGGAGCCCTGAGGTACTATTAAAACAGAGAACAAAGTGCTAAATAGGTTTCTTAACATATTAACAGTTATTCAAATAATGATAAACAAAACTCTAGATTTCACTCCAAATCATTACCAAATCAGAATCTCATACCGGCACATGCCTAATTTTGACCGTGGTGTAGTTATCTAAAAGAATCTAATAAACTACTAACCATATCAACAGGTCGCTTACCTACAAAACTCTACAAACCATACAGTTATGAGATACTAATTAGTGGTACACTGATTTATAGTTCATTAATTTTCAAAATTTCAACAGTAATTGATATGATGGAGCCAGCAAGAAAGAGTGTGTGTGGAAAAGCGTATGTTTTCTAATAAAAAATGAACGGAAATTCCCCCATCCTGTACATCAATGTTCAAGTTACACAAGCTCTTCTATTGTTCTTTGCCTGATTACGCTCGTGGCATTTTCTGAAAAAAATAATGCACAACCTACCATATTATGATAATACTATTTGGGGAATAATTTTCACACACACACAAACACTACATTCAAATATTTATGAGACGCATATGTGGTAATCTATGTACAAAATGGGATTTTCTCAGACAATGTTTTGTAAATGAATTCCTTCCAAACATACACAACAGAAAATCAACAAATCACTCGTGGTTGAGAGACAACTGTGATTATACACCTAGCTAGTAGGTGGTAGCGTGCGCACATGAATGTTCTAGAAGGAATCCTTTATCGAACCTTAAGTGGTTCAATGCCTCATGAGGCTTCATCTCACTAGTTATAGCTCTGTTTTTCAGTCTCAGTAACTACTTCACTACTAGCAAAATACAGGTTAGCAAATTTCCTGTGTGTGCAGCTACGACTATGGGCAGTTAAATTAGTGTACGCATGTTATTTATTTTTACGCCACCTATCTGTTCTCTGAACAGAATATTCACATCTAGCTTACTTTGGGCAAAGACTACACCCTGTAATTAGTGCTTCCCGGTCGCAGGGCGCATATATATATACAGTGGTATGAAAAAGTAACTGAACCTTTTGGAATTTCTCACATCTCTGCATAAAATTACCATCAAATGTGATCTGATCTTTGTCAAAATCACACAGATGAAAAAGTGTCTGCTTCAACTAAAACCACCCAAACATTTAAAGGTTTTCATATTTGAATGAGGATAGCATGCAAACAAGGGGGGGGGGGGGGATAAGTAAGTGAACCCTCTGCCTAAGGAGACTTAAAGAGCTATTGAAACCACTTTTTTATGAAATTTTAAGCAGAAATGTGAGAAATTCCATACGGTTGAGATACTTTTTCATACCACTGTATATATGCGCCCTGCGATTGGGTAGCACTAATTACAGTGTAGTCCTTACCACTGTACAAATAGCAAAGGCTTGCTGGCATTGCTCTTCTATAGAAGTTTCAAGTTTGCAATTTAATTTTGCTTTACACAGAATTGAACTACATTGTTGTTAGAAGTAGGGCTGCAGCTATCGAATATTTTAGTAGTTGATTAATCGACGGACTAGTTAGTTCGAATAATCGAGTAATGGGATAAGGAACATGAAAAATTAAAATACCTGAGCTGAGCCTCAAACAGTATGGATTTTTTTTTTTTTTTTTTTGGTGAGGATCCATGTACAACAAAAGAACAATTGGCTAACTTACAAAGAAAAAGTCCGCTAGCTTAAATGCTATAAAGTTTTTTATTTTTTATTTATTATTATTATTATTTTTTTTTTTTATTTTATTTTTTTTTACAATGCTCTTAACCAGGGGTGTCCAAACTTTTTGCCAAGGGGGCCAGATTTGGTGTGGTAAAAATGTGGGGGGCCGAGCTTGGCTGACGTCCTTTACGGAGAACAATATATTTAAGCAAATTTTAGCAAGCCATTCTGTGTGTTACATTTGTTTTATAATATTTTTTAAATTAATAATTTCAACAATCTCGCAACTAGCGTTCTCTTTCGACTATCGGGCTCTTGCGAAATACTGTGAAATTAAACTAGCTTCAAAAGTTGCTTCAATTTCTCGCTGCATATCTTCCCTGTAATCTTGTCGTACATGTTAGCGTGTCTTGTTTGGTAATATCGCCTCACATTGAATTCTTTAAAAACAGCGACTGTCTCTTTGCAAATGAGGCAGACACAGTTGTTGCATATTTTATTGAAGAAATAGTCCAATTTCCACCAATTCTTGAAGCGTCAGCCGGTGCAGTCAACTTTTTTTTGTGTTAATTGTCGCCAGTTTAGAAAATTGGAAGTCAAGGCTTCACTGGGTAATGTTGCTTAGAGTGCTGCTGCCTTTTAGTGGGTAAATGAGGAGCAGCATTTAGTGTGTAGGCTACTTCATATGCTGGTAGCAGTACTGCTGACCAATTTATTAAGTCTGTGTGCGGGCCAGACAATATTGATCTAATGACAGAGGCTGGGGGCCGGAGGAAATTTGACCACGGGCCGCATTTGGCCCCCGGGCCGCACTTTGGGCATGCCTGCTCTTAACAAATGGTTCAGACACATATTCCCACAAAAAAAAAAAACGGCTAAATATACCTATAAACTAAATAATGAATGCATTAAAACATTAGCTCAAACAAAAACTTAGCTTATGAAGTATTGCACCATTTATGTTGGTCTTAACAGGGAGCAGTTGGATTCAGCCATGTGAAAAGAAGCAGACCAGAGAGCAGTGTATCCACCCTAATCAATAAAACTAAATGTAAACACTTTTAAAATAAACCATTACAACGCCACTTTAAATGAATACTCGAAGCAATAAAATTTAATTTGAATATTTTTTTCCTAATCAAATAGTCTAGTTAAATGATTAATCGTTGCAGCATTAGTTAGAAGACGTGTTAGCATTTTCTTGCTATTTAATCGCATTTCATCATAGCGCCCATAATGACTGGCACTGTAGCTAACATTCTTTGGACCTGTAATGTGTGTATTTGTCATTATTCCAGACTGAGACATTTACTCTCTTGTAAATGACTCCTTACTCTGTTTTAAAAAGAATCACATCATCTCAAACAATTGGTCCTCGTTGCTACAGGCCTACTATCAGTCAAACGGTGATGGCTCTACAGAGAATCACCAGGCCTCGATAATGGAGCGTTCCTTGCGCTGCATGGGATAAATCCTCTTTGCATGGCCGCTGATCAAAGCTGTGATGTAAAGGAGATTAGCGGCGAGGGCCAGGGGCCAGGTGATTGCACACAACAACTCAGACAGGAGGGAAGATGAAGCAGCAGGAAAAGGAGGTGGACAAAGACACGCTAGCATGTTGACATTCGTTGAAGGGATGGCGACTGTTTTGATATAGTTAAAAGATCAGACGCGTTCGGGCTGTTGGGAAGAGATGGTGCATGTATGGATGCTCGTTGATAGCAGTGACGCATTGCTTTGTTTTCAGATCATGAGGTGAGAACGTAGTTGGTGTAAAAATGTGCTAATAAGAAATATGATATCCAGCTGAATCTTACTCTGCTCTCTCATTTTTTCCCCGGTTAGGTCACTTTCCTGCTCACCACCTACCGCCACCTCAGTTGCCATGGAGAGCTCATCAGTGGCGTCGGCATCTTCCGAGGCGGGCAGCACGCGCTCGCAGGAGATTGAGGAGCTGGAGCGCTTCATCGACAGCTACGTGCTGGAGTACCAAGTGCAAGGGCTGCTGGGAGAGAAGGTTGACGAGGACTTGGACCTGGATGACGGTGGGAAAGTGCCACAGGTTAGCAAATTATCTCCTGTGTGAATGGCATTGACACATTGATGGGTGGTCAAATGTTTGCACACAGACGAGTAGGGATGTGACTAGGCATGTGCCGGTATGAGATTTTGACGGTACGATAACCGTGAGCAAAAATACCGCGGTTTCACGGTATCACGGTATTGCAATTATAGCTCCAAAATTTTTAGATGTATGGGGTTTAAAAAAAAAAAAAAATAAAAAAAAAAACTTTTTTCCATTGAACAGTTTTTTTTTTTTTTTTTTTCCAGAACATATTTGCAAATTGGAACATGAATATAATGTGAAAATAAATTAATGTGAAAATAAATAAACAAAAAATAACATATTTTATATAAAATTAAAATAAATAGAACCTAGACTATACCCACAGCCACAGCTCAAGTTGCTCAATAATAGAGCAAGAACAAAATAATTGCTATAAAAAAGTAAAAACACTTCTAAATAAAATTAAAAATATATACTGTATGACTTTTTTGAGGGGGAGAAGCTGAAGTCTCGCCATTTTCAGCCACTGTGTCAACTCTCTTCTACATGATGTCATGCCTTTGTGTTAAAAAGAACAAAGAATTCATAAGTTAATAAGTTAAAAATGTATGTTAGGTTTATAAGTTAGTAAAAATGTAAATATTGTTGAGGTTTCAAGGTTTCATCTAAAACAAAAAGTGAGGAGTGAGACCTCCTTTCGCAATTAGCGATCTTTGACACGATCCTTTTTTTTTCTCCCCCCCTTCATTCAAGCTTGTTTCTCACTCAGCGGCTGTGAGACATAAAACGTCGACGAAGCTGCTCTCCCAGCTTAGCCTAGGCTAACATTCGTCTTTGTAAGTTTTAGTTTGTATATTGAATTTGAAAGGAAAATGTATGTTTTGTTTTTGGCGACCTTTTTCATGATGCTACTGCTATCCTGTTGAACCTACTCAAATGTGGAAAAATACAATTGTATAACGTTTTAAATGTATTCATTTGTATATTTCACCACGATTTGAGAGCTCAATAAATTGAAGAAAAGTACGCCTTGTGTTCCGAGGGTTTGTTTTTGGGTTTGCTGGCTGTTTAGCAGAATAGCGTCACTGACACTCACGGCAACAAACGGGAAGGGTGAGCGCTGCCGCACCAAGCCACTTCGGCTGCATTTTGGCACATGAAAAATAGCGAATACCGTACTAAGGTATGACGGAAAATTTTAGTGGTTTTGAAACCGCGACGTTTTCACACCACGGTAAACCGTGAAACCGGTAACCGGCACATGTCTAGATGTGACTATATATCGAAAAGGTGATATATCGCGATACTTTGTCGCCAAAAGGTTATCGATACACTCCTACCAAGAACCGAGATGTCATTTTAAAAAGTGTCACTGTTTAAAGAACAAAAAGAAAAACAGTAACCGACAGGTTGCTACCAAAATCTTGCATTAGAATAGTGTGTACGTTAACTCACTGGCTGCCATTGACAGTGCTAGACATCTAATTGATTTTGACTGGGTTGGAGGTCTAGCGCCGGCAATGGCACTGAAACCAGAGCATTCACAACCGGTCTTTTTTGGATGTTTGCAGTTCACTTCCTGTTCATTTTAGTGCATTTACAGGTTACTTCCTGTTGATATTGAGTCACTTCCAATTCATTAAAGGACATTCTTGAGTCACTTGCTTTTCAGTAATCCAAAATTAACAGGAAGTGACCCGTAAATGAAAAAGGAAGTAACCGAAAATTACCAGGAAATGACATGAAACGCCCCAAAATGAACTAATTGCTTGACATTGGCTGCCACTGACGGCCATAGACGTCCAATCAGTTTCAAGTGGGAGGGATGGCAGCGAGTGAACATTTGTTTATAATCCCTACCACTTCAAATAAATTGGACGTCTACTAGTGATAAACTCATTCCAATTCAAAGCAGAAGGATGAAATGAGCTTGTTTTTCTGTTTATTAATTGAATTTTAGAATATCATGGAATGATGTTGTGACCCGTGTATCGATAATTGTTGTATCGCAATATCTATAAATAATCGTTGTCTTGAGCCTTGTATTGCGTATCGTATCGTGACATATCCAGAGGTTCACATCCCTGCAGCTGAGCACATTTGATCATTAAAACAAGCATATTGGCAAGGCAAAATATTGTTTAGTGGGAACCACGGAAGACTTGTAGTTCTTAAATATAAATGTTAGTATGAGTTATAATAATTTGATATTCAAACCCCGCTTAATGTTTTCGTTTTTATATAATTTGAAAAATTAGTTCAACTACTAGGTCGCCATTGTTGTTGACGACACAATGCAGCGCTGCCGTACTTTCACAATGTCACTCGTTAGCTACATAACCATGTCGTCGGTTCTGCCCTTCCAATTTGAACCCGAGCGGAAGAGTGATGAGCAAGACAGCACTGTCGATATTTCACAAAACGAGCAGCAAAAACAATTAAATTACTGTAAAGTCTCCAGCGGGATTCGAGCCCATGTTTCCCGTGCGACAGACGAGCACGGAGACCACATAACTATACTTCTGCGTGACGCTAGAGTCATGATTTTCCTTATGAAGCAGGGGGCCTCAAATACAAATCTTGAAGGTCTACAACTTTTTTTTTTTTTCATACAAGCATGGGTCCATTTTACTGGTGCACGATAATTATTGGTCCGATAATTATCGGTCTGATAATAGGAATTATGACGTCATCCCGATAAATCCAATAACATTATAAATAGGACCGATAATATGTACTGTGCTGGCTTTACAGTTTACGCACTTGTATGGGAAATCAGTTGACCATTTGCGGGGCATTGCTCCCACCTGCTGGTCAGAATAATTCGCTGCATCTATTTTTTGTTACACTTTGGTTCACATTACAAGCTCATTCACTTACACATTGCGGTGTCTAGCGGTAGCATTGACAATCGTGAATGCTATTGTTAGGTTTCCGCCTCGGGAATATATGTCTGTAAGTATTTTATGTTTACTATAACATGCGGATGTGCAACATATGTTTACTTCTGTGGTGAAGGGTCATATGTACAGAACTTCATAAGTTGTTGCGTTAAAGAAGCCAGCCAATGCTTTAGTAGCTCAAGCTAGTGTGCTATGCTATACAAATAATAGTTGTGTATATAAGTGTATTGTGCAGTTTGTTGTATATTGAGTATTGAATATGTGTATTTTTCTGTTGTACTTTCACAATATTAAGAAGAGTGTCTTCCCATAAAAGCAAGAAAAGACCAAGTGGAATGGAAGTGCATTCATTTTTAGCTGGCTGTTGGGCAGTGCAGAAGTGAAACACGCTGTTTTGTTCATGTCATTATGAAAAATCTGATGAGCTCAAAGGCAAATCTATGTTGAATCCACCACTAGTTTTTTTTTCTTTTTTTTTTTTGGGAAACCTCCAGGTGTTAAACTCAGGTTATACATTTGAAAAATTATATATTTATTATCGGTATCGGCTTTGAGGAGCAGGAAGTTATCGATATCGGTTTTAAAAAATGGATATCGTACACCCCTAGTCCATTTATTAATGTCTGTCAAGTACAATGCAGGTCGAAGGTGGTAAGGTGGTTTTCTTTTCACCAAACAAGAATTCCTTGCACATTCTGATAAATAAAAATTTACAAAACCTTTTCTTGACTTAAAATGAAAATACAAAAAGAAACATGCAAGTACTTTGTTTACACATGCACACTAAATGATTGACAAGATTTGTCAATGAGATGCAAACATAAAAATTGACAGTAACTTTAACTGTTAAACACTGCTCAATGAGAGAAATGGCATTTGGGGGGTTACAAAGCTGTTTACTCACATCATCAGGCAGTACTTTAGTGCGTGTGGTTGATGAATCTGAGAGTGAGATTTGTTTGATTTTTGTTGTCATTTCCTCCTTTTCTTTTCCTTCTAACATTGCTGGCATTACTTTAGTCATACACTTTTTTATCATTTCTCCATCAGAGAACGGTTTATGTTTGGCCAACACCCTCGACACCCTGAGTGAGCACTCTGTTGCAATTTGTTGTTGTGTCATAGATTTAACAATAACCTTGCTTGACTCTTGATATGACTGCTTCAACGTTCTCAATTCTGATGTAGGAGGAAACTTCTCTTCAAAAGAGCTGTGCTCTGTAACATAATGGCGTTTCACATTTTCACTTTTTATCAGAGCAACTGTCTTTTAGCATATTAAGTAGCCTACATAGTTTTGATACTTGCAGTTAGTAAATGAACGCATATTTGTCAGTCCATTCCTCATTTAAACGGTGATTTTTGTTGTCCACTTTTCTTCTCTTGGTCAACTTTGAGCATGACATTTTGTTAGATTCGGTCTCCTACTGGTGGGATCAGAGGTTGCGCTAGACATTTTCGTTGTCTGTCATTTTGACTGACAGGGTCATAAAAATCCAGTCATAATCTATTTTTACCAGTCACTTAAATTTTTAAAATGATAATGATGACATATTCAATAGTATTTAGTTTTCATTCATTTTTAATTAATATTGTAACGCTTGTCTGGTGGCGAAAAATTAGACACGGAAGTTGTATTTTTCTCCCTCTTTTTACTCTGCTTACCGCCAACAACACCAACAAAACAACTCCACTCCCAAAGAAAAAGAGGCAACTATATAGACCCCAATCACCAACGTCACACAATGATCTTAATTGTGGTTGTCAGCCCAAAATCTTCTAAATATATATTAAATGCATCTTACCAGATATAAAATGACTACTACATAGTCTGTGGATCGTTTGGTGGCCAGATTTCTTGTCGAATTACAGCAGTCCATCTCGCTCTCCTCTTCGGGTCTCTCAGAATACGGTAGAACTTCAAGTCTCTCCGTCTATCTTCTCTGTTACTGCAACCAACCGCCACACACGCCTTCGCCATTTTGATTATTAATGTTAACGAGCAGAAAAACACGCCGTAATAGGAGGCATGTACGTAGCGGTAATGTGTAAACACGACGAGCTGACGGACAATATGGCTGCTCCAGTCAGGGGGCGGAGTTGTGACGTCATGTGATTGGGGTCTATAGACAAGTTTCCTGAGCGAAATACAGGCGCCGCCATCTTGGAAAATGTCTGCTTCGCACTTCCGGTCCGGTCGAGTAGCAGTGTATTAGCAGTGTATTGACGACGATAAAACTACGAAATCAAGCCAGAGAAACCCATGGAATCTTCAAAAATTGATTCAGCACGACCTAGATGACACGTAGATGAGATTGGATGGCAGTTCGTGTCACTTCGTTGATCATTCGTGGACAAAATTATTAACAACGGTCAGCCTGTGTTAACGTGAGGAATGGATTGATACTACGGCCATTAGTGACCAAAATGTGGTGAAATTACAAGTTATATTACATTTGCCGACTGCAGAAGGGCTGACATGGATTGTTTTGTTACAAGGAAATGCTACAAGGTTATGTACATATGATGTAAACACAAATAGTATGTCATTCTTTTTTTTATTGCAGGCATTGATCGCAATAAAACATTTAGACATGATTCAATTTCTTGTTTTATTTAAAACGATTGGTGCACTCCAAAACAGGTCAATAAATCACATTTATAAAAGTATTGCAAAAATAGCATACGAGAATGTGATATCAGACCGCAGAGCTCCGGAGCCTCGTGAACAAATAGCGACATCACGGAGGCCCTCGGCGGCATTTAGATGTGCTTTTTTCCCGTCCTCGGTAATTCCAGCTCCAATAGCATATATTTAAAGACGCTACCGTTCACAAGTTCGTAGTTGGATCACGGCGATCTCGGCGAACCACCGTCTGTCACAATTCCTGCCTCTCTCGGCCTCTCCCGGGAGTCGAGCTGTCATCATCATTGTGGAACGCAAACTATATATGTTCGATATATGTCCATCAACGTACAAGTCAAGTTGTCTTCTGTTTTATAACAGCATTTCCCAGCTGTAAACAAACGAATAAAAACTTGTAACACTTGGATTTATGCGGTGCATTCAAACACTATTAGCAACAGGCGGCTAGCAGCAGTAGCAGAAGCTAGTTGTTGTAAAAATGATTAAACTTCGTAATTACAATCATCATCGTAATATCAACAGCAAAGGCAACAAGTCGTTTCATGCGCCAGATTTTAGGTTTCGTATTTTTAGAGCACATTACCTTCCATAACAGCGGGGGCATGACTGCAGGAGCTGTCAGTTTTGTCCATCTCCTTCCCTCCCATGACGAGTACGAGCACCCATGGTTTGGAAATCGACATGGTACGAAGCATGGAGGCCTTGGCTTGGTTCTCCACCCGCCTACATCAAAATAACATTCCCGGGATCTTGTATAAAGACCTCCCAACTTCGAGTCCACCGCCATTGACTTCAACGGTAAACAGGCGGAAACGGAAGGGGAAGGAAGACATAAGGAAGTCAACCGGAAGTACCTCAGAAACTTGTCTATACACAGGCGACAATCTAGTCCACCAATTGGATGACGCGCTGGCACACCGGGTGCACCAATAAGAACCTCGCGTTGATGTGTCAATCACGGTGCTGCCGCAAGACCACGGTGACGCTACAATATTCTGACAGAATAGCCAACGACGTCTTGCATTAAGAGAGACAATAGCTAATTAATATGCCACCCTGTGGTCTGGGGTGTGAATTGCAACCTGTCAAAATGACGGACGGACTTCAGTTTTTTCCGTCACCGTTTTAAAAAACCGGTCAACGACGGAAAATATTCGGTTAACGCGACCCCTGGGTGGGATATTAATTTTTTTTTTTTAAAAACATTGCAAAGTGCCGGGTGCGACTCGTGTTTCACACTGCTCTAGCAGCATGAAGGTTCTCTCAGCCAGTCAGTGCATCCATGCACGCTCTCTCAGCCAATCAGCGCGTCGTTGTCATAGAGATGGCAACAGAATTTGGAACATGGATGATATTTAACTAAAATGAAACAGAACTTAGCCATAGAATAGTAGCACATAGCGATAGATCGGCGACTCATACAAATAATATATTGTAACGAATGGGGTTATAATATAGCGGGGGTATTTCCATGCGTTCCTGAATGTACCACATGACTTACGGGAGTGAGGGAGGTGCGGGAGAGCGAGAGACGTGCCTTCCTGTTGTTGTCGTTGCTTTGGGGGTTGCTTGTGCATCGGCTGCAGCAGACAGCGGTCGTGTGTTGTTTCAAGTTTCCAAAATAAATAATTGCAACCTAACTAAGCGGGTGACTCTTGGTCAACATTACAATGCTCTAGACCGCAGAGAGTGTGCCATGGTCCGGTCGTGGACCACGGTCCGCTAATTGAGGACCCCCTTTATTAAGCATTCGCAACCCAAATGTGTTGTCGGTCTGTGCCGTAAAACCTGAAAGGGAAACGTAACCAAAAAGAAAGTGCGGCTGGCTTGACCACGAAATTGGAAAATGCGGTTCATTTCAGACAGAAAGCAGAAAACAATAACATAGGGATTGCGTAAAAGGGTTTATTGAACACACACAAAAAAACAATCGCGAAACAATCGCGAAAAGGGAGACAGAAAAAGGGTCCGTGACAGCAGGTCGGGATCAATTAAAAAAAAAAAAAAACGAGGGACAATAACGGTGAGAGGCAGACAAAAAAACAAGGCAATGGTGCAACTAGCAGCGAAGGGATATAGAAACTGTCAAATTGCAGCAAGTCAGTATCTCGTCAAACCGCCTAGGATCGGTTTAAAGACATTGCTGATGAGCTGGAATTGGGTGCAGGTACGACGTTGAAAACTCATCCCACAGCTCTGTAACAAAACAACCTGACTAGCAGCAGAATGTCACAAAATTATGCCAGTCGTCATACTAGCTTCGCTTGCTAGCTAGCACAGCGATTGTCCCAGTCCAGCCAAACCGCGTCATCACGCCCAACGTGCATTGCGTGTGTTAAATATGGCGCCCTCCGTAGGTCAAAACATGTACTGTACTAAATATTACAGATTTTTAAAATAAATGGCAATAATATATGTGTTTCTAATACAATATTTTTGTAAAAGAGAACAATTGTGGCTTATTAGAGCCTACAAGTCTTTAAGTCAGAGGTTCCCTTTAAATAATGAAACAATTTTCATTAATAATATTTGGGAAATTGGGAGTTTGGAATTTTCTCCTACAATCAAATTTTGACCAGCTTTAAGGGTGTCAATTAAAATAGTGATTAATAATTACAATTCCTGATTTATTGACTGGTGTCATTTGTTGTGTAGTATTTGTTTTGTAGTAATGTACCTACACTGGGGTGTATCACATAATTCTAATAATAAGTCCATCCTCTTGTTTTTGTCTCATTTCTAGTGGACAGACGACTGCAACGACTACAAAGAAGGCAGCTGGACGTCATCACAAGGAAGAAGTTCCTCTAAGCCAGTATGTGTGTTCTACAGGGTTGGAGTTGGCCTTTCCAGGATGGAAAAAGTCTATTAATTGTTTTTCACACTCTGCGCAGGATGAGTGGGAGCATAGCAGTAACGGAAGCTCAGGTTCCAGGCCTAGCTCTGGGTCCAGACCAGGTTCTGGTTCCCGATCTGGCAGTAGAGGTCGAAACAACCATTTTAAAAGCTCCAATAAGGTGCTAGCTCAATTCACGTTTCATGTCAAATACTGATTTTGTATGCGTTGATAATGTTTTCCTTTCTGGTGTTTGTATTGTAGAATGGAAATAGAGACGTCTCCTTGGACATCCTAGGCACAGACATATGGGCTGCCAACACAATGGACTCATGCGGGTGAGTGCTTTGCTCACTAACTTGAAGTTTTTTTGCTACGCACATCACATCTATATTCACAGACTCAAATAAGTCAAGTCATTTCCACGGCCACAGTTAGAGTTATCCGATAATGACTTTTCAACCGATAGCCGATATTCCGATGTTGTCCAACTCGTAAAATCCGATCCCGATATATGCGGTCGTGGACTTGACATATTCATTATTTTTCAATCGTTTATATTTCATTTAATTTTTACACCATGAATGGAAATGATCTGAACAAATCTCAAGCATCTTAGTCTAGAGAGACATCTAATGGTCAATAAGCATAAATGCTATGCCAAGCTTTGACCAGCCCTGTACAAAGGCAGAAGGCTTCTTCATTTAACATGCATACTGGCCCAAAATCGATAATGAAAAACCGATGTCGATGTTATCTGATATCATTTTAAAAATATTTTTACAGTGCTGTCCAAAAGTATTGGCACCCCTGCAATTCTGTCAGATAATGCTCAATTTCTCCCAGAAAATGATTACAATTACAATTGCTTTGGTAGTAATATCTTCATGTATTTTGCTTGCAATGAAAAAAACACAAAAGAGAATGGGGGGGGGGGGGATTATAATCATGATTATTTTACACAAAACTCCAAAAATGGGCCAGACAAAAGTATTGGCATCCTTTGGAAATTTCATGTGATGCTTAACAGCGTCTGTTACTTATCTGTGGCACATAACAGGTGGTGGCAATAACTAATCACACTTTCAGCCAGTTAAAATGGATTAAAGTTGAGTTAACCTCTGTCCTGTGTCCTTGTGTGTGTGCTACATTGAGCATGGAGAAAAGAAGACCAAAGAACTGTCTGAGGACTTGAAAAGCACATTTGTGAGGAAGCATGGGCTATCTCAAGGCTACAAGTTAATCTCCAAAGGCCTGAATGTTCCTGTGTCTACCGTGCGCAGTGTCATCAATAAGTGTAAAGCCCCTGGCACTTGCTAACCTCCCTAGATGTGGACAGAAAAGAACAAATGATGAGAAATTTCAACGAAAGATTGTGCGGATGGTGGATAAAGAACCTTGACTAACATCCAAACAAGTTCAAGCTGTCCTGTCGTCCGAGGGTACAACAGTGTCAACCCGTACTGAAAAGGGACTCTATGGTAGGATAGCCAGGAAGACCCCACTTCTGACCCAGAGACATAAAAAAGCCAGGCTGGAGTTTGCCAAAACCTACCTGAGAAAGGTAAAAAACCTTTTGGAGAATGTTCTCTGGTCAGATGAGACAAAAGTAGAGCTTTTTGGGAATAGGCATCAACATAGAGTTTACATGAGAAAAAAAAAAACAAGGCCTTCAAAGAAAACACGGTCCCCACAGTCAAACATGGTGGAAGTTCCCTGATGTTTTGTGGTTGTTTTGCTACCTCTGGCACTGGACTGCTTGACCGTGTGCATGGCATTGTGAAGTCTGAAGACTAACAACAAATTTTGCAGCATAATGTAGGGCCCAGTGTGAGAAAGCTGAGGCTCCCCAACAAGTCATGGGACTTCCAGCAGGACAATGACCCAAAAGCACTATAAAATGGTTTGAAAGAAAGCAATGGAGGCTTCTAAAGTGGCAAGCAATGAGTCCAGACCTGAATCTCACAGAACACCTGTGGAGAGATCTGAAAATGGCAGTTTGGAGAAGGTACCTTTCAAATCTCAGAGACCTGGAGCAGTTGGCCAACGAAGAATGGTCTAAAATTCCAGCAGAGCATTGTAAAAAACTCATTGATGGATACCTGAGGCGGTTGTTCGCAGTTATTTTGTCTAAAGGTTATGCTACCAAGTATTAGGCTGAGGGTGCCAACACTTTTGTCCGGCACATTTTTGGAGTTTTGCATAAAATGATAATGATTTAATTAGTTTTAATTCTCTTTTGTGTTTTTTCATTGCAAGCAAAATAAATGAAGTTATTACTACCAAAGCATTTGTAATTGCAATCATTTGCTGGGAGAAGTTGAGCATTATCTGACAGAATTGCAGGGGTGCCAATACTTATGCCCAGCACTGTATGCGCTACACAAAACACGCCAGACGTCCAATCCATTTTAACCGAGAGAGGAAATGGATTGACATCTCGTGCTGTGAATGGCAGCCAATGGGTGACCAGAGGGGTATCAACTATTTTGAGGACGTGTAATTTATTTTTTAAGCATCATTCTCTGTTTGTCTCTGGGCCGCAGGGGGACAGGTTGGGACGTGCAGCCAGAGAAGTTAGACTTCAGCCACTTTCACAGGAAACACTCAAGAGCTGCGCCAAAGCACCTGCCGCACATCGATAGAGAGGGGTATGATCTGCCATTTTTTATGCAAAATTCAATATTGCATGTTGAAAATGTTCCATATTATCATTTGCTGCTCAATGCCTGATGGTGTAATTTTCCCCCGTTTCAGGATGAGCAAAAACAAGTTTGAGGAAGATGATGGCATAGACTTAAATGACATAGAGAGGTTTCTACCCCACCTGTGCACTGTAAGTTTCTTTATTTTTTGTTTATTTTGTAGTTCTAGCCATACTACAGGGTAAATATCACACTGATAGATAATATTTCTTCCAGAGATTGCACTCTGGTTGGTAACAGGCAAAAATATAAGCGCAACCCTGCTTGTGAATAGAGCTTGTGAAGAGAGGCTGACTATAAATTACCCTCTGGTGACATCCAGTGGTCCATCGGTGAACTGCGGTGCAAACCGCTCTAAAATGCAACCCTGCCTCCTGGTGGTTCTTTATGTGTACAACATTAACAGAAGTTCATTTAACATAGGGGGGTTCCAAACTTTTTTTTCACCTAGGGCTGTTTACAGAACAATTAACCCTTTGTAGGGCAAGTGACTATTTTGGGTAATTAAAAAAAGTAGTAGTAATAACTAACCCCTTGGCGTGTGTCTTTGGGTATATTCTACTTTATCAATAAGGTCATCTTCTGGGGCTTATGCAGTCATCTTATAGCTCCTCGATGGATGTAAACAGCCAGTTTGCACACAGCACTGACCTTTTTGACTTATTGAAATATTCCAGAACTTTAGCTTCAGCAATTTGAATCCGCCCACCTATTATTGAGGTACCAACACTGGCAAACTGAGCAAGGTAGCTAATTAGTGGCTAGCCAGGCGCGCAGAGGCTGAGCAGGAACTTTGTTTTGGGAAGCTATAATTTTTGTAACGGGTCATAAAGAGTGTGAGAAGGCGGGTTGATCAAAAGTCATCATGACGAGTCTAAAAGTGTGGTTCGCATTATAAACAGATTTTTGTGCTATGCGCAGTTGTGGTCTAAATATACATTATATATACTGTATCTTTTTTTAGGCAAATTTGACTATTTTAATGTTCCAATTTTGTAGTACCTTTATAGATTCAAATACAAATGTTGAATTTACTTAAGGTTTATAATTAGAAAAATGGAGAAACTCGGAATTCTGCGGTGGTTTCTTAATTTTTTTCCTGGAAAATGCATATTGTCCACGTTCCTTTGCACATAGTACCGTATATTCCTGAGACCGGATAGTCAGATGTTTTCCTGAAAAATGTGTCAACAAGTGAACTTAATGTGCGTAACTGATTCTGCAGATGTGTGACCACTTACTATTACCATCAGACACTTAGCATTGTGTTTTCGAAAGGTGATTTGTGTTTGGCCGTGGTGTCAGAAGATGGCTTCAGTTCAATAATGTCACCCTTTTCTTCCTTCCCTTTCGTCCGAGGCAGAACGTCTTCCCTTTCCTTCTCAGCCTTTGGGTCGGTGATGCATTAATGTGGCATTTAAAGCCAAAAGTGGCCCAACCGCACTGTTAAGGACGCCTTCCTCATTGTATACATCACGAGCCAAGAATGTTATTTCCAGTTATTGAAGGATGGGGTTAACCTCACGTGTCCCAAGGATTGGGTGTGCCGACCTTTTACCGTGGTTCTCATAATCTTCTTTTTCCTCATTGTCATCAATTGAATACCAAATAACACTTCACTATGTTCCATTTATTAGGGATGGGACAACTAGGGTTGGGCATCATTTGAAATTGAACGATTCCGATTCTATGTTTCGATTCCGGTTCTGAGCGATTCTTGATTCTGATTCATTTAAAAAGCAGGGTAAAAAAAAAAAAAAAAAAAAAATACAAAAAATAAATAAAGAGGCACGGTCAAAAAATTTAAAGTTTAAAAATTTATTAGTTTATATTAATGTCTTAAATTCTGGATGATTATTTGGATATGGATTATTATTTATTATTATAACTTTATTATTTATAATTTTTTATTAGTAAAATTAATAGGAAGTTTATAAATTATATGAACTTCTCACAGGGCTATTTTTAGCCTGTATATAAATATCAGTCTTTGAACTTGAACGTGATGAAGGTTCTTTCCACTGGAGTGCACATTCACAAAGATGTTTATTTTTCAAAAGCTCACGGAGAAAACATTTACATATATTCTTTTGCATACATGTACCTTAGCTGGGAGCTACGATGAAGCATTAGTATAAATTCTTCCATTGATTATAATTTGAAGATATTTTACTACTGTTGATTTTAACAGAGGCATCTACTGCTTTTAGATGGCGGCTGTTTGCCAACGCCAGCGAGTCTGTCATTTTGCATCTAGTTCTATATACATAATATCGACCATAGCCAGACACAATAATGACTTATTCTCGTACTATTTTCCATCCCTCCACCCATCCACCCATCCATCCATCCATCCATCCATCCATCCATCCATCCATCCATCCATCCATCCATCCATCCAACTGGCCAAATTTGGCCATCACTGCTCCCTTGGGAGAGATGGACAATATGCGACCTCCTGCTGTCAATACTGTTGTCGTCCAACATCCCTCATGCACCTCAGCATGCGTTGCAGCTCTACAGATGGAAATAACGTTCAATCTTCTTGTTCTGTACTAATTCTTTCTTATTGTTCCAGTTCTTTCCTTAATTGATAGTTATGCTGTTTAGTTTGTTCTTATGTGATCATTTTAGTTTAATTTTAAAACTGTGAGTTTGAACGACCTTTGATTTCAATGAAGTTGTATTATTTGTTCTTGTTCGTAAAGTAGGTGGAGGCTAGTTCCTCTGCTAGCACATTATAAGTAGGAATTTATCTTCCTTACCTCATGAGTGCCACACGATGGCTGGCGGCTACTCATAGTAAAGATGCTGGTTTATTGAAGCGATTTCATTTTAATCACACTCTGTGCCGATTGTGACTTTTTTTTTTTTTTTTTTTTAATCGGCAAACGATATAGCGTCATAATACAAGTAACGGTTTTTTTTTCAAGACTCTAAATCGCACCTGAGTATAAGTCACACCAGCCCGTAAATGTGCAATGAAGAGGAAAAAAAGTATGTGTACGTCGCATTTTGGGGGGGAAATTTATTTGATTTTATATTTATTTTTATTAATTTTGTTCAGCCATTCTCAGTTGCCTTTATAAGTTACCGCCAATGTTGAAACACAGGCCTTGAGTGCCCTCTTGCGGATTATGAAACTAACATGTGAAATTCAAACTATATAATAATGTGTTCATAATTTCAAGAATATAAGTCGCACCCCCGGCCAAACAAAAGATCAGCGACTTATAGTCCAAACACTCAGTGCAGCATTCATCACCTGCAGAAGCATCAAGAAAATAGACTTTAGTAGCGGAAAGAAATTTTTATGTCTACTTGACGAACAGTAGCAAAATGTCCTATTTCAATTGAAAACAAAATTAACAAATTATTGCTTTTTACATAATGCTTAAAGAAGAATCCCTTCTCGGCCCAGGATCACATGAAAAACAAAGCCACGCCAAAGAAAACAACCCCCAATTCCAAATGACTGGACAGTTTTTCTAGTATGTTAAGGAATGAGCAGTGTTGTTGTACCGGGAGACGATTACAATGTTGTAAAAGAATGAAAGGCAGCAGAAAGGGAAGGTTAGGTGAGAGCAGTCATTGAGGACATATCCGCTCGCTGGCCCAGGAACAAAGAGGCAGGCCGGAGCTGAGATGTGTCGCAGACTGCCTGGCCCCTGTGCCTGGACGCGTACGTGCAGCCGAGCAGGACTTGGGAAGTGGACCTAGGGAGGGGGATGTCTGGGCTGGACTCTATTTTGTGGCAGTGTATCTGCCAGCTGTCAACTGCATTCCACTGGCAGATTTTACCTTTTATCATCTCTTTCATGTTTCTCTTCCCCCCTACCATTTTGACTTCATCTCCCATCGCGCTTGATATTTGACGTCTCCTTCTCCCCGCATCTCATCCTCCCTCCTTGCGCTCCACTTGACGTCCTTTGCGGTTCCCCACATCCTTCAAATGTTGGTGGGCAGCTGAAAAACATCTAGGGAGGAGCTAGGGGGGTCATGGTGACCGGTAACCCCCCACCCTGTGGGCTTTTCCTGCTATTGTTCCTGCTCTTGATCCTGCACTATGTTAAATATTTGCTGGTCACTTCTGCAGTTCGACCCCATTGGTCTTTTTCCCTCCTTAGACACCTCCGAGGCTTTGGTTCTCGACACTTTCCGATGAGGAGTTTGTATTACCAAGATATGTTTATTTTTAGCCATAATGCAACAAAAATACTTGTTGAAGGGAAACAATGACAATAATGTGGAGGTAGTGTCATCTGATGTTAAGCTATGAGGTTGTGTTCTTTGAACGCCATTAATTGTTTTGATAATCAACTATCACTAATATTGCATTTTTTTTCTCCTTATAATAACTCCTTTTTATGAACACACGTCATGACAGTTTGACTTCTGAAATGACTATTTCTGATTAAGTTCAATTTTTAGCAACACCTCAGTTTTTTTTTTTTTTTTTTTTTTTTAAAGGTTGTTAAATAAGCTTTCGGGTCCTTCACTTAGGTTTGCAAGATAAGAGTTTAGAAATGCAGATGTTACTCTTTTTGTGAGTTGTTGGTGTTGGCCTGAAAATTTTGGAGCAATTATGGCTTTCTTTTGAATTCTTTACAAAATCAAATTAAATGAGTGTTAGTCCGATTTATAGGTACGTCATCATCTTGGAAACAAATTGTCTATTGAATAAACTCTTTATCCTATTATAAACTTTTTTTTTTTTTTTTGCTTTAAATGACAGTGGGACCTCGACATACAATCGCTGCGACACTCGGTCTTTTCGACATCCGACGTAAAATTAAACTCTCCATTTGTTTCTACATCCGACGACTACAGCGCCACAGACGGACGTACGGTGGATTTTCTTGAGAGAAATGAACACAGGTTCCAAGAAGGTTAGTGCAGGTGGTGAAACAAGGAAAAAGGTGGCGCTTACTATTGAAATGAAGATGGAAATAATAGAAAAATATGAGCGTGGGGTGCGCATCCGTGAACTGGCTCAACAATACGGCCATAGAATGTCTACGATCTCGACGGTCCTCCTCTGACCTCCGTTCGCCAGTCTTGGTAAGTTAAGGTTACTATTACCGTATTGGCCCGAATATAAGACGGCCCTGATTATAAGACGACCCCCTCTTTTTCAAGGCTCAAGTTTGAAAAAAGACTTTTTGAAACATGATTATAACAATAGAGAATAAAAAGCATGTTATTTTGCCTCATTCAAATCTTAATATCTGAACATATGAATATATCTGAATATATGTATATAAAGTGCAATCCCATTCATGCATGAATGTCTTCTGGTTTTTGAAATGTAAATAAACCAACCTATTGTGATAAAACAACAAAATTGCAATAACTGCATTAACCATCAAAGTGAAGTCTAACTGTAACTGTGGTCTTGAAACAAATCTGAATAAGGAAAAACATTGCAATAAAATAATGCAAACTGGTTAAACTTCAGAGTAGCTGCGATCTGTCATGACAGAACATCGCTTCAACGATATCTGGCGCCATCTAGCGTGGAAAATGGGTATAATGTCTAGACCGCGAATATAAGACCACCCCCACTTTTTCAGTCTTGTTTCAATGCAAAAAACACCGTCTTATATTCGGGCCAATACGGTATTTAATGTGGTAACATCGGCAAAGAAATCGCCAGCTTCGTCAGGCTTTTATCATTTCTTTCAGAACTTGTCCAATACAACACGCCTTCTGTCCGCCGTTGTTGACGGTGTTCTCAACAAAACATTAAAAGAGAAAGTAAAATCTAAACCGCACCTCTTCCTCTCTGTCTCACATCAGCGACGCGGTGCGTTCAGGTACAGCACACAAAACACGTCCGCCACATTAGACCCCGGTTCGTGACATTATTCCAGGAATTATTATTTTATTATTCCGGTTTTTATTAATAATTTATTTGGTCTCCTATGTGTAGTTGCCATTTGTAATAGTACCAGCAGTATTTATTAAAGAATTTAGAGTTGGTTTTCAGGCTGTGGAACCAATAAACTGAATCATAATGTATTCTTATGGCACAATCCTGCTCGACATACGACCATTTTGACTTACAAACACGGTCCTGGAACGAATTTACTTCGTATGTAGAGGTACAACTGTATAATTATTAAAATAATTTTTCTAATTATTTTTTGTTTAAAATACTGAATACATGGCATATAACTCGATCTAATATGTGCAAAATGGAGTTTTCCCAACCTGATAAATGTACGAATTGTAACGAAGGATACACCAGATACATATTTGCATGCTATTTCGCGGTGTGAACCTGCACAACAGTTCTGGTTGCAGGTAATGAAGAAACTCTCATCCTTTTGAACTGCAGGATTCCATTTTCTCCAAATCTTTGTCTGCTTGGCAATCTGAAAGCTGTGAATATCTCAAATAATCAAACCCATCCACTACTGGCAACTTTAACGATAGCTAAAAAAAAACAAAAACAAAAAAAAACACTATTGCTAAATTGGAAAAATAAAGTAAATATTCATCCGAACCGATGGCTAAATATAATAAGCTAACAATAGCACCACTATGTTTAAAGGTAACATATGCAGTGTATTTGTTGTTGTTGTTTATTCTTCGGAAGTTCAGGATTTTTTTACATTAAGCTTAATCTTCGGTTTAGTTAGTTGGTGGAGTTGATTTCAACAAATTCCGTTTCATTTGCAAGTTATTTGTTAGTTTCAGGGTTCCGGAGTGGCTAAGCTAGCGCAATTAATCCTAATGTCAAAAATCCTGAACCTCCGCTTTAATACTTATATAACAAATGTTAAGATTGTGACCTAGAAGACCCAAAATGTCAGTCAGTCGCATCTTAGGGCGTTACAGGAAGACAACAACAAAAAAAGTCAGTTTTTCCTAGCAAATAGCTATCAAAACATGAACAAATAAACATGCAACTAGGCCAGTTTGTAAGTTGCAAGCCACTCATATAAGCGTGGGTTTACCATACTAAAGTTCTTGTTCCTTGAGGTGTTTCGATTAAAATTTAGACACTGGGGAACTGTTCTAAATCAGTTTCACATAACACATTCTTAATGCAAACCAGAGTAAAACAAGCCTAGCATTGATTCCTCTAAGATGATGAGCTCGCTGTCATTAGAATTTAGCACAACGTGCACGTATGATTGAAGTCTCACTTGGGAGCTTTGGCAAGAACAGAGGGTTAGCACATGAAACCTATGCTGTAGCAGTGGGTGTTGCATGATTACATTTCTATAGGGTACTACAGTTCCCCACGCCTCTCGACACTTTGATCCCACAATGGCTTCCATCTCCTCCAGCATCCAGACCACCAGCTGCTTTGATGTAGCTGTCTATCTGTCGGCGCTCCACTGTGGCTTCGGCCTCAGATCACGCTTATTTAATGAGATGTGGATGTCAGGACCTCACATCTTTTCGCTTCCTTTCACCGATCACCCACTGTACCTGACTGATGGCTCCAAATCTCCCCTTTCTTTACCGCGTGTGAGCATCATTTACAGAGTTAGATCAAAAGAGCCCCTGAGAAGCTATCATCAAACTCCAAGTAAACCTGACACTGGGGGGAATTCTATACTACAGGGATTTTTACAAGAAAATACTCTGCGTTGACGTGATACCTGACATATAAGCTTGACTTTCCGTCGAATGCAACAGCAGTCGACTGTCAGTGCGGGTTTTCTGATCAGACTTTTAAGTACTGCTCATCAAATTGTCTTTGAGCAATTAAAAGATCATTATTAGTGCACAAATTACAGTTGTGGTCAAAAGTTTACATACACTTGTGAAGAACATAATGTCATGGCTGTCTTGAGTTTCCTGTTATTTCTGCAACTCTGATTTGTCTCTGATAGTGATTGGAACAGATACTTCTTTGTCACAAAAAACATTCATGAAGTTTGGTTCTTTTATGACTTTATTATGGGTGAACAGAAAAAAGTGATCAAATCTGCTGGGTCAAAAATATACATACAGCAGCGCTAATATTTGGTAACATGTCCCTTGGCCATTTTCACTTCAATTAGGCGCTTTTGGTAGCCATCCACAAGCTTCTGGCAAGCTTCTGGTTGAATCTTTGACCACTCCTCTTGACAGAATTGGTGCAGTTCAGTAAAATTTGAAGGCTTTCTGACATGGACTTGTTTCTTCAGCATTGTCCACAAGTTCTCAATGGCGTTTAAGTCAGGACTTTGGGAAGGCCATTCGAAAACCTTAATTCTAGCCTGATATAGCCATTCCATTACCACATTGATGTGTGTTTGGGGTCATTGTCCTGTTGGAACACCCAACTGCGCCCAAGACCCAATCTTCGGGCTGATGACGTTAGGTTATCTTGAAGAATTTGAAGGTAATCCTCCTTCTTCATTATCCCATTCACTCTCTGTAAAGCACCAGTTCCATTGGAAACAAAACAGCCCCACAGCATAATACTACCATCACCGTGCTTGACGGTAGGCATGGTGTACTTGGGGTTGAAGGCCTCACCTTTTCTCCTCCAAACATATTGCTGGGCATTGTGGCCAAACAGCTCGATTTTTGTTTCGTCTGACCACAGAACTTTCCTCCAGAAGGTCTTATCTTTGTCCATGTGATCAGCAGCAAACTTCAGTCAAGCCTTAAGGTGCCGCTTTTGGAGCAAGGGCTTCCTTCTTGCACGGCAGCCTCTCAGTCCATGGAGATGCAAAACACGCTTGACTGTGGACACTGACACCTGTGTTCCAGCAGCTTCTAATTCTTTGCAGATCTGCTTTTTGGTGATTCTCGGTTGAATCTTCACCCTCCTGACCAATTTTCTCTCAGCAGCAGGTGATAGCTTGCGTTTTCTTCCTGATCGTGGCAGTGACAAAACAGTGCCATTCACTTTATACTTACAAACAATTGTTTGCACTGTTGCTCTTGGGACCTGCAGCTGCTTTGAAATGGCTCCAAGTGACTTTCCTGACTTGTTCAAGTCAATGATTCGCCAAAATTGCTAATTTGTGTTGCTGTATGTATATTTTTGACCCAGCAGATTTGATCACTTTTTCTGTTAACCCATTATAAAGTCATAAAAGAACCAAACTTCATGAATGTTTTTTGTGACAAAGAAGTATCTGTTCCAATCACTCTATCGGAGAAAAATCAGAGTTGTAGAAATAACTGGAAACTCAAGAGAGCCATGACATTATGTTCTTCACAAGTGTATGTAAACTTTTGACCACAACTGTAGTTGTTGAGGTTATAGCTACTCATAGGTTCCTGCATGATATTAGGCTGCTCAAGTAATGAATCCTATTGTGATCACGACTTTGACTGTCACGGTTAAATGAATGCAATCGTTGTTGTTTTTTTTACATGTCAAATATAGTCCCTGCTGCAGATCTAATACCGTATTGGCCCGAATATAAGACGGCCTTGATTATAAGACGACCCCCTCTTTTTCAAGACTCAAGTTTGAAAAAAGACTTTTTGAACACCAAATTTTTATACAGAAAATAATTACAGTACATCCGAAACAAATGATTATAACAATATATTTGAGAGAGAAAACATGTTATTTTGCCTCTGTAAACTAAAGTGCAATCACATTCGTAAATGAATGGCTTCTGGTTTTTGAAACGTGAATAAACCAATCTATTGTGATAAAACAACAAAATTGCAATAACTGCATTAACCATCAAAGTGAAGTCTAACTGTAACTAGTCTTGAAACAAATCTGAATAAGGAAAAACATTGCAATACAATAATGCAAACTGGTTAAACTTGAGAGTAGCTGAGATCTGTCATGACCGAACATCGCTTCAATGATATCTGGTGCCATCTAGTGTCGTGAATGGGTATAACGTCTAGATCGCAAATATAAGACGAACCCCTCTTTTTCAGCCTATTTTCAATGCAAAAAACACCGTCTTATATTCGGGCCAATACGGTAAAGCACCTTCCAAACCAGTTGTCATCCCACCACAAGGGGGCGAGAGAGAGCGCAAGGTTAAGGCTTCAGTACTATTGACAATAGCCACGTTTACATGCTGACTTTTATTCATACCGATTCAAATCATTCCGAATGGAAATTTCACATCAGCTGTTTACATGTCACTTCATCTATTCCGATCCAGCGTTTACATGTGACTGCCTTTATTCCGAAAGGACGTTTGACAACTGCCGTCTGACATGCGCAAATTAATCAAAACAAAGCGTCACGTTGCAAAACATGGAGATCGATCGTCAGATCAGCTGCTGTTTTAACTTTTCGAGTGGAAACAAAACTTCAGAATGATACGCCGTTCATTTAAAAAGTTGTGTGGGTGCGCTGTGCGTGTGCTTGGAAGCCATGTTGCAAGTGACGTTACTTACGTCACCAAGTGACGTCACCACGTCAGTACGGAGCATGCGCAGAAAGAACGCAACCAGACACCATTCCGCTTCCCTGTTTACATGATATAATTTTACTTCTAATCGGTTTGGGAAAAGGAATATTCCACCCCTGTGAATCGGAATGAAATTCCATTCGGTTTGGGCCTGTTCATTCCGAATGAGGTGTTTATATGGAACACATTTATTCGGTTTGAACAAATATTCCGATTGTAATTGGAACATTTGGCTCCATGTAAACGTGGCAACTGATAGACGTCCAGTCATGTGACTCTTTATCCATCTGCAGTGAATTTAAATTAATTTGTTACCAGTAAACGACCAAACCATTTGACCTAGGATGTTCGTTCGCTGCCAGCCCTTCTAGATCAAATAGATTGGATGTCCATCGCTGTCAATGGCAGCCAATAAATTAAGCTACCCAAAAGACAAAAGAGTGACACCTGTTCAGTAACATTAACGAAAGATTGCTGGCAATATTGTTTTTGGCAGCCCTTTAAATTTCGTCTTTTGGACGAAAATACTTATTAAGCTTAGTCATATTTTAGTCATTTTAAAATGTTTGTCTTCATCTAGTTTTAGTCGACGAAATCTCATGCAAATTTCGTGTAGTTTTAGTTGACAGTTACTCAAAATGTTTTCGTCTGTAAAATTCAAAATTTAGTCCAAAAATAAATAAATGTATCTAACAATTTCGAATGAACATAGACTAGTACATATTGTAGCATCTACAAGGACAGCACCAACTTGGTGTTGATAATCCACACTCCGCAGGAAAAGAAGTACATTTTCAATTAAACCCACCTGGAAGCCATGAACTGCATGTAAAAAAATGTCCAAGCGTTTAACACTGGAAAGTCTGGGATTTTTTTGCCATTCTTAGAGTCTAGCCAGAAGTTGCAAGCAATCAGTATTTCCCATTAACTGTTCATTTACCAAACAAAACAGCTCAAGGGGGATGTTGGGTAAATGCCATTTTGCCAACAGCTTGCCTCTAGATTTATTGACCAGAAAACCCAGATGATTTTAGACTGGCCAGTGTTTTAACTCATTCACTCCCAGCCATTTTCACCGGAGCAACCCCCTTCGCTCCCGGCCGTTTTACTGGATTTTGACTGATTTTGCAAGGCCCACAGAAAATTCTGTTCTATTGCTATATAAACATGGAACCCACCAAAAGAAGGAATAGACTCTTCTTTCAGCAGGAATAAAAGTTAGTTCATATCTTTTTCCATCCTTTAGAAATCAGCATTAGAAAATAGCTTAGTTTGAGCAATTTTCCAATTTCTGATGAAAAAAACAGAAATTATGCTTTTTGTAAAAGCATACATTTCAAACATAACTTTGACTTTAACACAGCTATTTTTTTGCTTTATTTACATCCCAAACATCTGAATAATGTTTTCCTTTTACAAAATAACATAAAGAACAAGACAAATAGAGCTTTGATAGTAAAGTAACAATTTATTTACACATAACCAACTGAGAGATGAAGCCAGGGTAAACTTTTCCCTCATTCCCTCAAAGATGGATATTTATGAGTCTTTCCAGCACGGACTCAACGGCATCGTCCGCTGCACTGGTGGTCCCGGTCGTTCTTCTCTGTTGTCCAGCGGCTGGCATCCCGGGCATCCTCCCGGTTGTCCTGCTCGGTCGTTCGCTCCTGGCATCCCGGACGTCCATTCGGTCATCTTCCACCGGTGCCCCAAGTCGTGCAGCCGGCCGTTCATTCCGTTGAATCGGGTTGGGGGTCTTACCAAATGCGCTACTGCCCTCCAGTTTTATTGCTTTAAAATGGATTTTCACCTTTGTGCTTTGGAGCTAAGTTGAATCAGAACCTAGAGATGTCTCTTGTTAAAAAAATACGTAAAAGACGTATAAACACGTCATTGGGACACTGAAACAATTAAAAATAGAACGTATTTATACATTTTCGGGAGCAAATGAGTTAAGAGGACACTCGCCCTTCTGAAGCTAATGCTAGCGCGAATGCTACGCTTCTGCTAGAAGTTACATTTAACATCTGATGATCACTTAGCAGAGACCTTTAAAGGCTAAAGCAGCATTGCATAGTCTCTCTTGCCAAGATAAGAAAACAACTCTTACCGTGTTTCCAAACAAGCAAGCTGGAGCGCAGCCTAGCTTTAGACACATCCTAAACACCAGTAAGTAAAGTGAGGGATTTTAAAAAAATCCACAGCCACTATTCAAATGAATAAATCTGTCATTTTAATTCGAACATAACACTGTATGACTTTTTTTTTTCATTCAGCTTTGTTCAGGTAGATGGGATTTTATTGGATGCAGCTCATTTGTAGATTGAAACCAGTATCATTCATCCTTATGGGAATGTGTTGTACTTTAGAGTCCCTCCCTCCATCTTTTATGTGCTCATGGCCTTAAATTTACAATCTCATGTTGTCATTTGTGCACTTCTTCCCCCCCAATCCTCAGTGCTCTCAACAACCTGTCCTGTAACGCTACTCTTGGGGAACTTTTATATTTATTGCTTTGGCCACATTCCCCAGTAACATAAATAAACAGAGAGAGAGAGAGAGAGAGAGAGTGAGTGAAACAATGGAGCGCTCCAAAAATGGTGCCAGAATTTTTATTCTATTTGAAGGAACTGGGGAAAAAAATGCGCGTCACTTTTTGCGCTACGTATAACAGTTGCTCTGTTTTCTATTCGCATTCTCTGCTTCCTTACTTTCCTTCCTTGTTCTGTACACCTCTATCACGAGCGCAGCAGCGTTCGTTCTAATGAAACGATCAACAATGGTAATGAGATCATGACCTTCCTTGGTACGCCTGGGATATTTCCATACAGCCGGGTTAAAGCGAGGCCGTTTGTTATCTACCGTACATTGTTTCCTTTGCGCTATGCGACGTGCATCGTCCCTGCAAGCATCGGGAAACTGCGTGATTTGTCTTGAAATTCTCATGGCTACTGTGTGACAACATCCTCTCGTTGAGACTCAAGTGCACTATATACAGTAGGGGTGTGACAAAATATCGAAATGGTCATATATCGGGATACGTCGTATCCCAAAAGGTTATCGATATGCTCCTGCCAAGAATCGAGATATTGCTTTAAAAAGTTGTCAATGTCTAAAAAAATATATATATAATAAAATGGAACCAACAAGTTGCTACCAAAATCTTCCACCAAAATAGTGTCTTAGTTAACTCTAAGGCTCCATTGATGATGCTCGACGCCCAATCCATTTAGACTGGGAACATTTGTTCATTCAAAAGCAGAGCATTCAGTCATTCTGTCCGATTTTCAGGGCATTTATAGGTCACTTGCTGTTCATTTTAGGGTATTTGGAGGTCATTTCCTGTTGAGTTTGAGTCACTGCGTATTCATTTGGTTGATTCCCAGGTCACTTCCCGTTCTGTAACTCGAAATTAACAGGAAGTGACCCATAAAATACCCCCGAATCAACAGGAAGTAACTGAAAATCAATAGGTAAGTGACCTTAAATTGCCCAAAATTACCTCATTGCCTAGCACTGGCTGCCACTGACGGGCATAGACGTTCAATCCGTTTGAAGTGGGAGGGAGGGCAGCAAATGAACATTCCCTCCCCAGTTAAAATGGATGGGACGTCTACTTGTGAAAAACTCGTTCCAATTCACAACAGAAGCTTGTTTTTTTTGTTCATTCGCTGCCATCCCTCCCAGTTCAAAGGGATTAGACGTCTACTTGTAAAAAAGTCATTCCAATTCACAACAGAAGCTTGTTTTTTCTGTTTATTAGTTTATTAGTAGAATTTCCTAGAATGATTTCCTGACCAATATATCGATAATTGTTGTATCGCCATATCGTCAGATCATCGTTGTCTTGAGCTTTGTATCGCAAATCGTATCGTATCGTGAGGTACCAAGAAGTTCCTACTCCTAATATAGAGTGGACGGTTAATCAGTGTTGTTTGGACGAAATACTTATTAGTCATTTTAGTCATTTCGGAATGCGTTCGTCTTCGTCTAGTTTTAGTTGCAATTACTCAAAATGTTTTCGTCTGTAAACTTCAAAAGTTTTAGTCCATGAATAAATAAATTAATAAAAGATTTCCAACAATTTCGAATGAACATTGAAAGACGAGCACATACCGTATTGGCCCGAATATAAGACGGCCCTGATTATAAGACAACCCCCTCTTTTTCAAGACTTTTTGAACACCAAATTAATTTTTATACAGAAAATAATTACAGCACATCTGAAACAAATGATTATAACAATATATTTGAGAGAAATCTTAATATCTGAACATTTAAATATGTAAACTAAAGTGCAATCACATTTGTAAATGAATGGTTTCTGGTTTTTGAAATGTAAATAAACCAATCTATTGTGATAAAACAACAAAATTGCAATATACCAATCTATTGTGATAAAACAACAAAATTGCAATAACTGCATTAACCATCAAAGTGAAGTCTAACTGTAATTGTACTCTTGAAACAAATCTGAATAAGGGAAAACATTGCAATAAAATCATGCAAACTGGTTTAACTTGAGAGTAGCTGAGATCTGTCATGACAGAACATCGCTTCAATGATATCTGGCGCCATCTAGCGTCGTGAATAGGTATAATGTCTAGACCGCGAATATAAGACGACCCCCACTTTTTCAGTCTTATTTCAATGAAAAAAAACACAGTCTTATATTCGGGCCAATATACCCTACCCACCGACGTCACAAAACCACGTGCTCGCTGTGTGGTTCCGCCCACTTGTCCGTCATTTTGTCTCTGTATTAGCATTGTTTTCAATTGATCGAGGAATTTAAAATGCATTTCATGGAAGACCCGGTGCTTTCTGATGCCGTAAACTCACTGGATGTGTTGCATAAAAGGCGTTATGTGGAAAAGCTTCGTTCTATACAGTCGCCAGATCCATATTTGATGCCCAAATCGATGTTTTTCGACCCACTGTCTTCGCCCTGTCTGCCTGACATCTGCTACGCTGATATTTACAATTATCTTGTCCACACAAAATCAGCCTATTCTCACGAATATTTGAAAAACTTCAAGAGCTTGGAGGCTTATAAATACTTCGTTGCTGGTTGGGTGAAACAGGTCCTCGTCCACGAAAATTCGGCAGGAATCTATCTTGTGCTTGGAAAGGTGAGTTACGAAATTTTCAATTCAAAATCTTTTGTTATTGCTAACATCCACTGTCAAGTCTAATGTCGTTTGTCAATGGAGTTAAGGCTTTTAATGTTTATATGGTTTAGCGATAGCACTCTCACTACATACATACGTGTATGTTGTCGGCGATTAGCCTAGCAATGATCTTAATTGTGGTTATTTGTCAGCCCCGTAGACGAGGCCAGTTTCTTTCACTTGGTACCAGCTAAATATTATTAAAAAAATAACGATGGTGGAAGAAAGGGAAGTCACAAACATCTTGAATTTGAAACTATGTCGTACTACGTCGTATGTTGTCGGCGATTAGCCTCGCAATGATCTTAACTGTGGTTATTTGTCAGCCCAAAACCCTCTAAGTATATCTTAAATGCATCTTACCGGATATAAAATGACTACTACATAGTCTGTGGTGATTTTTTTGGTGCCCAGTTTTCACGTCGAATTGCAGCCGTCCATTTCGCTCTCCTCTTTGGATCCCTCGGAATACGGTAAAACTTCAAGTCTCTCCTTCCATCTTCTCTGTTAGTGCAACCAACAGCCACACACGCCTTCACCATTTTGATTATTAATGTTAAGGAGCAGAAAAACACGCCGTAAATAGGAGAAATGTACGTAGCCGTAACAGGTTAACACTATGTTTTGACGGACAAGTGGGCGGTACCATTCAGGAGAGCGGAGTTGTGACCTCACGTGGGTAGGGTCTATACGGTAATTGTAGTCTATAAGGATATCGCCTCACACAAAAATACACACGGTCCCAGGCTTCAACTGGGACCTTGTGGTTTGGTCAGATGAGACCAAGATTGAGCTTTTTGGCAACAAACACTCTAAGTGGGTCTGGCGTGCCACGAAAGATGCGCATGCTGAAAAGCACCTCATAGCAACTGTGAAGTATGGGGGTGGGTCAGTGATGCTGTGGGGCTGTTTTGCTTCCAAAGGCCCTGGGAACCTTGTTAGGGTGCATGGCATCATGAATGCTTCGAAATACCAGGACATTTTAAATCAAAATCTGTTGCCCTCTGCTCGAAAGCTGAAGATGGGTCATCAATGGGTCTTTCAGCAAGACAATGACCCTAAACATATGGCCAAATCTACACAGAATTGGTTCACCAGACACAAAATCAAGCTCCTCCCATGGCCATCTCAGTCCCCAGACCTTGTTTTGTTGGCAAAAGGGGGTTATACAAAGTATTAACACCAGGGGTCCTAATAATTGTGACACACATTATATGATGTCAAATAATTTATTTCTTTATGTGGGATTTTTTCCCCACTTAATGAATTGTGTGCACTTGTATTGAAGGTTGGATTTTTCTCTTTTTTTCCATAAAGGTCCCATATTATTTGAATTAAAAAAATATATTAGAAGCTAAAAAACACATCTTTTTCAGGGGTGCTAATAATTATGGAGGGCACTGTACAATTAATTTCCTCATTAAGAATGGCGCAAAAAACACAACTAAAAGCTTTTTTTTTTTTTGACTGGAAATTACTTTTTTCCGCAAGTGTGACGAGAAGAGCCATCATCCCATTAGCAGCAAAATATATTGTTAAGTTTCCTCCCACGAAACAGGTCTCGATTGAATCTTTCCCAGATTGATATGTGGAATAAATACATGGCGGCGATATGGAACAATCAATCTGACGTCCCAGGTTACATTTACACATAGATAAAAATCAAATAGACAATGTTTTAAAAGTAAAGATCGATGTTCACTGCATTATTTCTACTGTATTATTGTTACTTTATCCATACATTGTCTATACTGCTCATTCTCACGATGGTCATGAGGATGCTGAAGCATGCCCTTACATTGGCCAGGAGGCGGGGTACACCTTGAACTGGTTGCCAGCCACCTTATCTTTGTAACACAGAATTTTCTTATATAGTAGATCTTAATTAGATGGCTAATAAAGTGTCTGAGCTGCATCTCTGCAGCACTTTCAAAGGCTACAATGCGCTGACTCTGCACTCGCCCAACTCATCAAGGCACTCTGAATGACAATGATGATGCAGCAGCCATGTTTTGACCTCCTTGCTTTTGAGAGGCACTACCATAAAGATGACAAGGTCAGGGAAGGCCGTAAAGTCCAGGGCTAAGATATGGGTTGATGATCAGAGCACAGACCTTCTCGTATCTAATCCGCCATTTTAAACCGAGGACAAGGATAAGACCACCAGTTTATTGAGGCTCTCCTTTGTCATATTGTTGTATCGGCCAGTAGTAAGTGGAAGGGCTCCAGTCAACATTACTTATGATGTAGGGCTGCAGCTATCGATTGTTTAGGTAATCCATCATTCTATCACTTAGTTAGTTTGAATAATCTAGTAATCAGATTACGAACATTTAATGCATTGCAGAATAAATTTTAGGATATGCAGAAGAAATACGTGTTTAAGCTTGCACTAATATTTATTTTGGCTTGCTAAGATACACACTTACACTTTCAAAAGTGCATGAAATGCCAATAAAAACTCAGGGTGCACAATATGCATTTTTTTAAACCGATATCGGTAACTTCCTGCTTCTCAAAGCCGATACTGATATCGATAACCGATAATAAATATATGTTTTTAAATGTATATTCACCCGAGTTTTTGAATACCTCAAGGTTTAAAAAATAATAATAATGGTGGATCCAACATAGATTTGCCTTTGATCTCACCAGAGTTTTCATAATGACATGAACATTATTATAATGAACAAAACAAAGACAAGTACAGTCTCGACTTCAAAAAAGTGCCAATATTTATTTTTTCAAATAAATATCATTTGAGTCAATCGCAATCAATAAGTCAATATAATTGAAGATGTGTTTCCTGAACAATGAGCACAGAACTAAAACATAAACCCAACAGGTATTGTGCTTTGTCATCAGATAAAAAAATTAGGTGCTAAACTAGAATGTTGTGGTCTTGGTCCATGAAACAAATTTTTTAACCTGGGAGACAGGTTAGGACAGCAAGCCTATCAATAACCAAAAGGCCTCTCAATAACTTACTAACTTATAACCTACACTGTAAAATGCAAACATTATATAGTAAGGTTTATCACTCATTCCTCATAACAAAAATATGGTAGAACAAAAAGGATTAATGGCAATCAATATATACGGCAGTGAGTAAACCCATATTAAATAAAGTATGAGGTTTCTTCTCTGCATAGTATAAAATCCTACCAAGCATGCTGACAGGACTAACATTACACGACAACTATTATATGTATGTATAGCATAGCACACTAGTTTGAGCTACTAGCCTTAAGTATTGGCTGGCTTCTATAACACAACAACTTATGAAGTTCTGTACATATGACCCTTCACCATTGAAGTAAACATATATTGCACATCCATATATTATGGGAAAAATAAATACTGACTGACATATATTTCCTAGGCGGAAACGTAAGTAACAGAAAGCATTCACGATTGTCAATGCTACTGCTAGACACAGCACTGTGTAAAGTGAATGAGTTTGTGGGCCAAATTATAGATATAGATGCCGGTCAGACCGGCAGGTGGCAGCAATGCCCCGCAAATGGTCAACTGATTTCCCAGCCAGCCGGCACAGTACATATTATCGGCCCTATTAATAATGTTATTGGATTTATTGGGATCACGTCATAATTCCTATTATCGGAACGATAATTGTCGTGCACCAGTAATAAAAACTAAATTCTTGAGTGTTTCTTCGATCTATGCAGAATTGCACTTTGATTTCACAAGAGCAATAAATGCATTTAAAAATAAATGAAACTGAGCTTAGCCTCAAATGATATAAAAAAATAAATAAATGAGGATTTAAGTACAACAAAAGAGCAATTGGCTGACCTGCATAGCAAAAGTCCGCTAGCTTAAATGCTATAATATATATGTTTTTTTACAATGCTCATAACAAATCGTTCAGACACAAATTCCCACAAAAAAAAACTGTTAAATATACTTCTAAACTAAATTACAAGTGTATTAAAAAATATATATATATATTAGCTCAAACAAATACCTTATGTTGGTCTTAACAGGGAACAGCTGGTTTCAGCCATGTTAGACAAGTTATGGCATACTCACTATTACCACTAGAGGGCAGTGTATCCATCCAAATCAGTAAAATAATTGGAACATTTAAAACAAACCATTACAACGTCACTCTAATTAAACAAATCCTCAATGCAGCAAAATTTGATTCAAAGCTTTTTTCCAATCAAATTACTCGAGTTGATCGATTAATCGTTGCAGCACTATTGTAATGCTTGGCAGGATTGTCGGTTTGTTTGCATGGACGTGAACATGTTCAATGTCATTCTGCAGTTATAATTAAGGTTGATCGATATTTAGGCAGGCCGATATATAGGGCTAATATATGGACTTTTTTCCCCCAAGATCAACTGTTGGCCAATATATACACGATATAATTGGATAACAATTACGTTCAGTCTTTGGGTGTTGATCTTTCTAATGAAGGTCAACCGATATATCACCAGGCCGATATTATCACTAGGCCAATATTTAGACTTTTTTAAAAATCGACCGACATTAGCCGATATAACAGGATAACTGTTATGTTGTGATTTTGCACCACAGAGTGACCAATGTTGCAAAATGAAGTAACAGAAGGAATATTTAGTTGTATACATTCACTGTATGGAGTAAGTGTTCGAATTTCCTCTCATAATTAACGTGCTTTAAAAAATATATATATATAGCGGCCTCAAATATCTGCTTACAAATCGGCTTTAGTCACCGACAATCGGCTGAATTGTTTTTTGTTGTTGTTGTTTTTTTTTTTTTAACTCCAGTGCACAGGCTAGCATTGAATCTCGGGTGATCGGTGTTCGGTGTTCAGAATCGAGAATTAAAAGATGGGATCGCCAATCACCAATCATACTTTTTTCCCCGTGAAAACTGTGATGATAATTGGCTGATGGATTACGATTCCCCAGTTTTTAGGACTTGAAATAGTCATTTGTTGAACTCAGTTTTCGTGAAAAGAAGCGCTATTTCAAACAAAATCATCCTGGATTTTGTCATATTGTATATAGCATGTGCTTTTCCAATGCATTTTTACCTGCGTAGAAAGTTTCTAAGCTGTGATCTAATGCACATTTGTGGCCTTGACAGCAGCCTCTCTGATTTGTTCCTAACAGGTCTTCCCACCCCTTCCTAATGAGGCCGAGATTGCACACACCAAAAAGCTCTTCCGACGCAGGAGGAACGACCGACGGTAATGACGCGTGGAAGTACACATGTGCGCGCATACACACACTCATGGGAAGGTTATAATGCGATGATGTCAGATGTCAAGCAGCCAATCCTTTGGCCTTAACAGCTCGCGTCTGCAAAATAATGTCCACACAGGAATGCAGACTGCAGGAAAATAATAACACCGACACATCCAAGGTTTTTTAGCATTAAAAAACGGCTCCCTTTTGATTAAGTTCTGTAGGTTTGCGCTGGTACATCTGATTTTTTTTTTTGTTTACACAGTGAAGGCTGATTTGCAACTTCATTCAAAACAGCCTCTTCAGAGTGGAGGACGGGGAACCTAATTCTCTCACTGCTTGCACTGATGTCACTGGAAAATTGTTCTTAGGTTGCTAAGCGACCGGGCAAGAGAAACTATTTGAGTAGTGTTTTTGGTTTAAAAAATTATATTCAGCTAAATGCACTTATAAAGTAATGCAAATAATTGGTACTATTGTGTTCAATGGATTTCTGAATTGCAGTGTTGTTTTTGGATGCCCCAGTGTTGTTTTCATCAACTATGACGATAACGAAAATATTTCGTCAACGAACAATTTTTTCATGACGCGCTGAAAACGTGTCTTGGGAGACTAAAACATAATGAGGTGGATGCCAGTGGTCGTCTGACGACACGAGAACGAGATGAAAATTTGCCATAGTTTCCCTCATAAATTCACAATGTGTGATATTTTCTTATTGTATGTGTAGTTAGAACACATTTAGCAGTGTTCAGTCGTGTCACTCATGTGACATACTGCGCCTCCCCCTGCCCCACACACATGCTTAATCACCGGCCTGTGAGTAAGTTTGTGGCCATGCCAGGCTCATTTTATGAAACATATGTGTAAGGTGCTGCTTGGTAAGTTTTGCTTTCTTATTTTGGCAAGATATGCCATGTTGCTTTAGCCTTTAAAGGTCTGTGCTGAGTGATCATCACACACTAAACTAACTTGTAGCGTTAGCATAGTGTTTGCGTTAGCATTAGCATTTAGCGCGGTGACTTCTTAAACACTTCGAAAATATTTTACATAGTTTGTGGCATCCAGGTTAGTTTAATTAATTGCAAAAAATGTGCTGTTTTCCTGCTGAGTGTGTGTTATCATGAAAATGGTGATGTCCTTGTAGACTCAACAGTTATGTGCTGGTCTGTTATGTTCTTTCGAAATTGTTGGAAACCTTTTATTTATTTATTTATTCGTGGACTTAAACTTTTGAGAACTGTCGACTGAAACTAGACGAAATTTGTCTGAGTTTTCGATGACTAAAACTAGGCGAAGACGAACACATTTTGAAATGACTAAAATACGATTAATAAGTATTTTCGTCCAAAAGACTAAGATGAAAATTAAACTGGCTGCCAAAAACAACATTACGCTGCCCTTTTAATTTTCGTCTCAGTATTATGGGCCGTCTACATGGTGACGCTGCGACACCAAGACGCTATGAATGGCAGAATGGCGTCGCCTTTACATGGTGACGGCGAAAACAGAAGGCAAAGACACGTACTTTTGATTCCAGCTTCCAAACCGGAACGATTCGATTGCGGGGATTGCCCTGCAACCAAATGAATGGAACGCTCTCGCACCACTCGTCACTCGTTAATTTACTGTTTTTGTCATATTTTTAATTCAAATATATTTTATGTTTGCATTTCTGTGCCTTTTGAAGCAAAAGACTTGGAGTGGGCGGGTATGTTATTTTCAGGACTGAGGAAGTTGTTGTCAATGAAGTGCATCATTGGCTGCCGTCTTTTAAAACTGCACTGCCCCCTACGGCATGGAATGATTACTACATTGTTTTCACGCAGAATTGCGTCATTGTTCGAATGGAGACAGAACCAAGTAAACCATGTAAATGCAAACATGAAATTTGTCATATTCTTGGAGCGTCACCATGTAAACGATCCATTGGATGAAAATACTTATTAGTCTCAGTAATATTTTAGTTATCTCAAAATGTGTTTGCCTTCGTCTAGTTTTTGTTGTTTACTAAAAATGTTGTCATCAGTAAAATTAAAAATATTTGCTCCAAAATTTTATAAAAGTTTGCAACTATTTCGAAATGAACATTGACTGATGAGCACATATTGTAGCGTCAACAAGGACAACGCCAACTACCAACAACCAATACACCCACAGCAGGAAAACAGTACAATATTATCAAAACTTTGATTACACCCACCTGGACGCCACGAACTTTATGTTAAAAAAATAAAAATAAAAAATAAAAAAAAGACATTGTCCGAGAGTTTAAGAGGACACTCGCGGTTAGCGTTAGCCTAATGCTAACGCAAATGCTATGCTAATGCTAAGAGTTACATTTAGTGTGTGATGATCACTCAGAACAGACCTTTAAAGGCTAAAGCTAAATTGCATATTCTCTCCGGCCAAGAAAACACATCTTATCGTGTGTGCAAGCCAAGACTGGAGACAACACTGGTGAGTTTGGGGATGGGAGGCATTTTCATCCTGTTCTCGTCTCGTCAGACAAAAACTGGCATTCATCTTGTTATGTTTTATTTACCCAGAACACGTTTTTAGCTTATTATCGTCATCGTTGATAAAAACAATGCTGAATTGCCAACACAATATAGGAGGAAAACCTTTCCAAGCAGACTTTTAGCCCTTTTTTTGTGCGTTTCATGCATCGCCACTATCAAGTACTGTGTTTTTATTGACTCATTTCTGTAGCAGGGTGCAGGGTCCAAAACTGTTCAAACCACACACATTTCTGCATATTTTAATGTTTTAATATTACTTCAGTCATTGCCTGTATAGTTAAATATTTCCTGTTGAAGTTCATTTGACCCTCACATTGAAACATTATGTTGCCGTTATTTCTTAAAAGGCAAAATGAATTCCAAATCCAAGCCAATCCGTTTGAAAAGACTCAACAACACCAATGAGCTAAACGTGGCATTAGGGTTTTTTTTTCTCCTCAACCTTCTGCAGTAAATTAATTTGTCTCGAGTAGATGTCCAGTCTGGACCTCCACCGCTGTCAATGGCACCTCTTCAGGTGCTCTCTCAAAGAGGTGACATTTGTTTTGTTAGTTTGGTAACTACGCACAAGAGCAACTTGTAAAAATCTCAACAGCATTTCTATTCTTTAAGGCGCTGAACTGTCTAGAAAGAGGAGTGCAAGGGAGGAACTACATGTGTTTCTACTTTATAAAGCATGTCAAGGAGTGCTGAAATTAGTTGTGATTTACTGGTATGTGCTGCTTGCAGAGAAGTGGAGAAGTACAACTCAATATGCTCCTTCCTAGACTCTAGAATATATTTCTTCGTTGTGTTGCCTTTACAGATTTGCACTCATTGTTGCACATTTTTTTTGTCTTTGCATTAAGTTTTCTATACTGCATTCATGTGGCATTTTAACTTTTAATCTCTGCATGATTTGCCTATTTCAGTTGTCAATTGTACAGAACTGTGACATGGAAAATTTAGATCTTTTAAACAAAGTACACACATGAAGGCTATCAGGCCGTTTCTCTCCAGGTATTTGTCCCTTCCCACCTGACCAACGATGTCAACTGTCAAGACTATTTTATAATTTTATAAAATTACCCTTTAAGATGATATGTCTCAGGTTTGTCAAGAGTCGACTTGTCCTGATAATAGGGAATGGGTCAGGACCGACTAGCTTAAATATTGAACAGTTTCAATGTTCACAACCCAAAATCTTAAAGAGTACCTTTCATAGAAAGACATGTAGTTCTTAAAAGATGAATCTTAGTACAAGTTATGATAATTTGATATTAAAACCCCTCTTAATGTTTTTCGTTTCAATAATATTTGTAAAATTATTTTAACTACTAGGTCGCCATTGTTGTTGACGTTGCTGGGCGGTGACGTCACACAGCTGCAGTACTTCAGTGTCACTCTGATAAAAAAAAAACAAAAAAAACATGTCACTCTTTAATTATGTAAGGTTGTATTGAAATACGCCGCAAGGTGTCAGTGGCAAGTTTTGAATTAATTAGGGATCAAGCCAATGAGTGCGTTTTGTCCCTTGACTGACTGTAGTTTTCCTTTAATGCACAATGCTGTGTAAGGCAGAGAGAAAGGAGAGTGGACACAGGCATTCAGGTCGTAGCTTGGACCGTCCCCGTTTATTGGCATAAGCTTCAGCAACTCCTTCACAACAAACATTAGTATCATATAGTGTAAATACAGCAAAAATAATATTCATGTCTCTTAAAAAATAATGTTCACAAAAAGAAAAGTGCTTCAATCTGTATTAATGACGCACTATTCTCACAGTCAAACAACAATGCAAAGAGAACCGACATTCACAAATTCACAATCAAAATATATATGGTGGAAAACAGTCAGGTGACTTGAAGTTCCGCTCTGAGGCCCCCAATATGGCCAAATTTCAAAATTGTCCGATATGCATGTGTGATACATCATTGGAAAGCTTAAAATCTCAATTTTCTGGGGGAAGAAAAATTTTGAACAGGAGGGCATTTTAAAAAAAAATTTTTTTTTTTTTTTAAACAGCAAAACGCTATCCGGAGGTGAGAGCACGCGATAGCAGAATTACAGACGCCATGACTTCAACGAATTATTTTCGCGTACTTACCTTGTTTCGATCCAAAAACGCCATGTAACATGTTTCACTGAGTGTCAAGACACAGCTGTGAATGGCCACTGCCGGATTTTTGGGGAATTTTATGGGTGAAACATGGTAATATATCAAGGGTCGCGATGCAGAAATCGCAGACATCAAGGAGTGGTCGAGATTTTATTTTTCATATATTTACCCTTCTAAACTTTTTTTTTTCTTTTTCTTTGTTTGGATCGATTATCATCCAACATATCGGGGAAAATGCGAAAGTAACAAAAAAAAAAAAAAAAAAAAAAAAAAAACAATTAAGCGATAGTTATGAGGCAGATATCCGTGACTTTTTTTACAGACAATTTTTTCATTCTGACGTAATTTGTTTAAAAGTTTGAAATATGCGAGTGAATAATTTTTTAAAGTCGTTTTTTTTTTTTTTTTTTTTACGAAATATTGGACATTGAATAATGATTCTCAGCTAAAAATGACAGACATTTTGAATAATAAATATAATTACTTACCTTCTTTTTATGGCTGGGTTGAAACAAAAGCGGTTGCGCGACGTCTGTACACGGGGGTTTCCAGGGTAAAAGGAACAAATTAAAAAAATAGTTCGGGGGCTTAATGGGCCATGAATCTGCTACGGCAGCATATAGACATATTGTTCTATCAAACACAACAGTTCTTTGGCTTAAAATACAGCAGTTTATTTTAGAGAGGAGTGCTAGAGCAGAAACTGCTTTTTCAGTCTTGTCTGTTTTCCGCCACATGCATAATACACATAGAACTTACTCAGAGTTCGGTCAAATTCTATTTAAACATTTTAGCAACTCGTTTAGCTCAACAAATACACTGGATGGCAATATTTAGTCACAATATACAAACTATGACGCTGGAAGCCATTAATTATCAGACGTCCTGTTTGTTGTGACTGACTGACTGACTCTACTACGGCGTCAGTCGAGTGACAAAACACACTCATTTTGTTGAGCTCTTATTAATTTAACTCGCCAATGACACCTTGTGGTGATTTAAATCACTATCCTACATAATTAAAGAATGGCATGTTGTAAAGTACGGCAGCGTGGCCCTGTGACGTCAACGCCGTGCGACGTCAACAACTATGGCAAGCTACTAGTTTATTTTTTGATATAAAATTTTACAAATTTTATTAAAACGAAAACATTAAGGGGGGTTTTAATATCAAATTATTGTAACTCGTACTAACATTTATCTTTGAAGAACTACATGTGTTTCTATCCAAGGTACCCTTTAATGTTTAGAATCACGAAACACTTCTAAGTGTTTAAGGTCAAGACACTAAAATGCCCACTGTATTGGCTAATACATTTCACTGCTATTTTTATCTGTCTCAGTCCCAAATTACTGGACAGCGCTGCAGGGGAAAAAACAGGAATGTGAGACGGGATGGGCTCCACGCAAATTTTCTTGACTTTGTTAACAGTAACATGGTGGACATTTTACATGTTGCCTGAAGTTGCTGGAAAACTTTCATGGCATTGATATTATCCACAATCTGAATCATGAACAAGTAGCTTTTAAATCTATTTTAAGTATGTTTTAGTTTCGAACATCTTCATGATGTTAACGCGGATCCAGGACCATTGAAACGGCACTCAAATTGCAGTAGCGTGTAGTGGTCAATATGAAGCTGAGATCATGTTATTGACTGCGCCTGCTGAACTCCCCTTCATGGGCAAACCATTTCATTTGGGTCAATCAATGCTCCATGTTTTTGGGTCCGCATATCCGTAGCACCAATCCATATTGATCACCCACAGCCAAATGCTGTATCCATAATTCATTCATTTCTTCTGTCGCCATAGCAAACTTTATTAGCTCAATTCTCTGCATGTTGTTCAACATAGTTATCAACCTGTAGTTTGTTTTGTCTTCCTTTTTGCCTCCTTGCTTGCTGCTTCTATGAAAACAATTCCTCCTTTTCTTTTGTTGTGCCTCCCACGTATTGCATTCCTCCATCGATCTGTTCACCTGCACTCTGGCACACCCCTCCTGTCCTCCTTATAGAGCACTAGATCACTGTGACCGGTTAACCATACTTCTGCCCACTGGTCCCGGGGAGACACGACACGTCTACGTCAGGTTAGTTTTGCAATGTGGGAACCAACGTAATGCCGCTTGCTAGTAAAAAGCACGCGTCATCGAAAATCCACTTATACCTGACTGAAACCCAATACTTGAAGTTTGATCACCCTAAAACTAAGGTTTTTGCTGGGAAAAAAAACAAAAAAATCCTCAAACTATACATTGTAAAGCGTGGATCAAAGAATGTGTGGAATGTTTTTTGCAGTTCCTAGAGACATACTGTAAATTACATTAAATAACAAGATACTTTCTTCTGCAATGCGGAAATTTTAGGTTTTCCTCACAAAGTGGAAAGTAGTGCAACACAGGAAGAACATTAACTCGTTGGCTGCCATTGATGGCGCTAGATGTCCAATCCATTTTGACTGGGAGGAGCGGAAGAACCTCACAGTTTAAAGGTGCTCTGAAATGCTAAAAGTGACTTTAAAATTAATTTTGGACACAAATCCATCAAAATGTTTGATGCACTGTTTTGGATGGACTAACTATAAAATTGTTAAAAGACGGGCCAATTTGGGTGCCGAATATTTCCTACATGTAAAATAACATTTGTGCTGTTTAGTTGTCCGATAATGACTTTTTAACTGATATCCGGATATATGCAACTTCCAAAAATCCTATACCATATCACAGATGGGGAGGGAAAGATTACAGCTTAGTTCGCTGTCTGTCCAGGTCTTGCCTCCAGCGTCTTGGCGCAGACAGCACAATGATGCATCATACATGTTTTTGGATAGTTATTTTGAGATTTACAGGGTATTTAGTGGTACTTGATAGGTTAATTCAGATTTAGGCGGAATTGGGGTTATGTCGCCAGTAAAGATTGAGTTTTTTAGGATCCATACAGATTATCAGTAGTTAGAGGGGCCAATAACAAATTTTTGGAGACGATTAATTTGCAGTAAAAGTGTAAATATTGGCGTAAAAAAATATTGTAAACACTGAACTTCGTTGAAATGCCTAAAACAAGTTTATTGAATCACACAAATAAAAAATAGTAGCTCCAGAAGTGCCTGAATTTCCTAGACTCAGAAACATAAAGTTAAATAAAAGGTTAAATAAATAGCTCTTTGAAAATTTTTCCACAGAAAAGAAAGTCATGATGTCCTCGTCTAAGGGGCCGTTTACATGGTGACTCTCCGAGAATACGAGCAATTTCAAATTTGCATTTTCGTCTTCATTTGAACAATGTCGCAATTCCGCATGAAAACGATGTAGTATTCATGCCATGCCCTAGGGGGCAGTGCAGATTTACTGGGCGACAGAGAATGATGCACTTTGACCCCACCAAGCTCCCTCAGCCCGGAAAAAAATATGCCCGCCCACTCGAAGCAATGTCATTTTTCTTTTGTTCAAAAAGGCACAAAAATTGAAACGTGCAACATATTTAATTTAAAAATATTATTAAAACAATAAATTAAAGCCGAAATTCCGCCATATTTGCTGGTTTTAATGTTTAGTAGCACCGCTGCGCACGCCCAATGTGACGTGTACGAGTGCTGACGTTAACAGCGCGGTCTCGCGCCGCTGGAACCTTTGCTATGCATGCCGAGGATTCTTCCACTTTGGAGGCAGGATTCAGAATTTTTCGTCTTCGCCTTCCGTCTTCGTCAACACCATATGCACGCGAGGCGAGTCCGCAACTCAGTCATTGCGTCTTTGTGTCGCAGAGTCGCCATGTAAACTGCCCCTAATTATCCTGGAGCAAGATACTAAAAAAAAAAAAAAGGAAAAAAAAGTCCGGTCAAATCCGCTCACTGCTGAGAACAGCCGAGCACACGCAAACAATGAGTTGCCATAGCACACTAGTGTTTAACAAACGATGATTGACACATTCGGCGTCTTTGAATGTAGCGCTGCCAAGCTTCTCTGGCCAGATGAAAGCTTCAACACATGTCAATCATCGTTAACTTGAACAAGCAAAACTCGCAGTTCACTGCTAATCAACAAAAGCACCAAGAGGGAGAGTAAAGTTTTATGAGCATGAAGCAGATTAAACATTTTTTTTTTTTGTACATTAAAAACCCGATCCTTTTCACCCGATTCCAACCATCTGAAAAATGGCGCGATCCGTAGTATTAAATGGTGTACCGCACGCATGCTATTTTTAGACCGTGATGTCGCATCCTAAAGCGGAAGTAAAGCCGAAGTTGGACATTGTTTCTATGTGAGAGCGGGTCTATAATGTTATTTGTGCTACTTTTCTCCGGTAATCTTTCAAAAATGAACATGCCGATCACACATTGCTTTTTTGGACCTTTTAGAAACGACTCTAGACATTACGACATATGAAGGATGTTTTTTCGTACGTTTCCCGAAACCAAAAACTCGGGAGGAAATATTGTGAAGACTGAATCAACTTGCGCGGACTTTAACACCAGCTCGGTGAATCCATTCACATTTCATGTCCAGTAAACATTTTGTTGGGTTGGCATGGTCGTTCAGAGGACAAAGAAGTAAGCCATTTATATATTTTTAACTTATTTTTTAGCATGACGTTGTGCCATACTGCTTCTGTCTGACAATGAATGACCTGAAAAGAATTACAATGGTATCTGACTGCCACTGTTACCGTTTCTGTTGTTTTTAAAAAAAAAAAAAAAAAAAAAAAAAAAAAAACTTTAGTAAGGGGAAGTCTAAATACATTATAGAAATAAGATTTGTTAATAACGAAAAAAATTAAGTGTTCGTTGGCTTTCACTGAGTAGCATTTGCGATCGCTACACAAAATATAAATTCCCCCCAAGAACGGTCAGAGACGTAGGACAACCAGAGGATATAATATATAGGAAAGACGGGGCTAGTTTTTTTTCGTCTTTTTCAGCCCTCGACACTCAAGCCATCTCTTTGACTGAACATTTTTATGTACTTCCACATCTTTGCAAGAGAATTTGGCACCAGGGTCATCTTTTTCGGAGAGAATTGGTAGGTTTAGCTTTGTAAACGTACACAATTTCCATTCATTACCTATTGGGGACAAACCGTGGCGTGTCCTCCCTTAGCAACAGTAGCTAACGTCATGAATATTAATGAGCAGAAGTGACGTGTTGCTTGCAGTACGTCATTGGCCTTTTCATATCGGCCGGTCGAATTTAAAAAAAAAAAAAAAAAAAAAAAGGCCGATACCAATGTGCGTCATATTTCCAAATATCGGCCCCGGCCGATATATCGGCCTATCTCTAGTCGCCAGCGTAGGAACGGAACTCATTCGTAACCTGGGGACTAACTGTATTGTTGAAATCATTGTACTCACATAACAAATCCCAAGCATCTTAGTTTAGAGACATCTAATGGTCAATAAGCATAACTGCTGTGATATGCTGTGACCAGCCCTTGAACAAAGGCAGAAGGCTTCTACATTCACTTTGAATGCATATTGGCCCAAATTTGATGTCGATATTGTCCAATATCATTTCAAAATGATGCTACTTGATAATATGGGACAAATCTAGGGCAGTTATTTTCATTTTTTTCACATGGTCACCATTTCCTAGCACCTTTAAATAAATTGGATGTGCATCGCTGTCAGTGGCAGGCATTGAGTTAAGTCGAGCTCTTCTCGACGTCTTGTCAGTTGCCTGTCTCATCAATATTCTCATCAATATGCATCTGAGTGGAATAAATTTTCACATGGGACTACGCTTCGCTCTTATTGGCCCTTGGCCAGATCTTTGTGGGCAAGCTTTTTTAATGGAACAACCGCACATTCGAGCTAGACGTGGCATTAAAAATGACAGGTCTTCACTCTACCATCTGAGCCTCAAGTGCCCCAAATACGCTGAAACAAATTTTCTAATGAGGTGGTTTCTTCCGAGACAACCAAGTTTGCGTGTAGACTTTGAAAGCTCATCAGTGGCCCCCATTGTTTCATTCTCTTAACAAACTTCCCCGGCAGTGATGTGACTGATGGATGGTCGGCGCAAGCAACGCTGGCGCCAAACTCAGCCATCATTAAATATGATTAACATTTTATTACTGTCTTGTTTTCAACCCCTCGCCTCTGGCACTTTGGGGAAAGGTTTACGAGACGTGAGTCCCTACTAACAGCTGTCGTAAAGATCAAATTAATCATTAGTGCGAGCAAGATATCATCCCGCTCAACTGTCATGACGTCTTCTCCGAGCGTCGCGTGGCTCCACGATAGATAATACTTTGACCACTTTAGTCCCATTTCACACCGTTTTGCCAATCCCGCCAGTCAGCATTAAGTCCGATTAGTATTAATCACGTGTAAGACCAATGAAAATATCGGGGGCTTGGAAAGCGGTTTTGTAGTCGTCATTTTGTTGAAAGAGGTGAATAAAAGTGCGGCCGCCCTTCGCTCAGCTTAACGAACATCTATCTAGGGAAAAATGCTGAATATTTGAGGCAGTTATTTGTTCACCACCAGATGAACTGTCTCCCAACCTCCCCGGGAGAGTGGAGACGAGGTGCCAGAAAGGACGCACACTCGATGAACGCATACAAAGCGGCCTATAAATATAATGCATTTGCATTTACTTAGGCTGCTGCTTTTATGAAGCAGGGAAATACTTTAAATTAACACAACACTGTTTGATGTGTGATATAGGAGTTCATCTCTTTGAGCCGTTACCTCTTTACCTTTTAGATTGTTCATTAATTATTGCAGGCTTTCGCACAAAAGTACAGGATGTCCTAGCTTTTACAATGGCAATTTAACCTGAATTTGCACAAAGTCTATCACTAAACTGGACTCAAGCAATATTAACTACAGTTAATGTTTGTGTGATTGAGGTTAAGTATAGGCAAATACTTAAATTATTTAATTATGCGCCATTCATCACATTGAAACCTCATATGTCGGACAACCATAAACCCATCACCTTGTAATTATTACTAGAGATCGACAGATATGGGATTTTCAAATGCGGGATATCATTATCTAAAAAAAAAAAAAAAAATTCAGACGATTTTGTAAGCCGATATACTTTTTTTTAAAGCACGTAGATTATGAAAGGATTTTTTTTTAAATTGCTTTAACAGCTTCAAATTTATATTGATCACCTGAGATTTAAAGGATTAATTTGGTCTAGTACTACCAAACCAACAAACGCAGCACTTCTTTTTATGATGTTTACATCATGACGAGATGTAAACAAGTAAGAGAGAGTTTAAGTTAAGAGGATGCTCGCCATGCTAAAGCTAATTAAAATGTTACTGTAACGCTACAAGTTACATTTCGAGTGTAAAGATCACTCAGTAAACATCTTAAAAGGCTAAAGCAACATTGAATATTCTCTCATGAAAGAACAGAAAAAAATCTTACAATATTTACAAAACAAGCAAGCCTGAAGCGTCCTCTATAGCAGCCTCCCTTCAAGCGAATAATACCTGTCGGCAGCCGACAGCCATTACAAACTACGCCCAGTTGAAACAAACTATGCCTACATGATGCTACGGTAGATATCACATGTATACAGTATAGAACTCGATGTGAAATGACAGACTCAGCGGCGTTAGCACATGTACAGTGCCTTGCAAAAGTATTCGGCACCCTTGAATCTTGCAACCTTTCGCCACATTTCAGGCTTCAAACATAAAGATATGAAATTTAATTTTTTTGTCAAGAATCAACAACAAGTGGGACACAATCGTGAAGTGGAACAACATTTATTGGATAATTAAAACTTTTTTAACAAATAAAAAACTGAAAAGTGGGGCGTGCAATATTATTCGGCCCCTTTACTTTCAGTGCAGCAAACTCGCTCCAGAAGTTCTGTGAGGATCTCTGAATGATCCAATGTTGTCCTAAATGACCGATGATAATAAATAGAATCCACCTGTGTGTAATCAAGTCTCCGTATAAATGCACCTGCTCTGTGATAGTCTCAGGGTTCTGTTTAAAGTGCAAAGAGCATTCTGAAAACCAAGGAACACACCAGGCAGGTCCGAGATACTGTTGTGGAGAAGTTTAAAGCCGGATTTGGATACAAAAAGATTTCCCAAGCTTTAAACATCCAAGGAGCACTGTGCAAGCCATCATATTGAAATGGAAGGAGCATCAGACCACTGCAAATCTACCAAGACCCGGCCGTCCTTCCAAACTTTCTTCTCAAACAAGGAGAAAACTGATCAGAGATGCAGCCAAGAGGCCCATGATCACTCTGGATGAACTGCAGAGATCTACAGCTGAGGTGGGAGAGTCTGTCCATAGGACAACAATCAGTCGTACACTTCACAAATCTGGCCTTTATGGAAGAGTGAAAGCCATTTCTCAAAGATATCCATAAAAAGTCTTGTTTAAAGTTTGCCACAAGCCACCTGGGAGACACACCAAACATGTGGAAGAAGGTGCTCTGGTCAGATGAAACCAAAATTGAACTTTTTGGCCACAATGCAAAACGATATGTTTGGCGTAAAAGCAACACAGCTCATCACCCTGAACACACCATCCCCACTGTCAAACATGGTGGTGGCAGCATCATGGTTTGGGCCTGTTTTTTTTTCAGCAGGGACAGGGAAGATGGTTAAAATTGATAGGAAGATGGATGCAGCCAAATACAGGAACATTCTGGAAGAAAACCTGTTGGTATCTGCACAAGACCTGAGACTGGGACGGAGATTTATCTTCCAACAGGACAATGATCCAAAACATAAAGCCAAGTCTACAATGGAATAGTTCAAAAATAAACGTATCCAAGTGTTAGAATGGCCAAGTCAAAGTCCAGACCTGAATCCAATCGAGAATCTGTGGAAAGAGCTGAAGACTGCTGTTCACAAACACTCTCCATCCAACCTCACTGAGCTCGAGCTGTTTTGCAAGGAAGAATGGGCAAGAATGTCAGTCTCTCGATGTGCAAAACTGATAGAAACATACCCCAAGCGACTTGCAGCTGTAATTGGAGCAAAAGGTGGCGCTACAAAGTATTGACGCAAGGGGGCCGAATAATATTGCACGCCCCACTTTTCAGTTTTTTATTTGTTAAAAAAGTTTAAATTATCCAATAAATTTTGTTCCACTTCACGATTGTGTCCCACTTGTTGTTGATTCTTGACAAAACATTAAAATTTTATATCTTTGTTTGAAGCCTGAAATGTGGCGCAAGGTTCAAGGGGGCCGAATACTTTTGCAAGGCACTGTATAGAGAACTAGATGCAAAATTACACTCGCCAGCGTTAGTAAACAGCCGCCATCTTAAAGCAGTAAACTCTCGAAGGCTCTGTTGTAACGAACCTTCCTAGCGAATCTATGTAACCTTTTATCTAAAATACGCCTAAATCAGCAAAATCTTGACTTGAATCTATATTAAATGATGAAAGTTTTAAAACTTTCACTTCGAACGTAGACAGAAGGGAAATAATGCAATAACGGGAGCAATTTTAACAATTTGAACAACAATAAATGACTTCCAAACATAGCAAATCTAGTTATCGCAAAATCCACAATACCCCTGTGTCTAGTCAAGTTAAAGGTAAAGAATTGGGCTAGGGCCTATTGTCCCAAAAACCCTTCGAACTTCACATAGTACAGTAAACGAATTCTTCGCACCACCGTACCAACAGCAGGCGTGGTTTGGAGGGGCGTGGTTTGTAGCGTTAGTACGGCTGCAGTCTGTAGTGTGGATACGGCTGCAGTCAGACCTAGTGTGGATACGGCTGCAGTCAGACCCTTCTTCTTCAAGCTGCTGCAGGGTCTTTCAGGGGTCCTACCATCAGTCAGCGTCGGCCACAGTTTCCCACACAGATGCTTGATCAAAATCCTTTTTTATCGGCTCATATGTTTTGTTAATCGGCTGATAGCCGATGTTGGAAAAATGTCCATATGTCGGCTGATTTCTAAATATTACTATGTAAAGATATAGATCATTTATCACAACATATGTCTGTGTAGTTTTTCCTGTCGTGCAAGTATCCGCAAAGGTTGAATCAAGCCAAATGGACTTTTGTGAGTTTAGTAGTATAATGATTGTGACTCTAAAAGCCAATTCCTTATAGATCCATCCTTCCCAACCCGTAAGTTGGCAGGCTGGACGATCACAGCATACCACAAATGGTGCTAAAACGGCACTGATGTCTTTGGTGTGACAATATATTGAAAAGGTTATATCTCACGATACTTTGTAGCTCAAAAGGTTATCGTTTTAAAAAGGTGTCTCAGTTGCTACAAAAACCTTCCATTAGAATAGCGTCTACGTTAGCTCACTGGCTGCCATTAAAGGCGCTAGACATCCAATGCATTTTGACTGGATTGGACATCAAATGGCGTCAATTGCACTGAAACCAGAGCATTCGCAGCCAGCCGCGTGGGCATTTACAGGTCACTTCCTGTTTATTTTGAGCCTCTCTCTATTCATTTGGGGACGTCCTTGAGTCACTTCCTTTTCAGTAACCCAAAGTCAACAGGAAGTGACCTGTAAACTAAGCAAAATAAACAATACATGATGTTAAATTCCCCAAAATTAACCTATTGCCTGGTATTTTCTGCCACTGAAGGCCATAGATGTCCAATCCATTTGAAGTGGGAGGGATGGCAGTGAATGGACATTCGCTGCCACCCTTCCAGTTCAAATGGGTTAAACTTCTACTAGTGATAAACTCATTCCAATTCACAGCAGGATGTTGTTTGTCTGTTTTAGGTGTTTTGCAGAATGAGTTCCTGACCATTGTATCACCATATTGTGAGGTCATTATCGTGAGCCTTGTATCGCAAATCGCATCATATCGTGAGGTACCCAGAGGTTCCCACCCCTATTTGACATGCTTGGGGAACCTGCAGTACAAACACCATTGTCAGTTACTTATGATCAAAATTAAGCAGTATGTCAGTTGAATCTAAACCTGTCCACAGGTGTGAATGTAAAGGTTTTTGTATTGTTTGAAGGGTTTGTCTTGCATGTGCGCTTAGCTTGGCTGGAATCTGAGGTTGTAGCACAAAGCACTTTAGAAAATGGAGGAATAATGCCATGTTTCTGTTATCTGTCAGTGTGTGAACGCAAGGCACTCAAGGTTAGCCTGTTTTTCATTGTGTAAAACATTAAAAAAAAAATTTTTTTTTTTCATTTTTGGCCCCAATATTGAGCTGGTACTGAAAGCAGCGGTCATTTGAAAATTGGTTACGGGTCAGGCTTTTGTGAGGATAGATTGAATGATAGGACCGACAGTGCAGTCATAGACCTCGTAACAATTCCTGTTCCACGGCCATCATTTTGCACATCACTACAGCCGTCCACAAGGTTGCCCAAATTCTTTTGAAAGAAAATTTAAAGCTAGCCTCTTCTATGTTGAGTATTTGAATGGTTTGAGTCATACTGGGAGTAGGTTTGATTCTTTTCAAACAATTTTAACCAAGAATGAAAGATTATATTGAAATCCAAATGTCAATGCTAAAAAGTACAGCGCATCTCCAGTTATTGCAGAGTATGTTCCAGACCCACGAGCGCTTAATTTTATAGTCGTTGTGCTCTATATGCCCGGGGTGTCAAACTCATTTAGGTCAGTGAGCCACATTCACAGCAATTTGATCTCAAGTGGGCCAACTAGTATATTTTTATCCTTATAAGTTATAAATAAAAACATGTTCAAATGACTACAAATAATTAGAGGCGTGCGAAATTTCCGATTCTTAGATTATTCGCGATTTGGCCGTGGAAGATTCGAGAACGATTCACAAACATCCAAATTCCGATTATTGAATTATACCAGGTAAAGCCGAGTTGGGTAACATCAATAATCGATTTATAATCGAATCGGAGCCTCTGAATCGTAATCGTAACCGAATCGTTAGGTGCCCAAAGATTCCCACCTCTACAAATCATGATTGCAATTTTCATACTTACTGATGCAGACAAAACAAATTTGAATGCAATTTTAACAACACTAGCAATCAATGTTGTTGTCCGGTGATTCCTCGTTTTTAACGGTTAATAGGGACCAGAACCCGTCGCGATAAGTGGAAAAACCACGAAGTTGTGCCCCCCCCCCATCCCCCCCCCATTTTGTGTGTGTGTGTGTGTGTGTGTGTGTTCAATGTACAATTAAGATTTAGCATTTGAAAGAAATACATATAAGACGTTTTTTAATTTTTTTTAACCAAAGTATAATAAAAAAAACTTTTATATATATTTTAATAATGTTTTTTAAGCAATTAAAGTGTTAAACATGTTACTGTCCCACTGAATTAATTTCTTAATAGAATAAAGTAGAAGAATGCTTGTCTTTATTAAATGCTAAATTAAGTCCACTCAAATCCGCTCAAGCTGTTCACTTACACACAATGAGTTGCCACAGCAACTGTTTAACAAGATAAACGATGATTGACACATGCGGCGCTTTGACGTTTCGGCTTCCAAGCATCTACGGCAAGATCAAACCTTCTGTCAATCATCGTTAACTTTGATAAGCAACTCCAGTGTACTGCCAGACCAAGAAAAGCAACAGGAGGGAGAGGGAGACTACATGATCGGATCGGGACAGCTAATCTGTATTTATTTATTCATTTTTTAATTGAAAAAAAAAAAGAAAATCCACGATGGACTGAGTGCACAAAGTTTGAAGCGCCAAGTAGCGAGGGATCACTGTATTACATATAGTATGTTCGATTTCCACATTATAAAACACCTTGTCCTGCCCATTAAATTCATGTCATCATTTCTGGTATGCCATTGTCATAGTACGCCAGTCGACAATATAAATGATGAAAATTAAAGCAAGATTGCATGAATTGATTGAGTCGTCAACAGTAGGTTATCTCTTCTATTAGAGATTTTTTTTTCAGTCCCTCAAAATTGCAAACTGTAACTTTAAATAAAATGGATGTGGCGGTGCAATGTGCCTGTAGGTGGTTGTTTGCTAATGCCGGCTAATGGGTAAAGTGTGCAGTTAATCTCCTGAAGCACATGTCAGTGACTTTTCAAGATACCAGAGGAAGTACAGCCATAGGAGAGCACTACGAGGAAACATGCATCCACTTGTAAGGAGTGCTACTTAAATGCTGGAGTAGTGTTGGTGTAAGGGTGGTTTACACGCTTGATGCTGTTCACAACAGAGTTATTAACCATTAACTCCCATTCTAGGAGACCGCAGCGGGCTCAGGGAGGAGGTAAGAACCAATCTCCATCACCGCAACACCAGTGGGATCAGCAGTCACCCAGCCCGACAGAAGCAGGAGACAACAGAAACAACGGTCGGTCGACTCGCCAGCAACAAGGTGGACATGGGCAACGTCAGGTTGGACCCCCGCATGGATACAGCCAGAATCGACGCTGGCACCACAATCAGAAGGGTCCAGGACAACAGAACCCTGCGGGTTCTGAACGAGGACTCGCTCTCAGAACAACCAAAGAGACAGAGAATGTAAAAGTGACAAGTGAAAAGCACACTCGACAGATGGAGGAGCCTCGGGACTCCAAAAGTCTCGCTGACTCGACAAAGTCTGAGTCAGCGCTAGACAGAAACTCCTCGTCAGACATGACAGCCGGCAAAGAAAGCCCCAGCTCGTCAGTCCAGGGCACGTCCAGGGAGCCCCAAATTAGCTTGCTGCAGTCGTCCAAAGAGAGGCTGCAGAGGAGACTAAAGGACAAGGTATTGGAAAGCTGCTTACTTCTTGTCCTTCATCATTAAGCCAATCAAGAGCATTGCATGTGCAGGCTACTTTCATCTTTATCACAAACAAACTCGCACCACGGTGCTTTAGTCATTTCTCCACTTTTTTGATTTGACTCAACCATTGCATGAATCAGTTGTTTTATAATGCTTGATTGCTCATACTTGATAAAAAGAAAAAAAAAAAAAGGAAAAAGCCGGACTTCATGAACAGTATTCCTAAAATTACGCTGTGAAGAACACTTGAGCCGCTGCTTGACTCAATTTATCTAAAATCTTTTACCTTTTTTTAAATGAACCCAAAAACTGTGCCTTGCACATCTGTTTTAAGGTTCTCGGTTCAGTATTGTGCTTACCTTTATGAAGTTGGCATAAAATCAACACGCTTGTGTGGGTGCTCTCCCTACACTCCACTTTGTTTGTTGGCCTATATGTGATTGTCTAGCAATCAGTTCAAGGTAGGTTTTACAGCTCCTTCGCATAGTTTGATAAATTGGCTCGATCTCTACAGTGAGAATAGGCAGTAGAGAAACTGTTTTCAAGCTCACAGTATTGCAGAATTAATGGTTGTCACATGTACGTCATAGTTCCTAGGTTTGGGGTTTTAATCGCAAGCCTCGTGTATGGCGTTTGCATGTTTGTCCTGTACTTGTACAAGGATATTCAAAAAGAAATCGATTGCACAGTCGCGCTCACAGCTTAATTGCAAAGCAGTGCTGTTTTTATTAGGCGTTTCATTTTTTGTCTGTTTTATGGATGAAAATACTGTACTTATTAGTCGTAGTCATATTTAATCATTTCAAAATGTGTTTCTTTGTCTAGTTTTAGTTGATGAAAACTAATTTCGTTTAGCTTTAGTCGACGTTTACTAAAAAATTGAAAAAGTTTTCGTCCAAAAAAAGAAAAAAAATGTTTTCAAAAAATTTCGAATGAACATTAACAGACAGGCACGTATTGTAGCGTCGACAAGGACGCCAACTTCCTGGTGATAATACACATAATACACACTGAGCAGCAAAAGAGTACATTATTTTCAATTAATTATACTCACCTGGACGCCACGTACTGTGCGTAAAAAAGGTTTTCCAAGAATTTAAGAGGACGCTCACCTTCAGCACTAGCCTAATGCTAATGAGAACGCTATGCTAACACTGCAGGTTACATTTAGTGTGCGATGATCACTCGGCACAGACCATTAAAGGTTAAAGCAACATTGCATATTCTCTTTTGCCAAGATAGGAAAACAAGCAAGCCTAGAGAGGACACCGGTGAGTTGGGATGGCGCAGCAAGTCACAAAAGTGACACAACCAGACACTGCTACGATGCAGGCTAACTACACATAAAGCGTCACATATTGTGAACATGTGACAGAAACCATGGCGCATTTTGGTCTCGTCAGACGAAAACTGCCATTCGCCTCGTTATGTTTTAGTCTCCAATGATACATTTTTACCTCGTTATCGTCTTGTCATTGTCATTCAAAATTTGTTCGTCGATGAAATATTTTCATTATAGTTGTCGTTGACGAAAACGACATTGTTGCTAAGAGAATCGAATACACTGCAAATGTGCTTGGTACTGTCCCATAGCGTGTCGTAGCGTAGGTGGTTGAGAAATTGGTCTCAATATTGGTAGGGACGATATAACAGCATAACCTTCATGTACACATTTTGCTGGGGACGGGACATTAATAATACCAAACAGACTGGGTGAGCGGCATTCAGGGCTACATTTCTCACCAATAAAAACCTAATTAATTGATAGGCTAAATGATTAATGCAAAATAAATCTGTATTGACTTAGACTAACTTTCACACTGCAAATTCACATTATAACATTTTAATCTGTTAATTTTTCTTAAATCTAGTCGAATAATTTTCGTCTTGTTTTGAGTTTTAAAGGCTAACAGATTAATATGTCAGATTCTTCCAAATACTTACAGTATAAATATTATAAATATTAAAATACAAATAGACCAATTGTTCTTATTACGCCCAAAATCCTAAAAGACGGTAATTTTTTACCAAAATCTAGAAGAAGAAAAAAAGTCTTCAAATAATGTTCTGAACAATAGCTATTGTTGAATTTAGAACATTTCTGACAAGCGAGTTTTTAATTATAGAAGCTTTTTGCTATTATCAGCTAATTTAAATTGTAATATTTGAACACAAATTTGTGTATTAACATACATAGAAATACAAAATTGTTAATCATCTCAATATCCAGGAATGCAAAAAAATAAACATTTGTCTTAATACCACTCAAAAGTGTTTGTCTAAATAAATTAAATATAACAAAAAAAAACATCTTAGTCAGGGAATAACAAAAATAAATAAAAATGAAGCCTTCCTTCAGGAAAAACGCTACTTTTATCCACAAGCACAGCCAAACTCAACAAAAAATGAAAGCTCCTTTGGGCTGCTTTAAGACCACATAAGCAAAATGAAAAATGAAAACTGGGAAGAAGGGGGTACACCTTGGTTCACTACATTTCTTACAACTGAACAGAGTTCACAATATTTCTCATTTTAATCAACTTTAACATAGTAGAATACACATACAGGAGGACACTTCTCCTGAAGCAGCTTCTACTCAGGTTAGCAAGTTCACACAGTGTAATGTAATGGTAATGCTAAACTGTGATACAGGTTGGACTTTTAGAAGCAAAATTAGTGGTGCCCACCATTTCCCACCTTCACAACAATGACTGTTCATATTACTTACAGCGGCTGCTGGCCAAAAAAAAAACCTTCTAATATCCTCCTCTTCGAAGCGGGCGGAGGAGGCAGCATGTGGACAAGTAACGTAATATTGTACTGCGAGAGTGTGCGGGGGGGGTCAAGTCATCACCCAATCAAACATGCGTTTGAGGAAAATAACATGGACTGGCTCATTCAGCAAGTGATAAGGGGGTAAATGTAAGTCTGCAAATAATGAAAATAATTCACTCAATAATGGTAGGGTCAATTCTATCGTTACAACATATGGGAGGACAATCTAAATGACCTATATAACTGAACACATTATATAATACAAATAAGGTTGCTTAAAAGTTGGTGGGGACAATTTGAGCATCCTGAAAAGTTGCTAGTGTTTTGTCCCTACCGTCCCAATGCAAACCTACGCCCTTGCTGTATTGTAGTACTATAGTGTATTATAGTGGCAAGTGTTCTACTTAGTACATTCTAACTAATAATGAGGGTACTGCAATATTACGCATAAGGTAACATACCTTTGTTGGATATAGCAACACTGGGTGCCTTTGCAAAGAAATCCTGTGGAACACATTGACCGAGGCAGAGCCCCAAGGCAGAAATTTTGTGCCGACATTTTGTGGTCGACACACCCAAAGCATTCGGCTTTTTTCCTCCCAGTCCTAGGTGTTGGTTAATTGAAAAACTGATAAACTGTCTATTGGTGTGAATTAGGGCTGCGGCTATCGATTATTTTAGTAGTCGATTAATCGATGAACTAGTTAATTCGAATAATCGAGTAATCGGATAAGGAATATAAAAAAATAGAATACCTGAGCTGAGCCTCAAACTGTATAGACAAAAAAATAAAGATCTATGTAATAGAGGTGTGCAAAATTTCCGATTCTTAGATTATTCGCGATTCGGCCGTGGAAGATTCGAGAACGATTCACAAACATCCAAATTCCGATAATTGAAATATGCCAAGTAAAGCGGAAGTACACAACACTCAGCGCGCCGCGCGGTCTTCGGGACGGAACGGAGCGAGAGTAGCTAAACATCATGCTTCCCATTACCCGGCCCCTCGGGTAATGCCAATGCTCAACTCACGGCTCTAGCTCAACTCATGCAACGAGATAAAAAAAAAAAACCACAACAACATACCTGACTGCTGCCGAAAAGCTGCTGCAAAGTACATCCATATGTTACGGTGGATATCATTTATATAGGACTAGATGCAATATAGATTTGGTAGTGTTAGCAGCACATCTACAAAAAGCTAGATGCGGACGTTATAAACGGCCGCCATCTTAAAGCAGTACACTTCCCTGCAAGGCTGTTGTAGTGAACCTTCCAAGCAAACCTAATTAACTTTTTATCTAAAATACTCCTAAATCGGTAAAATATTGACTTGAATCTATCTTTAAAATAGTTTTAAAACTTTCACATGTCGAAAGTAGACAAAAGGGAAATTATGGAATAACGGGAGCAATTTTAACAAATTTAACGGTTGAGTCACAACATTAACTTAATTGAATGTAGTTTAAAGCTGCTGATACAGAATGGGGACTGGAGTTTTTTATTTAATGTTTTTGTATATTTGTTTACTGCTATATGTTAACTTGATACTGAAATAGTAGTGTGGTTTAGCCTGAGAGTATTTTTGAACAATTTTGGAACTAATGTACAAAACATTAAAAAAAAAAAGTGAAGAAAAAAAAGGAGGGGGGTGCATCAATAATCGTTTTATAATCGAATCGGAGCCTCTGAATCGTAATCGAATCGTTAGGTGCCCAAAGATTCCCAGCTCTACTATGTACAATTAAAGAATAATTGGCTAACTTAGATAGCAATAGTCCGCTAGCTTAAACAGTATAAAACGCCAACTTTTTTTTTTTTTGTTTGTTTGTTTTTTTACAGTGCTATTAACAAATGGTTTAGGCACATATTCCCACAGAAAATGGCTAAATATACCTATATACTAAATTACGAATGCATTTAAAAAAATATTTCAAAGTAAAACTTAGCTTATGTTGGTCTGAACTTGGAGCAGCTGGATTCAGCCATGTGAAATGAGGCAGACTACATTGCAGTATATCCAACCAAATCAATAAAACTCAATGCAAACACTTTCAAAATAAACCATTACAACAGCACTTTAATTAAACAAATACTCGAAGCAGCAAAATTTAATTTGAATCTTTTTTTGTAATCGAATACTCGAATCAATCGATTAATCGTTGCAGCACTAGTGTGAATGCTTGTAATTCATTCTAGGTCTACTTGGTAAACAGATTGAACTTTAATGTCACCCAGGAGGAGTCGCTAACAGAAGAGTCGGGCGCACCCAACATGGACCACCTGGTGAGGCTGCTCAACAGCATGAGGAGCAACAGCAGCGGCGTGGAAGAGCAACTGGCCTCCTTCATGGAGGAGGCGCAGAACTCGGCGCGCTCCGAGGAAACCCTGACCCAGGTGGTGGGCACCATTTACGACAAAGCCGTGTCTGACCGAAGCTTCGCCGCCACTGCCGCCAAGTTGTGCGACAAAATGGCACTCTTCATGGTGGACGGGACCAAGTTCAGATCGCTGCTTCTTAATTTATTGCAGGTAATCCTTGGCTGCTTTCGCACAAATATCAAGCGCAAGTGCTGCATCACAGCAAAAACAGATAATCTGGAATTTATTCACATATACCTGAAAAAAAAAACTAAAGCAAAAAAAAAATAAGTAAGTGAAAGGTAATATTGCATGGAGGCAGGATAACATTGGGAGCTTTCAATGTCACATATAGACAGCGTGGACATGTTTGTCTCGGTCGACCATCTCAGGACACTTTTCTGCCCTGGGTGAGTTGTCTGGCTCACTGCAGCCGTGGAGGGAAATGCTGGTAAGCTGGAGAGGCCTGGGGGGCTTTGGAAGCAGTGGTCTTGTATTGAGGCAGTGGCCCGTGGTGTCGTGGGTGAGGAGAGACGATCGCAAAGGGAAGCGAAGAGATGATGAGGGTTGAGACAGGCCACTGTGGAAGGAACAATGCCATATTGAAAGTGTGGAGCTAACAGACTAATGGAGAAAAGGTTTTCTGGCCTGCGACTCATACTCAGATGCAGCTTATATGTTGATACTAGGGCTGTCAAAATATCGTGTTAACGGGCGGTAATTAATTTTTTAATTAATCGCATTAAAATATTTGACGCATTTAACGCACATGCCCGCTCAGATTAAAATGACAGCACAGTGTCATGTCCACTTGTTACTTGTGTTTTTTGGTGTTTTTTCGCCCTCTGCTGGCGCTTGGGTGCGACTGATTTTATGGGTTTCAGCACCATGAGCAATGTGTAATTACTTACATCCACAATGGCGAGCTACTAGTTTATTTTTTGATTGAAAATGTTACAAATTTTATTAAAACGAAAATATTAAGAGGGGTTTTAACATAGCATTTCTATAACTTGTACTAACATTTATCTTTTAAGAACTACACGTCTTTCTATCCATGGATCGCTTTAACAGAATGTTAATAATAATGTTAATGCCATCTTGTTGATTTATTGTTATAATAAACAAATACAGTACTTATGTACCGTATGTTGAATGTATATATCCGTCTTTTGTCTTATCTTTCCATTCCAACAATAATTTACAGAAAAATATGGTATATTTTATTGATGGTTTGAATTGGGATTATTTAATTTTTAAGCTATGATTAACTCGATTATAAATGTTAATCGTTTGACCGCCCTAGTTGATACTTATACTCCAGGCGTGCCATCTACTATGAGTTGGTGCAGTTGTTCAAAAGTCATACTGAAGATAAAGACTTCAATGGATTTAGTAGAGATTTAGAGTGAAATCAAGGTTATTTTGTTCATCATTATTTGAATAACTGTTAATATGTTAAGAGACCTATTTAGCACTTTGTTCTCCGTTTTAATACTACCTCAGGGCTCCAGACAAACATTTTGTGTTACAAGCACTGTTGCCCCTCGCTTAAAATTTTAGTGTACACTAGGCATGTGCCGGCATGATTGAAAACCCTAAGCCAAAATACCACAGTATCACGGTATCGTGATCCCTCGTTTTCACGGTTAATGGGGACCAGAACCTGCCGCGATAAGTGAAAAACTGCAAAGTAGCGCCCCCCCACCAAAAAAATTATTATTTTTTGTCTATTCAGTGTATTTATTCAGATTTAGCATTGGAAAGAGATGCATTTAAAACATATTTTTTCACCTTTTTTCCCCCAAAGTATAATTAAAAGCAACTTTTATGTATGTATGTATACATACAGTTGGGAGAACAAGTATTTGATACACTGCCAATGGGTTTTATCAAATACTTGTTCTGCCCACTGTATATATATATTTTTTTTCTTCTTTTTTTAATAAATGGTTTGTAAGCACTTGAAATATAATTATGTTCAGTTTTAAACATGTTACTGTCCCACCGAATTATTTTCAAACAAGAATAAAGTAGAAAAATGCTTCATTGAGTGAGTCCACTCAAATCTGCTCAAGCTGCTCACTTACAATGAGTAGCCAAAGCAACTGTTTAACAAGTTAAACTGTGATTGACGCATGCAGCGCTTTGAAGTTTTGGCTTCCTAGCGTCTCAGGCAAGATCAAACCTTAACGTCTTTCAATCATCGTTAACTTTAATAAGGAACTCCAGTGCACTGCCTGACCAAGAAAAGCGGCAGGAGCGAGAATAAGAGACTATGTGATCGGATTGGGACAGCTCTATAAAATACGGCATTTATTTATTTATTTATTTATTAATTGGGGGGGGGGGGGATCTGCAATGGAGTGATGGCGCGAAGTAGTGAGGGATCACTGTATTGCTATACAGCTCTAAAATGTGTTTGAGATTTCTGGGTTAAAAAAGCTTTTTTCCATTGAACAGAATCTTTATTTTTCAAAATATATAAGCAAATTGGAACATAAGTATAGTAACTTCAATTAAAATAACAAATATTCTAAATAAAATTAAAATAAATGCAGTCCTTTAGATGAGCCTATACATACAGCCCAACATTATTACGGTCAGAGCAAAAATAATTGAATTATTTTCTCTAAAAAGCACATGTGTATGACTCGTATCATGTTTACATTACCTACACACTCACTTTTTCAACACAGACAGTTGCCAGAGAGAAAAAATACCAAATGTTTTACCACCGCTAGACACACTAAATATGCTAGAGTTAACTCTCGTAGCTGGTGAGAAACGTTCATGTCTGTGTTTAGAAAGAAAGTGTGTGTATTATGTAAACATGATACAAGTCATACACACATGTTTTGTATGGAAAATAGTTCAATTATTTTTGTTCTGGTGGTAATAATGTTGAACTGTGGCTTTGGGTTTAGTCCCACTTAAAGCACTGTATTTACTTTGATTTTATTTATAATTTTTCAGTAATTTTTTATTTTTATTTTAAGTTAACATTATACTTATGTTCCAATTTGCTAATATGTTTAGAAAAATAAAAATCCTGTTCAATGGAAAAAGTTTTTTCTTTTTCTTTTTTTAAACCTGATATCTCAAGGTAACACATTTTAGCGCTGTAATTGCAATACCTTGAAACCGTGATATTTTGGCTTAAGGTTATCAACTCTCATACCGGCACATTGCTACTCAGGTACGACTTATAAATGGAGATTGGTAAATGCAAATAGGTCAATACTGATACCGAATTGCAAATAAGCACTGTACTCCATATTATTTCCTTTTCTTATCTTCCTTGCTCCTCTTTTATTCCTGACATTTAGCTTCGTAACACTAAATGTCACATGCGGGTTCATAAATGGCTTTTAAATGATATTATTTCAAGACTCCTTCACGTGTCAATACAAGGGGCAATTATTGTGTGACCACTATGCTCATTAGTAGGTAAGGTGTCGACCGTCGCATGTCATCTAAGAGAGCTTGGCCTTTTCCCTGCAACTTTGTTTATCACCTCCGCTTGACTTGAAGGCTAACGATCGGTTATTAGAGGAAAATGTCAGGTGTCACGATGGTGGGCGCAGAAAATCTAAAAAGTTTCACTGTAACCACATACGCATGACAGTGTGCTCTTAACTACTTTTATTGCGCACACACTCTTGGATTATTGGCTGCCACTTTTACAGTGCATTTTAATGGAAATTAATACATTTTGTTGCATATTTTTAGCCTGGAGGAGTGAAGGTTAATTTGCACACCACCTACAAAAACTCTCATTGCAGATTTTAATGGTTATCACCCACTCTGATAAATTTAACGTTCTTAATATTACCAAGCAGATGCAGCAGGGCTGTCCAAATGTTTTCTTCTGAGAGCCGCATGTGGAAAAATAAAACGGTGCAGGGTCTTTGTGTCTTTTCACACACAGAAAAGCACTATATAGGTAGTTTCTCGTGTACTGTAAGTACAACAGAACCACATGTAAATTGCCTAATTCATTCCATGCTCTACTAAAACACCACATTAAATTTCATAATAAGGGTAAAACCAGAATTAAATAAGAGCCAAATATATTCGTTGCCTTCAATTTACTGTACCTAACCTAACCGTTAATACTTGCAACGAAGTAGATAATAGAGCATAATGCTGATTTCCGATTTCTCGTCGAAGTAAACTCCCTGTTGTTGATAGAAACTTAACGTTGAATTAATCTACCTTGTGTTTTGACACGTCTATTTAGATATATTGTAGATACTAAATATTTAGATACTCCCACTGTTATCACACTATATTGTCAATATTCTATCTTGAACAATAATCAAAACGCCATTAACATCCTGGCGACCCACATGTTTACTGCTTATCGTACAAAGCGAACTCCCTCACGCTATTATCCTGCATTATCAATATTCTCGTTTTTCATGCATACGTAGTTGCTTACAGAGGTTAGTGGTCAAAAGCAGCGTTGCCACAGATTACTTGAAAACTTACTTACTGATTACTTTTTTGAGGCGTTATTAGTAATCTAAACTAACTGATTATTATCAAAGTTACTTTAAGAGTATTTTATGAAATCGCATGTAATCGAATTTTTCACAAAACACTTAATCTTCGAGCTAGCGGGGGTTCAATTAGTCGATGGAGTTGATTTCAACTACCATTGACTTGCGCTACCTTAGCCACTCTGGAGCCCCGAAACTAACAAATACCGTATTTTTCGGACTATAAGTTGCTCTGTTTTCTGAGTGAATCTCGGATCCATGCGGGCTCCAGTAGGTCTCCTGCAATATTTGCGGCGGCTGTGGTGTAATTCAATGGAAGATTAATCTGAAAAATCCACCTTTTGCCACTAAACAATGAAGTTTGGTGGTGGCAAAATCATGGTCTGGGGTTACATCCAGTATGGGGATGTGTGAGAGAGCTGCAGGGTGGAAGGCAACATAAATAGTCTGAAATATCAACAAATCTTAGCAGCCTCTTACATTCCTAACCATAAAAAGGGACAAATTCTGCAGCAGGATGGTGCTCCATCGCATACTTCAATCTCTACCTCAAAGTTCCTCAAGGCAAAGAACATCAAGATCCTCCAGGACTGGCCAGCCCAGTCACCAGACATGAACAGGATGAAAGAGGAAGCATGGAAGACGAAACCCAAGACTGTTGATGAACTCTGGGAGGCATGCAAGACTGCTTTCTTTGATGTTTTTGATGACTTCATCAATAGATTGTATGAATCCTTGCCGAAACCGCATGGATGCAGTCCTTCAAGCCCGTGGAAGTCATACAAAATATTAAATTTGGATCTCACAGCAGCACTGCTTAATTCGCTTATGTTATGTAACATTTTTGTATTTGAAGTACATTTTTTGTTCAATTTTCGCACTACTTTCTGTAGGCAACAAAACTTTTGTCTTGCCAAAATTTCACCTTTATGTCTTTTTATATCTTTTTTCAGTGAAACAAATATATTTTTGTACATTCAACATCATTTGGGAGGGTCTTAGCTTTCATATGAGCCATTTCTGAAACCCTTTGAATAATTCAAAGTCAGATTATTAGCAATTGTTTCTACAAAATGGATAGGCGACAATACTTTTGTCAGCGACTGTATCAGCGATAATGAATTTTAATTCACTGCCATTTTCAATTAACAGAAAGACTTCGCCCGCCGCGAGGAGCTGCAGCGGTCAGATGTGGAGCTATGGTTGGGCTTCATCACCTTCCTGTGCGAGGTGTTTGGAACCATGCGAAGCAGTTCTGGGGAGCCCTTTCGGGTCTTGGTGTGTCCAATCTACACCTGCCTGCGAGAGGTGCGTGCTGTTCTTGGGGAACGGATCCAACTTATAACTAAAAAAATAAAGGGGTTAGAGGGTATAAGCTCAGGACTGTTTTGTCCAGCCGCTAAGAAAACATGGCCACAGGGCACAAGAAGGCTCAGTTACCAATGTGCATAGCTTTATTATTGGTTATTTATCATGACCAAGATGTTTTTTTTTCATACAGTACTGCAGTATGATTCTGACTTGTACACAAACTGGGGTCACATTGATGCTGAAGGAACAGAACAATGGTGTAAACTGATTAAAAATGAAACACATGAGGATGCTAACTTGTTAGCACCTGGCATGCAAAGCTAATATTATGTCTTCACTTGGAACTTTCTAACGTTAAAAAGCATGGGCAGATGGACTGTTTTCAGTAACACGAGTTGCGGTGGTTTCAGTGCTTCACAAAAACGCTAAATAAAACCACTGAGTTATCAAACTATTTGAGTAGACACAAAAAAACGATTTTTTTTTTGGTATTCCTGGCTAAATAATGCAGAGTCTCGTAGTAGTCATGGTAACAAAATACTTCTCCTTATTGGTCAGGCAATATGTGGAGTAGGATGAGCATTAGCTCACTTGTATGAGAAGGGAATGCCATTGTTAAACAAATTTGTCAAGTTTAGTCCAGGGGTCTACAAGTCCGGTCCCTGAAAGTCACTATCCCGCTCGTTTTCCATGTCTCCCTCCTTTAACACACCTGAATCAAATGATCAGCTAATGAGCAAGCTCTGCAGGAGCCTGATAACTATCTTGATTATTTCATTCAGGTGTGTTATGGTGCATGTGACACGAAAAAGCATGTTTATTTCATGATACACGCGGTTCTTTATGCTCCTGAATAATATGGACCGCTTGGATGTGTGTGGAAGCTATATTTATTTAGTTTTTTGAATCCCGCGCCATGAAAATGAGTGACTTCCGGCTTCGGTCTTGCATTGAGGAGGAGGGCGCTGTAGAAGGTAGAAGGCGTCCTCTTCACTATACAGCGTACTGTTGTGTATGAGGACGAAGGATTCAGCTGATTTTGCGGATTAATACATTTATTTTTCGCATCACGCCAGCCAAACGGCTGCAGAAAAATCGTTCTGTATGAGGGAGAGGCGTATGCGCCTTTTTGAAGTTTCAAAAGGTTCCCATTCACCGTGGATATTGGCCAAAACAAGCCCGACTACTGTGGGACCATTGGACTTACGAGGAAGTGAATAAACATCTTGTTTAGTATTGTGTCAAATATTAATACAGCTATTACAAAGTAAACACTACAAACTTTCTTTCAATAAAGGAGTACTTACGTTTGATCATTGATAGGCATGTAAAAAGCTCTCTTCATGCACATTAGCAGCACGTTAGCTGCACAACAACTGCAGCCACCCTCCTCCGGGGAACGAACAGTAAATTGCTCTCCGCCGGGCGGTTTGCCGATCCGCGAAGACAATCGACAACCCAGTCGTCTTGTCAAATAATCCGGGCTAGTTATGTGTGATTTTCCGCTTCGAAGACTTTGAAACATCACTCGGTTTGGGTTAGCATGTCGGCTAGCTGTCACGCCTTTTGGTTTGTTTACATTCTCTGAAGCCGGGGAAGGGAAATGACAAATGTCCGATTTAGGTGTCATAAAATATCGTTCGGGAGGTGCGACAGTAAAGTTGAAGTCGACAGTTTTGACCATTATGGAGTAATTTTGCCATGTCGTCCTGAATAAGTGCGTTTTTATTATTTCATATTCCATTCAGCACAAGACTGTTGCCATTGCCATGCCATTTATTTAGCAATTGGGGAAAATACTTGGATAAAAAGAATATCCTGTAAAAATATTGAAGTAAAGAGACAGAAACAATGACATTTTGCAGCTCTCTTCGTCGCGTTTTCCTCGTTGTGAATAGTTCCCCCTCGACGGGCTGACTGGTCCTTCTCAAGCCATTTATATAGCTATTGGGGAAAAATACTTGGATAAAAAGAATATCCTATAAAAATATTGGAGTAGAGAGACTGAAACAATGACATTTTGCGTCTCTCTTCGTCGCGTTTCCCTCGTTCTGAATAATTCCCCCTCAATGGGCTGAATAGTAAAACCGATGAGCCCAGTCTCCCGCTGACGTCATCCACCTGTTGGGGACGCTAAAGCCCTATAATGGTTGGCGTGGCTAACCGGCAGATTAAAAGACTAATTTCTCATCATCTGTGCTTTGCTAAATTGTTGTATATAGTCGAATCGTCTCAAAATATGATTCTAATTCACATAATAATGCCATTTAAGACTTTTTTTCTCCTGTCATATGCTCTTTAAAGGAGGGAAACATGGAAAACGAGCTGGATAGCGGCTCTCGGGGACCGGACTTGCATAACCCTGGTTTAGTCTTTCCTTTAAAAATGTACCATTTTAAGTGAACCATCCACGTCAACGTTTCCGCTAAAACGAAAGCACTTAACGCAAGATGAGTTTCCTTTTTTCCACCCAGACCCAGTCTAGACGCTAGATACCGCAGTGGCTTTTTCGTTTGTGGCGCAACCCGCTTGATACCATTTCTTCCAGGAAAGCGCACAACATAGAGTTTACGCTAATCAGCCGGCTCGCATGTATTCTTGGTATCTGTAGGAACCACCGCAGTAGAACGTCGCTATACGCAACCGGTCGAGGTATTGAAAGGAGGGAGAGGGGGGAGGAAAAAGAGGTGAGGGGAAGCTGCGGAGCGGGGCTGCGGTCAGGTCGGCCTTTGCTGCGCAGGAAGTTAACTGGCAATGTGACAGGTAAAAGAGCAGTATTTTATGTGCAGCGTAGAGTATTTACAATCAAGTTTTTATTGTCACTAAAGGAAATAACAGAAATTTATCAGTTTGTTGAAAAAGATGTGCTGTACAAGCTTTTGTGGTGATGTGAAAAGTATAAAATGAAAATGGCAGTGAAGAATATAATGGATTGGTATTGTGGTCTAATTGGATTTCAGTTGTTTTCAGTGTCGGTATGTAGAACAAGCTAGTAACAATTGCCTTATACCAGGCAAAGTTGTCTTGAATTTTTTTCTTCTGGGACTTGCTAATTTTCTTCTAATATCAATTTTCTCTAGCATTGACGCACACGAGTAGAGTAGAGTAGAGTAGAGTAGAGTAGAGTAGAGTAGAGTAGAGTAGAGTAGAGTAGAGTAGAGTAGAGTAGAGTAGCCTAGCCTAGCCTAGCCTAGCCTAGCCTAGCCTAGCCTAGCCTCTATTGTCATTGTGATATTTCATTGGTGGCTCCATAGTGCAAAATTAAAAGAATTATATTCTAATAAAAAGCACACAATATGAAATAATATATATACTATATACTAGGGATGAACTATATTGAGGAAAAAACTGACACTGCGATTTTTTATGGGGGTTTGATATATATTGCGATATTAAAACTGGAAGAATTTTCACCAGACTTTAATATCTCTTTTAAAGAAGGTGGTTGACTCACTATGACCACATTGTATTCATAGGAGATGTCCCGATCCGATCCCATTATCGGAAATCGGGCCGATCACGCCACATTGATAATTGCGATGTTTGTTCATTGATTTTCATCTTACTGCGAAGAAAGAGGAAATGACGATTGGCCCGCCATGATATTTGCGTCATCAGCTTTCGCACTGTGACCGGGGAATTAACCGGCTGCTTTCATACATGCCGCGTCCCGGTAAATCCCGGACATTATTCTAGGACGCGACCCGGTTAATGTGCTTGTCAGTCAACTTGGGAAATTGCTTTCAGTCATAAGTACAGTTTTTTTTTTTTTTTTTTTTTTTTTTTTTTTTTTTTACTTTTATTACCGTAATGGCCCGAATATAAGACGACCCTGATTATAAGACCCCCTCTTTTTCTAGACTCAAGTTTAAAGAAAGACTTTTTGAACACCAAATTAATTTTTATACAGAAAATAATTACAGTACATCCAAAACAAATGATTACAACAATATATTTGAGAGAAAAAGCATGTTATTTTGCCTCATTCAAATCTTAATAACTGAACATTTAAATATGTAAACTAAAGTGCAATCACATTCGTAAATGAATGGCTTCTGGTTTTTGAAATGTAAATAAACCAATCTATTGTGATAAAACAACAAAATTGCTATAACTGCATTAACCATCAAAGTGAAGTCTAACAGTAACTGTAGTCTTGAAACAAATCTGAATAAGGAAAAACATTGCAGTAAAATAATGCAAACTGGTTAAACTAAAAAGAGTAGCTGAGATCTGCCATGACAGAGCATCGCTTCAATGATATCTGGGGCCATTTAGCGTCGTGAATGGGTATAATGTCTAGACGGCGAATATAAGACTACCCCCTCTTTTTCAGTGTTATTTCAATGCAAAAAAACCACAGTCTTACATTCAGGCCAGTGCGGTAATATGACGTTTAATACTTTTTTTTGGATAGTTATTTTCAGATTTAGGGGTACTTAAAGCAACACTATGTAACTTTTCAGTTTTAGTCGATTTTAGCGACGCCGGTGGACAAAAGCTGTCGTGTTTTGCTTTAAGGAAGATTGCGTTCACCATGAGGAACAGCGCACACCCGCACAGTGTCTTGAAATCATGATCTCCCGGACGCCTGCAGATGGTTTAAATGACATTTCTGTTTCCAGCAGCTGTGTGAAGGTTGAATAGTATTAAGATAATGATTCCAGTTGTGGCAAAGCAATAGCATATGATTGTCAGCAACCGTGTGGCTTAGTGTGACAAAGTTAATTAGTGCCGGTGAAAGCGATGCAGACCCCCTCAAGAAATAAAACAGGTGTCATTCAACTAGTTGTCAGTCAACATATCATCACAAATGTTATGAAAATATTTTGTAAGGGTTGAAAAGTTACCTAGTGTTGGTTTACAGTGTTAATTCCGACTTCCGACACGGAAATTCGTGTTACGTCGCCAGGGTAGTAACAGAACTCATCCATAACCCAAGGACTACTTGTACTCAGGTTCCTACAGTCCAATAGCGTCTATTGTTTACACATCACTGTTTTTCCCCAAGGGCCATCTTGGGCAGAAGCGTTTAGCTTTCAATCATAAAGATTTTTTTTCTTTCTCAAATAAGCAAACCAACTTACATGAATTCACTTGAGCAAATATGTTGTTAGCCACATTAGCTGTGGTTTGCATTCAAGCACCTGCCCCTGCTCCTGTTTCATTGTCACACCCAAGGGAAATATCTGCATATTGGCCGCTAAGTGCTCGGCTACATCCACCAAGCTGGTGGCAATTGCTCATCCATTTAGTGCAGGTGCTGTGCAGTGGGTTTGTTGATGCTTTTTCATCAGCGGTGGCACCTGTAGAAGACACTAGCGGGAGCAACGTGAATGAATTAAGCGACACTCTCGTATCAGTTGCATACAACGAAAAAATACTGTCGCCTACATGCCAAATGCCGGTTAACATATAGCAGTCGCTGTTAAAAAATGCATTTCATTTGACCCGTGTCGTTAAAATGCACCCTTAGAAGATGAATCGTCTGGTTTTGGATCTTGTTTTGAGAAAAGCGAAACAATCATTTCCCCCACTAAATTGTGTACATTTTTCCTCGGAGCGTAAACAAGAGAACAGAACGGGAAAAGGCTATTTGTCTCTGAATTATTCATCAAGTATCAGCATGTTACTGCAGCGAAAACACGGTACAGAAACAACTTCCTCTTGCGGTCGGCTTAAATACGAGTTTAATTGATGCATAGCTTGTTGTCGTGTAGGTGAGATGAGAACAAAAAGATAACGGCGGATTTGTTTTGCTTTTTTAAATGCATATCCTGTCACAGGAAACTTGTTCCTGTAGAAAACCTCATCTTTTATTGAAGCCGGTGATGTACAAGTCACACTCCACTGAGGTTACTCACAGTTCCTTCTGTACTTGTTATTGAACACGTTCCATTGGCAAAAAAACGGTATAGGTACTATTTTGAATGGCATCGTAGTTGCTTGCAATTTCGCCATCAGCATGTCATTTTAACAGAGGATGCATGGCTTGAAATGGCAAGAAAAAACAGAGTTGTCCCAATACTTTTGGGCACACGATACTGATTCCAGTATACAGCTAAGGGGCCATTTACATGGTGACTCTCCGAGAATACGAAAAATGTCAAATTTGCATTTGCGTCTCCATTTGAACAATGTCGCGATTCCGCATGAAAACGATGTAGTATTCATGCCAGGCCCTAGGGAGCAGTGCAGATTTACTGGGCGACAGAGAATGATGCACTTTGACCCCACCAAGCTCCCTCAGCCCGGAAAAAAAATATGCCCGCCCACTCGAAGCAATGTCATTTTTCTTTTGCCTAAAAAGGCACAAAATTTGAAACGTTCAACATATTTAATTTAAAATTATTATTAAAAGAGTAAATTAAAGCCGACATTCCGCCAAATTTGCTGTTTTTAATGTTTAGTAGCACCGCTGCGCACGCCCAATGTGACGTGTACGAGTGCTGACGTTAACGACGCGGTCTCGCGCCGCAGGAGCCTTTGATATGCATGCCGAGGAAGTCCCCCTCAACCCCCCGCAATCGGATTCTTCCACTTTGGAGGCAGGATTCAGAATTTTTCGTCTTCGCCGACACCATATACACGCAAGGCGAGTCCGAAACTCAGTCATTGCGTCTTTGTGTCGCAGAGTCGCCTTGTAAACTGCCCCTTAGTTGTAATGAGAAATACCAATTCTGTACTGACATCCACGCCGAGTCCATATATGTCCGAAATAGCTTTTAGTAGGTCTGATTACTAGCAGTTACATCGGAAATGCTATCCTATCGGCACTGCATTACAATACCCAACTCTTCATGCTAGTCTTCCGTGTTTTTCTGGGGGAACAGGTTCAAACAAAACATGTACGAGTTTTGGATGTCCCAGTCGCATATTTTTGCACCTGAGTCCGAGTCACCTCATGTTGAGAATCTGCCGATACAGAGTCCCGATCCTACACCGAAAAATAATTGACGAGAAAAAAAAAAAAAGTTTTTATTTGAACAAAAGTTCCAAACATATTACATTACCAGGAGTTTTGCAGAGGATAAAACGTAAATCTTTTTGTTTCTTTTGGCAATGCCATTGTACATCTGGATTATTTTGTTAGTTTTTAGCTCTTAAAAAAAATTAAAAAATATATACACATGTGTACTGCCCAAAACAGTGCGTTTCCTTGTACACTGCCCGAAAGCCAGCTAACATTGTATGTACTCCAATAAAACACAAGGCTTGGTCTTTTCCTTTTTTTTTTATTTGAAGTAATTAGTTTAAGTTTGTGAATCTGTAACAAAAAGAAAAATGTGTGCATTTTATACAATTGCACAATGCATACGGGTATACAAATACCATGTAGATACCACAATTCATTTAAGCTACGAGCTATGAGTATAGGTTAGCTTCCATACAGCTGGACTTGTTAACAAATTTCATTCCTAAAGCTGTTCCTCATAAACACACAAATACTGCACATTAACAGGTTGGTATAGATGTAAAATACGTACAGACATTTCATTTCCAGCCAAGGCAGAAGCGTAACAAAAAGCACTCAACAGCATCAATGTGAGTGACAGACTGTGTACTGTGAAAGTGAATGAGCATGTGTTCCGAACTGGATGCAGTGAATTATTAGCAGTAACGTACTGGAAATATCAACTGGCTCTGAAAACTGGCGACTCTAGCCAGCACAATATTTTCTTTTATTAAATATAGCATAAATTAAAAACCCGATCCATTTCACCCGATTCCGATCCTCTGATGCATGGCCTGATCGGCCCGATTTCCAATCACGTAATCGGATAAAGACATCCCTAATACCAATGGCATCGGCGCATTATTTGTCAGTGTTCGCCCATACCGATGCCAGCATTTTAGTGCCGTTTTGGGGCTCCTTCCGTATTGGTACAACATTAACCATGTAAGCGCCAGAGTCGCAAAACTGCGACAACAACATTGCTGACTTTTAACAAGCCAGAGATGCAACTATGTTGTCTCATGTAGTTACTACATTGCACCAAAAACTTTTGGCGCTTAAAAAGTAGGGCTGCAGCTATCAAATATTTTAGTAATCGATTAATCGATAGACTAGTTAGTTCGAATAATCGAGTAATCCGTTAAGAAACATGAAAAATTAAAATACCTGAGCTGAGCCTCAAACGGTATTTTTTTTGTTTTGGTTTTTTTGGGTTTTTTTTTTTAAATGAGGATCTATGTACAACAAAAGAACAATTGGCTAAATTACATATAAAAAGTCCGCTTGCTTAAATGCTATAAAATGCTAAAATTTTATTTACAATACTCTTAAGAAATGGTTCAGACACATATACCCACAAAAACTGGCTAAATATACCTATAAACTAAATTATGAATGCTTTAAAAAACATAAGCTCAAACAAAAACTTATTTCGGTCGTAACAGGGAGCAGTTGGATTAAGCTATGTGAAAAGTGGCCGACCAGAGGGCAGAATATCCACCCTAATCAATGAAACTAAATGCAAAAACTTTAAAAATAAACTATTACAACGCCACTTTAAGTAAACGAATACCCGAAGCAACAAAATTTAATTCGAATATTTTTTCTAATCAAAAACTCAAGTTAATCGATTAATCGTTGCAGCACTATTAAAAAGCTAATATATGCCTATAAATAGATAGTTTTTATTAAAAGAGCCAAGTCCAAGTCACAAAAACACAATACAAGGAAAAGATTTTTAAAAAATAAATAAATAAATAAATAAAATAAAAATAACAATAATAAGAAGTAAACTACAGTGATACAACACTGGGACTCATTGTGCCCCACTTTTAAAAAACACCTATACCAGTGTTTCCAGAACAGTGACAAGCAGCGTGTAGAACCGTGCAAAATGTTAGTCACGCCCAAGACAACCAAATTTTTAGAACCTTTCAAACGATTTATAAAATTAAACATCAGCCTTAGAATGGACTGCAGAGTATTTACCAGAGCAGCTACAAACATTGCCAAGGCACTGCATCATCATTTTTCCCCCTATATAAGACATTATGGATCACTAGTCAAAAGGTGATGCTGCGTTCATGGAATGACAAATATAGGTAATAATTGGTGAATATAAAATACATGCCTTGGCTCAATAAAGGTGAGGAAACTGCGATAAATATTGACGGTGTGGACCTTATGACGTTTCCAATGTGTGCTTTTAGTATGGTACACTTATGGGGAGTGGATCTGATGGAAAAAGACTGTAGATATATATTTCCATTTATTCACTTAACATCTGTTCATTTCACATCATTGCTCATAATTTGTTCTTATAACTGTGTGTTTATCTATAGTACTGCTTGCGTAAAAGGACTTTTTCTTCCATTGTTTTATCTAGGAAGGGGCCTGCACTAGGCTGCCTGTTTTTTTTTTTCCCCACTGTTTGTGTCGACGGTCAATATAAACGGTATGAACTTCAAGGTCGAGGCATTTTTTCTGGGGAGCACCTCGTGGTGCTATGGGAGATGCGTCCTGGTCAATTGTCCGAATTATTTAATTACTCTTTCCTTAATAAATGTATGTATCTTAGGTGATTATTGCTTTCTTTTTGTTCCTGAATTGTTTATCATCATCTCCTGTTCGTGAAGAGAATAAAAGACCCCGTAAACGGGAAAAAAAAAAAAATCGACTTTTTTTTCCTTCAAGACTAATACAGTGGTACCTCGACATACGATCCTTTCGCCATCCGACAAAAAATTTGACTCGCCATTTGTCTCGACATATGACGACATGTTCGAAATACGACGATTTATAACAGCGTTGCAATTTCATTGTTTTACCGCGAGACAAAAGCACAGCGGATTTTCTTGTGAGAGAAATCAACATGGGTCACAAGAAGGTTAGTCCGGGTGGTGAAAAAAAAAGGAAAAGGGTGACGCTTATCATTGAAATTAAGAAGGAAATTATAGAAATTATGAGCATGGTGTGCGTGTGAAGTCAAGTGTCTAGACAACGTGGCTCACCGTTCACCTCCCATCCCCCCACTCCCGCCAACAACAACTGAACATGAAACGCGAGTAAAAGTAAAAACTTTTCACGTTCAGGTACAGCATGCAAAACACGACTGCCGCATTAAAACCCGATTCGTTACATTGACTCATTTTTATTAGGGCTGTCAAACGATTAAATTTTTTTTTACCGAGTTAATTACAGCTTAATAATTACTTAATCGTAATTAATCGCAATTCAAACCATCTATAAAATATGTCATATTTTTCTGTAAATTATTGTTGGAATGGAAAAATAAGACACAAGACAGATATATACATTCAACATACTGTACATAAGTACTGTATTTGTTTATTATAACAATAAATCAACAAGATGGCATTAACGTTATTAACATTCTCTTAAAGCGATCCATGGATAGAAATACGTGTAGTTCTTAAAAGATAAATGTTAGTGCAAGTTATAGAAATGTTATATTAAAACCCCTCTTAATGTTTTCGTTTTATTAAAATGTGTAAAATTTTCCATCAAAAAATAAACTAGTAGCTCGCCATTGTTGATGTCAATAATTACACCATGCTCACTCATTGGGCTGAAGCCCATAAAATCATTTGGGCCTGTTGAGTTAATTTTCGAGGGTTGATTGAATATTTGCTTGATTCATTGAATATTTGCTTGTGCTCATATATACCTAATACATACATAATACATATTGCCATATTTTTTCTTATTGATATAACCAGTAAATGATTATTGCTTGCTATACTAGGTTGTAGTATAATGTTTAAGTGTTATAAAGTGTTAAAGAGGGTCGGGGTGACAACTGCCTTGCTTCATGGCCGCAACATTGCGTAACTAGACCTTCTGGGACATCTTTAGCATCTTACGTCTAGACTTTCGAGGACATCTTCCATTCGAGGACATCTTCCATGGCCGCAGCGTTGCATAACTGAAGTGTCTGGGTCATTCTGACCACTTTATCTAAGTGCCTTTGCTTACACATGTGTATTTAGTTAGTTCCGCCTACATGCTCACACATAGCCAATCAAAATCACATGGGTGTCTCCAGCTTGCTTTCCCTCTCCCTTTAGGGCGGCACTTTTCCGTGTTAGGACAAGCCCCTAATAAAAGAAAGAGCAAGGAGTTTAGTTTTAGATCAATTTTGGTAACTAAACAGCGTAATCTAGCATTTCACCGTCTAGTCCCTCCTTGCTCTCCTTGGCCAAGAAAACTGAGTGTCTTCTCTCCTTATTTTTGGGTAATTTTACGAATGTCTACCTAAGGGTCTATTTTTTAACTTGACAGGGCCCAAGCGCCAGCAGAGGGCGCCAAACACCAAAAAACAAGTAACAATCGGACATTACACTGCTGTCATTTTAATCTGTTTGAGCGGGGCATGTGCGTTAATTGCGTCAAATATTTTAATGTGATTAATTTAAAAAATTAATTACCGCCCGTTAACGCGATAATTTTGACAGCCCTAATTATTATTATTATTATTATTATTACCTGAATTATATTATTATTATTCCAATTTGTACTTATAATTTATCTGCTTTGCTATGTGTATTTGCAATTAGTAATTGTACCTGCTGTATTTTTTTAAGGATTCAGTGTAGGTTTTGGGGTTGTGGAACTAATTAATCGAATTATAATGTATTCTTATGGGAGACTCCCGCTCGAAATACGACCATTTCAACTTTCAAAACAGGTAGTGGAACGAATTAAAATCCTAAGTAGAGGTACCATTGTATATTGTAAATTAACAGGCGGGATCCCAGGCCCTAAAGCGAGAAGTAGTGTTGCTATGCAACTATTGGAAGCCTATTTGAAGTCCCCCAACTTCCAACACTCCGCGTGCGCAAGTTATTAGTTTAACGATGAAACATGCTTTTCTTCTCAGCTGGAAATCGTCGCATCCCATCATGCTATTCTTTGACAACACCATCAGCGACGTGTCATTTCTTCATCAAACACGCACACGTTTGATCTGCGCAGACAGAAACGTTGGCATGAATATGGATGTTCTTCACTCACGTTACAGAAAATCACAGCTGTCCTACTTTCCATTTTTATGATCAAATGTCTTTTAAATGTGCGAGGTTGGTTTGGCGATCACAAGAGATTCCCAAGGTTTTTCCCAGCCTGGTTATATAACTGCAAGCGGGCTTGTCAGGAGATGTTGTCAAGCTTTGTTCGTTTTCCACATTAAACGAACGGTAGGAAAAATGAATGTTTCACGGAAGAATTCTTGATTAGTGACTTTATTTGAGTTAAACGTCAGCGCAACCCCCCCAACGGGACTCATTAGGAGACGCGTGCAGGATCGGCACGCCGTCACCGTGTCCATCCGTGCATACCGAGAAGGTGCACACCTAGGTAATTGGGATATAGTTTCTCTTAAAATGCAGTTGGTGTCTCTATGACTTTTCTGTTCAAAACTGGATGCAAAACTGCTCTAATTTGTTCTTATTTTTGTACACATTTTCCTATACTACGCATTTGCATCTTGCCTCGTTACCTCCTCCTCGTCTTCACCGTGCCGGATGTCGCCGCAATATTACCAATGCTTGCATCGCCCCTGATTCAAATTGACACCGTGTCTGTTCTTATTCCGTGTAGCTGCTGCAGTCCAAGGACGTCAAGGAGGACGCCGTGCTGTGCTGCTCCATGGAGGTAAACACACAAACATAAACCTATTTACAAAACTCAAGACATATTAAGACAGAGCAAACTCTTTGGAGAGCCCAGAAATGAACTGGTCATTGGCACGTTAAACCGTGAGAGATTATCGCGGTAAAATGTGATGACTCACTGACCGTGATATACGTACAATAAACGATTACTCGAATAATTTGACTAACTCGATTTTAAAAATTGATTATGGAATTTTATCCGCCTCAAGGAATCTTTTAATTTCGCCAGCTCTAAGCATGACATTTTGTCCGGACCACTTTTTTTTTGCACAACGCGCTGGCGTACAGGAAGGAGACAGAGACGGCGGATATATTTGATTTCAACCATGCATGAATACAGGTCCTTCTCAAAAAAAAAAAAAAAAAAAAAAAAAAAGGATTTTTTGATAAAGTTCATTACTTTCTGTAATGTACAGATAACATTAGACTGTCATATATTTTAGATTCATTATACACAACTGAAGTAGTTCAAGCCTTTTATTGTTTTAATATTGATGATTTTGGCAAAAAAGAAAAACCAAAAATCCCTATCTTAAAAAATTAGCATATTTCATCCGACCAAGACAAAAAAGTGTTTTTTAATACAAAAAAAGTCAACCTTCAGTTAATTATATCAGCTATGCACTCAATACTTGGTCGGGAATCCTTTTGCAGAAATGACTGCTTCAGTGTGGCGTGGCGTGGAGGCAATCAGCCTGTGGCACTGCTGATATGTTATGGAGGCCCAAGATGCTTCGATAGTGGCCTTAAGCTCATCCACAGTGTTGGGTCTGGTGTCTCTCAACTTCCTCTTCACAATATCCCACAGATTCTCTATGGAGTTCAGGTCAGGAGAGTTAGTGGGCCAAATGAGCACAGTAATGCCATGGTCAGTAAACCATTTACCAGTGGTTTTGGCACTTGTGAGCAGGTGCCAGATCGTGCTGAAACATGAAATCTTCATCTCCATAAAGCTTTTCAGCAGATGGAAGCATGAAGTGCTCCAAAATCTCCTGATAGCGAGCTGCATTGACCCTGCCCTTGAGAAAACGCAGTAGGACAACACCAGCAGCTGACATGGCACCCCAGACCATCACTGACTGTGGGTACTTGACACTAGACGTCAGGCTTTTTGGCATTTCCTTCTCCCAAGTCTTCCTCCAAACTCTGGCACCTTGATTTCCGAATGACATGCAAAATTTGCTTTCATGTGATAAAAGTACTTTGGACCACTGAGCAACAGTCCAATGCTGCTTCTCTGTAGCCCAGGTCAGGCGCTTCTGCCGCTGTTTCAGGTTCAAAAGTGGCTTGACCTGGGGAATGCGGCCCCTGTAGCCCATTTCCAGCACACGCCTGTGCACGGTGGCTCTGGATGTTTCTACTCCAGGCTCAGTCCACTGTTTCTACAGGTCCCCCAAGGTCTGGAATCGGCCCTTCTCCACAATCTTTCTCAGAGTACGGTCACCTCTTTTGGTTGTGCAGCGTTTCCTGCCACACTTTTTCCTTCCCACAGACGTCCCACCGAGGTGTCTTGATACAGCACTCCGGGAACAGCCTATTCGCTCAGAAATTTCTTTCTGTGTCTTAGCCTCTTGCTTGAGGGTGTCAATGATGGCCTTCTGGACAGCAGTCAGGTCAGCAGTCTTGCCCATGATTTTTGAGTAACGAACTAGGCTGGGAGTTTTTCAAAGCCTCATGAATCTTTCGCAGGTGTTTTGAGTTAATTCGTTGATTCAGATGATTAGGTTAGTAGCTTCTTTAGAGTACCTTTTCATGATATGCTAATTTTTTAGATGGGGAATTTTGTTTTTTCTTGACTTTTTTTGCCAAAATCATCAATATTAAAACAATAAAAGACTTGAACTACTTCATTTGTGTGTAATGAATCTAAAATATATGAAAGCCTAATGTTTATCAGTGCATTACAGAAAATAATGAAATTTATCACAATATGCTAATTTTTTGAGAAGGACCTGTATAGAGATAAAGACAAAGAAGCCGACGAAAGCGAAGAGAAAGGCACCAAGAAAAAGCGGAAAATGTCAAAAGTGTGGGAGCATTTCAAGCTGGACACCAAGGTGAACACTGTTTCATGTATTCACTGTAAGGCAGAGCTTGCATACCTCTACAGCACGTCTTCAATGCTGCAGCTCCACCGAATGCACCCATTTTACTCCGAGAACGGAGGAGCGATACTCGGGACAAGGTAAAATTAAGTTAACGTAGCGCTAATAAATAAAATTAACGTTACTTTACCTTGCTAACGTAACGTTAGCCTTGCAGAGGGCTAGGTTTCTATTAATTATGACTACTGTCGAAGCATGACTAGCGTGTGTTTCAAACGGGCTTTATTTAATCTGTAAAAACAGCGCTGTAGTGTGATAAGGGGAATAAAATAAAAATAGAATAAACCTAACTCAATTTTAGCTCTGTAGTCATTGATGGATAAAACACCAAGTAGCACTTGTGTCTAATGTGCTCCAATACAGTAGGTGTCATACATTTATTTTGAACACTGCAAACACTCAAAATCCTATCAGGAGCTACAATTTAGACTAACTTAAAACTTAAAAATAGCTAGACACAAATGGAAATTCAATTGAAACACGCTGGAAAAACACCAAATTTTTAAGTGATGTGTGTTATCAAGCGTAGTGACATCTTCAGGTAAAATATAAGATTTTTTTTTATTTTTATTTAATAGAATCTGAGGTTTTTTGAGTGAAAGCAGTAAATGTTTTTTTTTTCTAGTCATATCTAAGATGCAATTGTTGGCTGCTTTCAACAATATACATCTAAAATAAAGACATTGATTGTCTAAAAATGGTTCAATATTATGTGAAATGTCATTTTTTTCTTATACATTTTTAACTGCTCTTTACATAAAAAAATGTTTTATCCGATTACTCAATCTGTGGAATTTTCATTAGAATACTCGATTACTAAAATATTCGATAGCTACCGCCCTACTAGGCGCTAACGCTAATATACAGCTCGATCATACAGCTGCTGTCCTCCGTGCGTCTCGCTCTTTGCTGACGTAATTGCTGCATGAATTCTGATTTGGGAAACTTGACAGTTCAGACCTCAGCCATATTCTGGAAAAATATGGCCAGGATCGGATTTTAAACATATACGAAAGTGACCTAGATCGGATTTGAAATGGTCCACTTTTATGCGACCTGTCCCGTTCAGATCGTCAAGTTAATGCCTCACCCGAGTCAGAAAAACACGAAAAAGTCGGATTTGTGCAATAAGACCTACAGGTATGAACCTAGCCTTAGTCACATTTTAGTCATTTCAAAATGTTTTTATCATTATCTGGTTTTCGTTGATTCCAACAAAAGCCCCTTTCACGCATACCTGAACTCAGGTTAATTCCCGGGATTTAAACGGGTAGCCTTAATGTATGAAAACAGTTTCCCGGGTCGACTGACACGGAGATGACGTAGACATTAACCTGGTCGCGTCCTAGTATAATGTCCGGAACTTACCAGGAATCGGCATGTGTGAAAGCAGCCGTTGAATTCTTGGGTCACAGTGCGGAGGCATATGACATGAATATCATGGCGGGCCGATCAAATCTTTCCACGTAACTAAAAATGTTTGACCATTGCACCATAATGAAAGGTCTGGCATCTCATTTGTAATTAAACATATTTTTCAATTGCTTTCTTGCATCATAAAAGCATTTTCTGCCTGTTGTAATGCCTGTAATACAAAAGAATATTTGTAAATGCTGTTTTTTTTTTCTTTTCTGTTCCTGCATTTGTTATGCAAACACCTTTCCATATTTGTCACCTTCCTCATAAAGTGTTTGTGGTATTCTTAATCGACTGACAGCAGCCTTAGATTTACACCCGTTCCAATACTAAGCTTGCATTAACAACTCAGCTTCCTCTTATGGGTTATTAATTTCAAACATTTTTTCATACAGCTTTATCTCTCCTCGCGATGTTTCTTTGACTTTGAAATCAAAAACTAATTACGTGTCCTGATAAAGACTTTGAAAGCCTCCCACTTTATATGTACGTACTGAAGTCTGGCTAACAAGGACTTCAATTCATCTATCTGGCTTCCAGTAGCTTACAAATTCTTTATCAAATTAACATTTTCATGTTCAAAGTGCCACATAGTATGCATAGTATGCAACCATTTTTTCCTTTGTTTTTGCTGTATACATCAAACCCCTTTTCACTCCAGATAAAGACGCGGTGCGTTTAGGGACAGCCTAAAAAACACAGCACTCAGCCTTGCGATGTGAAGCATTCATGCAACTCCATTCGTAACATTACTGTCCATGTTTTTGCATTACGTGAACTGGAAGTTGTTCGACTGTCCGCGACGTAAGGTTTGTGTGACCATGCATCGTGTGTTTACCGATGTATCTATTAGGGGTGTCAAGGTTCAGAAAACTGAGGGCGTGGATCGGATTGGATCATTTTTCAGACCAAAAACTAAAATAAATAAGCCACTAAGTAAGTCTTGGATCGCTCTTTATTTTGGCGGACAAAATTTTCAACACAAAATGTCCAATACGGTCATTTAAATTACAACGAGTGCAAAATAACGCTTAACTTCGTTTCAAACATGGACTGTGGATAGCAAAACAACTTAAAGTGCAGTTGAAGGGACATCTCCTTTAACCATGGAGAACACAAGTGCAAAATATATCCACATCTAAAAAGAGTGCAAACAAAGAATACCAATAGCAAAAAAAGTTTCTAAAAAAAGATAAGAATGTCCACATTGTCTGAAGAGAGTGTTGACCTGTTTGCAGTTAATTTGTGCCATGCTGTAGAAAGCACTCTTTCACTAGCCATTGAAGTACCAGGCACAGCGAGATAGCGTCTTGCCATCATCTGTGGGGAGCGCAACGTAAGGCATCAGGGCATCATTCACAATTTTTTTTTTCATTTTCCTAAAGACACAGCACGCTTTTTTTCACCGAAGTGGTTACGCGACGCGATATTACAGCATGGCTCAATCACACTGTTTATACTGGTCCTTCTAAAAAAAAAAAAAAAAAATTAGCATATTGTGATAAAGTTCATGAATTTCTGTAATGTACTGATAAACATTAGACTTTCATATATTTTAGATTCATTACACACAACTGAAGTACTTCAAGCCTTTTATTGTTTTAATATTGATGATTTTGGCAAAAAAGTAGGGCTGTCAAAATTAACGCGTTAACGGGCATATACATTTTGGCAATGCATTAAGAAAAAAATGAATACAACTCGGACGAATATATACATTCAACGTACAGTACATAAGTACTGTATTTGTTTATTATGACAATAAATCCTCAAGATGGCATTTACATTATTAACATTCTTTCTGTGAGAGGGATCCTTGGATAGAAAGACTTGTGACTTTGTATATTGTGACTAAATATTGCCATCTAGTGTATTTGTTGATCTTTCAGTAAATTATACTGTAGCCATGCCCAAATGCATGATGGGAAGTGGAACCATGAATGTGCGTAGTGCTACCAATTGATATATCTTCTCTGCGTGGGGAAGTAACATAAGGTGTTAAGAAAAAGATCAACTGCTACCTTGCTTCCCTACATTGCTTCCCATGATATTTCTAATCGTAGGGAGAGGGATTGTAAGGCTTTCGCCAATTAAAAAAAAGGCTCCAAAGGCTGCCAAAATTCACTCATTTTACGCTGCCTTTAATCTCACTTTATAGGTAAAACGGCGCCATTACAGATTGAGCGTGACAATGCGTGGGTGGGTCGTGCAGCGCATGCATTAATTGCGTTAAATATTTTAACGTGATACATTTCTTTAAAATTAATTACCGCCGTTATCGGGATAAATTTGATAACCCTACGTAAGGCTAAACTAAAGACTCTGGATGAGTGTAACATATTATGTTTGTAAAGTTAAATACAATTAGAAAACCATTTAATTAAAAAATATATATATATATATTTAAAAAAGGCATGGCCGATATTTTATGCCGATTCCGATACTTTGAAAATGACGTGATCGGCATCCCGATCGATCAGGACATCTCTACTGCTCGACGCTTATCTCAATTTTCCCTGCTCCTCCGCAGCTGCAAAGCGCCGGGCGCCTCCTGGAGGAGCAGCTGCCGGAGATGATGACGGAGCTGCTCGCGGCCGTGCGCGACAAGATGCTGAGCCCTGCCGAGTCTCCGTTGACCCGCTCGCTCCTCATGGAGGTGGTCGAGCTGCACGCGCACCACTGGAGCCCTCTGGAAGCGATCACCACGCAGTACTACGACCGCACTATCCACAAACTCACCACTGCATAAAAGCGCCATTTGATCCCAGACTCTCGGTACAGACTTTTGGTGTTTCCCACTAGGGGGAGTGTAGGACAGCATCAGCTTGTCCGGGAATACAGAGATGTTAAAAGTAGGGAGGAGGGGGCTGTTCCTTTATTGTCGTCCGCCCCCTCCTCCTATTCCATCCCCCAGCTCTCGTGGCTGATAAAAGACAGAAAATGGAGGCAGGGAGCAGACACGGTGCTGTCTGTCTGCACCGTCTGCCCTCTTCTCCGCAGGGACCCCCGGGTCAGGAGGTCTCGCCGCGGGACTCCAGTACGCCTACACCAACCCCCATCACCTACTACCCCCTCCACCCTTTGTCTCCCTCCCTTAGCAGGAAGCCTTTTTTGTAGGGATGAGACAGCAGGCCTGCTGGGCCAGGCTGGGCTCGGGATAAGGATCAGGCTGGCTAGAGTAGGGTGGCAGATGGCGGCTTGAGCCCTTGTGAGACATACACACACAGTCAGAACACACACAATCAACGCGTGCACGCTCCCCAACAGAAAAAGAGGAAACAAGGGGGTCGTCAGAATTAGAGGAGCATTATAAAAACGCTGTTAAATCTTTTGTTTTTGTCTCCCGAGCCGTGCGCATCCACAATATTAATAATTGTTTTTTTATTGTATGTATTTATTGCAATCATTTGATTTTATCGTCTGAGTCTTACCATGGAGTGTTAGCGCCACGCTGAAAAGGAAAAGTCTAACTATACGATAATACGGTGTAACAGGAGAATAATGCGATAGTGGGAAAATACATTGAAGAAAAGTAGCGATGTTACGCTAATAAAGACTAAAAAATGTAGTAGGACGAAGTTTTAAAGGACAAACAAAATACTGAGACTGTTTGGATTGAACGTTTATCTTCGTCAATGGCAGTCAATGAGTTCAATGCAAGTACTATTTTAGCCAATCAAATGCGTGTATTTCAAATACCCGCCTAGCATTGGCTACCCACAATGCTATGCGACGTCAATTGTCTATACACGCTTTAATGAAGTGAGGCGAGCTTAGTCTGAGTCTCAGACGGAGGAAGACTGGGACAGATTGCACAGGTACAGAAACTTTTAAAAGTGTGTGCCTGTTTTCTTAGCTACTATTTCCCAGTTTCGAGCGTATTAGCGCATGGCGTGACTGATTTCTCCATTATTATAGTTTGAAGAAATTTGTGATTTGCATGGTTACATTCAACCATCTTTCACTTGAAGGTCATTTATACACGCTTAAGAGAAACAGGTTGTAGACCTTTAAAATGGATGCATAATGTTTCGCGGGAAAATTTTAAGACAGGTCTTAATAATCATGATTAAAGTTATGATTATATGAGATTGTATGAGTTTTAAAATTCTGCAAATACATGAGAAGGAGTCGTAGTTAGGGTTGTTCCGATCATGTTTTTTTGCTCCCGATCGTTTTAGAGTACGTTCCGATCCCGATATTTCCCGATCCGATTACTTTTTTTTTGCCCCCGATTCAATTCCAATCATTCCCGATAATTTTTCCCAATCATATACATTTTGGCAATGCATTAAGAAAAAAATGAATAAAACTAATATAAAACGAATATATACATTCAACATACAGTACATAAGTACTGTATTTGTTTATTATGACAATAAATCCTCAAGATGGCATTTACATTATTAACATTCTTTCTGTGAGAGGGATCCACGGATAGAAAGACTTGTGACTTTGTATATTGTGACTAAATATTGCCATCTTGTGTATTTGTTGAGCTTTCAGTAAATGATACTGTAGCCATGCCCAAATGCATGATGGGAAGTGGAACCATGACTGTGCGTAGTGCTACCAATTGATATATCTTCTCTGCGTTGGGAAATAACATAAAGTGTTAAGAAAAAGATCAATTGCTACCTTGCTTCCCCACATTGTTTCCCATGATATTTCTAATTGTAGGGAGAGGGATTGTAAGGCTTTAGCCAATTAAAAAAAGGCTCCAAAGGCTGCCAAAATTCACTCTACTCATTTTACGCTGCCTTTTATCTCTCTATATAGGTAAAACGGCGTCATTACAGATTGAACGCGACAATGCGTGAGCGGGTCGTGCAGCGCATGCATTAATTGCGTTAAATATTTTAACGTGATACGTTTTTTTTTAAATTAACTACCGCCGTTATCGGGATAAATTTGATAACCCTACCTTTAGCCTAAACTAAAGACTCTGGATGAGTGTAACATATTATGTCTGTAACGTTAAATACAATTAGAAAACGATTTAATTAAAAAATATATATATATTAAAAAAAGGCATGGCCGATATTTTTTTGCCGATTCCGATACTTTGAAAATGACGTGATCGGACCCGATCGATCGGCATCTCTAGTCGTAGTGTTTTGAGAATGAAGGATAATGTTATGTAAAAAGTCGCAATGTTACGTGAATGAAGCGAGTGATAGGAGAAAACGACTTATGCCGCAAAACCCAAATTATTCTGGGCAAAAAAAAGTCGTAATTTTACAACAGTTTTCTTGATGTTTGAATAATGTTGTAATGACACGAGAAGTTCTAGAAATAAATGCTTTTAATGAGAAAAATGTTCTAACTTTCCAGAACGTTACAATTTTATGTGAATATAGACGTAAAAACTGTCACAATATTACAAATCTAAGATGTGAAAGTTGAACATTTTTGCGAGAAAATAATCTTAACGGCATGAGAATAAAGGGGAAAAATGTATAGTAAAATGGGTTAAGAAAATGAGGTGCAATGTAATATAAAAAAAAAAGACGAGTTGCTAACAGACGAAATAGTTGATTAATGTTACGTTGTCTTAAGTTAATATTGCAAGAAATATGAAAAAGTAATATTGCAAGATGTAACATGGAGGAACAAATGCTCTCATTTGTAGGAAGTTGTATTATTGTGCATGAAGTCATCGGAAAATAATATTGCAACAAAAAGCTCAGGTTATGGTGACAACTATTTATATTGCAGTAATGCTGGAAAGTCGTATTCTTGCTCGAATATCGTTGGGATTTTACACCGAAAAGTTGCTTGTACTAAATAAGTAAACATTTTTCGGGAAAACTATTGATTATTTAAGTAATCAATTAATCTATCAAGTACTTAGTTTGAATAATCAATCTTATTAGGAACATTTAATGCGTTGCAGAATAAATTTTAGGAGATGTAAAAATAATCAAGTGTTTAGGCTCGCATTAAATGCAAATACAAAATAGAATTGCTGAGCGTTTCTTCAAACTAAACAGAATTGCAGTTTTATTTCACAAGAGCAATACATGCATTTGAAATTAAATTCAAATACACAAACGGTATAAAAAATGGGCATAATAATTAGGGTTGTTCCGATCATGTTTTTTTGCTCCCGATCCGATCCCGATCGTTTTAGTTTGAGTATCTGCCGATCCCGATATTTCCCGATCCGATTGCTTTTTTTTGCTCCCGATTCAATTCCAATCATTCCCGATAATTTTTCCCGATCATATACATTTTGGCAATGCATTAAGAAAAAAATGAATACAACTTGGACGAATATATACATTCAACATACAGTACATAAGTACTGTATTTGTTTATTTTGACAATAAATCCTCAAGATGGCATTTACATTATTAACATTCTTTCTGTGAGAGGGATCCACGGATAGAAAGACTTGTGACTTTGTATATTGTGACTAAATATTGCAATCTAGTGTATTTGTTGAGCTTTCAGTAAATGATACTGTAGTCATGCCCAAATGCATGATGGGAAGTGGCACCATGACTGTGCATAGTGCTACCAATTGATATATCTTCTCTGCGTTGGGAAATAACATAAGGTGTTAAGAAAAAGATCAATTGCTTCCCATGATATTTCTAATCGTAGGGAGAGGGATTGTAAGGCTTTAGCCAATTAAAAAAAGGCTCCAAAGGCTGCCAAAATTCACTCTACTCATTTTACGCTGCCTTTTATCTCTCTTTATAGGTAAAACGGCGTCATTACAGATTGAACGCGACAATGCGTGAGCGGGTCGTGCAACGCATGCATTCATTGCGTTAAATATTTTAACGTGATACTTTTTTTTTTTTTAAATTAACTACCGCCGTTATCGGGATAAATTTGATAACCCTACCTTTAGCCTAATCTAAAGACTCTGGATGAGTGTAACATATTATCTCTGTAACGTTAAATACAATTAGAAAACGATTTAATTAAAAAATATATATATATATATATTAAAAAAAGGCATGGCTGATATTTTTTTGCCGATTCCGATACTTTGAAAATGACGTGATCATCCCGATTGATCGGGACATCTCTAGTCGTAGTTTTTTGAGAATGAAGGATAATGTTATGTAAAAAGTCACAATGTTACGTGAATGAAGCGAGCGAGGAGAAAACGACTTATGCCGCAAAACCTGAATTATTCTGGGCAAAAAAAGTCGTAATTTTACAACAGTTTTCTTGATGTTTGAATAATGTTGTAATGACACGAGAAGTTCTAGAAATAAATGCTTTTAATGAGAAAAATGTTCTAACTAACCAGAACGTTACAATTTTATGTGAATATAAACGTAAAAAAATGTCACAATATTGCAAATCTAAGATTGAAACTTGAATTTTTGCGAGAAAATAATCTTAACGGCATGAGAATAAAGGGGAAAAAATGTATAGTAAAATGGGTTAAGAAAATGAGGTGCAATGTAATATAAAAAAAAAAAGACGAGTTGCTAACAGACGAAATAGTTGATTAATGTTACGTTGTCTTAAGTTAACATTGCAAGAAATATGAAAAAGTAATATTGCAAGATGTAATATGGAGGAACAAATGCTCTCATTTGTAGGAAGTTGTATTATTGTGCATGAAGTCATCGGAAAATAATATTGCAACAAAAAGTTCAGGTTATGGTGACAACTATTTATATTGCAGTAATGCTGGAAAGTCGTATTCTTGCTCGAATATCGTTGGGATTTTACACCGAAAAGTTGCTTGTACTAAATAAGTCAACATTTTTCGGGAAATCTATTGATTATTTAAGTAATTGATTAATCTATCAACTACTTAGTTTGAATAATCAATCTTATTAGGAACATTTAATGCGTTGCAGAATAAATTTTAGGAGATGTAAAAATAATAAACAAGTGTTTATGCTCACATTAAATGCAAATACAAAATAGAATTGCTGAGCGTTTCTTCAAACTAAACAGAATTGCAATTTTATTTCACAAGAGCAATACATGCATTTGAAATAAATTCAAATACACAAACGATATTTAAAAAATGGGCATAATAATGGGAATATAAGTACAAAAAAGAACAATTGGCTAACTTGCATAACAAAAATCCATTAGTTTAAATGATATAAAATGCTAATATTTTTTGTGAAATGCTCTTACGAAATCGTTCAAACATGTATTGCCACAAAAAATGCTAAACATACCTATAAATTAAGAATGCGTAAGAAAACATATTAGCTCAAACAAAAACTTACCTTATGTTGGTCTTAACAGGGAGCAGCTGGAATCAGCCATGTTAAATGAGTTTTGTTATAATCCCTTTTGCTACTAGAGAGCAGTGTATCCAAGATTTGAAGCTCTTTTCTAATCGAATCACTGGAGTTCATTGATTAATCGTTGCAGCACTAATTACGATTAAGAACATTTCCCTGTTATGAGTTGATATAATGCTATTTAAAATGTTTGACTTTCAAAAATTACACAATTGCCGACACTTAGGGTCAGCATCTTTACTCGTTTGATTCTTTTTACCTTTTCAGAGTGGCATTGAACTCCTTCTCGATCCTTGTTTTCCCGCTTTTCAACACACGAGATCTGGCGCTAGGCCTTATTGCACACGTTTGAGTTGTTTGCACTGTTGTGAGGTGGTTTGCTTTAAACAAAGAAAACGGGTGAATAGGAAACATCCCGGCGGTGAAAGGAAATTCTTGTTAAGTTAAAGGAATTTATAAGGGGTTTGTTTTTGGGTTTTTTTTCAGGAAGGAAAAAAAACTGAAAAACGGCAAATATTATTTAACTGGAACAGTCCTTTGCCGTGAATTTTTGGTGTGCATTTAAGATCAACACTATTTGTCAATTTCATTGTGTTTCAGAAATGACGACTTTTATTAACCCGTGTATTTTGAAGTCCACATAGCCAAAAAAAAAACAACAAAAAACTTGTATACATATTTATCTTTGAAGCTAGAGTGCGCTATCATTGGTCTTGTAGCATTTGTGAATGGGCTCTTTGTAATCTGCCTTCAGTATGTTTGCAGGTATTCAAAAAAAAACTAAACAATGGGAGTTAGCAAAAGAGATGTTACAGCAACATTTCTACCAGGAATTAGCTTTTTAAGTGAACACACGTATTTTCAATTCAGGGGCTGCATCCTTCTAATTCTCTATTAGGTATAACCCTTGTTAAATGGAACTGTCGTGACATGCAACATTTTACCTCATGATACTAGCTGGCTATATGTCCGCAATGCTAACATCATAAACTATATAGTAACAGCAATTTTAAGGTTGCAAGAATTACACGGGAAAGCACGCTACTTCCGTTGGCGGTGCCACATTTCAAAGATGAAATAAAGGAGTGGCATGCAAATAATTTTTGGGATAGACTAGGCCAGTGGCATCAAAGCGTTCTGCAAAAAAACGACGACTATATGAGTCATAGGATTGCAACAAAAAAAAAATCCAGTGTAGCTTTCCGTTCATTAGAATGGAAAAAAGCTTAACTGTATTTTTCCAACTATAAGTTGCACTTGAGTATAAGTCGCACCAGCCAAAAAATACGCAATGTAGTCGCATTTTCGGGGGAGATTTATTTGATGAAATGAATAACGTGAAATTATAAATAATCAGAGGTGGGTAGAGTAGCCAAAAATGTTACACAAGTAAGAGTAGCATTACTTATAAATAGTATTACTCAAGTAAAAGAAGTCATCCAAAAATATATTCAAGTACAAGTAAAAAAAAATTGTGGAAAAGAATTCTCAAGTGATGAGTAACATTGCGAGTAGCTGCGTACAATGTCTGATTAAAAAAAAAAATCTGCACAACTTCATCTATATGAAGTCTTATTATTATACTGTACTATAACCTACAGTGATGCAAATTAGTATTTAGTCAACCACCAATTGTGCAAGTTCTCCTACTTGAAAATATTAGAGAGGCCTGTAATTGTCAACATGGGTAAACCACAACCATGAGAGACAGAATGTGGGGGGGGAAAAAACAGAAAATCACATTGTTTGATTTTTAAATAATTTATTTCCAAATTAGAGTGCAAAATAAGTATTTGGTCACCTACAAACAAGCCAAATTTCTGGCTTTCAAAGAGGTCTAACTTCTTCTAACGAGGCTCCACTCGTTACCTGTATTAATGGCACCTGTTTTAACTCATTATCGGTACAAAAGACACCTGTCCACAACTCAGTCAGTCACATGTCAAACTCCACTACAGCCAAGACCAAAGAGCTGTCGAAGGACACCAGAGACAAAATTGTAGACCTGCACCAGGCTGGGAAAACTGAATCTGAAATAGGTAAAATGCTTGGTGTAAAGAAATCAACTGTGGGAGCAATTATTAGAAAATGGAAGACATACAAGACCATTGATAATCTCCCTCGATCTGGGGCTCCATGCAAGATCTCACCCCGTGGCGTCAAAATGATAACAAGAACGGTAAGCAAAAAATCATTTGCAAATAAATTATTTAAAAATCAAACAATGTGATTTTCAGTTTTTTTTTCCACATTCTGTCTCTCATGGTTGAGTTTTACCCATGTTGACAATTACAGGTCTCTAATATTTTCAAGTGGAAGAACTTGTACAATTAGTGGTTGACTAAATACTTATTTGCCCCACTGTATTACACGACCATATTAAGCCAGAAAGATTACACAAAAATTATCTAATTCAGGCCAGAACAACACAGCATGAGTGCCCTCTAGTGGAGAAAAAACATTGTTACCTCTGAATGGTATAATGCAATCATGTGGCTATTGTTGTGACGTCTCATTGGTGAAACAGACAGCCACTGTCAGTATCTCTGGCAAAAAGTGTCGAAGTAGGACTATTGTTTCCTCTTCACAAATGTACTCAAAAGTAAAAAGTACTGTGTTGTAAAACTACTCTAAGAAGTACATTTTTCTCCAAAAGTTACTCAAGTAAATGTAATGTGTTACTACCTACCTCTGATAATAATGTGTTAATAATTTCACTAATAAGTTGCTCAAGTCGCACCCCCGGACAAATCCGGCAAATTATCTCGCTTTTGAATAGATGTAAAAGATCCAAGCTGGACATGAATGGAGTTAGTGACATAATTTTCCAGATGACACTTAATGACATCCGTCATAAGCATTCATTAATGCCCATGACAGTGTCATGTCATAAATATGCCACTGTCAAATAACGTGTTACCAAATACCATAACTAGCAACTAATGAAACAACTGGGACAGTAACTGAAGAAAAAATTTGCGCAGAACATGAATTTTGATTATTTACATCCGTAGCGCTACAATGCATGCTAGGAGGCATGTTGGACTACAACAGTGTTGGCAGCTGTTATGACGTCGATGTCAAAGTGTTGCCTGTTTACCCAAATAAACCAACAAATAAGCCGCACTTTGACTATAAACCACAGGATTCAAAATGAGGGAAAATGTAGCGTCTTATAGTCCGAAAATTGTGGCACTAAAAATGAAGTCATAAGTCATTACAAGAAAAAAAAGCTATAGATTTACAGAGCAAAATTTGTTATTATATCTGAGATGAAGGCACTGTTTTGTTTTTTTCCCCCCTAGCTCAAGAATATGCTTTCGTCACAGAATTTTCACTGCCGGCCTGTAGTCGAGCGGCGCCGACGATGGTCGTCGTTAACCCAGACCGCAACCGATGTGGTATGGTTCTTTTGACGAACCTTCCTACATGTTTGGTAAAGTTTAGAACTGATGCAACCTAATGCATGTTTGGGTCTGGCTTATTTTGGCGAAAAACAGTGATATTAAACAGAAAACAAATGTGTCGTAATGTTACAAGAATAAACTTGGAATATTTCAGAACAAAATATATGAAGTTTTGATCCCAGAGTTACAAAACTGTCATTTTGAGAAGAATTAAGTTACGATTAGAACCCGGGGCGGTTCTAGAAAACTATTGATGGGATGGCGAGGGGGGTGCAGGGTAGCAAATATTTCATGACAACATAATACAATATCAATTTTTTGGACAATGATCGGATATTCTGCAACGATTCAAGGGCCATTGATCAATTTAACACTAGAAAACCAAGCACAGGCCGACTCGGCCTTTCCCGAGACAAATATACCTAATATTCCCAAGCAATGGCCGATTTGGCCTCTCCTCCAAAACACACCCAGAAGTGCTTTTGAACTTGCAAGTCGTTGTCCGACAGACAGCAACCATTCATATGTAAAAACAACCACTAGACATACATCGTGTTTGGTTTGTGTCAGTTCAAGTCAAGCTACATTTATTTACCGTAATTTTCGGACAATGAGCCGCTACTTTTTCCTTCATTTTGACTCCTGCGGCTTATAGTCCAGTGCGGCTTATTTGTTGATTTTATTTTATTTTTATTTTATTTTGGGGGAGGGGGGGTTAATAGGCAACACATGCCTCCTAGCATGCATTGCAGCACTATAGATGTAAATAGCAATCAAAATTCATGTTCTGTGCTAATTATTTATTCAGTTACTGTTCCAGTTTCATTATTTGCTTGTTATGGTATTTGGTAACACTTTATTTGACAGCAGCGTCATAAGACTGTCATAAGACAGTCATAATTATGACATGACACTATCATGGTTATGACTGAATGCTTATGACAGATGTCATTAAGTGTCATCTGGCAAATAATGTTACTAACTCCATTTATGTCCAGCTTGGATCTTTTACATCCATTCAAAAGTGAGATAATGTGCCGAATAACACTAAATGACATCTTTTATAAGCATTCATTAATGCCCATGACAGTGTCATGTCATAATGACAGTCTCATGGGGCCACTGTCAAAGTGTTACCAAATAACATAACTAGCAATAATGAAACAACTGGAACAATAACTGAATAAATAATTGGCACAGAACATGAATTTTGATTGTTATTTACATCTGTTGCGCTGCAGTGCATGCTAGGAGGCATGTCGGACAACAACAGTGTTGACAGCAGGTTGCAGAAGAGATTGACTGTCTCCCCCAAGGGAGCAGTGATGGCCAAATGAAGCTTCTTGAAGCAATGAAGCTTAGCAGCCAATTAGTTCAAAGCTTCATAGTGGTTCATTTGGTCTTCTGACCGTCGTATGATGCCGCAGTCTAATGAAGTGTTACCGGTTAATATCTTATGGTGTAAATATCCCATAATACAGTGAGGACAGCTGCGGCCTATAGTCCAGTGCGGCTTATCTATGAACAAATGCCGTTTTTGTGTCACATTTGGTGGGTTGCAGCTTATAGTCGGGTGCGCCTTATAGTGCGAAAATTACGGTAATTACATTTATTCATGACGTTTAACATTTTTTACACATTATTTAACTCACTTCTCCTATACTCCACACACAACGACAGAAAAAAATGGCCGAAATCTGTACATTGTTTTGAAGGGGAAAAAAGTGTCTTAGAACTGCAATTTGAACTTAAAGCAGGAATTGTGTCTATAGTTTAGAAGGACTGAATCAGCGGCATGGAGCATTAATTATGGTCATTGTGTCTGAAGTTAATGTATGTGTAGTGGTTGCATTTCCATATGACCGGCTGTTGTCAGTCGGACAACAACTTGCCAATTCTAAAGCACCTGGGTCATTTTGGCCACCTCTGGGTTTTCCGGGGGAGAGGCCACATCGGCCATTGCTTGGGACTAGTAGGAGTACCAGAATTCTCTGGGACTTCTAGTGTTGATTAATACAAAATTATGAAGACATTTAACAGTATCCGTTCGAATTTTCCTAAAGCAATAAATAATGCAAATCCGAACTCTGTTTTTTCGGGTGGCTCTTGCCACGCCACCCTGGTGGATCCGGCCCTGGATATTACTAAAAAAATAATACAACTAACATCATAAAGTTGCAATAGTTTTGAAAATTCAGAATATTAAGATGAATCTCACAGCCATTAAGAAGTAATATTACAAAGTTTCTGTTGTAATATTGCTTTAACGCCATTTGTGTCATGCTTCCAAATGATGTAACCCCTGAATTGGGACACAACGACACAAAAAGGGGGTTAACGGCAGTTTTGGCCTACTCATGACCTTTTTTAAGTTGGATTTTAGTGCCTTATAGTGAATTGAACAGCGTCAAATAGCCAAAAAAAGCCCCCAATATAATCCGGCCTTCTAACTAGCTTAGCCTTAGCATGTGACGTAGAGTACCCTTGCACCCCTAACACAGCGTACATGCTTGTGCTTACACATAGCGTGTGTTTTTCTATTATGATTTCCTCTGTCTTGCATCAAGAATTCTGATCATGTGTAATAGAAACATCACTCGGATGATGATGATGTCATGATAACTTGTTTTATTTCTAGCTTTCTAAGTTAAGCTAATTCATATCTGGGAAGTGGATAAAAAAAAGACTGATACCTAGCTTGCAGGAAAGTATGTAAGTGTTGGTATTACTGTATTTTAGTCAACAATGAAAGTTTTTGTTCTGCAAAACAAAGGGGCGGGGCACTCTTTGGGGCCGCCCCCTCCTTTTCTGTAACCGTGGAGCCCCCAGTCCCCACTACATGTACTCCTCACCTCTGTACTCATCATCAAATATTTAAAATTTAAATCCAGGGGGCTCCACTCAGGTGTCAACTGTTTTGCTTTTTTCAGGACTTGTGAAAAATAAAAAACAGGGAAAAAGAGGGTTTTTTTGTGTTTGTGAAGACAAAAAGGCAGATGCTTATATTGTTTCCAGTGACAAATGTGTCACCGCGGTGGGTCGTCGCGCTAACAATGCAAGCCTCATTTGCATGCCGACCGTTACGCCGTCGCACATTAAGCAAACGACACTTCCGAGTGTTTGTTCCGCACGCGTCCTTGGCAGTTAGTACTCTTGGGTAGCCTTGACACATGCCAGTGTGGCCGGTGGGGTAAGATATCCAGCCATTTTTGGACGGTTCTGATTTAACAAATTAACAGAGCTGAAAAGAAAACGAGGACAAAAATTGTTGTGGAACATGCACAAAAAAACTTAACAAGTCAGTATTTTTTAAATAGGGAATTAGTTTTCAATCACCCTGTATTAAAGCACTCAATGAAATAATATCACTTTAAAATCCTGGTGTCTTTAATTATGCTCTCACCTTAGGGTTTAGTGGTCGATTTTTTTTTTTTTTTTTTTTTTTTTTTTTTTTTAATGCCTTCCTGTTTAAAAAATTTCTACCCCCAGAAAATTAAGATTTTAAGCTTTTCAATGATGTATCACACATGCATATAGGATTTTCAAATTTTGAAATTTGGCCAAATTGTCAAATTCTTTGTTTGGGTCGATTACTTATAATCTAAAATATTGGGGAAAATGTGACAGTAACAAAAAAAAAAAAAATACAATTAAGCGATAGTTATGAGGTAGATATCCGTGACTTTTTTACAGACGCTAATTTTTTCATTGTGACGTAATTTGTTTAAAAGTTTAAAATACGAAAGTGAATCATTTTTAAAATTCGTTTTTTTTTTTTTGTTTGTTTTTTATGAAATATTAGACATCAATTAATGATTCTAAGCTAAAAATGACAGACATTTTGAATAATATAATCCTTTTTATGGCTGGGTTGAAACTAAAGCGGTTGTGCGACGTCTGTAAACTGGTGTTTCCAGGGTAAAACGGACAAATTAAAAATAGTTCGGGGGTTAATCCGCCATGAGTCTGCTATGGCAGTATATAGACAAATTGTTCAATCAAACACAACAGTTCTTTTGGCTCAAAATACAGCAGTTTATTTTAAAGAGGGGTGCAAGAGCAGAAACTGCTCTTTCAGTCTTGTCTGTGTTTTCCGCCACATATATGTATAAAATTAAAAAGTATAATAAATATAGTATTTTAATGAATATAATTTTTAGGGCTGTCAAAATTATCACGTTAACGGGCGGTAATTAATTTTTTTTAATTAATCACGTTAAAATATTTGCCACAATTAACACACATGCCCCGCTCAGACTAAAATGACAGTACAGTGTAATGTCCGCTTGTTACTTGTTTTTTGGTGTTTGGAGCCCTCTGCTGGCGTTTGGGTCCCACTGATTTTATGGGTTAGTACTATGAGTGAGCATGGTGTAATTATTGACATCAACAATGGCGAGCTACTCGTTTATTTTTTGATTGAAAATTTTACAAATTTTAACAAAACGAAAACATTAAAAGGGGTTTTAATATAAAATTTCTATAACTTGTACTAACATTTATCTTTTAAGAACTACAAGTCTTTCTATCCATGGATCGCTTTAAGAGAATGTTAATAATGTTAATGCCATCTTATTGATTTATAATACAGTACTTATGTACCGTATGTTGAATGTATATATCCGTCTTGTATCTTATCTTTCCATTCCAACAATAATTTACAGAAAAATATGGCATATTTTATAGATGGTTTGAATTGCGATTAATTACGATTAATTGGTTTTTAAGCTGTAATTAACTCGATTAAAAATTTTAATCGTTTGACAGCCCTAATAATTTTATATATATCATATACATATATATTTGTGTGTGTGTTCAATGTATTCAGATTTAGCATGTTTAATTAAAAAAAATATTAAATAACTTTTATATATTTGTATTTTTTAATAAATGGTGTTTAAGCATTTCAAATGAAATAATCATACATTTTAAAACATGTTACTGTCCCACCAAATTATTTTTAAACAAGAATAAAGAAAAATGCTTGTCTTTATTAAATGCTTCATTGAGTGAGTCCACTCAAACCTGCTCAAGCTGCTCACATACACACAATGAGTTGCCACAGTAACTGTTTAACAATCTAAACGATGATTGACGCATGCAGCGCTTTGAAGTTTTGGCTTCCAGGCATCTGGCAAGATCAAACCTTAACATCTGTCAATCATCATGAACTTTGTTAAGGAACTCCAGTGTACCTCCTGACCAAGAAAAGGAGCAGGAGGGAGAATGAGACTACGTGATTGGATCAGGACAGCTCATCTGTATTTTTTTTTTTTTTTACTTGGAAAAAAATCTGCGATGGACTGAGGGCGCGAAGTAGCGAGGGATTACTGTATTTCATTCTGTCCCACTTGGTCCTCCATATGATACGACCTTTAGATTTACTCACCGAACCCGCTGGGTTTGATCGACCCAGGTTATGACCGCTGTTTTAGACTGTATACGCTCTGTGTCAATCTGTCAAGGCTTGTTTAAACAATCTGATCAACAGTTAAGCGTCGTTCTATATTGCTCACGTCCTCAAATAATCTCCTTTCAGGATTGACAGGACCTTATTGATTTCAATGAAATGTTCAAGATATCCAGCTTTCTAAAGGTCAGTGAGGTCCATACGCGCATCCCAGCATCAACCCGCATTTCCGACTAGATTATTCCGCCGTGTCGACGCGAGAACTTTATTGATTCGGGATGCTTTCTCATCCTCAGATGCTCGAGGCAGCTGATGTCCAAGGCCAGCTCTGTACACGGAGTGTCAGAGCTCTCTACCTTTTGAAACTTTCATACGCTACTTTACCAAGACTTGTGCAATACTATCCTCATTGGTGATTCAGATTGTCCAAATTAGTAGATAACAATCATGGCAATGGTGAACGCATTCACGGCCATTGACAGGCAGTGTAAAATCATTTCGACAATAAAACACACTTTAATTAAATGTAGCATTATGCATTTTAATGTAGTACGACTTTGTTCTGCTGGAAGAGATACAGCTCAGAGGTCAAAAAGGCAGCGCAATGTAGAAGACAAAGTTGCGTTAAAAAGCCGAGGAAGCTTCTCCCCAGATGTCCTTACGAAAAATCAATAACTGTGGGCTACCTGCCGCTTCCAGCTCGACCTTTTCACCTCTCCATTTCAGTGGCAGTGACCCCACACTACTTGTTACTTCCAAATTATTATCCTGGAACATCCAGTCGTTACCTGCTGGTACATTCTATCTATAGAAGCCCTAGAAAGCGCGGATATTGCCGCAACTGCGCTTTCACAGAGCGACGCGGCCACATTGTCATAAATTGTCTATGTTAACACCAGTGACACGATTTTTTTTTTTAAAACACATTTTTTTTTCAACAAGGGAAAACTTAGAAGCTGATGTCAACCCGAACGGAAACTGGAAAGCAGTGTCGCCGCTTCCTGGACTGCCAGTGCAGGAAATGATATCACGACCTTTACGCTTCCTGAATGAAGTGTCTCAGCGGCCCTTTTGGGGCGCAGGAACTCCTGAGTCAGTAAATCAAGCTTAAATGGAGCCAAACACGCACTCCTTTTAAAGTCTGCATATTTTTCAAGGTAGCTCATCGTTCATAAGATTTAGCCCCATTTTGGAACACAATAGTTTTCGGACGATAAGTCACACCAGCCAAAAAATGCTCATTGAAGAGGGGAAAAAAACATACAGTGGGGCAAATAAGTATTTAGTCAACCACCAATTGTGCAAGTTCTCCTACTTGAAAAGATAGAGAGGCCTGTAATTGTCAACATGGGTAAACCTCAACCATGAGAGACAGAATGTGGGGAAAAAAAAAAAAAAAAACGAAAATCACATTGTTTGATTTTTAAAGAATTTATTTCCAAATTAGAGTGGAAAAAAAGTATTTGGACACCTACAAATGAGCAAGATTTCTGGCTGTCAAAGATCTCTAACTTCTTCTAGCGAGGCTCAGCTCGTTACCTGTATTAATGGCACCTGTTTTAACTCATTACCGGTATAAAAGACACCTGTCCACAACTTCAGTCAGTCACACTCCAAACTCCACTATGGTCAAGACTAGGGTTGTTCCGATCATGTTTTTTTGCTCCCGATCCGATCCTGATCGTTTTAGTTTGAGTATCTGCCAATCCCGACATTTCCCGATCTGATAGCTTTTTTTTGCTCCCAATTCAATTCCAATCATTTCCGATAATTTTTCCCGATCATATACATTTTGGCAATGCATTAAGAAAAAAATGAATAAAACTCGGACGTATACATTCAACATACAATGCATAAGTACTGTATTTGTTTATTATAGCAATAAATCCTCAAGATGGCATTTACTTTATTAACATTCTTTCTGTGAGAGGGATCCACGGATAGAAAGACTTGTGACTTTGTAAATTGTGACTAAATATTGCTAAATATATCTAGTGTATTTGTTGAGCTTTCAGTAAATGATACTGCAGCCATTCAACGCAAATGCATGATGGGAAGTGGAACCATGACTGTGCGTAGTGCTACCAATTCATATATCTTCTCTGCGTTGGGAAATAACATAAGGTGTTAAGAAAAAGATCAATTGCAACCTTGCTTCCCCACATTGCTTCCTATGATATTTCTAATCGTAGGGAGGGGGATTGTAAGGCTTTAGCCTATTAAAAAAAGGCTCAAAAGGCTGACAAAATTCACTCTACTCATTTTATGCTGCCTTTTATCTCTCTAAATGGGTAAAAGGGCGACATCACAGATTGAGCGTGACAATGCGTGAGTGGGTCGTGCAGCGCATGCATTAATTGCGCTAAATATTTTAACGTGATACATTTTTTAAAAAATTAATTACTGCAGTTATTGGGATAAATTTGATAACCCAACCTTAAGCCTAAACTAAAGACTCTGGGTGAGTGTAACATATTATGTCTGTAACGTTAAATACAATTAGAAAACGATTTAATTAAAAAAAATATATATACAGTACTGTGCAAAAGTTTTAGGCAGGACACCTGCCTAAAACTTTTGCACAGTACTGTATATTTTTATTATGTATATACAGGATATACTGTATGTATATATTTTCCCCAAGTGGAAGCTTCCATGATCCTAATAAATTTAATAATTAAAAAATATATATATATACAGTACTGTGCAAAAGTTTTAGGCAGGTGTCCTGCCTAAAACTTTTGCACAGTACTGTATATATTAAGGAAAAAAGGCATGGCCGATATTTTGTTGTCGATTCTGATACTTTGAAAATGACATAATCGGACCCGATCGATCGGCATCATCTCTAATTTTAACTCATTACCGGTATAAAAGACACCTGTCCACAATCTCTGTCAGTCACACTCCAAACTCCACTATGGCCAAGACCAAAGAACTGTCGAAGGACACCAGAGACAAAATTGTAGACCTGCAATAGGTAAAACGCTTGGTGTAAAGAAATCAACTGTGAGATCAATTATTAGAAAATGGAAGACATACAAGACCACTGATAATCTCCCTCGATCTGGGGCTCCATGCAAGAGCTCAGCCTGTGGCGTCAAAATGATAATAAGAACGAGTGAAAAATCCCAGAACCACACGGGGGGACCTAGTGAATGACCTACAGAGAGCTGGGACTACAGTAATAAAGGCTACTATCAGTAACACAATGCGCCGCAAGGGACTAAAATCCTGCACTGCCAGACGTGTCCCCCTGCTGAAGCCAGTACACGTCCAGGCCCATCTGCAGTTCGATAGAGAGCATTTGGATGATCCAGGAGAGGACTGGGAGAATGTGTTATGGTCAGATGAAACCAAAATAGAACTTTTTTGGTAGAAACACAGGTTCTCATGTTTGGAGGAGAAAGAATACTGAATTGCATCCAAAGAACACCATACCCACTGTGAAGCATGGGGGTGGAAACATCATGCAAAGGGACCAAGACGACTGATCTGTGTAAAGGAAAGAATGAATGGGGCCATGTATCGAGAGATTTTGAGTGAAAATCTCCTTCCATCAGCAAGGGCATTGAAGATGAGATGTGGCTGGGTCTTTCAGCATTACAATGATCCCAAACACACAGCCAGGGCAACAAAGGAGTGGAGTCGTAAGAAGCATTTCAAGGTCCTGGAGTGGCCTAGCCAGTCTCCAGATCTCAACCCCATAGAAAATCTGTGGAGGGTGTTGAAAGTCCGTGTTGCCCAACGACAGCCTCAAAACATCACCGCTCTAGAGGAGATCTGCACGGAGGAATGGGCCAAAATACCAGCAACAGTGTGCGAAAAGCTTGTGAAGAGTTACAGAAAACGTTTGGCCTCCGTTATTGCCAACAAAGGGTACATAAAAAAGTACTGAGATGAACTTTTGGTATTGACCAAATACTCATTCTCCACCATGATTTGCAAATAAATTCTTTAAAAATCAAACAATGTGATTTCCTGGTTTTATAGGAGTATAGGTTGCATTCAAGTGCGTGCAATGGTAGGGACAATATAACAGCATAACCTGCATGTACACTTTTTGCTGGGGACAGGACATTAACTATTCACTCCCAGCCATTTTCACCAGTGCAACCCCCTTTGCTCCAGGCCGTTTTACTGGATTTTGACTGACTGTTCTATTGCTATATAAACATGGAACCCACCAAAAGAAAGATAAGACTCTGTTCTTTCAGCAGGAAAAAAAATGTTAGTTCAGTTAGTTCAGATACAATTAATTTTTTTCAGGTAATTCATTGTCAGACAGAAGCAGCACGGCAAAACGCCACGCTAAAAAAGTAAGTAAAAATATCAAAATGGCTTATCTCTTCGTCCTCTGAAGGACCATGCCCCCCTACCGCATATGAAATGTGAATGGCTTCACCTTGCTGGTGTTAAGCTGGTCTTTTGGACGTTCGAGCAAGTTGATCCATTGTTCACATTTTTCCAAGTTCTTGGTTTCGGGAAACGTATGAAGAAAACATCCTTCATATGTCGTAATGTCTAGAGTCGTTTCTACAAGTTCCATAACAGCAGTGTTTGATCGGAATGTCCTTTTTTGAAAGATTACCGGAGAAAATAAGCAGAAACGACATGGTTTGTATGCGAGGGCATGTCGAAAATGTCCCACTTCCGCGTTACGGTGGTGACGTCACGGTCTAAAAATAGCATTCTTGCGGTACGCTATTAAACTCACCTGGACACCACGAACTGTAGGTAGAAAGTTTTCCAAGAGTTTAAGAAGACTCCATATGCTAAGGAGAACGATGGCGCTACTAGTTAGTTTAGTGTGTGATGATCACTTGTCACAGACCTATAAAGACCAAAGCAACGTGGCATCGCCAAGATAAGAAAACAAAACTTTCCAAGCAGCACCTGACACGTTTCACAAAAGGAGCCTGAAATGGGCACATGCTTACTCACCGGCCGGTGAATAAGCGTGTGCCTCAGATTTCCCACAGAGTTAGTTTGCAATTTAAAAAAAACAATTTTTTTTTATGGCAAAAAACACACACCCGCATACACACACAAAAAGGCTCAGGACCTTGAGGGTTAAATTATTTTAATGTTTTTATTTTAATTATTATTTGAAATTGAACAGGACAGATGTTAATTTTATTCTTGTTTTGTACAAATAATACATCGCTGATTATTGTTTTTCCATGTGCTTATACTGTATCACTCAAATGTATCCCAAATTCACGTTTCAGTAAATTTATTAGAAGTATCATTGAAAAAATTATTTTTCACATACAAAAAAAAAAAAAAATAGGCTGCTGGATGTTGGGCCGGGCTACTCTACCAATGAGGTGTTCCTTATTGTTTTTTTCCTGGGAGTTGGCAACCCTATCTGTGTTAGATTCCGTATTTTTCGGACTATAAGTCGCACCTGAGTATAAGTCGTACCAGCCATAAAACGCCCAACGAAGAGGAAAAAAAGTCCCACCGGAGTATAAGTCGCATTTTTCAGGGAAATTTACTTGATAAAATACAACACATAGGCAATTTAGAATAGAAATACAATCGAGAAACACATGCTGAATAAGGCTACGTTCATACTACAGGTCTTAATGCACGAATCCGATTTTTTGTCATATCCGTTTTTTTGGCGTGCCCGTTCATACTGCCTTTATCCATTGAGACCGTTCAAGTATTACGCATGCGCACTAATTCGCAGTCCGACACCCGTTAAGCAAGAGGACCCGCATGCGCAGAACCATCAAAACAAATGACAGACGTCATCCGTCCTTCCAGGGATATCATATTTTGCTTTTCAAAAGGTGGACACAAATAACAGACATAAATACTCCCCGTTTAGGCAAATATTCAAAGTTTATGTGGCTCGATAGCATGCACGCACTGTCCGTGCACGTCACACACACATACGGCCAGTTTGTCCCGACTCTCGGCCGTGGAGGCAATGTTGAAATATTGCTCACTTGGAACAGAGAGAAAACTGAGCATTCTCAGGCTTATCCTCAACCCATTTTTATTTTTTAAGACTGTTGTCAAGCTCAGCTCTTCCTCAAAAGCCGTGTTCACTGCAAGCTAGGCGCTAATAACGCACAGGTGCATCGCTACGGTAACGACTCTCGCTATTTGATGACGTAATTGTTGCATTAAATCCGATTTGCGGGACTGGACAGTACAGACCGCCGCGACAGTCTGGTAAAATGTGTCCCAGATCGGATTTAGACCACATACGAAAGTGACCCAGATCGGATTTGAAATGGTCCCGTTCTATGCGACTTGTCACATTCAGACCGTCAAGTTAATGCTTCACTCGAGTCGGAAAAACACGAAAAAATCGGATTCGTGCATTAAGACCTGTAGTATGAACGTAGCCTAAGTGTACAGTATGATAATGTTACAGGATGCATGAACAAAGAAATGTGAACATGGCCGGTATGTTAACATAACATAACTATTAAGAGTTCTTCAGATAACTTTAGCATAAAGAACATGCTAACAGGTTTACCAAACCATCAGTGTCACTCCAAAACACCAAAATAACATGTGAAATGATATAATAATGTGTTAATAATTTCACACATAAGTCGCTTCAGAGTATTAGTCGCACCCCAAGCCAAACTACCAAAAAATACGATATACAGTTGTGGTCAAAAGTTTACATACACCTGTGAAGAACATAATGTCATGGCTCTCGTGAGTTTCCAGTTATTTCTACAACTGATTTTTCTCTGGTAGAGTGATTGGAACAGATACTTCTTTGTGACAAAAAACATTCATGAAGTTTGGTTCTTTTATGACTGTATTATGGGTTAATAGAAAAAGTGATAAAATCTACTGGGTCAAAAATATACATACATGGATCTGAAAAAGCGAATCATTGACTTGAACAAGTCAGGAAAGTCACTTCAAAGCCATTTCAAAGCAGCTGCAGGTCCCAAGAGCAACAGTGCAAACAGTTGTTTGTAAGTATAAAGTGCATGGCACTGTTTTGTCACTGCCACGATCAGGAAGAAAACGCAAGCTATCACCTGCTGCTGAGAGAAAATTAGTCAGGAGGGTGAAGATTCAACCTAGAATCACCAAAAAGTAGATCTGCCAAGAATTAGAAGCTGCTGGAACACAGGTGTCAGTGTCCACAGTCAAGCGTGTTTTGCATCTCCATGGACTGAGAGGCTGCCATGCAAGAAGGAAGCCCTTGCTCCAAAAGCGGCACCTTAAGGCTCGACTGAAGTTTGCTGCTGATCACATGGACACAGATAAGACCTTCTGGAGGAAAGTTCTGTGGTCAGACGAAACAAAAATCTAGCTGTTTGGCCACAATGCCCAGCAATATGTTTGGAGGAAAAAAGGTGAGGCCTTTAACCCCAAGTGCACCATGCCTACCGTCAAGCACGGTGGTGGTAGTATTATGCTGTGGGGCTGTTTTGCTGCCAATGGAACTGGTGCTTTACAGAGAGTAAATGGGATAATGAAGAAGGAGGATTACCTTCAAATTCTTCAAGATAACCTAACGTCATCAGCCCGAAGATTGGGTCTTGGGCACAGTTGGGTGTTCCAACAGGACAATGACCCCAAACACACATCAAAAGTGGTAATGGAATAGCTAAATCAGGCTACAATTAAGGTTTTTGAATGGCCTTCCCAAAGTCCTGACTTAAACCCCATTGAGAACTTGTGGACAATGCTGAAGAAACAAGTCCATGTCAGAAAGCCATCAAATTTAATTGAACTGCACCAATTCTGTCAAAAGGAGTGGTCAAAGATTCAACCAGAAGCTTGCCAGAAGCTTGTGGATGGCCACCAAAAGCGCCTAATTGAACTGAAAATGGCCAAGGGACATGTTACCAAATATTAGCGCTGCTGTATGTATATCCCAGCAGATTTGATCACTTTTTTCTGTTCACCCATAATAAAGTAATAAAAGAACCAAACATCATGAATGTTTTTTTGTGACAAAGAAGTATCCGTTCCAATCACTCTATCAGGGAAAAATCAAGAGTTGTAGAAATAACTGGAAACTCAAGATAGCCATGACATTATGTTCTTCACAAGTGTATGTAAACTTTTGACCACAACTGTGTGTGTGTGTGTGTGTGTGTGTGTGTGTGTATATATATATATACAGTGGGGAGAACAAGTATTTGATACACTGCCGATGGGTTTTCCCATTGGCAGTGTATCAAATACTTGTTCTCCCCACTGTATATATGTGTGTGTGTGTGTGTATGTATATATATATATATATATATATATATATGTGTGTGTATATGTTTTCAATCATGCCTTTTGACATAAAAATGTTTTACACTTTACCCGGGCGAATGGACTTGTCTTCAATCGATCTCAATCATTCTGCAGAATGCACGTCTACGGGCCACGCATATGACATCTTTGTCGCCACCGTGTTCGGCCTAGCGTCCACTTGGCTGACTCGCGCTATTTCCACGCCGCTGCCGCCAATACTAACAGATGGAATGTGGCACTGAGGGATGAGAGGCGAAGAATGCAAGGAATGAGGAAGTGGGAAGAGGTCAACTATTTGCTGCTGGATACTCTGAGGTGTGTATGTGTTTTTCTTTGCTAAGCCTGATTGATCACTGAAGCACAAATCAACACGTACACTATAATTAGCGATGGGAAAGGCGCCCAGTGTCCGCGGATAAACAGCAGAAAGTGGCACCTGATGTCTTTGTTGCCGGGCACCCGTCGAGCGACTGTCAGGCTCGACCCTGTTGCCAGGCAACGTGCACCTCTCACCCCGCCTTCCCGACATGCTTAAAGAGAAGTCAGGAAACAAGTTAACCCCTGAGAAAGGCTTTGAACGGCGTCGTTATGTGAAAACATCTGTGCGCGTTTGCCCACTTTTAACGGGCCCGGCGGCTTTAAGGCGTGTTCTCCGTATAAACACGCTTCAAAGATGACGGCCGGCGGATCGTGTGGATTCGGAGACAAGGTGCTACTTTGTCCTGGAAACTCCACACCCCATGACTAACAAACCCAACCCAACATCTTCTCATTCTTAGCGCAAGGAAGCCTGTGGTTTAGGAGTTATGAGAAACTTTTGAGGCAACTGCGCCAACGTACTGCCTTAAAAAAATCTCAGCATGCTGGAGTTTACATTAGTTTATGCCAGATAATTGCACAAGTCACTATGAGCCGAGTCACAAGTAAGTTCCAGGTCCTACTTGTTGTTGGCAAGTCGAGTCGAGTCACGAGGTTATGTTAAGTCGAGTCGAGTTGAGTCACGAGGTTATGTCGAGTCAAGTCACAAGTTTATGTTGTGTCAAGCCCAGTCAAGTCACGAGGTCAAGTCGAGTCGTGTCACGAGGTCATGTCAAGTGGAGTCGGGAGTTTATGTCAAGTCGAGTTACGAGGTCAAGTTGGGTGGAGTCACAAGGTTATGTTGAGGTCTAGTCTCGAGGTCGGGTGTCGAGTTTCGAGGTCGAGTCTCGAGTCTCGAGTGTCGAGTCTCGAGTGTCGAGTCTCGAGTCTCGAGTGTCGAGTCTCGAGTGTCGAGTCTCGAGTGTCGAGTGTCGAGTCTCGAGGTCGGGTCGAGTCTCGAGGTCGGGTCAGGTCGAGGCTCGGGGTCGGGTCGAGGCTCGAGGTCGGGCCTCGAGGTCGAGGGTCGGGTCGAGGCTCGAGGTCGGGCCTCGAGGTCGGGCCTCGAGGTCGAGGCTCGAGGTCGGGTCGAGACGAGGGTCGAGGCTCGAGGTCGAGGCTCGAGGTCGGGCCTCGAGGTCGAGGCTCGAGGTCGGGCCTCGAGGTCGAGGCTCGAGGTCGGGCCTCGAGGTCGAGGCTCGAGGCTCGAGGTCGGGTTGAGACGAGGGTCGAGGCTCGAGGTCGGGTTGAGACGAGGGTCGAGGCTCGTGGTCGGGTTGAGACGAGGGTCGAGGCTCGTGGTCGGGTTGAGACGAGGGTCGAGGCTCGTGGTCGAGGGTTGAGACGAGGGTCGAGGCTCGTGGTCGAGGCTCGAGGTCAGGTCTCGAGGTCGAGGCTCGAGGTCAGGTCTCGAGGTCGAGGCTCGAGGTCGGTTCGAGACGAGGGTCGAGGCTCGAGGTCGGGTCGAGACGAGGGTCGAGACGAGGGTCGAGGCTCGTGGTCGGTTCGAGACCAGGGTCGAGGCTCGTGGTCGGGTCGAGACGAGGGTCGAGACGAGGGTCGAGGCTCGAGGTCGGCTCGAGACGAGGGTCGAGGCTCGTGGTCGAGGCTCGAGGTCGGGTCTCAAGGTCGAGGGTCGAGGCTCGAGGTCGGGTCGAGACGAGGGTCGAGGCTCGAGGTCGGGTCGAGACGAGGGTCGAGGCTCGAGGTCGGGTCGAGACGAGGGTCGAGGCTCGAGGTCGGGTCGAGACGAGGGTCGAGGCTCGAGGTCGGGTCGAGGCTCGAGGTCGGGTCGAGACGAGGGTCGAGGCTCGTGGTCGGGTCGAGACGAGGGTCGAGGCTCGTGGTCGGGTCGAGACGAGGGTCGAGGCTCGTGGTCGGGTCGAGACGAGGGTCGAGGCTCGTGGTCGAGGCTCGAGGTCGGGTCGAGACGAGGGTCGAGGCTCGTGGTCGAGGCTCGAGGTCGGTTCGAGACCAGGGTCGAGGCTCGTGGTCGGGTCGAGACGAGGGTCGAGGCTCGAGGTCGGCTCGAGACGAGGGTCGAGGCTCGTGGTCGAGGCTCGAGGTCGGGTCTCAAGGTCGAGGGTCGAGGTCGGGTCGAGACGAGGGTCGAGGCTCGTGGTCGAGGCTCGAGGTCGGGTCTCAAGGTCGAGGGTCGAGGCTCGAGGTCGGGTCGAGACGAGGGTCGAGGCTCGAGGCTCGAGGTCGGGTCGAGACGAGGGTCGAGGCTCGAGGTCGGGTCGAGACGAGGGTCGAGGCTCGTGGTCGGGTCGAGACGAGGGTCGAGGCTCGTGGTCGGGTCGAGGCTCGTGGTCGAGACGAGGCTCGTGGTCGGGTCGGGTCGAGGCTCGTGGTCGAGACGAGGCTCGTGGTCGGGACGAGACGAGGCTCGTGGTCGAGTCGAGGCTTGAGGTCATATTGAGTCGAGTCACGAGTTTATGTCGTGTCGAGTCGAGTGGAATCACGATGTTGTGTGGAGGTCGAGTCTCATGGGTCGAGTGGAGTCACAAGGTTGTAAAGATGAGTCAAGTTGAGTCACAGGTTTTTGCGTGAGGGTGTGGCGAGAGTGGCCAAGGCAACCAAGCGGACCACTGGCAGCTAGGAACCAATCTGCGATTTAAGTTTTTCAAGTCAGCTTGTTGAGTCTCAAGTCATTATTTCACGAGTTATTGCCTCACAAGTCGAGTCTCAGACCCTCCCAATTCAAGCGAGTCAAGTCCGAGTCTGCGTTTTGTTTTTTTTTCAAGTCCGAGTCAGGTTGCGAGTCATCAAATTTACGACTTGAGTGTACTCAAGCCTGAGTCCCTATGATTTGAGTCCAATTGTCTGGGTTATGTTATGCTTTTTTTCCCCTCCTGCAATTGTGTTGTTGAACAATATGTAGTTGATTGAAGCGTAATTAAAAAGTCCTGCTTAAGAACGGCAACTTTTTGGAACACACCCATCAAGCCTTACAGTATGTCAAAGCCACCACGTCTTTCAATTTAGGTCAAAATTGCATCTTCTATTTTGGGTTCATATATTTTTATATCCGACCTCAGCGTAGTTGACAGTGGCCTAACATGTATTTTGCTGAATCAAAGATGAAATACTCGGAAAAAAGCCACAGGGACACAGAAATAACATGGAAAATCCACACTTTTGCTGTGAATTGAAATGAGTTTATCACTAGTGGACATCGAATCCTTTTGGACTGGGAAGGAGAGGATTCCGTCACTTGTTCTGCGCTTCTTGGAACCCATGTTGATTTCTCTGACAAGAGAATCTGTCTTGCGGGAAAACAAAGAAACTGCGGCGCTGTCATAAATCGTCATATCTCGAGCATGTCATTGGATGTAGAAACAAATGGCGAGTCAGATTTTTGTCGGATGTCAAAGCGATCGTATGTTGTGGTACCACTGTACCAGGCACGTGAGGAGGGAGGGGCGGAGGGTGCTTGAGCACCTGCCCCTTTGCCCCTACATGCCCAAAGTGCCCCTTTTGACTGGGCTTTTTTTTTTGGGGGGGGGGGGGGGGGTTGATGACTCGGGCCGTCCCGACGAATAGTGGGCATGATTGTTGCTTCTTCAAGCTTTTCAGAAATAAGCCATTAGTGTAGCCACTTGTCACTCAAGCATGTCTGACCAATAGCGAAGTGCAACATTTGTCTCAGAATGATACAATTTTAAAAAATTAAATAAAATTTGCGCTTAAAAAAATTGAGTTCAAAACCTTATGGACTTCAATCAAAACAATAAGAATTTCAAATAAAAATAATATTTTCAAAATAAATATTATTTTAGAGGAGGGCAATTTGATTTTTGCGTATGAATTTTTTTCTTTGAAAAGATTTGTTTTTGATTGGAGCACCATGTTGTTCCTTTTTGAGTCTCAAATTTATTTTCGCATTCACTTTTTTTTGATTGAAGTGACACTTTTTGATTGAAAATATTTTGATTGAAGCAACTTTTTGGTTGAATAATAAAGACACGAATCTACCTCCATAGTTTTCAGAGAAAAATTATGAAAGCTTTAAAAATAAAAGCCACCGGGGAATCTGATTTTTTAAATTTCAGATTCATATTTCATTTTTTAGACATGCCACGTAAGGAATGGAGGTTGAGGGATTAAAAAAAGAACTGGATGAGGCTGCTAAAGGCAGTGGATGCCTCACCAGCTGGGTGAATAGCACAACTGGTAAGAATAACACATTTTGCAATGATAGTCAAGTATAAAATACAACAATTATAAACACAATTTCAATGTCATTACTTTATTAACATGTGCTAGAGTTGTCAAATTTGAATAACAATGAAATAGTAGTTTTGTGCTGAAGGTGGCTCAGTGACCATCTGATGTGGTTTGTTCTCAGATGAACAAGTTGAGGAAGGAAGTTTTGATGTGGAGGTTGAAGGAAGAAAAGAGGCAAAGACTGACTGAGTCACAGTCAGAAAGTGTTGATGACAGTGTTGATTTCTATTCACTATTCTCCTCCTCCCAATGAAACTCTGTCACCGTCACAGCCAATTATACTGTAAAGCTGGTTAAAATGGAAGTTGTTGTAAGTTGTATTAAATACTTGTTCATGTGCCCCTTTTGATCTATGAGCACCTGCCCCTCCATCGGTCTCTGCACGGCTCTGCACTGTACTGTGAGGTACAATTAGGTACTGTTTGTGCGACCCCAAAAAAACGTACGTACAAAGTACGTTGTAACCCGGGGACTACCTGAAGAACAGAAAACACGGTATATACATTCTGTTTCACACACACACAGAGAATATTAGGTTTTTTTTTCTTTTTTTTTTATAACTACTTTTTTCATTTTGCTGCAGGTTGAGCGCTAGCATAATATATATGCTAATTATAGTGTGCGTGGGCTGGATGCATCTCACACCTCTTTTGTGTCCTTCATTAGATCTCTTTCCCCAGCTCATGTTGTGTGCGCGTGTGCGCCGTACAAGCACACACGAGGCGGCAGACAAAGGAGCGTTGAGGCGCCCTCGCGGTCAAGCCGGGGCCACCGGCGAGCGCCGCGACGGTGGCGGCAACAATGGCGACGTTGTTTGATATCAGTGTCGCGGTATTCAGCCTCCGGCTCTGAATATTAAACATGCCGACAACAAGGGCCAACTTACAGTAGCTCTTGGGTAATGCATTGACGAAGGTGTTAGGGTGACTGCTTTTTCTCTAAAGAGTGTGAACAAGATATAACGTTGCATTAAAGAACTTTATAGATGTTATTTTTATCCATAATCGCAAGACCGCAAAGGTAAGAGATGTGCTTTTGCAGGATTAAGTAACCCTACTGGAAACAAGCTTAGCATTATGAAAGTTTCTGAATTGTTCATGATGATGAACGTTCATTCGCCCCTGCTGTTCAAAATGGATTGGATGTCTAGTTATCTATTTGAGCTGTTATTATTGTACTGTACTATAACATACAGTGCCCTCCATAATTATTGGCACCCCTGAAAAAGATGTGTTTTTTAGCTTCTAATAATTTTTTTTTTTATTCAAATAATATGGGACCTTAATGGAAAAAAAGAGAAAAATCCAACCTTCAAAACAAGTGCATTCATTCAGTGGGGAAAAATCCCACATAAAGAAAAAAATATTTGACATCAAATAGTGTGTGTCACAATTATTAGCACCCCTGGTGTTAATACTTTGTACAACCCCCTTTTGCCAACAAAACAGGGTCTGGGGACTGAGATGGCCATGGGAGGAGCTTGATTTTGTGTCTGGTGAACCATTTCTGTGTCGTTTTGGCCATATGTTTAGGGTCATTGCCTTGCTAAAAGACCCAGTGACGACCCATCTTCAGCTTTCGGGCAGAGGGCAACAGATTTTGATTTAAAATGTCCTGGTATTTCAAAGCATTCATGATGCCATGCACCCTAACAAGGTTCCCAGGGCCTTCGGAAGCGAAACAGCCCCACAGCATCACTGACCCACCCCCATACTTCACAGTGTGTATGAGGTGGTTTTCAGCATGCGCATCTTTCGTGGCACGCCAGACCCGCTTAGAGTGTTTGTTGCCAAAAAGCTCAATCTTGGTCTCATCTGACCAAAGCACACAGTCCCAGGCTTCAACACCGGCCGCGAATGTGGCTCGTGAACCAAAAAGAGTTTGACATCGCTGGTTTAGAAGACGAATGATGAAAAATGTACTCAAAAGGTAATGTTCACATTTTCCCTTGCAAGATTGAGCTTTTCCGCTGTCAAATAAAATGTTCCCCGTTAACCCAAATGAATCAACAAATAAGCAGCAATGGACTATAAACAGCAGGATTCAAAATGAGGTGAAAAAGTAGCGGCATATCGTCCAAAAATTACGGTACTCTTAGAAGTACATTTTCCTCAAAAAGTTACTCAAGTAAATGTAACAGAGTAAATGTAACGCGTTACTACCCACTTCTGATGGCAGCCAATAAGTTAACAAGGAAGTGACCCGAAAATGCCCCAAAATTAACAGGAATTGAGCGAGAAAATCACGATAAAAAGTACAAAAAGCAACAAGTAGCTCAGATTAGTTTCTATTATGTTTGGGAATCTTCTCAATGGAAATGTCAAAGCCTCCAATCGGGGTATTGACAAACCTGTTAGAAAACCCGATCAACACTATTGATTTTCCACTCGTAACTGATTTGTGACTGCGACGTTATCAGCCTCGTCATAATTTTCACGGCCCTCCCTCACGGATTGATTAAGTTATCGATCGCTCATTCCCGCTTACCGTCGTGCGTGTTCGGCCTATGGTTTGACAGCTCAATTGCTGTTTTGACTTTGACGCCGGCGGCAAGCGAGGAGGTAAATTAGTCTAGGGATGACCCCGTCCGCACGTAAACCCTAATTAAAACCGCGGTTTATCTTGACGCCGCACGGCTTCCAAGGCAAATAACCTGCTGTTGGAATGAGCACACAGGTGTATCAAACTAGCCCCTGCCGGCGGCCATGTTTATATTTGTATCAACGCGCCTCGTAAAGGAAACGGAACAGAGCAGATGTGTGTTTGAGTGTTTGCAGAAAGGAAAAAAATCCTTTTAATGAAGGCTGACTGACAGTTGACCTTTCAAGGAGTCCAAGTGCTGACCGTGCTGAAACGAACCTTAAAATACACCTGTCAAGAGCAACATTAGGTGGACTTGCAGAAAAGTCGTGACACCCAGAACAGCACAAGAAAATACTGTTGTACTTCATTATTATTTTACATGTAAATTATCAAAAGTAAAATTTGTTTGCCCGTTTCAAGCAAAAAAATAATGCAAATAATGAGCAATTAATTCATCGGTGTTATTTGTCCATTTTCTGGCTTTTTTTTTGTTGTTTTTTTTCTGTCTTTCATCAAAGACAAAGCATTGAAAAAATTACACTATGGAGCTAATATTTCCCCATGATAGTAAAAAACATGTAAAGATCAAAATGCCACCATGCTGCAATTTCTAACTTATTGCAAACAGGTTGCGGAGATTCGCACTAAATTCTTGTAATAATGCCATGTTCTGGCTCATCGACTCCCAGTATTAATCATAATTTTTGATATGCTGTAAACCTGATGTGTTATAATGCATTTTTCGTGATTACTCATGCCAATCGCATCTTTGGCGAGTCAAAAACATGGAAATAGAGGGAATTTGTGTGTTGAAAGGCTTAACACCCAAAAGTCAGTAGGGGGCGCCAAAGGCCAATACATGAATTTGCTTGCAAAGAAAGCTTGTTGACCTATGGACTTATTTGGGCCTCTAACTATGTCATATGAAATATTCAAATTAGACTTTTATTTTATATATAGTGTGTGTGTATGTATGTATATGTATATGTGTGTATATATTAGGGCTGTCAAAATTATCGCGTTAACGGGCGTTAATTAATTTTTTAAATTAATCACGTTAAAATATTTGACGCAGTTAACGCACCTGCTGGCATATTGCCTCAAACATTACAATGAGGCCGTTTATGGACATTAAGAGTGAAGAGAATGCCACCGGCCGCTTGGGGGCAGCGCCGTTCCATACTCATGTTATGTCTTCTAAATGTGGGAGAATTAGTAGTTGTGAGACGTTTATGCTGTATTCACAATGCAATGCAAATTGCTATTTGTGCTCCACACAGATTTCGGTAAGTTTTCTTTCTTTTAGTGTCAATTATGTGTCTCTTGTTTTATTTTGGGTAAGATATGTACAGATACAGTGGGGAGAACAAGTATTTGATACACTGCCAATGGGTTTACGTGTTCTCCCCACTGTATATGTTATACAGTAAAGGCGAGTGGACACAGGCGCGCCGTTTATTGGCATAAGCTTCTCCTTCACAACAAACATAAGTATCGTTTAGTGAAATCACAACAAAAATAATATTCCTATCTCTCAAAAAAAAAAAAAAAATGTTCTCAAAAAGAAAAGCACTTCAGTCTATAGTAATGAGGCCCTATTCTGACACACAGTTAAACAACAATGCTAAATAAACTGGCATTCCATATCAATTTAGCTATGCAAAATACACGTAAAACTTTTCACTCTATTTTTATTATTGTTATTTTTATTCTTATTATTATATTAACTCTACTTTTGATTGAAAATTTTTACAAATTTTATTAAAACGAAAACATGAAGAGGGGTTTTAATATAAAATTACTATAACTTGTAACTATAACATTTATCGTTTAAGAACTACAAGTCTTTCTATCCGTGGATCACTTTAACAGAAAGAATGTTAATAATGCCATTTGTGGATTTATTGTTACAATAAACAAATACAGTACTGATGTACAGTATGTTGTATGTATATATCCGTCATGTGTCTTATCTTTCCATTCCAACAATAATTTACATAAAAATATGGCATATTTTAGAGATGGTTTGAATTGCGATTAATTGCGATTAATTACGATTAATTAATTTTTATTATATATATATATATATATATATATATATATATATATATATATACTGTATATACATACAGCATTGTTAGTTTTGCTATTAGAATAATACTGCTATTAATGTCCATAGGTGGCATTAAAAATATAAATAAACAAAACCTATATATGTGTAGATAGGGCTAATGCCAAAGAACATTTTTGAGTGGTTGAAAGTGAAAAAAATATTCCTAAATGACTTCGTTATCACACTTCAAAGGTACAGCCATACTTTGGAGAAATCCACAAGAATTTAGTCCAAATAAAATAACGCCCTCAAAAGTTATCCAGCAAAGTGAACTTCCAACTTTGTTCTTATTATATTAACGTGCATTCCCATGACAGGATGACACATCTAGTAATAGTACTTCTAGTAGTATTACCGGAAGGTGCACTTGACTATAAACCGCCACCCACCAAATTTGACACGAAAACTGCATTTGTTAATAGATAAGCCGCACTGGACTTTAAGGCGGAGATGTCCTGACTGTAATTTAGGATATTTACACCAAATGATATGAACCGGTAACGCTTTATTTGACAGCGGCATCATAAGACTTTCATAGGACCAAATGAACTAGCATAGAACCAGATTGGAAGCTTTGCAGCCAATTGGTTCATTGCTTCAAGTAGCTTCATTTGGCCATCACTGCTCCCTTGGGGGAGACGGTCAACCTCTGCGGCCACCTGCTGTCAACAATGTTGTCATCCAACATGCCTCCGAGTGTGCATTGCAGCGCTACAAATGTAAATAACAATCAAAATTCATGTTCTGTGCTAATTATTTCTTCAGTTACTGTTCCAGTTGTTTCATTAATTGCTAGTTATGGTATTTGGTAAGACTTTATTTGACAGTGGCGCCATAAGACTGTCATAAGACCATCATAATAATGACATGTCACTGCCAGTAGCATTAATGAATGCTTATGACAGATGTCATTTAGTGTCAGTCGGTAAATTATCTCACTTTTGAATGGATGTAAAAGATCTGAGCTGGACATAAATGGAGTTCGTAACGTAATTTGCCGGATGACACTTAATGAAATCTGTCATAAGCATTCAGTAATGCCTATGAAAGTGTCATGACATTATTATGACGGTCTTATGACAGTGTTATGACAATGCTGTCAAATAAAATGTTACCAAATACCATAACAAGCAATTAATGGAACAACTTGAACAGTAACTGAACAAATAATTAGCACAGAACATGAATTTTGATTGTTATTTACATTTGCGGTGCTGCAATGCATGCTAGGAGGCATGTTGGACGACAACATTGTTGACAGAAGGTGGCAGCAGAGGTTGATTGTCTCCCCGAAGGGAGCAGTGATGGCCAAATGAAGCTTCTTGAAGCAATGAAGCTTTGAACCAATTGTTTTTCACTGTGGTTGATTTGGTCTTATGACAGTCTTATGATGCCGCTGTCAAATAGGAAGGACTTTCCAGAGAGTACTTGGAGAGTCACTTTTAAACAATCATGCGGAATTAATAGCTGATTGGACTTTCTTTAACATGTATAATCTTCGTGACATGGTTAGTGCTGCTTGGGATTGAAAACAGAATTGTTCGGTAATCTGCTAAATGATTCCATTGTATTGAAACACTTCCTACACTTGTCGCTGCAACAGTGCAGTAAAGCTGCGTGAGCTAAATCTGTTGGCCCTCTGGAGGCCCCTACTGGCTGGGGGCCCTGGGCAATTGCCTGATTTGCCTAATGGGACACGACGCCTCTGCTCACCTTTCAGTGCCATTGAGTTCAATGACTGCCCTATCAAGGGTTAAAACACCAGAATTCATTCAGAAACCACTTTTTTTTTTTTTTTAAATATAATATGAATAAATATTAGAAGTATGATTAAGCCAGATTTCTTTTGTTAGATCTCTCGATATTTTGCAAGTGTGTCAAATCGAATATGAGATTTAAAGGTAAATTTGGTGTGCAGTCAATCACCATTCTATATAGAGGAGAGTAAGGCTGGAAACTGTTTAGCGTGTGCGCACATGGTGGCTGCAGCTAAAGTAGCCCCCGTTGTACACTCACGGCATCATGATTCAATTATATAGAGCCAGTGCTTTGCCTGAATAATAATCTGAGAGGAGGGGGCCTAAAACTTAATTTGTCTGGCGATAGGGGGACACAAGCCCATCTGGTAACGTGGCAATTGTCTATCTATTGTGGAATAAATTAACATGTTGTTTAAAAAAAAAATACTATACACTAGCTGTACTACTATACAGTACTGTATGTTCTATATAACTGACACATTTGACTTTTAAATGTTTTTGTTGCAAGAAAATGTGTCCATACGTTTATATGTCAATTCCCACAGGATGCAAACGTGTCATCACCCTACTGCCTCGTCCTTGTTCCATCGCCAGGAGACCCCTTGGGAATCAAAGACGGCAGCCTCTCCTTGACCTCCCCCCTCTACGAGCGTGCGCGACCTCCCTTCAGCACGTAAGGTTAACTTTTTGTGAAAGGGGGCAAGGTCAAAGGCAGTGTGAGGAGGGGGTGCATTGTGTGCGTGCTTGAGTGGAGGAAATTAGCAGTTCAGGCAACATGTCTCGCACACTTTTTATCGTGATGTTCTTCTCGCTCATCACCAGGAAGGCCACTGGGGCGAGAAGGGATTGGGGGAGGAGGGCGTAGGATGGGGGGGCTGTCGGATAATGGAAGGTGACAGACATGCAAACCCACTCAAACACACATTATGTGTGTGAAGAGGTGAGAAAATAAAGACATATACTGTAGGTATTAGAGCTGGGAATCTTTGGGCACCTAACGATTCGATTACGATTACGATTCAGAGGCTCCGATTCGATTCTAAAACGATTATTGATGCACCCCCCCCTTTTTTTTTTTTTTTTTTTTTTTTTTTTAAGGTTTTGTACATTAGTTCCAAAATTGCTCAAAAATCCTCTCAGGCTAAACCAAACTACTATTTCAGTATCAAGCTAACATATAACAGTAAACAAATATACAAAAATAACAGTAAATAAAAAACTCCAGTCCCCATTCTGTATCAGCAGCTTTAAACTACATTCAATTAATTTAATGTTGTGAACCAACTGTTACAGTTGTTAAAATTGCTGCCGTTATTCCACAATTTCCCTTCTGTCTACTTTTGTCAAAGTTTTAAAACTATTTCATCATTTAAAGATTGATTCAAGACAAGATTCTGCCAATTTAGGAGCATTTTAGATAAAAAGTTAATTAGGTTCGCTACAACAGAGCCTTCTAGAGAGCTCTACTGCTTTAAGATGGCGGCTGTTTACTTACGCCGGAAAGTCTGTCATTTCGCATCTCTGTTCAATAATACATGTTTTAACACGGACGTCGTCTGTCATTTTGCATCTAGTGCAGGGGTGTCCAAACTTTTTGCAAAGGGGGCCAGATTTGGTGTGGTAAAAATGTGGGGGGGGGGCAACCTTGGCTGACGTCCTTTACGTACAACAGGGGTGTCCAAACTTTTTGCAAAGGGGGCCAGATTTGGTGTTGTAAAAAGGTGGGGGGACGACCTTGACTGACGTCATTTACGTAGAACAATATATTTAAGCAAAATTTAGCAAGCCATTCAGTGTGTCACATTTGCTTTAGTGATTTTTTTAATGAATAATTTCAACAATCTCGCAACTAGCCTTTGCGGCGTTCTCTTTCGACTCTCGGGCTCTTGCAAAATACTACTGCTGTGAACACAGGCGGTTTTTGTTATGGGCAATGTGGGCGACCGCCCAGGGCGCAATCTATTTGGGGGCGCACAAGCGCCCTCGAGAAAAAAAAAAAAAAAAAATCCGCTAGTTTTCTAGACTAATACCGCTCATTTTTATTATTTTATTATTTATTTATATTTATTATTTGTTTACATCACGTCAGTCTTGACTCTGGTGGTTGACGGACGGAAAAGGTGATGATGTCGAATCGAGTCAAGGGTGCTGCATCATGGACAAACGACCAAAAAAACCATCAGGTGCCCAGTTCAGGAAGAGAAGGAAAGAAGAAGAGGAGAAACGTTCAAAAGATAAAAGTATGCAGGTCTCTATGAGTGACGTTAATTGTGCATGTAATGAAACAGTAGCCTATATGCTATGTCATTATCCTCTTGCTAATATGTTGCTACTTAGCCACAGAAGACGACTGTATTGTTAGCTTTGCTGAACTAGCAGCTACCATTTCTCCAGTAGGCTAGTTTGTGTTTACAACACAACAAGTGCAAGTTCACACAGGCTTATTAGTCTGGGAATTTGGTAAACAATAGTACGCCGTGACTGTGGAATTTTTAATGCTATGCGTGAGTCTATGCTAACTTAAATAACATTCATGTCATATACATTGACATGATGTTTTGTAAGCTTTATGTGATATAGCTTTTTGAATAATTTGTAGTGTGTCAATAGGATCAGAGTCAGAATCAGAAAAAGCTTTATTGCCAAGTACGGTTTTACACATAAAAGGAATTTGCTGTGGTGATATTGGTGCATGCGGTCAATAAACTATTAAAAAATTAAAGATATAACAATATAAACTATTAACAAGAGATATAAACTATTAACAAGAGATGTTACAATATGTTAACAAATGATAATAATTTGTGCATTATTATGGTTTATTTCAATTGGGTAACTGATGCATGTTAAGTGTGATCTAACTACCTGCAACATGAAGCAATGATCAGATAATCCCAAAATTTGAAAAATAAGGTCCGAATGAAACCTTTTTCTCAAATTTGTGAAAAGAAAAGTCAAAATGAATATTTGTAATAAGCGCTCTAATATCTATAACCCATGCTAAATCATGTTTTTTTTCATGGAACCTGCAGATGCATGTGTCAACTTGCATCCATCATTTTTTTTTCAAAAAGAAATGTCAAAATTCTAAATTCTGAAGTCTGAAAATCATGAAATTTTAGGTTTATCAAATGTGATACATTTGGCAATAAAGGGTTAAAGTGCTGCTGCCTTTTAGTGGGTAAATGAGGAGCAGCATTTCGTGTGTAAGCTACTTCATATGCTGGTTGCAGTACTGCTGACCAATTTATTAAGTCTGTGTGCGGGCCAGATGTTATTGATTTTATGACAGAAGCTGGGAGCCGGATGAAATTTGACCACGGGCCGCATTTGGCCCCCAGGCCGGACTTTAGACATTTCTGATCTAGTGCTACATATATATGATATCTACTGTAGCCGTATGTTTGTAACAACTAGCAACTGGGCGCTGTTTGTAGCGGCTGTAAGCCGCAGTCAGGTATGATTGTTTTTTTATCTAGCGGCATGAGTTGAACATGATATCTACTCTCGGTCCGTTCCTCATTGTGTCCCAAAGACCGCGCTGACTGTATTTTACTTCCGCTATACCTGGTATAATTCAATAATCGGAATTTGGATATTTGTGAATCGTTCTCAAATCTTCCACGGCCGAATTGCGAATAATCTAAGAATCGGAAATTCCGCACGCCTCTAATAGGTATACTCACAATCCTATACTGTATGTATATACCGTCCCTGACAAAAGTCTTGTCGCCTATCCATTTTGTAGAAACAATTGCTAATAACCTGACTTTTAATTATTCAATTGGTTTCAGAAATGGCTCATATGAAAGCTAAGACCCTCCAAAATAATGTTAAATGTACAAAAATAGATTTGTTTCACTGAAAAAAATGTATAATTTAATGAAGACACAAAGGGCAAATTTTGCCAAGACAAAAGTTTTGTCGCCTACAGAAAGTAGTGTGAAAAATCAACAAAAAATGTACTTCAAATACAAAAATATGTTACATAACATAAGCAAATTAAGTAGGTATCCAAATTTAATATTTTGTATGACTTCCATGGGCTTCGGCAAGGATTCATACAATTTATTGATGAAGTCATCAGGTACATCAAAGAAAGCAGTCTTGCATGCCTCCCAGAGTTCATCAGCATTCTTGGGTTTCGTCTTCCATGCTTCCTCTTTCATCCTGTGTATGTCTGGTGACTGGGCTGGCCAGTCCTGGAGGATCTGGACACGCTGGAGAGACCATGCCTCTCGGCTGGCCGGGGAACGCCTTGGGATTGGTTGAAGTGGCTAAGAAGAGGGAAGTCTGGGCTTCCCTGCTAAAGCTGCTGGCCCCGCGACCCGACCTCGATTAAGTGTCTACCCATTTTCTAATTGGGTGAACTTGCAAAATCAAAAGGGGTGCAAATACGTCTGCTCCTCACTGTAAATGTAATTTTATGTCCATTTTTATTGTGATATACAAATATCGCAGTAATCGTCTTAAAGTGTGGTATCAGGATTAATTGGGATTGAATAGAATTGTGCCCAGTGAAACGTGATACGAATCGTATCGCTAGATATTAGGGCTGTCCTGACTAGTCGATGTTGTCGACGTCATCGATGACGTAAATGCGTCGACGGGCAAAACATACCGTCGACGGGTAATGACGGGTTGAAAAAAAAATTACCTGCGGATAAAGTTTAGAATGGCGGGCGCTCGCGATGCAAGCGGTTTTTACTGGCAGCCCCAAGGGGGCCACTGTTATTTCAATGTGACCAGCATTGTCAGATTGAGCAAAGAGGAAGAAAGCGGGCGAGCGAGAGAGAGGGAGCGAGATCGGTGAGTTGGGAAAGTGCGCAGATACCGCAGAGTTCAGTGGCTGCATCCCCCACGTTTTTGTTTTGGTCAATAAAAGTATCTAAACAGCCATCCGACGCTTCTTGGTGTTTTTATGCACGCCGCGGCCTTCCTGAGGAGGAAATCGGACGAACCGACGACAACGAGCCAAATGAATCGCCGGTTCACTCTTCACTACGGCGAGGAGTTGAAAACACCGCCAATTACCAAAAAGGGCAGAATTGGTGACACGTGAAAGTGGCATAAAGCCAAAAAAGCGGACCAGAATTGCCAGAGCCTGGAATTATTTCAAGGAAAATATGGAGGGTGCCACTGTGTGTTCCCTTTGCTAAGCTGAGCTCGCATACCACAGTGCATATCGGCTATGAACGAACACTTGAAGCGCCGTCACCCAAGTAGAAGACAACAAGAAACAACAAGCTAGCGGATTGTAAGTCCATACAACATTCTAACGATTTTTTTAAAATGGAAGTTACCTTTATGTGCGTCGTACCAACATGCATTTTTAGTTAATAAAATAATTTATATATATATTATGTAATTATATATTTTTTTAAATTATTATTAAATATATTAGGATCATGGAAGCTTCCACTTGGGGAAAATATATACATACATCCTGTATATACATAATATAATAAAAATATATATGGAAACAGCACTGGCCTGCTGACTGTAATCCATGACTGCACTAATGTTAGTTACTTCATATTATAAAGTATCATTGTGTATATACATATAGTAGTATACTATATTAAAATAAATTAATACTATATATTTAATTTTTGTTACTGTGAGTATGTGTGCCTCTAATTCAAAATAATTGTGTTAATATTTCAGTGTGCCCCCTACTTTATCTATTTTCAGGTTAAAACAAAAGTTGAACAGTTCTTCTCTTCCCCCAAAAATGCGGAATGCACACCAGAAAAAACATCTGAACTCACACAAAGTATTCTGAAAATGGTTGTCAGGGACATTGCAATTCATTTCAACATTTATAACAATATAGACCCTACCCACGTGACGTCACAACTCCGCTCTCCTGAATGGTACCGCCCACTTGTCCGTCAAAACATAGTGTTAACCTGTTACGGCTACGTACATTTCTCCTATTTACGGCGTGTTTTTCTGCTCCTTAACATTAATAATCAAAATGGTGAAGGCGTGTGTGGCTGTTGGTTGCACTAACAGAGAAGATGGAAGGAGAGACTTGAAAGTTTTACCGTATTCCGAGGGATCCAAAGAGGAGAGCGAAATGGACGGCTGCAATTCGACGTGAAAACTGGGCACCAAAAAATCACCACAGACTATGTAGTAGTAATTTTATATCCGGTAAGATGCATTTAAGATATACTTAGAGGGTTTTGGGCTGACAAATAACCACAATTAAGATCATTGCGAGGCTAATCGCCGACAACATACGACGTAGTACGACATAGTTTCAAATTCAAGATGTTTGTGACTTCCCTTTCTTCCACCATCGTTATTTTTTGAATAATATTTAGCTGGTACCAAGTGAAAGAAACCGCCCTCGTCTACGGGGCTGACAAATAACCACAATTAAGATCATTGCTAGGCTAATCGCCGACAACATACACGTATGTATGTAGTGAGAGTGCTATCGCTAAACCATATAAACATTAAAAGCCTTAACTCCATTGACAAACGACATGAAATACATTAGACTTGACAGTGGATGTTAGCAATAACAAAAGATTTTGAATTGAAAATTTTGTAACTCACCTTTCCAAGCACAACATAGATTCCTGCCGAACGAGGACCTGTTTCACCCAACCAGTAACGAAGTATTTATAAGCCTCCAAGCTCTTGAAGTTTTTCAAATTTTCGTGGGAATAGGCTGATTTTGTGTGGACAAGATAATTGTAAATATCAGCGTAGCAGATGTCAGGCAGACAGGGCGAAGACAGTGGGTCGAAAAACATCGATTTGGGCATCAAATATGGATCTGGCGACTGTATAGAACGAAGCTTTTCAACATAACGCCTTTTATGCAACACATCCAGTGAGTTTACGGCATGAGAAAGCACCGGGTCTTCCATGAAATGCATTTTAAATTCCTCGATCAATTGAAAACAATGCTAATACAGAGACAAAATGACGGACAAGTGGGCGGAACCACACAGCGAGCACGTGGTTTTGTGACGTCGGTGGGTAGGGTATATAGACAATGACATACCAACAAAAAAAAAAAGAGTAAGAATTGTTTTGACTCCTGTTAAAGAGGTGAAGTCTTAGTGTTTCCGTTTACATTTTTTTTCGCACTAGTTAATGCCAGCAGCATTTGACCTCATTGTTTGTGATTTATTATTGATATTTATGTTATTTATTTATACGTTAATAAAGAATTTAGGTGTTCCAAAATGTTTTTTTTTTGTGAATTAATAAGCTTCAACAAAAATGTCATTATTAAAGTAGTAAAAAAAAATAAAAAATAATTAGATTAGTCGACTAATCGTAAAAATAGTCGGCTGACTAATCGGGAGGAAATTAGTCGTTTGGGACAGCCCTACTAGATATGAAGCAGTACATACGCCTAATACAAACCCAAGCGTTTGGGACACTTTTTGTGCTAAACACAGGATAAACCGAATTTATGAACATTTATCAACCGTTTAGTAATGATGTATTAACTAGTTATAACGAATGGTTAGTATAAAGGTTTACCCAAAATTATAATCCCTCGTTCAACTGTAATTTATTCCAAAATTACAAATGCAGTAGAATTTTCCTCCCTCAGCTAGAAGCCGCATTTCAATGCAGCTTCTGTATGTGGCATCTATATATATTCCCTCGGGTCTTGGGGGTGGACTGCTACGCTATAGGTGAATCTAATGTAAGTTTCCATTTGATGAGGATGCCTTTTGATAGCCTATGCTGTCTGAGTGAATGCAGTCTTCATTATCTTCTAGCGCCTATCAATAAAATGCTTTTACATGTGATTGTCCACTGCAGGCTATAAACAAAAGGTTACTTTCAAACCTCAGCTTGAAGCAATTTAAAGTAATTTAAGTGAGATTATTTCATGATGATCCGGACACGCCACATCACATGGAATCTGATATTTTCAAATCCAGTCCACATTCTTATCTGTCATGTGTTCGATTTTTTGGGGGTTGATGTCACTGCAGAATGAACAGTCCATCTCTCAAGGCTCTCAACTAGGCCCCCTTTTTATTATATGGCCCGAACATACGACAGCCCTTAAAGGGTATGACAAAACCTGGGGAAATGCTAATATTCCATCATTTATCCATAGACGCATGCCTTTTGGATTCATATCATGCCACTTCGTGTAATTACACACATCGCAACACCAAGAAAATGATAGAAATTTGGATCGATTGTCAAGCTAAAAGGACCCGCCCACGAGATCCTGGAAATCTAGCATATTGTGTGCGTGACGTCACTATAAGGAAACAACCGGCTCAGTGATTAGTACTGAATGGCGGTGATGATAGCGGACAATTTTGTTTCTAGTTGCAGTGACGAATCCGACGTAACGAACATTCTTCTAATGGTGACGAGGAGAGTTATGAACCTTTCTTTGGTGTTTTGGGTTATCAATTTGAGCCCAAACGAAAGCCAATGCAGCCTAATGAAAGGATCATTGAGAGGAGCAATCACACTGATGAAACACCGGCAACATCGTGTGGGAAACACCGAATGGTTTGTTTTGCATTTCTATTTCTTTTTGTGAAGCTGATACACCGTGACCGCAAAATAATGTAATGTATAGAATAATGATCATTTATTGTGCTATCATAGGTTTTCACTCTGCCAACAGACACAAATATGAATGGGATTTGAGGATTTGTTCTATACATTTTACGAGCAATAATTTATACTTGTGTCCAGTCCTATATCCAATGCGTGAAATGTTTTTATTATAAAAGAGTACTCACTCTGACCATTTCGAGCTTGGCTGCTCCACTCCTTTGGTTAGCCTGGGGTGGTCTCATCAGAGCCAGTCGTCCTCTTTCCTGATATCTCGGGACATTTAGGTGGCTGCCCGTGTATGGTGGCTGCTTTCATCAGCAATTTCTTAGCAAAACCTGATTTCATTTGTCCATAGTTCGAATAGCTTTCAGGTGTAAAATGCGTACCACACAAAACCGTGCCGGAGGCTGGGTCTGCAAAATTAGCCCTCTTAGCACGGACGAACTTCACTCATTGTCTGCGTAGTCCAGCTCTTTTTCTCGCCTTCGGGAACTCATGGGTACTACATTGCGACGAATGGCTATTTGTAGACCACATAGCATGACAGGTTTGAACCATTTTAGCGATTTTTTGATAAAACACGAATGCAACTCTCTCGTCGATAAACAACGATTGCACCTGCCTCGACCTTTCTTTTCCTTGTTATGACGTCTCCGCCCCATTCGGCTGTTTCCGGAATACTTTCGGAAATGTTCGTAATTTTTGATCTATTTTCGATAATTGCTCATAAATCCGATTTATTTTTTTGTTAACTTTATTAATATTTGTTATCTTGCCACATAACGGTTCTATTGATATCTCATAGCCCCTTAGTGTTTTAATACCCTTTAATATAAGACAACCCCCTCTTTTTCAAGCCTCAAGTTTGAAAAAAGACTTTTTGAACACCAAATTATTTTCTTATACAGAAAATAATTACAGTATATCCGAAACAAATGATTATAAAAATATATTTAAGAGAAAAGCATGTTATTTTGCCTCATTCAAATCTTAATATCTGAACATTTAAATATGTAAGCTAAAGTGCAACCACATTCGTAAATGAATGGATTCTGGTTTTTGCAATGTAAATAAACCAAACAACAAAATTGCAATAACTGCATAAACCATCAAAGTGAAGTCTAACTGTAACTATAGTCTTGAAACAAATCTGAATAAGGAAAAACATTGCAATAAAACAATGTAAACTGGTTAAACTTGAGAGTAGCTGAGATCTGTCGTGACAGAACATTGCTTCAATGATATATGGCGCCATCTAGCGTTGTGAATGGGTATAATGTCTAGACCGCGAATATAAGACGACCCCCTCTTTTTCAGTTTTATTTCAATGCAAAATACACCGTCTTAGATTCGGGCCAATACGGTATATAAGACAAAAGTGTAAGACGAAAAAAAGACGTGTCATAGGAGTGTGACGATATATCGAAAAGGTGATATACTGCAATACTTTGTAGCCCAAAAGGTTATCAATATTACTAATTTTCGTCTTAGTCTTTTATACGAAAATACTAGTGTTTGTCAGTATTGTTTTCGTCAACGATGACTATAACGAAAATATTTCGTCGACGAACAATTTTCTCATGACGTCTACGTGACAATAATGAGCTAAAAACGTGGGGGACTAAAACGCTAATGCCAGTTTTTGTCTGACGAGACGAGAACGAGACGGAAATGCTCCATAGTTTCCGTCACATGTTCACATTGTGTGACATTTTATATGTAGTTAGCCAGCATTGTAGCAGTGTCTGTTTGTGTCACTTATGTGACATGCTGCAAAAACACCGACTCACCAGAGTCCTTTCTAATAAATGTAACTTCGTAACTTTAGCATAGATTCGCGTTAGCATTAGGCTGATGTTAACGGCAAGCGTCCTCTTGAAACTCTCGAATGCGTCTAAGTGGGTAAAATTCATTGAAAATAATGTTTTCCTGCCCAGTGTGTATTATCACCAAGTTGACGTTGTCCTTGTAGATGCTACAATATGTGCTCATCTGTCTATGTTCATTCGGAATAGTTGGAAACTCTTAATTATTTATTTATTTATTTTTGTTTACAGACGGAAACACTTTTAGTAAACGTTGACTAAAACTAGACAAAATTAGTCTTGCGTTTTCGTCAACAATAACTAGACAAAGACTAACACATTTTGAGATGACTAAAATATTACTAAGACTTATAAGTATCATTGTCCAAAAGACTAACACCAAAATTAAAAGGGCTGTCAAAAACAACGCTGGTCTTGGTTATATTTTAAACATTTCAAAATTGTCTTCGTCTAGTTTTAGTCAACGAAAACGCAAACCAATTTCATTTAGTTTTAGTCAACAACTACTCAAAATCTTTTCGTCTGTAAACTTCAAAAGTTTTAGTCCATGAATACACAAATAAATGAAAAGTCACCTGGACGCCACAAACTGCATGTAAAAAGTTTTCGAAGAGTTTAAAACGACACTCACCACGCTAAATGCTAAAGCTAACACGAACCCTATGCTAACATGAATGCTATGAAGTTACATTTAGGGAAAAAAATTACATGTAGTGTGTGATGATCACTTAGCAAAGACCTTTGAAGGCAAAAGTAACATGGTGTATCTAGCCATGTTAAGAGAACAAAAGTTATCCAAGCCAACTCGGACAAGCTGGAAACAGAATATGTAATATGAAAAAAAAAATTTTTTTAATCGTCGTCTCGCCCACCCGGGCGGTATCGTCTCTCCTTTCAAGCTCGGGTCCTCTACCAGAGGCCTGGGAGCTTGAGGGTCCTGCGCAGGATCTTAGCTGTCCCTAGGATTGCGCTCTTCTGAATGGAGACGTCGGACGTTGTTCCTGGTATCTGTTGGAGCCATGCACCCAGCTTGGGGGTTACTGCCCCTAGTGTCCCGATCACTACTGGCACCACTCTTGCCTTCACTCCCCACATTTTCTCCAACTCTTCCTTCAACCCTTGATATTCCTCCAGCTTTTCATGTTCTTTTTTCCTTATTTTGCTATCGCTCGGGATTGCTACATCTATCACTACTGCTGTCTTCTGATGTTTATCCACCACCACTATGTCAGGCTGGTTGGCCATCACCAGTTTGTCTGTCTGGATCTGGAAGTCCCACAGGATCTTGGCTCAGTTGTTCTCGACCACCTTCGGAGGTGTCGCTCACCTTGAATCTGGGGTCTCCAGTCCATACTCGGCACAGATGTGCTACCTGGTTATGTCGTTCCATGTATGACTTGCCTGCTAGCATCTTACACCCTGCTGTGATGTGCTGGATTGTCTCAGGGACCTCTTTGCATAGCCTGCACCTGGGGTCCTGTCTGGTGTGATAGACCCCAGCCTCTATTGCTCTTGTGTTAAGGGCCTGTTCTTGTGCTGGCATGATCAGTGCCTCCGTGTTGTCTTTCAGTCCGGCCTTTTCCAGCCACTGATATGTTTTTCCCATGTCAGCTACCTCCTCAATTTGTCGGTGGTACACACCATGCAGGGGCTTGTCCATCCATGATAGCTCTTCAGGGTCCTCCTCCTTATTGGGCTTCTGTTGCCTGAGGCATTCACTGAGCAGGTCATCACTGGGGGCCAATTTCATGATGTACTCTTGGAGGGATGTAGTTTCCTCCTGGATCTTGGCTCTGATGCTCACTAGTGCAACTGGCTTCGAGTTGGCTTCTAGAGTTGTCTTCCACAGCCCCATTGAGTTCTGGAGGAAGGTCCTTAGTGTCCTGTTGATGTTATACAGCTTCAAGCATTCCAGTATCCATGTGTGTAGCATTGAGTCATAGGCTTTCTTGTAGTCAATCCAGGCAGTGCACAGGTTGGTGCTCCTAGCTTTGCAGTGCCTGGCGACTGCCCTGTCCACCAGTAGTCGGTGCTTGGCTCCCCTGGTGTTATTGCCAATCCCTTTCTGTGCCCTTTGCATGTATTGCTCCTTGTGCCTGCTCATTTTAGCCGCTATGATGCCTGATAGGAGTTTCCATGTGGTGCTGAGGCAGGTGATAGGCCGGTAGTTGGATGGTACTGTCCCCTTCTGGGGGTCCTTCATGATGAGGACTCCTTGGCTCTTGTGGAATCATATTTTTAAAATATTTGTTTTTTTTTTTGGCTCTTTTGGTCAAAAAGGTTCCCAACCCCTGCTCTAGAAACAACATATCATTCTCTCTTACTTCAGAAAACGATTCACCAGATTCCATGCTTTGTGCTAAAATGGGAAGAGGACATTTCAGTGGGCATTCAAATTAGAGTTGGAGCCCACCCCGAAACCCGCCACTGCTGCCGCTGACAACCATAGACGTCCAATCCATTTGAAGTGGGAGGGATGGCAGCGAATGTTGCAAGAATAATGAATATAGAACATCGTAGAATGATTTCCTGACCCATGTATCAATAATTGTTGTATTGCCATATCGTGAGATCATCGTTATCGTGAGCCTTTTATCTCAAATCATGAGATACCCAGAGATTCCCAACCTATTTCTCAGCCTAATTTCAGGTCTGTAGTGTCAAAGTGCAATTACACTTCTCCATTGAAAGCGCTGCTAGGTAGAGCATCTCCAACTGAACGGGGTCAAAGCGGCTACCACCTGGGCTCGCATATGCGTTTCTGTGCACTCATGCGAGGTGCCGCCAATAAACAGCACGGCTCACAGCGACGCCTTTTTCTGACCGTGAGACGGCCTAGCACTTTGCATCAAAAGTGTCAGCATCCAGAGGGGCTTTTAAAGGTCATGTCTACATTCATCTCTGCATGAGTAGAAATTGACGGGTGAGCATATCATGTTGTTTTTGTCAGAAATGTGTTTTTATAATAACTAGTATAACTTTTTTTGTTTTGTAAATTGAGTACAAATTAGCAGGACTGAAACATAAGAGAGCCTGTTATACAGTATTTGGCCAAACTGCAGGTAAGGGTAAGAAATCGATTGTCTCCTTAATGTCATGGTATGGGGAAAAGAATCAGTTAAATTAGTAACTGTATCTCAGTTCAGAAGCTCTAGTTCATAAATAAAAATTAAAATTGTTATATTAGCCCAACTGAGGCCCTCGGAGCTATATTTTGCGGATCCCTACAAGTACTTGACATCAAATGAAGTATTATGTATTCACGAGAGTCGTAGAGGGTGCTGGAGCCTATCCCACTAACAGTGGACAGAGTAGTATTATATGTATATTAGGGGTGGGAACCTCTGTGTAGCTCATGATACGATAAGATTTGCGATGCATGGCTCACAATAACTATAATTTCATAATATGGCGATATCACAACATGGGTCAGGAAATAATTCAATCCTCCTCCGACGTCCGTTCGCCAGTCTTTATAAGTGAAAGTGACAATTATTATTATTGTAGCATCACCAAAGAATTCGCCAGCTTCGTCAAGTTTTTAATCGTTTATTTCAGAACTTGTGCAACACAACACGCCTACTGTCCGCTGCAGCTGATGCCAACAGCAAAACATGAAAAGTGAAAGTAAAAACTCTAATGCACCTCTCTTACTCTGTCACGTCATTTACGCGGTGCGTTCAGGTACGCCACGCAAAACACATCCGCCCATTAGAACCTGAATCGTTACATTATTACAGGTATTATTATGATTACTATTATTACAGTGGGGCAAATAAAATATTTAGTCAACCACAAATTTTGCAATTTCTTCCACTAGTAAATATTAGAGAGGCCTGTAATTGTCAACATGGGTAAACCTCAACCATGAGAGAAAGAATGTGGGGGGAAAAACCCAGAAAATCACATTGTTTGATTTTTAAAGAATTTATTTGCAAATCATGGTGGAAAATAAGCATTTGGTCAATACCAAAAGTTCATCTCAATACTTTGTTATGTACCCTTTGTTGGCAATAACGGAGGCCAAACGTTTTCTGTAACTCTTCACAAGCTTTTCACACACTGTTGCTGGTATTTTGGCCCATTCCTCCATGCAGATCTCCTCTAGAGCAGTGATGTTTTGGGGCTGTCGTTGGGCAACATGGACTTTCAACTCCCTCCAAAGATTTTCTATGGGGTTGAGATCTGGAGACAGGCTACGCCACTCCAGGACCTTGAAATGCTTCTTACGAAGTCACTCCTTTGTTGCCCTGGCTGTGTGTTTGGGATCATTGTCATGCTGAAAGACCCAGCCACGTCTTCACTGCCCTTGCTGATGGAAGGAGATTTTCACTCAAAATCTCTCGATATATGGCCCCATTCATTCTTTCCTTTACACAGATCAGTCGTCCTGGTCCCCTTGTAGAAAAACAGCCCCAAAGCATGATGTTTCCACCCCAATGCTTCACAGTGAGGTATGGTGTTCTTCGGATGCAATTCAGTATTCTTGCTCCTCCAAACACGAGAACCTGTGTTTCTACCAAAAAGTTCTATTTGGTTTCATCTGACCATAACACATTCTCCCTGTCCTCTTCTGGATCATCCAAATGCTCTCTAGCGAACCGCAGACAGGCCTGGACGTGTACTTTCTTCAGCAGGGGGACACGTCTGGCAGTGCAGGATTTGAGTCCCTGGCGGCGCATTGTGTTACTGATAGTAGCCTTTGTTACTGTGGTCCCAGCTCTCTGTAGGTCATTCACTAGGTCCCCCCGTGTGGTTCTGGGATTTTTGCTCACCGTTCTTGTTAACATTTTGATGCCACGAGGTGAGCTCTTGCATGGAGCCCCAGATCGAGGGAGATTATCAGTGGTCTTGTATGTCTTCCATTTTCTAATAATTGCTCCCACAATTGATCTCTTTACACCAAACGTTTTATCTATTGCAGATTCAGTCTTCCCAGCCTGGTGCAGGTGTACAATTTTGTCTCTGCTGTCCTTCGACAGCTCTTTGGTCTTGGCCATAGTGGAGTTTGGAGTGTGACTGACCGAGGTTGTGGACAGGTGTCTTTTATACCGATAATGAGTTAAAACAGGTGCCATTAATACAGGTAATGAGTGGAGCCTCGTTAGACCTTGTTAGAAGAAGTTAGACCTCTTTGACAGCCAGAAATGTTGCTTGTTTGTGGATGACCAAATACTTATTTTCCACTCTAATTTGGAAATAAATTCTTTAAAAATCAAACAATGTGATTTTCTGGGGTTTTTTTTCACATTCTGTCTCTCATGGTTGAGGTTTACTCATGTTGACAATTACAGGCCTCTCTAATCTTTTCAAGTAGGAGAACTTGCACAATTGGTGGTTGACTAAATACTTATTTGCCCCACTGTATATTATATTTCTGATGTTAATTCATAATTCATTAGGGTTTTGCTCTGTGGAATTGTACCAGCAGTATTTATTAAGAATTTAGTGTATGTTTTTGGGCTGTGGAACGAATTAATGGAATTATAATGTATTTTTATGGGAAAATCCTGCTCTACTATTTCGACTTACAGACAAGGTCCTGGAACGAATTAACTTCGTATGTAGAGGTACCACTGTATAGTAGAGCTGGGAATCTTTGGGCACCTAATGATTCGATTACGATTACGATTCAGAGGCTCCGATTCGATTATAAAACGATTATTGATGCACCCCCCTCCTTTTTTTTTCTCTCTCTTTTTTTTTTAAATGTTTTGTACATTAGTTCCAAAATTGTTCAAAAATACTCTCTGGCTAAACCACACTACTTTTTCAGTATCAAGTTAACATATAGCAGTAAACAAATATACAAAAATAACATTAAACAAAAAACTCCAGTCCCCATTCTGTATCAGCAGCTTTAAACTACATTCAATTAATTTAATGTTGTGAATCAACCGTTAAATTTGTTAAAATTGCTCCCGTTATGCCATAATTTCCCTTTTGTCTACTTTCGACATGTTAAAGTTTTAAAACTATTTTAAAGATAGATTCAAGTCAATATTTTACCGATTTAGGAGTATTTTAGATAAAAAGTTAATTAGGTTTGCTTGGAAGGTTCGCTACAACAGCCTTGCAGTGAAGTGTACTGCTTTAAGATGGCGGCCGTTTATAACGCCCGTATCTAGCTTTTTGTAGATGTGCTGCTAACACTACCAAATATATATTGCATCTAGTCCTATTTAAATGATATCCACCGTAACATTATATGGATGAACTCTGTAGCAGCTTTTCGGCAGCAGTCAGGTATGGTGTTGTGTTTTTTTTATCTCGTTGCATGAGTTGAGCTAGAGCCGTGAGTTGAGCATTGGCATTACCCGAGGGGCCGGGTAATGGGAAGCATGATGTTTAGCTACTCTCGCTCCGTTCCGTCCAGAAGACCGCGCGGCGCGCTGAGTGTTGTGTACTTCCGCTTTACTTCGCATATTTCAATAATCGGAATTTGGATGTTTGTGAATCGTTCTCGAATCTTCCACGGCCGAATCGCGAATAATCTAAGAATCGGAAATTTTGCACACCTCTACTGTATAGTATTTCTAAAAATCTTTTATTGCCTAAGGAATCTGACCTTTGAACCAGATTGCTGGAATTACGCCAGCCGAACCGCCGGAACCGCACTAGCTCAGTTCCAACGGCCTGGGCTGGCGGAATTCCGACAAGACTTAACCTGGTGTTCTGACTCAATTTCAAAAGCTGGAAAAGGCTTCGAAACACAAATTGACAATTTATTAAGGTCGACAGCTATCATACAGCACAGAGAGACCCAGGTGAGGAGGCAAACTGGATCCAGGGTCACCATATCACAAGGCAACAAAAGATTCCCGAGAAAAATGACAACCACTAGTTAAACATTCAGTCTTTTAAAGGCTCAGTAGAGGTGGGCTGTGGTCCGGAAGAAGGGCGTGTTTGGGCGTTGTTAAGGATTATTGTCTGTTTGTGGATTGGACAGGAGGATTTGAGCGTTACTGTAGTCAGGGCAATGAGAGTTAAGGATTTTGCCATCCTCAGCGCTACATGAGTGCTGAGTGTTCACTTCTCGCGGGTTCCTCCGTATCAGATGTTCCTTGTGGTAAGACAAGATGTCCCGCCATTTGTTCTGGACTGTTCGGAAGAGCTGATTGTGGAATTTAGTGGTGCAGACGTGGGCTTGTAGATCTCTTGCCTACCACCTGGCTGTCAGCGTCAATCTTGCTCAGTCAGCTGCATGACGTGTACGTTGGGCTTCCGTGGTCAGTAGGCGTCCTGTATCTTTCTGTCATTATCTGCCCGTTGTCTTGGCACTGCAAGTTCTAATCATTCCAAGTCAAACTGTTCATAATATCAAATATATTATGCTTGTTTTTCTTAAACTATGATATGAATGCTATACATTTTATCTTGGATGTTTTAGAGCACAGGTGTCAAACCGATTCCAGAAAGGGCCGAGTGGGTGCTGGATTTTGTTCCAACCGATACAACGCAGAGAGTTTAACCAATGAACTTCCTGCTGAAACAAGCAGCACCTGACAAAGTTTAACTGATTACACATGTAAAAGATCTAATTGGTGAAAAGGTGTCCTCTTCATTGGTTGGAAAGCAAACCTGCACCCGCTTGGCCCTTTCTGGAATCGGTTTGACACCTGTGTTTTAGAGTAAAACAAACAGTCAAACAGTAAATACAAGAAAGTATACTATTCCCTTCATGCTGAACATGTCAAGCTAATAATCAATTTTGGTGGAATTTTTTACCAACATGTTAACCAAATGATTTGGGGGATCCTTGATGCAGCTCAGACTCTTCGGGCCCAAATACACCAGATGCATGATCGTTGCGGTTCCGGTCCAGTGTTGACTGCGTGCCACGCAGTACGTCAAAAACAGGCAAATCATACCGGCTGCACACGGCTGCGGTCCGCCAACTCCGTTCCCTCGTGAGCGCTTGCGTGATCGCGCGCTATAATGTGCCATTTAAAATAACGAAAAACACACGGAGTCTATACTCATCAGAGAAGCAGAGAGAGAGCACATTTTTTCTTAATTTGCATATTGATATTTTAGTTATGTGTGTCTCTTAATTCCAGATTGACTGCATCATGTTGAGATCAGGGCTCCGTGTGTGTGAGGTACGGGGCGGGGCCCTATTTTGCCCTTGGTTGTGTCGGTGGGTTTATATCTTTGTGCACATTTAGAAATTATGGCACATAACATCTGATAGAGCTGTTATAAACAACTGTTAAATAATCTGTAATATTTATAAAATGGATAGCGAATGATATACTACATGAACTAAAAAACAGCGTACTTGGTGTCTCAACACTGCAGATTCCTGTGCCCAGCGCAAACTGTTGGGTTTTCTATGAAAAGTCAAGTAAAATGTAGGAAAGTAGGAGAAACGTCTTGAATAGTACTTTTCCCCCTCGACTCTGTATACAAACCGACATTGTGTGTGCGCCGGGCACGAGAATTTCTGCAGTGGAGCCACTTTCAGATACGCTGCTTTTTTTTTTCCGCTCAAAGTTGTCAGCACGTCGTGTGTTTGATATCATTGCCAGAAAAACACATATAAGAGGACACCTTGCAGCTTCTCTTTTAATGCTGTCCTTATAATAATGATCTGCTGCATCGTATATCACTTTGTGACTTTCCACCTCCATGATGAAACGTTCTTCGTCCATGTTTGCTGGTGTTTAAACCGTGAATAAGCAACTGGGCTGTTACGTCCAGGCCCACCTCCACCCATTTTGTCGGATGCGTGTCCGGCAAAAATAGAAAATAGCCTATACCATCCGGCAGGCTGCGGCACGCCGGAGATAGTCAGCAGGCAATCCGGAGCACTGACGCAGCCGGTATACAGTGATACCTCAGCTCACGAACGCTTAAGCTCACGAACTTTTCGCCTCAAGAACATTAAATTCGCGAGTATATTGTCTCTGCTGACGAACTAGTTTTCGGCGGACGAACCAAACCACGCGGTCGAACAGCGCCACGAGAAGCTGACGCACGCCCACAGCGTCCCAATTCGTCCCCTCCCTTTCGTTGAGTGCGGACGTGGTTTGTGTTTGATAGACATTTTGGACCATATTGAGTGTACTTTTGCTATTATGGGACCGAAAAAGACCCCAACTCAGGCTAGTGTTAAGCCTAAGAAGACATTAAAGAAAATTACGATCGAGCAGAAGAAGGAGATCATTGAAAAACACGAACGAGGTGTGCGTTTGTGTGACTTAGCATCCCAGTACCAGTACGCTAAGTCTACCATTGCTACCATCCTTAAGAACAAGGAAGCTATTAAGGGTGCGTGTGTGGCACACCGGAGGTTTAGTTACCTACAGTCCTTATGGAAGGTTACTCTCCTTCCAAACAGTAACTCCCTCCCTCCCTCCTCCTCCCACTCCATTCCATCAAGCCATCAACTACCATCACAAAGGTAAATAAAACAACTTTATTATACAGTACAGTTTATTTCTTTAATTACAATACAATAGCACATTTATTATACATAAAATAAGGTATATTTTTGTGTAGTTTTAAGGCTTATTTAGTAGAAAATTATGTTTTATGGGGACCTGGGAACGGATTATTCTCATTTTAATGGTTTCATATGGGAAATAAATGTTCGGAAGACGAACTTTTCGCCTTACACACACTTTCTGGGAACCAGCTATGTTCGTGAGCTGAGGTATCACTGTACGTTGAACAATAGGATATAATGGGAACGGATTGGCTCCGGCGCTATTTTTTACCGGAGTTGGACCGGAACCGCAACGATCATGCATCTGGTGTATTTGGGCCCTTCCAGTGGCCCACCAATGAGTTGAATTTGACAAACAGGCAGCAGGAGGTTCACTTCAGGTGCACAGATTGTTGAGAGGTTAATATCTTTCCGCGATAAATTAGTCCTGATTATTTCAGGATAGCATTCAAGTTTTTTTTTTTTTTTAAATAAATTCCTAAAATGCCATTTTTAAAGGTAGTTAATATTGATCGAGACAAACGCACAGTCTCCTCTGCTTCCTGTTTTCAGGCTGGCTGTCACACTCCTGGGTAGTGGTGCATGAGGTGACACAAAACTAACACACAGAGCGACAGTGCACAAAGCACTTAATATCTCATATGTTTTTTTCAGAGGGGCTCACACCTCCACTCTGTCTCACACTGTTTGCGCGTGTGTGTGTGTCACATTCAGGGTTCACTGGCGGGTGAGCTGGCAGGCTCGCCATGTTACTGTATTCTCCGTTTGGATCTCGCTGTTGACTCACTTCTAGATTTGTTTGCGTATATTTTTGGCTGAGCTTTCAGGCTCCTGATGTGAGAGGAAACACCATATGGTTTATACGGCTTGATATAGTCTTGCTATATTTGTGATATTGTTGTCAGAATAACTACGACAGTGACATGTGTTAGAGATGGCAGTGTTTTATATATGGTAAATATGGACATACATTTTAGCATATTGCGGAAAACACAGGCAAGACTGAAAACGCAGTTTATGCACTTGCACCCATCTTTTCTGTATTTTAAGCCATAAGAACGGTTGTGTTTAGGGCTGCAGCTATCGAATATTTTAGTAATCGAGTAATCGACTGAAAATTCTATCGATGAATCGAGTAATCGGATAAAACAAATATATTTTTAGGTGAAGAGCAATTATAAATATACATGAGAAAACAAGACATTTCATCTAATCTTGAACCATTTTCAGTCAATCAATGTCTTTATTATCAATGTATATTGTTGAAAACAGCCAACAATTGCATCTCAGATGTAACTAGAATTTAAAAAAAAAAAATTCACTGCTTTCACTCAAAAAACCATTAGATCTTATTAAAATATATATCTATATCTATAATATATATATATATATATACAGTGGTACCTCTACATACGATCGCTTCGACACACGAACTTTTCGACATCCGACGTAAAATTTGACTCGCCATTTGTTTCTACATCCGACGACATGCTCGAAATACGACGACAATGGCAGCACCGCAGATGAATGCACGGCGGATTTTCTTGTGTGACAAATCAACACTGGTTTCAGAAAAGGTTGGTACAGGTGGTGAAACAAGGAAAAAGTTGACGCTTACCTTCTAAATGAAGATGCAAATGACAGAAAAATATGAGCGTAGGGTGGGCATCCGTGAAATGGCTCAACAGTACATCTCCACGGTCCTCCTCCGACCATCGTTCGCCAGTCTTTATAAGTTAAGCTGACAATTCTTATTGTGGTAACATCTCCAGAGAAATCGCCAACTTCGCCACGTTTTTATCATTTATTTCACAACTTATTCAAAACAAAAACACTTTCTGTCTGCCGCAATTGACGGTGTTCTCAAGAAAACATTCAAAGTGAAAGTGAAACTCAAGCTCACCGGTCTGTCTCTGGCACGTCAGCCCCGCGGTGCGTTCAGGGTCAGCAAAAAACGTCCTCCACATTAGAACCCGATTCGTTACATTAATACAGGAATTATTATTATTATTACTATTATTCCGATTTTGATTCATAATTTATTTGTTTTGCTATGTGTAATTGCCATTTGTAATAGTACCAGCAGTATTTTTTAAGGATTTAGTAAAGGTTTTTGGGCTGTGGAACGAATTAATGGAATTATAATGTATTCCTACGGGAAAATCCTGCTCGACATACGACCATTTCGACTTACAAACAAGGTCCTGGAACGGATTAACTTCCTATGTAGAGGTACCACTGTATATAAGTTAGGATTTTTTTATCACGTGTTTCAATTGAATTTCTATTTGTGTCAAGCCATTTTTAAGTTCTAGTTAAGTTTTAAGTTAGTTTAAACTGTAAGTCATGATAGGATTTTGAGTTTTTGCAGTGTTCAAAATAAATGTATGATACAGGCTGTATTGGAGCACATTAGGGACCTGTGCTACTTGGTGTTTTATCCAGCAATGACTACTGAGCTAAAATTGATAGTTAGCATTATTGAGTTTTTATTTTACACCCTCATCACTCAACAACACTATGTTATGTTAAAGCCTGTATGTAAGACACGTTAGCCACGCATCGACAGTGGTCATAATGAATAGAAACCCAGCCCTCCGCAGGGCTAACGTTACGTGAGCTAAACGTTAATCTTATGTATTAGCGCTTAGCGCTCTTTATTAGCGCTTAGCGCTGTACTGCTTTAAGATGGCGGCTGTTTACTAACGCTGCCCAGACGCGGCCGAGTCTGTCACTTCGCATCTAGTTCAACATACATGTGATCTCTATGAGACTCATCAGATGCTACCTACCTATCAACTAGCATCGTGCGGGCTAGTATTTAGCAACATCGGCGTTGTTTGTTGCTGCTATCGGCTGATGTAAGTTTTTTATTTATTTATTTTTGCTTCTTCCTCTACGCACGTGACATCAGCGCGTTGTCCCGCATTTAAAGTAGTCCGAGCAAAACGTGATGCTTAGAGCTGTCAAAATAAACGATTACTCGAGGTGAATAAAATTACTCGGATCAGTTTTCAAACTCGAGTTACTCGAGTTGCTCGAGTATTCGTTTCAGCTCTAGTTGTGTTTGATAGAAAAATATGTCCATGTGCTGCCATAGCAGATTCATGGCGCATTAAGCCCCCGAACAATTTTGAATTTGTCTGTTTTACCCTGGAAACCCCCATTTACAAACGTCGCGCAACCGCTTTTGTTTCAACCCAGCCATAAAATGAAGGTAATTAATTATATCTAGTATCAATATCTATATATTAAGGTAAGTAATTATATTTATTATTCGAAATGTCTGTCATTTTTTGGTTCTAAGTGTTGGATGGTGCGTCTTTACTCACGAGAGATAATGGCTCGTCATCCAGAATGAATTCTTCGGCAATGACTCTTGTTATTCCCTGGGCTTTGGGACTGTCGAGTGCCAGTTTGTCACGCATAGCAAAAGTTTCTGCCAGTGTTAGTTGCGTAGGACCTTTCTTTTTGTCTTCGGTTTTCTTAACATACTCTTTATATTGTTTGTTGTGGTATTTCGCTAAATGCTTGATTAGGTTGGTTGTATTAAAACTTCTTACAGCTTTACCACCACGATTGACTTTATTGTGGCATTTGTTGCACTCTGCCTCTTGTTCTTTGTCATCCTTTAAGGTGAAATGATCCCACACAGCTGACATTTTTACCGATAAAGTCTCTCGGAAAATTGGGAGACGGTAATGTAGTTTGTTGAAGGTGTGCCGTAAAATGCGGACCGATTTTAGGGAAACCGAGAAAAAACTGGAATGGATTATGTTAATCGGTGCGCTGGAAAACCCGGACCGGAACGGAAGTCTGGATCGGAATTTTTCCGTGTCGGCCGATCCGATACCGATGCGCATTTTTTTGCCAATATCTGCGTTCGATCCGATCCAAATATCGGATCGGGACATCTCTACTCACCAATGGTCGCAAGCTGTGGGTCGTGACCGAAAGAACAAGATCCCGGATACAAGCGTCCGAAATGAGTTTCCTCTGTTGGGTGTCCGGGGTCTCCCTTAGATATAAGGTAAGAAGCTCGGTCATCCGGGAGGGGCTCAGAGTAGAGCTGCTGCTCCTCTGCATCGAAAGGAGCCAGATGAGGTGGCTTGGGCATCTGATCAAGATGCCTCAGGGGCGCCTCCCTGGTGAGCTGTTCTGGGCATGTCCCACCGGTAGGAGGCCGTAAGGCCACCCCAGGACATGCTTGTGAGACTGTCTCCCGGCTGGCCTGGGAACGCCTTGGGATCCCCTAAGAAGAGCTGATTGAAGTGGCTGGGAAGAGGGAAGTCTGGCCTTCTCTGCTAAAGCTCCTGCTTCTGCGACCTGATTTCAGATAAATGGGAGAAAATGTACTGTATGTACATATGCATTTATGTAAATATGGAAGTACATGTGACAAGCAGCAAGAGCAAGCAAGCAACTGCAATATACTGTATGAGCAAGATTCTATTTTGGGCCCCACCTGTCGGCGCAAATTCATTCAAACTTGCCGTTCCCCCAAAACAGTCGCCCACCGCTCACTTTCGCCAAAAAATCCCCTCCCACATACACAATGAATGGGTTGCCGTTGAACCCTTCACAATAGGCTGCCGCTAGTTTGAAATGCCCTTTAGTCTCGTTATGTTTTAGTCTCCCAAAACACGTTTTTAGCTCGTTATCGTCTTGTCGTCGTCATGAAAAAAATTGTTTCGTTGTAGTCATCGTTGACAAAAAGCACTGGTTCATTGCCCCCCCCCCCCCCCCCCCCAGTCAAAATGGATTGGATGTCGAACACGTCATTGGCAGCCAATGAATTCCAATTAGTGCCCTTTTAAGGGTTAAATGGCATGTACGTCATCATTTTTTTAATCATTAACAGTCCACTTAATTAAAGAATGTGTTGCCTAAATGCCTACATCCGACAACAAGACAAATTTGGTCTCTTACGACTGTAGCGCTGAGAGACTCCAGCCATAAAATCCTGCTGTCAGAACATTTGCGACTCTGCATAACATACAATATATTACAACATCCCGTCGTTTATGATCATTGGGCTAATCTTGTCAAATTAAGCTGTCGGGGGAGGCAGGACTGGAAAATCCGTTAGTAAATCTAACTGTTGCCATTCTTCAAGGCAGCTTGTCATAATGTTCATGTACTTTTGATATCACTGGCAAGCAGGCAAACATTTTTTATACATGTACACCAGCATAAATGAAAGGGAATAAAATGCTACATTTAATTGAGCGCAATAAGTCTGATTTGTCATCGCAAAAATGCTTCTTTTACGAACCCTGCCACGAAGTACTTGTAGGCATTGAGGCTTTTGTACTCTTTTAGAGTTTGCTTTGTATAAGGACTGGTGGTATTTAGAAAGAAATTACAGTATATAGAAGTAAAATACAATAGAAGGCCTTTATTGTCATTGCACAGAGAACAATGAGATTTAAAGCTTCGCCATAACATGCACCACATAAAACAAAAGTACAAGAAGACTTATATAAAAACACAGGTTCCAGGGTACACAGATTGGGAATAAAGTACGTATATGACAATTAACAGTACTCCGACTAGGAGGTACAGTGGGGCAAATAAGTATTTAGTCAACCACTAATTGTGCAAGTTCTCCCACTTGAAAAAAATAGAGGCCTGTAATTGTCAACATGAGTAAACCTCAACCATGAAAGACAGAATGTGGGAAATAAAGACAAAAATCACATTGTTTGAGTTTTAAAGAATTTATTTGCAAATCATGGTGGAAAATAAGTATTTTGGTCAATACCAAATGTTCATCTCAATACTTGGTTATGTACGCTTTGTTGGCAATAACGGAGGCCAAACGTTTTCTGTAACTCTTCACAAGCTTTTCACACACTGTTGCTGGTATTTTGGCCCATTCGTCCATGCAGATCTTCTCTAGAGCAGTGATGTTTTCGGGCTGTCGTTGGGCAACACAGACTTTCAACTCCCTCCACAGATTTTCTATGGGGTTGAGATCTGGAGACTGGCTAGGCCACTCCAGGACCTTGAAATGCTTACGAAGCCACGTCTTTGTTGCCGTGGCTGTGTTTTTGGGATAACTGTCATGCTGAAAGACCCAGCCACGTCTCATCTTATGGAAGGAGATTTTCACCCAAAATCTCTCGATACATGGCCCCATTCATTCTTTCCTTTACACAGATCAGTCGTCCTGGTCCCTTTGCAGAAAAACAGCCCCAAAGCAGGATATTTCCACCCCCATGCTTCACAGTGGGTATGATGTTTTTTGGATGCAATTCAGTATTCTTTCTCCTTCAAACACAACAACCTGTGTTTCTACCAAAAAGTTCTATTTTGGTTTCATCTGACCCTTCATAATAGCAACTATTAGAGATTTCCCGATCGATCGGGGTCCGATCACGTCATTTTCAAAGTACCGGTATCGGCAAAAAATATCGGCCATGCCTTTTTATAATATATATATATTTTTTAAATAAATCGTTTTCTAATTGTATTTAACGTTACAGACATAATATGTTACACTCATCCAGAGTCTTTAGTTTGGGCTTAAGGTAGGGTTATCAAATTTATCCCGATAACGGCGGTAATTAATTTTTTAAAAAATGTATCACGTTAAAATATTTAACGCAATTAATGCATGCACTGCACGACCCACTCACGCATTGTCGCGCTCAATCTGTAATGGCACCGTTTTACCTATATAGAGAGATTAAATGCAATGTAAAATGAGTAGAATGAATTTTGGCAGCCTTTGGAGCCTTTTTTTAATTGGCTAAAGCCTTACAATCCCTCTCCCTACGATTAGAAATATCATGGGAAGCAATGTGGGGAAGCAAGGTAGCAATTGATCTTTTTCTTAACACCTTATGTTGTTTCCCAACGCAGAGAAGATATATCAATTGGTAGCACTACGCACAGTCATTGTTCCACTTTCCATCATGCATTTGGGCATGGCTACAGTATCATTTACTGAAAGCTCAACAAATACACTAGATGGCAATATTTAGTCACAATATACAAAGTCTTTCTATTCATGGATCCCTCTCACAGAAAGAATGTGAATAATATAAATGCCATCTTGAGGATTTATTGTCATAATAAACAAATACAGTACTTATGCACTTTATGTTGAATGTATATATTCGTCCGAGTTTTATTCATTTTTTTCTTAATGCATTGCCAAAATGTATATGATCGGGAAAAATTATCGGGAATGATTGGAATTGAATCGGGAGCAAAAAAAAAAAGCAATCGGATCGGGAAATATCGGGATCGGCAAATACTCAAACTTAAATGATCGGGATCGGATCGGGACCAAAAAAACATGAACGGAACAACCCTAATTTTTATATTAAATTGCCTTTCAAGATGACATGATCTGATCTGTTCTATGTGTTGGATTATATCAAATAAAATTCCCCCAAAAATGCGACTTATACTCCAGTGCGACTTATATATGTTTTTTCCTCTTTGTTGGGCATTTTATGGCTGGTGCGACTTATACTCAGGTGCGACTTATAGTCTGAAAAATTCGGTGCATATTTTTTAAGAATAGATAAAAGTCTGATTATGGCCTTCAATCACTCGTAAGTCTATTTTTTATTTATATTTTAGTTCATTGTATTAAACCTTTGACAAGGCTAGACATCCAATTCATTAAATTTGGGGGGACTGGCAGTGAATGCTACATTCGGCCTTCCCAGTCAAAATGGATTGGAGGCCTAGCGCCGTTAAAGGAAGCCTCTGAGTTAAACGAGCATCCTATAAAGGGCTAAACACAAGAGTTGTTGGTAGAGCTGAAACGAATACTCGAGCAACTCGAGTAACTCGAGTTTAAAAACTGATCCGAGTAATTTAATTCACCTCGAGTAATCGTTTATTTTGACAGCTCTAAGCATCATGTTTAGCTCGGACTACTTTTAATGCGGGACAACGCGCTGGTGTCACGTGCGTAGAGGAAGAAGCAAAAAAACTTACTGCAGCCGACCGGCGCTACAAAAGACGCCGACGTTGCTAAAAACTAGCCGCATGATGCTACGTTGGTAGCAGGCAGCGTCTGATGCGTCTCATAGAGATCACATGTATGTTGAACTAGATGCGAAATGACACTCTCGGCCGCGTCTGGGCAGCGTTAGTAAACAGCCGCCATCATAAAGCAGTAGAGCGCTAAGCGCTAATAAAGAGCACTAAGCGCTAATAAATAAGATTACTGTCATTAGCTCACATAACGTTAGCCCTGCGGAGGGCTAGGTTTCTATTAATTATGACCACTGTCGATGCGTGGCTAATGTGTCTTACATACAGGCTTTAACATAACATAGCGTTGTGGAGTGATGAGGGTGTAAAAGAAATACTTAATAATGCTAAATATCAATTTTAGCTCAGTAGTCATTGCTGGATAAAACACCAAGTAGCAGTGGTCCCTAATGTTCTCCAATACAGCCTGTATCATACATTTATTTTGAACACTGCAAAAACTCAAAATCCTATCAGGACTTACAGTTTAGACTAACTTAAAACTTAACTAGAACTTAAAAATAGCTTGACACAAATAGAAATTCAATTGAAACACGTGGGAGAAAAATCCTAACTTTTAAGTGATCTGTGTTATCACGCATAATGGCATTTTTAGGTAAGAAATATATATATATATATATATATATATATTTTAAATAAGATCTAAAAGTTTTTTGAGTGAAAGCAGTGAATTAGTCTTTTTTTTTTTTTATTCTAGTTACATCTGAGATGCAATTGTTGGCTTTTTTCAACAATGTACATTGAAAATAAAGACATTGATTTTCTGAAAATGGTTCAATAGTAGATGAAATGTCTTGTTTTCTCATGTATATTCATAATTGCTCTTCACCTAAAAATTAGGGCTGTCAAAATTATCGCTTTAACGGGCGGTAATTATTTTTTTAAATTAATCACGTTAAAATATTTGACGCAATTAACGCACATGCCCCGCTCAAACATTAAAATGACAGCACAGTGCAATGTGTACTTGTTGTTTTTTTCAGAGTTTTGTCGCCCTCTGCTGGCGCTTGGGTGCGACTAATTTTACAGGCTTCAGCACCCATGAGCATTGTGTAAGTAATTACTGGCATCAACAATGGCGTGCTACTAGTTTATTTTTTGATTGAAAATTTTACAAATTTTTTAAAACCGAAAACATTAAGAGGGGTTTTAATATAAAATTTCTATAACTTGTACTAACATTTATCTTTTAAGAACTACAAGTCCTTCTGTCCATGGATCGCTTTAACAGAATGTTAATAATGGTAATGTCATCTTGTTGATTTATTGTTATAATAAACAAATACAGTACTTATGTACCGTATGTTGAATGTATATATCCATCTTGTGTCTCATCTTTCCATTCCAACAAAAATTTACAGAAAAATATGGCATATTTTATAGATGGTTTGAATTGCGATTAAGTACGATTAATTAATTTTTAAGCTGTAATTAACCCGATTAAAAATTGTAATCGTTTGACACCTCTACTAAAAATATATGTTTTATCCGATTACTCGATTAATCGATAGACTTTTCAGTCGATTACTCGATTACTAAAATATTCATTAGCTGCAGCCCTAGTTGTTGGTCTCATTTTTTTTTTTTCAAATTTAGCCATAAAAAGTTTGCCTTCTGGTTGCCTCTGACTGAATTTCAGCCTCCGCGCAAGCAGACATCAAGTCAGTCTAAATAAAGCCTGGCGCAGGCCCTCCCACGGCCGGCCCTCTCAAATTGCATAAACGCTTTCCCCCTGTCACTTTAATGCAAAGCCTCAGCACACTGTGCATGATTAAATGCCGTGTGATTATGGTCGTAAAGGGACGGGGAATCTATCACCCGCTGCCTTTTGCGCTCCGTGTGGCAAGCTGTCACTTTTAGACGCTATCTTGCCCACCGCTCATCTTATCTGCGGGCCGCAGGACATCTTCGCGCCGTGTCGTCTAACTCGCCACGGATTCGCACGATGTCTTGTCTTGTTATAGCCACACACACAATAACACAACACACAAATGACTGGATAAAAACTTGTTAAATTAAGTTTATATCTGGAAAGCCGAATTCTGAAGAAACTTATAACTGGTTTAGTGCAGTAATAAATATAGCAAACCCTGAAAAAGGGAAAATCAGCGTGGACGAACAGTGGGCTTGAGTTGCCAACAGCAACAAGAAAATCGACCTCTTTGGTCATTTGGTGAAGCGTGTAGCAGGCAAGTAAAAAAAAACAACAAAAACAAGATTATTTTGCGCAGCATGCTCGGCATGAACAACACCGTCTCCTTTCGCAGCCAATCAGCTGTCACCTTCACATTCCCTTTAACCCTTTAACACCGAACGTGTCGGCAGCGACGCGTTTACGCATATCGTCTTTGAAGCCTCGTCGCGCTGTAATTACGTCACCCACGTGCCGCTGGTTGCTCTCATTTGAAAGTGCGGAAGTTGATGTCCACATCAGTTTTTATTTGAAGTCAATCGACCAAGAAAAATGGGAGATAATGTCATTTGAGTTTTATAGTTTTATTGCACTCATAAATATGCATTAAAACGCTGCATGGCCCATGTATCTATCTCCATATTTCCATCATTTCTTGTCCTTTTTCAAAACCGAAAGCAGCACAAAAGACTACATATCCCAAGAGCCGTTGTGATGTCAAGAAGGACGAACCGAATGTGAACATTTTTAATAAATTTCCGAGCGAGGCGCCAACTAATAAAAGGGAGGCATGCGAAACAAGCAATGGCCGGTTGGATTGAGCGAGCGACTTTGAAACGAATCAAAATCTACATTTAGCGCAAGCTAATGCATTATTTCATTAACTCAAGGAAGAAGGTGAGACGTTTTTGTCGTTGTTTTCTTTGGATGAGTCGGCGTCTCGGCGAGTAGAAGTGACAGCAGCGTGCAAACGGCGGACGTGTGTGACGCTGGTGTGCGAAAGAGTAGGCTGTGTGACGTTGTGTGTGACGCCGCTCCAAAAAAAAAAAAAAACTTTATTGGGTTGCATGCCTGAAAATTTTGAATTGAACTGAACTACTTGTCAATATTTTTTTTTAATACTTTTTTTCCAATGTTATATTTTTTTTTTCTTTACTATAATCTTTTCAATTTTTATGTAGATGTGTGTTCGAGAAACGTGATTGCATGTACGTATATACTTTTGATAAGGTGATGGGTACAAAACCTAACTTCACAAAGAGATATCCTCCAAACCCTTTTTGTGTTTGATGATATATATATTTTTTTTTCTCACTATTTTGCACTGTATATAACCTGTTTTGACCATAGTATGTGTCAAGGCCAAAAACGCCTATGACCATACCTGCTGTTTGTGTTGACTTGTCCAACATAAAACTTTTCAATCTTATTTTTTTTTCTATTGAATGTTTATCCTAACAAGTTGAATAAATATTATCAAGCTTCAAAACAGTTGGTTGAGCATGTTTGGTTGTCAATGGGACATCAACATTACAAATTTTGAAAAAAGATTTTGGGATTTTTTTGTATTTTTGGGTCCAAAATGTGGATTATAATTGGTCAGTGAAGAAAACAACAGTTTGGACATGAAGTTCAAGGTGTCCTGAAAAAAGGGACCCAACTGGGCAATTGTAAACAATTTTTTCTTTTAAATATAAAGGCAACATCAAATGCATGCAATTTCGGCCAAAATAGGCTTAGGTGTTAAGGGGTTAAATGCAGCATACTATAGAGTTTTTTCTCCACCGACGTCACTGTAGTGGACTGAACATGCACAGGGAAACTCAATTTAGTGAAGTCACAAAATGAAGTTAAACAAAAGTTCTCGGTCCCAACTCAGAGCAACACTAGGTAACTTTTCAACTTTTATAAAACATTTTTATAAGACTGGGATGATATGTCCAGTGGCGGACTTGGCAATTTTGGAGCGTAAGGCGAACATATCCAGGTGTCCTCTTCATGGGTCAGGGGTTAAAAAGGTGAGAAGGGTGTGGAGGAAATATGTTCTGGTACACTAGGGCTGTCCTAAACGACAAATTTTCTCCTGATTAGTCAGCCGACTTGTTTTACGATTAATCGACTAATCTAATAATTAGGGTTGTTCCGATCATGGTTTTTTTTGCTCCCGATCCGATCGTTTTAGTTTGAGTATCTGCCGATCCCGATATTTCCCGATCCGATTGCTTTTTTTTTTGCTCCCGATTCAATTCCAATCATTCTCGATAATTTTCCCGATCATATACATTTTGGCAATGCATTAAGAAAAAAATAAATAAAACTCGGACGAATATATACATTCAACATACAGTACATAAGTACTGTATTTGTTTATTATGACAATAAATCCTCAAGATGGCATTTACATTATTAACATTCTTTATGTGAGAGGGATCCAAGGATAGAAAGACTTGTAATTCTTAAAGGATAAATGTGACTTTGTATATTGTGACTAAATATTGCCATATTTGTTGAGCTTTCAGTAAATGATACTGTAGCCATTTAACTGTTCTGCCCAAATGCATGATGGGAAGTGCAACCATGACTGTGCGTAGTGGTACCAATTGATATATCTTCTCTGCGTTGGGAAATAAGATTGGGTGTTAAGAAAAAGATCAATTACTACCTTTCTTCCCCACATTGCTTCCCACGATATTTCTAATCGTAGGGAGAGGGATTGTAAGGCTTTAGCCAATTAAAAAAAGGCTCAAAAGGCTGCCAAAATTCACTCTACTCATTTTACGCTGCCTTTTAGCTCTATATATAGGTAAAACGGCACCATTACAGACTGAACGCGACAATGCGTGAGTGGGTCGTGCAGCGCATGCGTTAATTGCTTTAAATATTTTAGCGGGATACATTTTTTAAAAAATTTATTACCGCCGTTAACGGGATAAATTTGATAACTCTACCTTAAGCCTAAATTAAAGACTCTGGATGAGTGTAACATATTGTGTCTGTAACGTTGAATACAATTAGAAAACGATTTAATTAAAAAATATATATATATATTAAAAAAAAGGCATGTCCGATATTTTTTTGCCGATTCCGATACTTTGAAAATGACGTGATCGGACCTACTAATAATTTTCTTTTTTTTTTTTTTACTAATTTAGCAATGAAATTTTTTGTTGACGCTTATTAACTCACAGAACTATTTTGGAACACTTAAATTCTTTATTAAAGTACAAATAATCATGTAAATAACAATAATTAATCACAAATAAACAATGAGGTTAAATGCTGATAGCATTTACTAGTGCAAAAGAATGGAAAGTAAACAGATTCAGAACACTGACTTTGCCTTTCCAACATTATTCAAAACAATTCTTTAAAATAAATTCTAGCAATATTATTATAGTATACTACTATATATAATAGTAGTATAATAATTATAGTAATTATTCATTGCCAATCATATTTGTCATGAAGAGTGTCATTTGAAAGCTATTCTTAGTATAGAATCTGTATTATGTAGTATTTACTCAACATATTATAATATTAAATCTGAAGTATGTGGGATTAACTCCAGAAATCAATATGTATATGACGAACATGACGTGCTTTTGCTGTTAACCAGCTGTTGAGTGTTCGTGTATGACTGATTGGAACTGTACTACATTGTTTCGCCACAAGGTGTGCTGTCGTGTATTTTATGTTCAGTGTGAAGAAGAAGAAGAAAGTTAAAAGAGGCATTAGAGGCCTGTTCTCAACTTCTCCCTCACTGCACTTTGGCTATCATGGAGAGCACGTTCGCTCATGTGTTCGAAATAAACGATAGCCGACGTGCAAAGTAGCAAGTGAGCTGTAAAAATAGCGAGCTTAGTGGCGTGAAAACCGCGGGAGAGCTAAGTGAAGCTAATGAACAGCTAAGCGGAGCTAAGCGATGCTCAATGAAGCTAAGCGACTGATACTCTGTCTGTCGTCTAGAACAGTCCATTGTAGTGCGTGTGTGTGTGTGGGGGGGGGGGGTGGGGGTAATATAAATGCGGCATTCAAATGGCTTTCTTTTTTGTTTTGATATTTGTTTGTTTGGTATGCTGACATAATTATATATGACCAATAGTTGGGGGTGCTGCTGGCTCCGGTGGCCCAAGCCGTTGCTCGTTGGGGCAAGGGCAGCTGGTTGGGGGGGTCCCCAACTGGTTGGGGGCCTAAGGCGATCGTCTACTTCACCTAAATAGTAGATCCGCCTATGGATATGTCGACTGATCACTAGTTGAATGTCACCTCTTTTATATCTTGAGGGGGTCTGTATGGCTTTCACCGGCACAAATTAACTTTGAGGAGGGTGGGAGGACCCCTGCCACAAAAAAAACTACAAAAGTGCTTACTGCTTTACAGCATATGTCACTTCCCCTTTTCCCCATTCATTATAAAGACGCAAGTCTTTGTGAACGCTTTCGCGGCAAAGATGGCAGAGCAACAAAAGAGACAAAAAAGGTTTGTCTGAGGAGGGGAAAAAAAGGCAGGCTCCCAGGATACTCAAGAATAAACATTGGCCCGGCTTTCACTCGCTGGTGTGACGCCCCCCACCCTCAACCGACTATGTTGTTTAATCCATCTCTAGGCGACCGGGGGATCATGATTTTACGACTCTGTGCGGGTGTGCGCTGGTCATGGAAAACGCAGTCTTCCTTAAGGCAAGACACTACCGCTTTTGTCCACCGGAGTCACTAAAAATCGACCAAAACTATAAAGTTACCTAGTGTTTATTTAAAAGAGGTTAACTTAACCAGGGGTGGAACCTAGGGGGGGGGTAGTCGTAAAGTGACCCTGGTTGAGTAAGGGGAGGGTCAAACAGAAATGTTAGCTGATGCGCGGAACTGTACTATAATATTTAAGTGTTAAAATATCAGTCTGGATTGGCCCGCCAAAAAAATTAAAAAATCATTTCCACTCCCCCACCCCCCATTGTCTTGAGGGGCCTCCGAATAATTGTTAATCATTATTTTGTTGTTTCCCGAAGTGCCGAATTTGGAATACCTGGACTTTGCCTCCCCACATGGTGTCCCCTCGATAAGACCGGACAGCAATGCTACTTGTATTAGGTAGCATATATCTGCTCAGCGAGCAGCACAGACTCAACAGCATCGTTCGCTGCACTGGTGGTCCCGGTCGTTCTGCTCGGTCGTCCAGCGCCTGGCATCTCGGACATCCTCCCGGTTGTTCTGCACGGTCGTCCGCCGCCTGGCATCCTAGACCTCCATTCGTTCGTCGTTCACCGGCGCCCTGGCCGTGCGGCCCAGCCGTACGTTCCGTTGAATCGGGTTGGGGGTCTTACCAAATGCGCTACAGCCCTCCAGTGGCCAGTTTTATGGCTTTAAAATGGATTTTCAGCATTTTGCTTTGGATGTTCTGATGTTGAATCAGAACGTAGAGATGTCTCTTGTGACGTATTTCGTCTTTGGACACTGAAACAATTAAAAATAGAACGTATTTATACGTTTTTGGGAGCAAATGAGTTAATGACATCGGTCATAAGCATTAATGCCCATGATAGTGTCATGTCATAATTATGACGGTCTTATGACAGTGTTATGACGCCGCTGTTACATATAGTGTTACCTATTAAGTCAAAATAAACCAACAAATAAGCCGCAGGATTCAAACTGAAGGGAAAAAGAAGCAGCTTATAGTCCGAAAATTACAGTATTCTTTTTCATGCAGTGTATATTAGGGGTGCAATGGTTCAGTTAGCCCACGGTTCGGTTTGAACCTCGGTTTTGGGATTACGGTTTCGGTTCAGGTTCAGTTTCAGTTTGCGTTTTACATTTATTTATTTATTTTATTATTTTTTTTACTGCCTTTATTTTGCTTAAAGAAAATGAAATAAACACTTAAAATGTAAACATTTTCGACTGTTAAAATGCCTCTTAGCTCTTTGGCTAGTGTAGTGACTGACTACTGAAATACACACACAGTAGTAAAAAAGTTACTTGGCAAAGTAACTGGTGATACCTTTCGTGTTTTTTTGTTTTTTTTCATTAAAAAAAAAACCAAAACAAAAACATAGTAACCTTTGCTACGTATGTTTGGAGGTCATTTAATGTTGTGAATCAACCGTTAAAGTTGATAAAATTGCTCCCGTTTTTGCATTAGTTCCCTTCTGTCTACTTTCGACATGTGAACATTTTAAAACTGTTTCTTCCTTTAAAGATAGACTCAAGTCAAGACTTTGCCGATTTAGGAGTATTTTAGACAAAAAGTTGCTTAGGTTCGCTCGTAAGGTGTACTACAACAGAGCCTTTCTGAGAAGTTTACTGCTCTAAAATGGCGGGCATTGGCGGCATTGTAGACTGTCGGCTAAGTCAGGTAATACTGGAGCCACCTAGCCTAGGATCGCGTTTGCTACAGCGTCTCAACAAACTCTTCCCTCTCCGAGTCTCTGACTTTTCTCGCGTCATTCAACCAACGCATTGTCTCGTTGCAGAAACGGTGACCAAATCCGAACGGATGAAAAAAAAAAAACGTAAAGCACGAAAAACGTGCAGATTTTGAACGTAACGTACGGCGTACACATTTAAAAATGAGTGCTCACTTGTGCAAATTACGACGAGACCGTACAATTTGACAGGTATAAATTATAGTGGACCGTCAGTTAGGTTGTAGCACTCTGTAGCACGGGACTTCCAACTATCAGTGGTCAGGGCGAAACTATGTGCTTTAGCAAAATCATCTTCGATGGCTTTGCGTGCCATTTCATTAAATGTCGGGGATTACGTTGTTGGAGAAATGTCCGCGAGGGAACAATGTAACGCGGGTCAAGCGTTGCAAATAAATTAACGAATCCCGCCGTGTGTTTTCACTGGTGTCATCTTCTGGGTCGTCCTACCCTGAGAAAGTGATATCTGTGGGTGATGCTGGCTGAGGTGCCGGAGTCATGTTATAAAAGTGTTGCCATTAGCACGGGGAACAAGCTCTGAGCAATGCTTGCAATTTTTTTTTCTTCAATATTTTCTCTCCCTCCGCATTGTAATCCACGGGGAAACCAAAATGTTGCCACACCGCAGATTTGAAAGAAGCCGGTTCTTCCTCAAAATTCGGTCTCTCCACTCCTCCGCTCGCCATAGCTACTTGTTTTCTTTCTTGTTTCACTTTCACTTCGCTCGTAAGCGAGAGAGGGCGTTACTCGGCTTCTATTACACAGGTGCTTGACAGTGATCCGACATTTACTCGCGGGGCGGGAATTTCTCCACAGCAGTGCTTCACGTCACACACAGGCACACAGAGCTTGATCAATTCATTCCACAAGCGTTCGGAATACATTAATTGCAAAACCGAAAAGGCGCGGTTCATAAAGGCGTATTGAACCGTACAGGGCGAACCGAATGGTTCGGCTTTGAACCGCAAACCGTTGCACCGCTAGTGTATATATTTTATGAATAAGTAAAATAACGGGGTTAATTTTGTTAAAATACCAAAACTAGTTGAAGCTAAACTATAGTGTGAACAGTCAGTCCTAAAAATCAGATTTGAAGAGGAATCCGACTGAAATCCGGACGATAAGCCAGCAATCAGATAACTAAGATGAACTAGCAAACAGCGGCTTCCGAAGTTAGCTCGTCTTTTAGCACTCCATGTTAGCCATGAGCTTGTAGTCATGTGATAACGTCAGTAGAACGAGGCTAACAAACTAGTTACACTGTAGTCTTTAGGTGCGAATAACCCTGCGGCTTATCAACCAGTGCGGCTTATAAGAGAATAAAACTATTTTCTTGCATGAAGAGGCGAGCGCGGCTTTTAGTCCAAAAATTACAGTATCTGCCCGACGGGCCTTGAATTTGACACCTGTCTCCTAAAGGGTCATGGGTCAACTGGAGCTGATCCAAGCTGAATTTTGTCCAAAAAAATCAGATCAGTGAGAAAAATTGTGTCACTGTACACACTGCAATCAAGATTGCTTGCTGACACATAGTGGCCTTTCATGCATAACTTTTGAAGGGCTGAGCCAAAAGAATAAGAATATGCAAAAGCATAAAAAAGGTGGATACAGCACTGCTGTTGCTAGGCAACTGCATGCCTCCAAGTCTGTGGAATTTAAGCTGTGGAAGAGATCCAATTTTCCCGGGAACCCATTTCAACATTGCGCCAGACCTTAGCGGTTTGCGTGTGTGTTCGTGAGAGGGTGCGTATACTCTCAATATGTGTGTGTTCAGGTTAAACATGAGTGTGTGTGGGGAGTGCGTCTGATGTGGAAGTGGAAGGCCAAACGTGTTTTTAGTGTGTTATTATGTTCTACCTGGACAGACGTTAAAAACCTTGAAGAAACAACAGAAATATATCAGAGCGTGAAGCATTTTTCAGCTGTGAAAATGGGTGCTCATGTCTGTATTTATAGGGTTAAATAACTTCATTTTTCGAATTAAACATTGTTTTTATTAACTCTTTCACTGTCATTGACGATCTTCTTTCTGTGCATATAAATGAGTTTATCGTTAGTAGATGTCTAATCCATTTGAAGTTTGTTCATTCAGCAATAAAACTGCAACAAAAATGAATGAAATGAACAAAAATATATATTTTTATAATGGGTCAAACTTATATTTCGAGCACCTTAGACCAGAGGTCCCCAAACTTTTTCGTGGGAGGGCCACATAACTCTTCCCTTCTCTAATGAGGGGCCGGGGTCAGTTTGTAACAGAAAAAGTTAAGATTGCAGGAGTGCCTAAATATATAAATTTATTGTTTTTCAGAAAGCCACAATTAAATAACCCTTTCTGTATTCTTCACGGAACAAAAGTAAATAAAATGAAAATAATATAATATAGTATAATATTATATAATATAATATAAAAATATCGCGTTAACGGGCGGTAATTAATTTTTTTAATTAATCACGTTAAAATATTTGACGCAATTAACGCACATGCCCCGCTCAAACAGATTAAAATGACAGTACAGTGTAATGTCCGCTTGTTACTTGTGTTTATGGTGTTTGCCGCCCTCTGCTGGCGCGTGGGTCCAACTGATTTTATGGGTTAGTACCATGAGTGAGCATGGTGTAATTATTGACATCAACAATGGCGAGCTAAGAGTTTATTTTTTGACTGAAAATTTTACAAATTTTAATAAAACGAAAACATTAAGAGGGGTTTTAATATAAAAATTATATAACTTGTACTAACATTTATCTTTTAAGAACTACAAGTCTTTCTATCCATGGATCGCTTTAAGAGAATGTTAATAATGTTAATGCCATTTTGTTGATTTATTGTTATAATAAACAAATACAGTACTTATGTACCGTATGTTGAATGTATATATCCGTCTTGTGTCTTATCTTTCCGTTCCAACAATAATTTACAGAAAAATATGGCATATTTTATAGATGGTTTGAATTGCGATTAATTACGATTAATTAATTTTTAAGCTGTAATTAACTCAATTAAAAAATTTAATCGTTTGACAGCTCTAAATATATTATATTATAATATAATATACAGTGGGGAGAACAAGTATTTGATACATTGCCATTGGGTTTTCCCATTGGCAGTGTATCAAATACTTGTTGATTAGGGATGGGAATTGATAGGATTTTTAAGATTCCGATTCCATTATCGATATTGCCTTAACGATTCGATTCATCGATTCTCTTATTGATTCTAATTTGGGGAAAAAGAAGAACAAACGTTTTGATTGGCATCGAGTTTGTTTAATCAGAACTCACAACCTTACAAACTCACAACGAGATCAAAAGAGGCCCAAAGCCACAATGTTAACTGTGGCAATAAGTGGCAAATACACAAGAATGTGTAACATTTTACTGAAACATTTATCTAATAGAAATAAAAAATATTGGTATATATTGGCAGATAGGTTGTTGTTCTGCCTTTGGCAATATGTGTTAAAGCAGGGGTCCCCAAACTTTTTCCTGTGAGGGCCACATAACTTTTCCCTTCTCTGATGAGGGGCCGGGGTCAGTTTGTAACAAAAAAAGTGTGGCGACTGCAGAAGTGCATAAATGTAAAAAATTATTGTTTTTCAGAAAGCCACAATCAAATAACCCTTTCTGGATTCTTCATGGAATGAAAGTAAATAAAATAAAATAATATATATAATATAATAATAATAATAATAATAATTAATAATAAAAACACTATTAATTAAATAGATAATAACCAAATAATCTTCTCTGAATTCTTCAAGGAAAAGGCCAGGAAATAAATAACACGATTGAGAAAAAAAAAAAAAATTCAAAATGGCCGGACCAAATGTGGAGGCGGGCCGTATTTGGGCCGCGGGCCGCAGTTTGGGGACTTCTAGGTTAACGTGTATTATTTACCATTACATTGAAATGCATGCCTTTTAGTTTTTGTGGCGCTTACACGCTCAAGTGGGGGCGCCCTTGCGCTTCCTCACGCGAAGAACGCGCTCACGTGAAGAAGAGCGCGCTTACATCCGAAGAAGAAATGCCGCATCCAAGCGAGTGAGCGAGTTAGTGAGAGAGGGAAACACTTCTACGAGCCTACGTTCTTTGTTAATGTTAATATCTACAGAGGCAACGCCTGTATGTATCATATTTTGTGTTGTTGTTGTGTTTCCACTCGCGATCGGACAATTAAATCCAGTTGTGTAGTGGTTTGAACGATGTGCTAATGCTAGCGAACGAATGCTAACCATTTGTTATTACTGTTATTAGCAGCTAATCATCGCTGATTTACGTTGCTGCAAACCTGTTTGTTATTGGGGACGAAATTGATTTGTTTCATTTCTATTCTTAGTTTCACTCTTCAAGTGATGGTTGAATAAAGTCAGCAAATTATACCAACGTCTTCTGCATCGTCATTTGGGAGTTTAGCTAGCTGTATAGCCAGGACTGAGCCTTATCCTCTCTGTGAGGATAGCGGAGTCGTATTCCCTCCCGATGCAGTTATCTCCACCTTGCAATGACTGCAAGTTGCTTTGTTGTAATTTTTCCTCGTGAAGTGAAGACACACTTTCGAGCGTTTGAACCTACGTGCTGTCATTGTTATGTTTATGGCTGCAATGCTCGTGCTTACCCGTCGTAACCTTTCATTTTCACACTCTTTCCAGGTGAAGTGTAGTCAAACTTTGGAGCGAGTGGTTCTTGGCGCCATGCTAGTTTGATGCGTCTGGACAACAAGACACGTCACGACGCAATACGCGTCTTTAGGAATCGTTAAAGGGATCGTTAAGGCTTTTTCATTGTGATGTCGAGGCCTCGAAACACTCGGAACCAGTTCCGAATTGGAATCGGATTTCGATTCCCATCCCTATTGTTGATAATATAATATAATAATAATAACACTATTAATTAAATAGATAATAACCAAATAACCCTCTCTGGATTCTTCATAGAAAAAGCCAGGAAATAAATAACACAAGTAAAAAAAAAAAAATTTTTTTAATTGTTCAGGGGGCCGGATCAAATGTGGAGGCGGGCTGTATCCGGCCCGCGGGCCGTAGTTTGGGGACCCCTGCCTTAGACGGTCATTTGCTTTGCATATAATTAGAACTTTTTTCTTTTTTTTTAAGGAAAATATTTTTTTAAATGATTTTTTTCTTTGACCGAAAATATTTTTTTTGATGGAAGCAACTTTTTGGGGGGTTGAATGATTTAGACACAAATGTCCTAATCATAATATGGCCCAAACACAAAAAGGATAGCTTCAATCAAAGAAAACTTTTTCAATGAAAAATTAAGTGTTCAATTTTTCAATCTCAAATATTTTTTCGAATTCAAAAACTTTTTTCCATGATTGATTTTTTTTCTTTTTTAGATTGAAGTGATTTTCTTTTTTAAAATCTATATTTTTTGAAGCAACTTATTTTTTCATTGAATAATATAGACACAAATGTCCTAGCCAAAATGTGGCCCAACACATCAACATTACTTCAATCAAAAAAGGTGCTTCAATCAAAAAAAAAAAAACTTGACTTCAATAAAAAAGAAACTTTTTTTTTTTTTTTTTAATCAAAGAAAAAAAGCTTTCACATGCATTTTTTGTTTGGGGGGGGGGGTTGAGTTTCAAATGTATTTTTGCATTCAAACACATTGAGTTTGAAATGTATTTTTGCATTCAAACACATTTTTTTTAAATTGAAGCGACATTTTTTTGGGTTGAATAATAAAGACACAAATCTACCTCCGTATGGCTCCGCCCAGGGGATACAATTTTTGACTGGGATAACTACATTGGCACGATATTCAATGGATGACAATCTTGGCGAAAAGTAATCACTAAGCAGCCTGATTTAGAATTGCCCTCAAGAATTATGGGAAACAAAAAACACTCATAGTCAACTTATGATTATAAATATTCTTGTAAGTTAATTTTATTGCTGACACTACGTTTCGGCGTCATCAACATGTTGTGCCCCCCTCCCCCAAAAATCAAACTCCGCCTATGCATCTACTGGTATCACTGGCCTTCTTTTTCCTGACACTCACTACACTCTGTGTCGTGTGATGACACGTGATCACTTTGCATGCCATTCACCTACCGCTATTGGCCTGCTCCAGACCAATGAGAGCGGGCCAATAGTCACTCTTAACCAATGCCGGGGCAGCTTTTTCATATGGAGGAAAAAGAATGTGTTTAATAATGTATTATTTTTCATACGGTGCATATGTTTTAAGAATGAATAAAATTATAAATGAATAAATAAATATTAAATTAAGGAGGCTGCCCGGGTAGAAAAGAGAGAGGAAGGCGGAAGCTCTGGAGCTCCTCCAAATCTTGCAACCAACCGCTTAGTTAGCCTTTCCTATATAATCCCTCGCTGTGTAACCATTCAATAATTTCTGACATTTACCCAAATTAAACTATTAAAATAATTAGGTAACAATGTGAAAAATGGTGTAAATGTCAACTGGAGTTATTTTAGTCCAAGGAATTTCTTGCGAGCACAGACTTGTGCAAGGAAAATAAACGGCGGCGTGAGTGAAATCATTAAAGAAAGCAAAATAATTCACATATTTAGCAAGCTTTCTCACACTCGCTTTGAATTAACAGCATTATTTTCCTTTTCTTTCTTTCTTTTTTTTAACCACCCGCTTTCCAAGGATAGAAGGAAGATAATTCAGGCAAAAGTCGCCGTCTTGTTCGTCTCTGCGAATCGCTTTCTTTCTGCTTTGATCGGGCTCCTTGTATAACAAGGCCCCCGGGTCCGACGCTACAAGAAAGTACAAAAATACTAATTGTGCATGCGTGGGTGCTTGTGTGTTGTGTGTTCACACGTGTGTACATGCTTTAAGTATGCGCTGATTATCATCCTTTTTATGTCAGACTCCAAACTTGGCTTAAGGGATTAATTTTTCATGAGATTTTTTTGGTGTGTATATGTTGGAAAGCTTTCTGCTCTCTAACATAAGACAATAGTACATTTCCATTTTCGCAGATGCTTAATTGGCATAAAACAGTGGTTCGGGGCTCAAATTGGTTTGCTTTGTGGAATATTTGTGGTTATTGTTTTAGTGAGAATACTTATATGAGTATTTGAATTCGAGTATTATCTTGAATGATTAATGCTTTTGGTGCCAAACGAGTTTAAAAGGACAAGTATGATGCTGGAATTTAATTTTTTATCTAGTTTTGCCTGTGCGAGTACAACTGAGTATTAGGGCCAAATAATGAGATTAAAGGTGTGCTGTTACGAGAAAAAACGTTGGACTGTTACTAGGAGGGAAAAGTCATACTGTTACTATGAGAGAGAAATAGTTGTACTATTACTACGAGAATAAAATATATATTATCACATGAGGCTAACGTACAGTGGGGCAAATAAATATAATAATTGTGCAAGTTCTCCCACTTGAAAACATTAGAGAGGCCTGTAACATGGGTAAACCTCGACCATGGGAGACAGAATGTGGGGAAAAAAACAGAAAATCACACTGTTTAAATGTTAAAGAATTTATTTGCAAATCATGGTGGAAAATAAGTATTTGGTCAATACCAAAAGTTCATCTCAATACTTTGTTATGTATCCTTTGTTGGCAATAACGGAGGCCAAACGTCTTCACAAGTTTTTCACACACTGTTGCTGGTAATTTGGTCCATGTAGATCTCCTCTAGAGCAGTGATGTTTTCGGGCTGTTGTAGGGCAACACGGACTTTCAACTCCCTCCACAGATTTTCTATGAGGTTGAGATCTGGAGACTTGCTAGGCCACTCCAGGACCTTGAAATGCTTCTTACGAAGCCACTCCTTTGTTGCCCTGGCTGTGTGTTTGGGATCATTGTCATGCTGAAAGACCCAGTCACGTCTCATCTTCAATGCCCTTGCTGATGGAAGGAGATTTTCACTCAAAATCTTTCGATACATGGCCCCATTCATTCTTTCCTTTACACAGATCAGTCGTCCTGGTCCCTTTGCAGAAAAACAGCCCTAAAGCATGATGTTTCCACCCCCCATGCTTCACAGTGGGTATGGTGTTCTTCGGATGCAATTCAGTATTCTCCTCCTAACACGAGAACCTGTGTTTCTACCAAAAAGTTCTATTTTGGTTTCATCTGACCATAACACATTCTCCCAGTCCTCTTCTTGATCATCCAAATGCTCTCTAGCAAACCGCAGACGGGCCTGGACGTGTACTGGCTTCAGCAGGGGGACACGTCTGGCATTGCATGATTTGAGTCCCTGGCGGCGCATTGTGTTACTGATGGTAGCCTTTGTTACTGTGGTCCCAGCGCTTTGTAGGTCATTCACTAGGTGCCCCCGTGTGGTTCTGGGATTTTCGTTCACAGTTCTTGTTATCATTTTGACACCACGGGGTGAGATCTTGCATGGAGCCCCAGATCGAGAGAGATTATCAGTGGTCTTGTATGTCTTCCATTTTCTACTAATTGCTCCCACAGTTGATTTCTTTACATCAAGCATTTTATCTATTGCAGATTCAGTCTTCCCAGCCTGGTGCAGGTCTACAATTTTGTCTCTGGTGTCCTTTGACAGCTCTTTGGTCTTGGCCATAGTGGAGTTTAGAGTGTGACTGACTGAGATTGTGGACAGGTGTCTTTTATACTGATAATGAGTTAAAACAAGTGCCATTAATACAGGTAACGAGTGGAACCTTGTTAGACCTCGTTAGAACCAATTTGTTGACCAAATACCTTTTTTCCACTTTAATTTTGAATTTAAAATTCTTTAAAACTCAAACAATGTGATTTTCTGTTTTTTTCCCCCACATTCTGTCTCTCATGGTTGAGGTTTACCCATGTTGACAATTACAGTTATGTTATGAAATTTTTTTCAGAAAACTATCAGAAAAAAATCTTAATAATCTTATGTTTTCTCTTCCAACTATTGCAAGAATATTTTTTTCCCCAAAAAAAGATATTATAATTATTATTTGAAAATTATTAGAAGCTTTTTTTCTTCCCCAAAAAATGGTTATTATCTAATTAGATTAAAATTACATTGAAAATTATTTTTAATCTAAAAAAAATATTACTCATTAATGATCTATAAAAGAATGTGAATTGGGGGGGGGGCGCAAACAGGCATAATACTTTTTAATCGTTTTGTTGGTTAGTTGTTTAATAGAAAAAAAGTTTTGATGAGATTTTTTGGGGTTAAGATAATATTAAAATTTCCACCTATTAATTGTTATGTGAAACTAAGATTAAAAAATTTGGGGAAATACTTTTTTTTTTTAATAAATAAATTTACTTAAAGATAGACTCGATTACATGTACTTACATGTATGTTCCAAATTTAAGGATGGATTTGTCCTTATATTGGAAAACCGCTGAGGAAAATTCATCCCTATTAGATCTTGTGAATACACAATACAAACAATTGATTGTGAGCCGGCCGCTTAAGGGCAACATCTGGGTCAAAAGCAGTGTTCGTGTGGGCTGGGGGTGTTCAGCTGGGTGGGGTGGGGGTCCAGCCAAAGCGTCTCCTTGGGGAGGCGGTGCGTCTGCGTGGAGGCTTTTCCCGCTGCTCTGAAGTCTGCCAGCTGCTATCTAGTTTCTCCTCCTGCCTGCATTCCTCGGCCTGCCGTTTACTGCAGTCTTCACATCCAGCATATTCAGCTACATAGCTTGTACATGAACTCAATGGCATGTAATGAGTTTAACTTTTATAGGGCACTTATTGGCTGCCTTTAATGACGCTAGACGCCAATCTGTTTTGACTGGGAGAGACAGCAAATGATTCCAAGTTTGATAATAATCCCTTTCATATTTCTTGAGTTATCACCAAATTTCTTCATCCTTACTACACCAATATGTAATCACCTTTCCCATTTCATATTATAAAAATACACTGCAAATTTGATATTAATCCTTTTATGATTCTTGATTCATCATGAAATCCCTTTTCTGACCTCTGTGACTTTTGACCTGTGACCTCATGACTCCTAAATGTAATCGACTCTGCTGTTTCACATTACAAAACAAATCCCTTTATTCACTCTTGAGTTATATCCAAAATCCTTTTTTTTTTTCTTACATAAAGTTAGCGGCGTCCAGGTGGGTATTAGTCATTGTATTATCACCAAGTTGGCGTTGTCCCTGTAGATGCTACAGTATGTGCTCGTCTGTCAATGTTCATTTGAAATGGTTGGAAACCTTGATTTATTTATTTATTTATTTTTGGAGTAATTCTTTTTTATTTCACGAATGAAAAACGTTTTAGTAAACGTCGACGAAAACTAGATGAAATTAGTTTTGAGTTTTCGTTAACAAAAACTAAACGAAGACAAACGCATTTTGAGATGACTAAAATGTGACTACAATGATCCCTCGCTACTTTGCGCTTCAAACTTCGCGCCCTCAGTCCATTGCGGATTTTTTTTTTCAATTAATAAATAAATAAATGCAGTATTTTATAGAGCTGTCCCGATCCGATCACATAGTCTCTCACTCCCACTTCAGGCCGCTCTTCTTGTTCAGGCAATGCACTGGTGTTGCTTATTAAAGTTAACGAGCCGCATGCGTCAATCATCGTTTAACTTGTTAAACGGTTGCAGTGGCAACTCTTTGTGTGTAAGGGGCAGTTTACATGGCGACTCTGCGACACAAAGACGCAATGACTGAGTAGCGGACTCGCCTCGCGTGCATATGGTGTCGGCGAAGACGAAAAATTCTGAATCCTGCCTCCAAAGTAGAAGAATCTGATTGCGGGTGATTGAGGGGGGCTTCCTCGGCATGCATATCGTTGACCCAGAAGTAAAAAAAAAATAATAATAATAATAAAAAAGACGACACTTTGTATATTGCTATATGTGCTTTGTGACCATCTCTACGGGCCACCGTAAAGTTGCCCCCCCCCCCAAGGACCCAAATTTATATAAAAATTATGATAATCATTTGTACTGCAACGGTTTTGTAGATACAGTATAATGCTTTTATTGAGATATTAATTTGGAGTGAGGATGTCACTCGTAGCTTTTCTTAGCTTAGCTCCCGCAGCTAATGGAGCATACCAACTCTCTCAATAACAGAGGGGTGTCCTAACAAGGCTAGCACGAACGTAGCGCAAACAAATTCGGGTCCATTTTGCAGTAAATTGGGGGCTTAGAGGGACGTCATCACTCGAAATCAATATCTCAAGCCCCCCAATTTACTGAAAAATGGACCCGAATTTGTTTGCGCTACGTTTGTGCTAGCCTTGTTAGGACACCCCTCTGTTATTGAGAGAGTTAGTACGCTCCATTAGATGCGGGAGCTAAGCCAAGCAAAGCTACGAGTGACATCCCCACTCGAAATTAATATCTCAATAAAAGCAGAATACTGTATCGACAAAACCGTTGCAGCACAAACGATTATCGTCATTTTTATATAAATTTGCGTCCTCGGGGGTTGGGGGGGCAACTTTACGGTGGCCCGTAGAGATGGTCACAAAGCACATATAGCAATATACAAAGTGTCGTCTTTTTTATTATTTATTTATTTATTTTAACTTCTGGGTCATCGTCTTTGCAATTGTCTTGCGAGTCTGTTGCGGTCGTGCTGCGAGCCATTTGCTGTCGTGTTGTGGCAATTGGCGTTCGTGCTTTTGCCAATTTGCAATCGCGCTTTAGGAATTGGGGATTGTGTTGTGGCAATTTGCATTCGTGCTGCGAGCCATTTGCTGTCGTGTTGTGGCAATTGGGTTTCGTGCTTTTGCCAATTTGCAATCGTACTTTAGGAATTGGGGATCGTGTTGTGGCAGTTTGCATTCGTGCTTTTTTTCTTTTGCAAAGCGTTTGCAATTGGGGTTCGTGCTTTTTTCTTTTTGCAAAGTGTCTGGACTTTGCATTTCGCCTGACACCTCTCAGCCACTGTAAATGATTCTAAGCTAAAAACAACAGACATTTTGAATAATAAATATAATTAATTACCTTCGTTTTATGGCTGGGTTGAAACAAAAGCAGTTGCGCGACGTCTGTAAACGGGGGTTTTCAAGGTAAAACGGGCAAATTAAAAATAATTTGGGGGCTTAATGCTCCATGAATCTGCTATGGTAGCATATAGACATACTGTTCTATCAAACACAACAGTTTTTTTTTACTTAAAATGAAGCAGTTTCTTTTAAAGAGGAGTGCAAGAGGAGAAACTGCTTTTTCAGTCTTGTCTGTGTTTTCCGCCTTATGCATTTTTGTGGATACATTTGGTTTAATGAGTAGAACGATGTTCATTTTTGTTGTTTACCAGCAATTAAATCACTTTCTTTTCATAGAGATAAAGAAAAACAAGATCATACATTGATATGTGAACATTTCTTAATAAAGAACTTATATGTAATGGGGTGTCCTAATTTTTTCACACGACTGTATTTTGTCAAATGCTGTATAAAAAGGAAACTGAACATGTTTTGTCATGTCTGTAAGGATCCTCAAGTGAATACAAAGTCAACAGTATGTAACCGTCTTGTGTGCGGTTGTGGCCTCGTTGTGGTGTTGCTAGCAAAAGCCGTGTCATCGGCACGTACGCGTCAGTCACCTCGCACAAAACTGTGAGGGCTGAGCGGTCGCCTCCTCCTCCTCGTCCTACTCGTCTGGGCGACCAATCGGCAAGACAGGCCTGCATTATTGAAATCGGCTGTCAGTCGGTTGAGGCCGTCATCAAGGGAAAATGTCTTTTCCTCGCTTCGCGTTATTGAAAAACGATATCGTCGCCTGTCTTGTAGCAATATTGCAGCCATCAATCATATTTTCTAGGCCGTGTTCACTGACATTTCTCTTAAGTTATCCTGGTAATGTGCTATAGAAATGTACAGAGCCATAGGAGGGAATTATGGCGTGATGACGGTAATGTGATGCGACGCAAACAACTATGGAATATACCATCGGGAACGTCATCTGTGCGGAAAACGTCTCAGGCTGAGCCTGGAAAATACAATTTTGACTATTTCAATGTAAAATAGTACGACATGAAATAGCTTTGATGGATCTTTGAACTCTTTCAATGACAGTGACGATGCTAGACGTTCAATTATGCGGTTCTTTTCATCCTTCTGTGAATTTAAATGAGTTTATCACGAGTAGACTTCCGATTAGGGATGTCCCAATTGCATATGGTGGAAAACACAGACAAGACTGAAAAAGCAGTTTCTGCTCTTGCACTCCTCTTTAAAAGAAACTGCTTCATTTTAAGTCAAAACAACTGTTTTGTTTGATAGAACAATATGTCTATATGCTGCCATAGCAGATTCATGGCACATTAAGCCCCCAAACTATTTTTAATGTGCCCGTTTTACCCTGGAAACCCCCATATTTGTTTCAACCCAGCCATGAAAACAAGGTAATTATATTTATTATTCAAAATGTATGTCATTTTTAGCTTAGGATCATTAATGATGTCTAATATTTTGTTTAAAAAAAAAAAAAACTTTAAAAAATTATTCACTCGCATATTTTAAACTTTTAAACAAATGACGTCACAATGAAAAAAATGGCGTCTGTAAAAAAGTCACAGATATCTACCTCATAACAATCGCTAAATTGTCTTTTTTTGTTTCTGTCGCATTTTGCCCCCCCCCCGATATGGTAGATGATAAATAATCGATCCAAAAAAAGAAAAATTGGAAAAAAACGTTTAAAAAGGTAAATATGTGAAAAATGAAAATCTCGACCACTCCTTGATGTCTGCAATTTCTGCATCGCGACCCTTGTAATGTGACCATGTTTCACCCATAAAATCCCCCAAAAATCCAGCTGTGGCCATTCACAGCTGTGTCTTGACACTCAGTGATACATGCCAAACGGAGTTTTTGATTCAAAACAAGGGAAGTACACGATAATATCTCGTTAAAGTCTTGGCGTCTGTAATTCTGCTCTTCGCATACTTTATTTTTTTCTTCTTTTTTTAAATGCCCTCCTGTTCAAAATTTTTCTTCCCCCAGAAAAGTTAGATTTTAAGCTTTCCAGTGATGTGTCACACGTGCATATCGGACAATTTTGAAAGTTGGCTAAATTGGGGGTCTCAGAGCGGAACTTCAAGTCACCTGAGTGTTTTCCGCCATATTTTTGCACACGAGTCCAAGTCCCCTGATTTTGAGAATCTTTTTTTAATTTGTCCGTTTTACCCTGGAAACCCCCGTTTACAGACGCCGCGGGCACTTAGGCTTCCATTCTCCATGTCAAAAAGCTGAACAGGACAGGTTTATTAAAAAAAAAAAAAAAAAAAAAGATAACTATGGCATAAAGAACATGCTAACAGGTTTACTAAACCATCAGCGTCACTCCAAAACACCAATTAACATGTGAAATGATATCATAATTAAAGAAGTGCCGATCGATCCGCATCGTCATTTTCAAAGTATCGGAATCGGCAAAAAAATATCGGACATGCCTGTTTTTAATATATTTTTTTTAAATTAAAGTTTTCCAATTGTATTTAACGTTACAGACAAAATGTCTTACACTCATCCAGAGTGTTTAGTTTGACTTAAAGTAGGGCTATCAAATTTATCGCGTTAATGGCGGTAATTTTTTTTTTTTTAATTAATCACGTTAAAATGTTTAACGCAATTCACGCATGCGCTGCACAACCCACTCACGCATTGTCACGTTCAATCTATAATGGCGCCGTTTTACCTATATATAGAGCTAAAAGGCAGCGTAAAATGAGTAGAATGAATTTTGGCAGTCTTTGAAGCCTTTCTTTAGTGGGCTAAACCCTTAAAGTCCCTCTCTCAACAATTAGAAATATCGTGGGAAGCAATGTTCCTTAACACCCTATGTTATTTCCCAACGCAGAGAAGATATATCAATAGATATATCAATTGGTGCCACTACGCACAGTCATGGTTGCACTTCCCATCATGCATTTGGGCAGAACAGTTAAATGGCTACAGTATCATTTATTGAAAGCTCAACAAATACACTAGATGGCAATATTTAGTCACAATACAAAGTCACATTTATCCTTTAAGAATTACAAGTCTTTCTATCCGTGGATCCCTCTCACAGAAAGAATGTTAATGATGTAAATGCCATCTTGAGGATTTATCTTCATAATAAACAAATACAGTACTTATGTACTGTATGTTGAATGTATATATTCGTCCGAGTTTTATTCATTTTTTTCTTAATGCATTGTCAAAATGTATATGATCGGGAAAAATTATCTGGAATGATTGGAATTGAATCGGGAGCAAAAAAAAAACAATCAGATCGGGAAATATGGGTATCGGCAGACACTCAAACTAAAACGATCGAGATCGGATCGGGAGCAAAAAAACATGATCGGAACAACCCTAATCATAATGTGTTAATAATTTCACACAGAAGTCGCTCCTGAGTATAAGTCGCACCCCCAGCCAAACTATGAAAAAAAAAACTGCGACTTATAGTCCAAAAAATACGGTACATAGTTTTTAAACGGGGTTGACTGTAATGCCTACGTTTGTCGAGTATTCGTTCAGCATTTGGACGAGCGGATGGGTGACTATCCAGTTTTATGCAGAATTAGCTGGTGTTTTTGTTTGTGTGCGTGTCATCCGCTAAAATAACAAGCGTGAGATTGCTTCCTGTGATGTGTTGAAATGAGCTCAAACATGAGTGGAGGGGCTAAATAAGCATGAGAATGCCACAGGCTACTGTGGCTGTCTTCGACCTCCCACCCTTCCGACGACTCCCCCCCGCCACTCTTGATTGACACTTCCAGACTGTAATCATGGGCAGACGTCAACCCCCCACCACTGCCGCCATCATGGTCCCCCATCTACTGCCTTCCCCCTCCGGCTGGGCGCAGACAGACTCTTATCCACAACCCCCGTCTTCCATTCAAGTTTATTGGCAAACATACATTGACCGTATGCGGGTAAGCACGAGTGCAGAAATTAATACGTAAACACGTATTGTATGGACACGTATCCTACACGTATGACGCACAGCAGGCCCGAGAAAGGACGCGGGGAGAGTGTTTGATCTATAAATGGAGCGTACACCTCCAAAGAAGAATCTACTTTTAAGGACGACTCGCATTCCACGTTCAAACAATCGAGAGGATGTTTAGATCGGCCTGGAGGTCACACAGGCACACAAAGCAAACTCACGACAACGTTTCAGGGTTCCACCCAAACAAAACCAGGTGCAATAAAGTGGAGAAAATTTGCCAAAGTATGTAATATCCAGAGGCGGGTACCAGACAGTGTTGTTTTTGAGAGCCCTTTTAATATTCATCCTGGTCTTTTGGCTGATAATACTTACTAGTAGAGATGTGTCCGATCGATCGGGTCCGATGATGTCATTTTCAAAGTATCGGAATCGGCAAAAAGATATCGGACATGCCTTTTTTAATATATATTAGGGCTGTCAAACGATTAAAATTTTTAATCGAGTTAATTACAGCTTAAAAATTAATTAAGCGTAATTAATCGCAATTAATCGCAATTCAAACCATCTATTCTTTATAATCATCTATTCAATATAATCTATTTTTCTGTAAATTATTGTTGGAATGGAAAGATAAGAGACAAGATGTATATATACATTCAACATACGCTACATAAGGACTGTATTTGTTTATTATAACAATAAATCAACAAGATGGCATCAACATTATTATCATTCTGTTAAAGCGATCCATGGATAGAAAGACTACTAGTTCTTAAAAGAAAAATGTTAGTATAAGTTATAGAATTTTTATATTAAAACCCCTCTTAATGTTTTCGTTTTAATAAAATTTGTAAAATTTTCAATCAAAAAATAAACCAGTTGCCCGCCATTGTTGATGTCAATAATTACTTACACAATGCTCATGGGCGCTGAAGCTTATAAAATCAGTCGCACCCAAGCGCCAGCAGAGGGCGGCAAAACTCCATAACAACATGTGAGCGTTTCACTGTACTGTCATTTAAATCTGTCTGAGCGGGACATCTGCGTTAATTGCGTCAAATATTTTAACGTGATTAATTTAAAAAAATTAATTAACGCCCGTTAACGCGATAATTTTGACAGCCCTAATATATACATATATATATATATAATTAAATCGTTTTCTAATTGTATTTAACGTTACAGACAAAATGTCTTACACTCATCCAGAGTCTTTAGTTTTTGCTTAAACTAGGGCTATCATGTCGCGTTCAGTCTATAATGGCACCGTTCTCCATATACATAGAGTTAAAAGGCAACGTTAAATGAATAGAGAGAATTTTGGCAGCCTTTGAAGCTTTTTTTTAATTGGCTAAAGCCTTACAATCCCTCTCTCAACAATTAAACATCGTGGGAAGCAATGTAGGGAAGAAAGGTAGTAGTTGATCTTTTTCTTATCACCCTATTTTATTTCCCAACGCAGAGAAGATATATCAATTGGTACCACTACGTACAGTCATGGTTGCACTTCCAATCATGCATTTGGGCAGAAGTTAAATGGCTACAGTATCATTTACTGAAAGCTCAACAAATACACTAGATGGCAATATTTAGTCACAATATACAAAGTCACATCCTTTAAGAATTACAAGTCTTTCGATCCGTGGATCCCTCTCACAGAAAGAAAGTTAATAATGTAAATGCCATCATGAGGATTTACTGTCATAAGAAACAAATACAGTACTTATGTACTGTATGTTGAATGTATATATTCATTGTAGTTTTATTAATTTTTTCTAAATGCATTGCCAAAATGAATATGATCGGGAAAAATTATCGGGAATGATTGGAATTGAATCGGGAGCAAAAAAAAAAGCAAAGTGTTGTTTTTGTCAACAATGACGATAATGAAAATATTTTGCCGACGAACAATTTTTTTCATGGTGATTAGATGACCAACTAAAAACGTGGCTCGGGAGTGTAGGACATAACGAGACGAATAGGGCTGCAGCTACCGATTATTTTAGTAGTCGTTTAATCAATGAACTAGTTAGTTCGAATATTCGAGTAATAGGATAAGGAACATAGAAAATTAAAATACCTGAGCTGAGCCTCAAATGGTATTAAAAAAATAATAAATAAGGATCTAAGTACAACCCAAGAACAATTGGCTAACTTACATAGCAAAATTCTGCTAGCTTTTTAATTTTTTTTTTATTTTAGCAATGCTCTTAACAAATGGTTCAAACACATATTCCCACAAAAATGACTAAATATACTGATAAACTAAATTACAAATGCATTAAAAAAAACATTAGCTCAACAAAAACTTAGCTTATGTTGGTCTTAACAGGAAGCAGCTGGATTCAGCCATGTAATATTATAGTTAGTATTATAGTTAGAGTTATATCATATTCACTGTCGCCACTAGAGGGCAGTGTATCCACCCAAATCAATAAAACAAAATGCAAACACTTTCAAAACAAACCATTGCAACGCAACTTTAATTAAAAGAATACTCGAAGCAGAAAAATTCAATTCAAATCATTTTTCTTACCGAATCACTCGAGTTAATCAATTAATCGTTGCAGCACCAGAGACGAATGAAAGTTTTCGTCTGACGAGACGAAAATGCGACATCGTTTCTGTCATATGTTCAAAATGCCTGTACGTCAATGGACATTTATTGAGACTACGTGCGTTCTACTTTGATAATGGAAGGCTTGACTTACCATATATATAACGAAAAACCTTGCAATGAAATAATGCAATGTTTTGCTTATTCAGATTTGTTTCAAAACTACAGTTACAGTTAGGCTTCACTTTGATGGTTCATGCAGTTATTGCAATTATGTTGTTTTATAACAATAGGTTGTTTTATTTACATTTCAAAAACCAGAAGCCACTCATTTACGAATGTGATTGCACTTGAGTTTTGAATGAGGCAAAATAACATGCTTTTTCTCTCAAATATATTGTTATAATCATTTGTTTCAGATGTACTGTAATTATTTTCTGTATAAAAATGAATTTGGTGTTCAAAAAGTCTTTTTTCAAACTTGAGTCTTAAAAAAGAGGGGGTCGTCTTATAATGAAGGCCGTCTTATATTCGGGCCAATACGGCATATCTTTTTGTATGCATTTGTAATTAAGTTTATAGCTACAGTATGTGGAGTTACGTGTGAGCGATTTGCTTCGAGAATTGTAAATCGTTAGAATTTCTAGCATTTAAGCTAGCGGACTTTTGTTAGGTACATTAGGCTGATTTAATCTACTAAATTTGCATTTTTGATCAGACTAGATTGACGTTTAAACACCAACTGTTTCGTGTCAAGTGTTTTATTGTTTAAATGCGTGTTGTTTTGAACATAAGTGTGTTTCAGCTTTACAAATTGTCAAAAGTGTAGGAAGTAAAGGAGGTGAAGGAAGTTTGATGTCTGTAAAGCTGAACAACTTCACGTTTAGTTTTTCAAACTTGAGTCTTGAAAAAGAGGGGGTCGTCTTATATTCGGGCCAATACGGTATATAGGCGCTTCCAGGAGTTCACGCACAGCACAGAAAGTCTCGGAGTCCCATTTACGCCATGCTGAATCCATTTTTTGGAGATTCTGTGGGTTCCCCTGGTTTGATTTTGCAGTTTTTACTTCAACCGCACTTCATGCTGTTCTGTCTAAATCGGAAGTTTATTCCTTTTAATTTCGTTTTAATCTTGGGACGGCAGAAATTTTACTCAATTTTTTGGGGCGAGAAAGATGAAGTCAATGCACACGATTTACTTTCCGGGCAACGCAAAAAGATACGGCAGGCCAGATTTGTCCCCGGGTTTTGTGTTACAGACCAGTGATATGGACTGACATGAAAAACCATTGACGATGACAGACGTCCAGTTTATCACTAGTAAACGTCCGATCCGTTTGATGTTGGAGGGATGGCAGCCATCCCTCCCAGTTCAAATGGATCGTACGTCTATCTCCGTCAAAAACGAGTTCATGACGCTCCATTTCATAATTTTGTCAGGCCCTGCACATTTATTATTCCTTTCTATTTTCACGCCGACAACCTTCGCCTAACGCATCTTTTAAATATTCACACTTCTACAAGCGCAGTGTCTGTTGTGCATCATGTAAAGTAGGCCTTGTGAATGTAGGTCTTTTGAGACAGTGGATGTGGGTAAAGCAGGCTTACAGTAGTAATCCTCTTCACAGACACCCATCTGACAGGACGAGGCCCAGACTAGCGCATACACAAACACGCTTTTGTCTTGAGTGGGTCACGGTGCGGCGGTATTGGTCATTTCCACGGGCGTGCCACCAAAATGTCTTTGTTTGAATCCGCACGTTCGGCGACACGAGGAGGAAGACGGGCATCCCTGTGCGTCACTACTTCCTGTCTGTGATGTCGTCAGTCATCAAGGACGTCCATACTGAAATAGCTCTGTGAAAGGAGTTTTTAACCCTTCATGGGGCAAGTGACAATTTTTTAAAAAAGTCATAAAGTCAGGTAGGCCACAATAGCATATGTTTGGCTAATAAATGGGTAAATATTAAATAGGTGACAATTATCGTGTAAAATTGTGACAATTTTCATGCAAAAACATGATAATTATCATGTAAAATGTGAAAACTATCGTGTAAAAACACGATAATTATCTTTTGCAAACATAATTATGCGAAAACATGATAATTATCATGTATAAACATGATAATTGTCATGCAAAAATGTGAAACCTATCGCATAAAAACAATGATCATAACAAGTGATAAGTATGTTAAAACGGGAATAAAAAACGGGATAACTGCAACAAACGTGATAATTATCGTGAAAAAAATCGCAAAACGTAAAGTTGTAAAAACGTAAAGCAATCATGTGAAACATGATAATTATGTAAAAATGTGATAATTATGTAAAAATGTAATTATGTAAAACGTGATAACTGTCATGCAAAAACGTGATAATTATGTAAAAGCATGATCAAATGTAAAAATGTATTAATGCAAAACCGTATGCAATCAAGCAAAATGAAAATTATGTAAAAATGTAATCATGTAAAAAAATGTGATAACTATCCTGTAAAAACGTGACGACTTTTCACGTTTTAACAAGATTATCGCATTTCTATATAATTGTTTACACAACTGCTTTACGTTTGTACATAACTATTTGAAATATCAGTTTTACATGATAGTTATCACATTTCTACATAATTGTTTTACGTGATTGCTTTACGTGTGTACATAAATACGTTATTTACATATTATCACGTTTTTACATAATAGTTGTTTTTAGAGGATATCAATTTTTTACAAATGTATCATGTGTTTACATGATAATTATCATGTTTTACATGATAGTTTTCACGTTTTTACATATTTATCTCAGTTTTACATTATAATTATCACGTTTTTATATTTATGCTTTTACACAATTGCTTTACCTTTTTTTACATAAGTTTTTAAACATAATTATCACGTTTTTACGTAATTAGCATGTTTTTACATAATTACATTTTTATATATCACTTTTTTTACATAATTATCATGTTTTACAGGACTGCTATACGTTTTTACATGAGTACATTTTTAGATATAATCATGTTATTACATAATTAGAATGTTTTCACATGATGGTTATCACGTTTTTACATAATTACATTTTTACATGATATTTATCTTTTTTTAATAATTATCACGTTTTTACATGATTTTTACATGATATTTATCAAATTTTTACACAATTATGTTTTACATGATCGCTTTACGTTTTTACATGAATACGCTTTTGGAAATCATGCTTTTACATAATTATCACGTTTTTTACATGATAGTCATCACATTTTATCATGCTTTACATGATGGTTTTACGTTTTTACATGAATACGTTTTTAGATATTATGCTTTAACATGATTTTTACATGATAGTTATCACGTTTTTTCATCATACATTCTTACATAATTAGCACATGTTTACATATTTATCCTATTTTTACATAATTATGTTTTACATGAATGCTTTACATTTTTACATGAATACGTTTTTAGATATTATCACGTTTTTACATGATACATTTTTCATTATTATCACGTTTTTACATAATTATCACATTTTTACATGAAAATCACATTTTTACATAATTATCACATTTAACATAATTGCTTTACTTTTTTACATAATTGTTGTTTTTACATGATGGTGTCAGATTTTTACAAAATTAGTACGTGTTTACATGATAATTACATACGTTTTTACATGATAGTTTTCATGTTTTTACATGATAATTATCTTGTTTTTACATAATAGATAAGTTTCTACATGATAACTGGTTTTTACATGATAATTGTGTTTGTACATGATAACTATCACATTTTTACATAGTTGTTATCAAGTTTTTACATAATTACTATGTTTTTACACGATTGGTTTTCCCAGTTTTAACATGTTTTTATATAGTAATTTTTTCATAATTATCACATTTTACATGATTATCTCATTTTTACATTATAGTTACGTTTTTACATGATAATTAACAGGTATTTACATATGTTTGTATATGATAGTTTTCACATTTTTACATGATAATCATCACGTTTTTACACGATTATTACATTTTTACATAATTATGTTTTACATGATTGCTTTACCTTTTTACATCAATACATTTTTATGTATTATCACATTTTACATACGGTTTTACATGATGAATATCAAATTCTGACATAATTATCACGTCTATCCATGAGAATTATGTTTTTGCATGATGGTTTTCATGTTTTTACATGATAATTATCTCGTTTTGACATGATAGTTACATTTTTACATAATACTGTTTTTACATTATTACGTTTGTACATCATTTCACATTTTTACACGATATCACGTTTTTACACAATTATCATGTTTTTACATGATTACGTTTTTACATAACTGTTTATCATTTCACATAAATAGCATTTTTAGACAATTATAATTTACATGATAATTATCATTTACATGATAATTACCTCGTTTTTACATTTACATTTTTACATGATAACAGGTTTTTACATAATTGTTTGTACATATCACGTTTTGTTTTTCCTTTTGAAGATATATAAAAAAAAAATAAAATAGTTTTTTTCCAAAATGTAAAGAAAAAACAGTTCATAAATTTGCAAAATATTTTCTGATCACTGACAACAATAGACATCAAATTCATTTAAAATGGAAGGACTGGCTGACGTCAATGGTAGCTATTGACTTTTGAATACGCTGATGAAAATAGCCGCCATATCATCAAGAAATATGTTAAATAGCCCTACCAGTTCAAATAGATTGGACGTCTATCACAGTCAATGGCAGCCAATACCAAGATTTTCAATGTTCCTGGGTTGGATCAAGCAAGGATGTTGGTCTTAGAAAAAGAGGCAGGAGATATTTATGTATATATAATTTTTTTTTATTATTTTGGCATTTCTTTTGTTTTGCATTTATATTAAGCAAAGTGCATCTTATTCTTTTTTTTCTCATCAACACATTGCACAATACATAAATAATGATGCATATAAAACGTCTTCGTATTTACAATTAATAATATATTTATATATAACATAAAATACATTTCTCGTCTCTTTATTTTTCATCGACTTTTGGAGTCACTTTTTCTCGCTTCTTCGCCGATAACTTTCTCTGTTTTAAACCTCTCGAAGAAAAACAGAGGATGCGGGTGGGCTAAAGTGTCCGAGGGAGGGGGCGGGGTTAGGCCGCTGCTATCGCGTGTTGAAGATGACCTCCAGCCAGCAGGGGCAGCTGCTGATGAACTGTCTGGTGTAGCATTGTCCCCAACCCTTCACGAAGCTGATCTGCACCGTGAATCCCGTGCGCGGCTGCTGCGTGAACTCGTGGTCGTTGGGTCTCCGCAGGCTGCTGGCCTTGTCGTAGTCGAAAGCCTTGATGGAAAACCCGGGGAACACTTTGTGCACCAGCAGCGTACGCGAGTCCGGGTTGTCCAGTGTGGCCGACTTGATGAAGATGGGGTAGCAGCTCCTGTTGTACACCCACACGCCATCGGGCTCGCGCGTTAGCTGGATGCCGTAGCCGATCTTGGCGCGCACCATCTGCACCAGATGCGACTTGTTGTCCGAGCAGAGCTGGCCTAGGCAGAAGCCGTTGCCCTGAGGTAGATCGTAGAAGATGTCCAGAGAGGACTCCTGGACCGAGTAGAGGCGCCCCACACGGGTCTTCTCCTCCCAGTAGGCCACCACGCACCAGTGGGACCGTTCCCCCGACTCCTGCATGGCCAGGGAATCTAGAGAGGGAAGAGAAAGAACACAGGGCTTTAAATTTGAACGCACATTTTAAAAATTAGTCTGTTGGGTCAGTATTGGACAGGTCAGAAGAGGAATAGTTGAACTGCACAAGAACTTCAACATCTGTAACCGCAATTCTCTAGTTTGTTTGACACTTTTACTCTGTTGCTGGCTGACACTACACATTCAGTTAAGACTGTAAAGACATTGTTGGTCTTTGGACCGGAAAGACAAGGGTTGGCTGTTAGCGAGAGTGCCCTTATATTAAACCGAACACCTGGGTTGTCTTATATCTAGGCCAGGGATCAGCAAAAAGCAGCTCATTGAGCTAGCTTTATTGTAAAGAAATGAATATTTGGTGAAGTTTTAATCTGGGACTTGCAAGATTTAAAAAAGAAGCATAATTTTGAATCAAGATCAGATTTCGTGCTTGTTAAGAGAACACTCATTTAGAATTTACCAACTATGTTAAGTTACGGAAGCCATTCAGGGCCACAAGTCTTTGCGCCTGTGAATAGTGACAACCGTGACTTTAAATAGTTCACTCACATAGATCATGAATTCGCCAACTAGGTTAAGTCAAGGTATCCAGTCAGAAGTTGTACCCACAAGGCTTCGTGCCTGTGGATGGTGGAAAGACTGTGGGTACATCTTCCAAGTGACAGTTGTGACTTTGTGTATTCATGCAGGTCATGAATTCACCAACTATGATTGGGCGCGCTCGGGTGGGGGGTCCCGGTGCCAGAACTGGCGGTGGGGCGGCGTAGGGTCGGTTGCCAATGGACTTACACTCACAAGGGATTCACACGATTAGTGGGTTCTAGATTCCAGAGCTGATTTGTGTACACTCTACCCCTCCCAATCACTTAGCTTATAGACTTCTCCAACTCCCTCCCCTTCTTTTCCTGGTCTACAGGCCCGCCACATGGTGTCAACCGGAACTACATCTAGCAAGATAGCACCAACATATTAATAGTTAGTCTTAGTGTAGGCGTTCAATGTATTTCTTGCTGTTGTTTGCGTTTCTTTTCTTTTTCTTGTGTTTCTTTTCTTCTGTCCAACTATAACCCCTTCTTGTTAGCTGCTTTGTCATAATAAACGAGATATTTTGAATGATCACAATGGGAGTAAGTTATACGCTCAATGTGAAACATTAAAACTGTTCAGATCAACCGGACACTTACGGTGCACCCGCAAGTCTTTGCGCCTGTGAATGGTGCAAAGACTTGTGGGTACACTTTCCAAGTGGCAACTGTGACTAAATGTGTAAAAAGCAAGCACTTATTCCGCTTACTAAAAGAAGGCTGTGTTAAGTTAAAGACAAACCACCATATATGCTGTATATGTGTAAGTATATGTGCGTGATGCCTTTTCTGTGGTCAAAATGGCTCTCTCAGTGTTAAAGGTTGTCTACTCGTGATCTAGACCTACAAAAAATGAATTCAACTCCACGGAAAATTGAGGTTGGTTCCTGGAAATAGCGCACTAAACCTTATATTACTTTGAGTTGCATTTTCAGACTGGGTTGCACGCCCCTGCCTCCAGCACTGGTTGCTGGAGAGAGTGCCCTTTAGCAAAGGACTAAAACCTGTGAGGCAACCCAACAAAAGTCAGGATTGGTCTTTTGGGTCCCAATGCAAGGAACTAAATCTCATGCAACCATCTACTGATCTGAATTTGTCCAATCTTCACAGGCCTTTGAGCACTTCACCCTAAAAGTTTTCTAGCTACAGCCACATCACCCTTCGACAATGAACCAGAAACGTCCTCGACTCGATTCCAAAAGCAAACTACTCTGCTACATTCCGTTGAAAATAGCCAGACAATGTTCTCCGTTAAGACGAGAATCAGTTGGCCTACTTGACGACATGCCTGAGGGATCCTACATCCTAGCTTTGACATTTTGGACTGATAGCTATCTGGTTGCATTAAGCTCATTTTCAAGGGTTGCAGCTAAAAGTCTACTCTTGCTAAAACAGGATCGCAACAGGGACCGCAAACTTAGTTTCAGGCTGACTGAAAAAGAAGCAGCTAACGTTTACGCTGCCTGGGGGAAGGGAAGACCGGAGGATGACCGCATGTCTTTAAAAGGAAACTTAGTCCACCAAATTCCTTGATTATACCGCGTAACGGCGTTCTCCGCCCCACTTTCTGCCACGTAGGAATTCTTGGGAGGCCGAGGCGGCAACCGGGACACGCTGGCGGGCAAGTGTCCACATGCACTACGTTACTTGTCGAGGCATTAAAAGCGCTTATCTTCTGTCTAGCTCGGCGTGTTTTCGTTAGCGGCGCGGGCCAACAATGCGCTGACGTCACCGCAATCTTCCCGCCGCACGCTGCGGGAAATCATCCTGCAAAAGAGCGCGGCGGAGGGGCTGGCGTTGTCGAGTTGAGTAACATTGCCATAAACATTCTCTCCTCCTTGGTTGGGGGAGCACACGTGTGACGCGAACAGAACGGCGGAGGCGAGCGACGAGGCCCGGCCAGTCTAAAGTTTCTCCGAGCGTAAAAAAGAAGTGGAGTGTTGGCCGCGCTCCAATTTCCAGCCCCCTCCCTCCTCATATCTCTATTCCGCAGCAATGTGGCTCCAAGCGTCTCCCACCCACCCCTCAAAAGGTGGGAGCTAGCGAGGCGCGAGGAAGTGGAGGGCAAGGGCGGGGGGCGCAAAGAGTGGGAAGCACATAGTTGGACTGCAACTTTTGCGTCCTTGACTAATTGCGGCGTCCTCTGTCGGACGTGTGTTTACTTCCGAAAGCAAAAGGAGCCCCCCGCTCTTGTCCAAGCCTGGGCTCCCCCCGTCTTCCGTTTCATCTAATGTGAGCCCCTCAAGTAAGCAGTAATTTGGAAGGTCCCGCCGCAGACAAACGGCGACACTAATGCGGCAGGATCCGCGGCGGTCCGAGCTAGCCTTACCGCGGCCTGTCATTAGCCTTCATTACGCTGCACCGGCAGACGGAATCGGGGAGACGGGGGGGAGGGACTTTTAGGCGAGAGGTGGTGAGGGGGAGGGTGCTAGGTGGTGACTGAAAGCCTCCCATAAAACAAGCAGAGCTGTGTTCTTTGAAGTTGGTCAGAGCCGGGCCTCGGGGGGAGTTTATCGTAAATCCATCCTCCTGGGGCGCAAGGGGGAGGGTGGGACGCCTAAGTACCCGACTATCTACCTTAGACTAAACGCAAGGGGGGAAAAAGGCATTTATCTTTGAGATAACAGACAGAAAACGTCTCTGACCCCGCTGACGGAGAAAAGCCTGGTGGGGGCGCTCACCTGCAAGGTAGCAGGGGAGGGGGGTGGTAGAGACCTGAAGAGTGTTTCTGTTTGTTATTGCTCGGACAGACGGGGCCTGGCGTCAGAGGTCATTAGAGCCGGGCTGCCTGTCTAAGCGTGTCAGAAAACACCCCGCTATTTATGACGACACCGGCCGGGCCCGCTGGACTCCGCCCCCCTCCCCGCAGCCCCGGGCAGGAAGACGCATTAAATGCCACAAAGATTAAAGATAAGAACATGGGGGCGGATAAACATGTCAGCAAGCAAAACGAGATAGACTTTGGGGAAGAAAAAAAAAGGGCTACGAACAGACAACATTTTAGGCCGCAAAAGCATGTTTAGGTCATAATTTATTCAGAAACAACAACAAAGAGAGTTACAAAAATGAAGATGTATTTTGTTTAGTAGTAGAAAAATATAAGAAGGAAAAAAAATCAAGGGGAGATCTTACTTGAAGGACGCATATTTTGTACAAAAACAAGTTATGTATTGTTTTGGTTTTAAAAAATTCCCATTAAATCCCATTGAGGTTCACAACATTGGGTTTGAGTTGGAGTTGGGGCTTGGTCAATATCAGTAAATTCCTATGACTGCTATATCCGTCAATTCCAATGCAAGAAATATCTGTCAATTCCAATGTCGGCTACAGCCGGTAATTCCAAAGACAACTACATCCGTCAATTCCAAAGAGGGCTACGTCTGTCAATTCCAATGCCAGAAATATGCATTAATACCAATGTCGGAAATTTTCCGTCAACTCCAATGCCAGATTTACAGTATCTGTCAATTCTGAAGACGGCTACGTCCATCAATTCCAGTGCCAGAAATATCCATTAATACCAATGTTGGAAATTTTCCGTCAACTCCAATGCCAGATTTATCTGTCAATTCCAAAGACAGCTACATCTGTTAATTCTAGTGCTGCAACGATTAATCGATTAACTCGAGTATTCGATTAGAAAAAAAATATTCAAATTAAATTTTGTTGCTTCGAGTATTCGTTTAATTAAAGTTGGCATTCGAATAGTTTATTTTGAAAGTGTTTGCATTTAGTTTTTTTGATTAGAGTGGATACACTGCCCTCTGGTCTGCCTTTTTTCACATGGCTTAATCCAATTGCTCCCTGTTAAGACCAACATAAGCTAAGTTTTTGTTTGAGCTTATGTTTTTTTATTGCATTCATAATTTTAGTTTATAGGTATATTTAACCGTTTTTTGTGGGAATATGCGTGTGAACCATTTGTTAAGAGTATTGTAAAAAAAAAAAAAAACTAGCATTTTATAGCATTTAAGCAAGCGGACTTTTTCTATGTAAGTTAGCCAACTGTTTTTTTCTTGTACATAGATCCACATTTAAAAAAAAAAAAAAAAAAAAACTTATACCGTTTGAGGCTCAGTGCATGTATTTTAATTTTTCATGTTCCTTATCTGATTACTTGATTATTCGAACTAACTAGTCCATCGATTAATTGACGACTAAAATATTCGATAGCTGCAGCCCTAGTTAATTCCAAAGATGGCTAAGTCCGTCAGTATATGTCCGTAAATTCCAATGCCAGAAATATCCATTAATTTCAAAGACGGCTACATCCGTCCATTACAAAGACAGCTACATCCGTCAATTTTAAAGATGGCTAGATACGTCAATTCCGAAGACGGCTATATTCGTCAATTCCGAAGACTGTTATATTCGTCAATTCCGAAGACCGCTATATTCGGCAATTCCAATGCCAGAAATATCCATTAATTCCAAAGACGGCTACAGCCGTCAATTACAAAGACAGCTACATCCGTCAATTCCGAAGACGGCTATATACGTCGATTCCGAAGACGGCTGTATACATCAATTCCAAAGACTGCTATTTCCGTCAATTCTGTACATGAATATATCCGTCAAATCTGAAGACTGCTATATCCGTCAATTCCAATGTCGGAAATTTTCCGTCACCTCCAATGCCTGATTTATCCGTCATTTTCGAAGAAGGCTTAATGAAGCCTTTACCATGTGCTGAATAATGTTGAGAAATGTGGCTGATTAGATGTGTAATAATCCAGCGATTAACATACAACCAACGATCAGGTTAATTAAATTGAGGCTGCCAAAATCGGGACCAACATTATTTTTGACTTGAGTGCTGTGCAGGTACCACAAGCCTTAGAGGCGTTTCATAGCGGGGGCGAAAGCGATACTGGCACTTGTCCACCCTGTCAGGAGCTTGTTCACAGCTTGTCCTGACAGCACATGGGACTTCATACTCAAAACATTCATGGGGAGAGAGCACATCTCAGGTTTTGGATGGATTCCTCCCCCCTCATAAAGTCTGACGCTATTTGCGGCGTCCGTCATAGGTGCAAGGCGGTCGCGTCTTCCGTGTGTACATCTGTCTGGATGTCTGCCCGTTCAAGCATTAGTCGGTCTGTCTGTCTGCCAGCCACTCCACCTGCTCTCATCGCTTCTCCTCCGCGAAGATTATCTGGCTAGCCAGCAGTCTCGAGGCCATCTGTCGAGCTTCTTTTGCGCCTGTCGGCCACCCGCATCATTCTGGCCTACAGTCTTGGACGTGACGGGATCGGGAGGAGACCTACGTTCGCTGATATTTGTGGAAAATTTGGCGGCTCAAAAACAAATACAGGTCTACGTATATAGTAATAATATCGCTATTTGTTTTCTTTGTCACTTGTTGCTAGGCAGGTCTTGGGAGTGTTTTGCCATCTACCATAGGCAAAAAAGCACAGTGAGAAAGCGGGAAAACGTCAAAAACTTGGCAACGAGAACACAAAGACGTCGCTAAAGCAGCAGATTGCGAGGGTGTGACACATCCTGAAGATACAGACGATAAGCGGGCATTTTTGTGCTCTTGAAACAAAATGGCAGCCGGTGGGAGCGTCTAAACTAGCAATTTAAGCTCACGGCGTTATCATATCTTCAGAAAAAAACAGATGACGACAGTATGGTCAGACAAAAACATAAGCGTTCATTAACATCTAGAAATTGATTCACAAACAATTAGACGAGAGAGCTTTATTAGCATCGATTTCAAGCTAGCCGAGACAAGGAGGGAGAGAGGAAAAGGCGGTGCTTGTCGGCCGACTGGGCTCTTGCCGTCTAAAAAGGTTAATCATTACCTCTGTCTGTCTCCACACACATACGTTGTCATCACACACGCCCGCAGCACTCAAACAGCGGCTGAACACAGGAATGGGGACGACGTGAAGGAAATGGACTCTTGGCGGCAGCGCCTTATTTTCTAAGTCAACACCCTAACCCTAGCTAGCAAGGTTGGCGGCAGGGGTCTATTCCAAAAAGTTCAAGGGTCACGCCACGGAGGCATTTCTTTTGTTTTGCTTCGAAGCAAACGTCTCACTCGTCACACACAAACGGCCTCAAGTAGAGCGACGGTCAAAGGTGAAATGTATGGAAAACTATTAATTAAGTGAAGTAATCAGTCGGGGGGAAAAAATACAGTGGTTTATTTACAAAATTAATTGGTTCTGGAAGTCGTTTCGTAACTTGAAAATTCTGTAAGTAGAGAAGTGTTTTCTGTGTAAATGCACTAATCCGTTCCAAGCCCGCCAAATTCTGACAAAAATCTTTTATAATGCATAAAAATCCATGTTACAATTAGATTATTGCACAATAAACATAAAATCACAGATGTGAATAATGTAAAAAACCAAGAATAGGTTAAAGATAAAAGTTCTCATGTAAATCTGTCGGAACACGAGGGGCAAATGAAGAGGACCCTGGAATACACACATACAGTAGAGCAGCGTTTTACAGCCTTTTTGGAGCAACAGCACACTTTTTCATAGTAAAAAAAAAATTTAAGGCACTCCACTATCAAAAAAAAAATGTAAAAATGAATGTCAACTATACTAATAATAGTAAGCCGCTAGCTGGCGGCCACCGCCGCTAGCTGGACATTGCTAGCTTTCTGGCTGGCCGCCAATAGCTAGCTATCTGGGTGGCCGCCGATAGCTAGCTATCTTGCTGGCCGCCGATAGCTAGCTATCTTGCTGGCCGCCGATAGCTAGCTATCTTGCTGGCTGTTGCTCGCTATCTGGCTAGCCACCGCCAGCTAGCTATCTGGCTTGCCGTTGTTAGCTAGCTGATGGTCAGCCAACCCGCTAGCTAGTTGGCCGCCACTAGCTAGCTAGATGGCCACTGCCGCCGACAGCCCCCCTGCAACTCTAAACACTTCTGCACCAATAAACAAAATAATAAGGAAGTATTAGCAATTATAAGGAGTATTGCATGATTACTGACCATTGGATCACACAGACATCGGATTTCGAGCATTTGCGGCTTTATTTTCACAAAACATTTAGACATCAATTAGATGAAAGTGGATGATTTTCCATGGCAAACCAGACACTGCGCCGCGGCACAGAGGTCCCTCTCATGCCCCTTTCCCACTGAAACCAGTGGGTCAACGCGCGTTTTTCCAAGCCGATGCAACCCACTAGCAATTGGCATTTGGCACCTTTCTCATTGACAAAAAAAAAAAAAAAAAAAGCCGTGTCTTTTTTTTTTTTTTCACCTGTCTAACTCCCCACCCCTCCTCCGCCGTGTGTAAGGTTACGTGACGTCACCACGCGTCGACAACTGCGACCGAATTCATTCAGTTCAAGGAAGTAAACAATGCAGAGCAACATGGAAGCCATCTTTCCGTTTGTGTTCTCTGTTTTCATGCTTTTTACTGCCCTAAAATGGTCGAAATGCAGCAAAGGATCAACACTCTGCTTGTGCTGAGGCAACATAGGCGACATGAATTTTGGTTTGATATTCAAAGGAGTTATGACGCATCACGTATGAGCCTACGTCACGTAGATTAGGGTGTTGAGTCTGTTGACTGTTGACCCGGGATTTTGCTTTCACACTGCATGACGATCAAAGCCGAGGTGATTTTAACGCGGGTGGCTTGGCGGGTTGATCGACACGGGTCGAGGCGGGTCGCTGCACCTTTCCTACTGCCACCAAAAGCCGATTGTTAGTGGGTTGACATGGGTTTTTTGGCCAGTGGAAAAGGGGTATTATTGAATGCCAGAAATGCTAGGCAATAGCCAACGGCAGAGCAGCTATAAGTATGTTATGCTCAGTAAACTCTGGGAGCTGCTAGTACCAGCCATACTGTATTTTTGCCTTTCGTATCCTGAAACCTCTTTCGTAACAAGAGACAACATTTTCCCGTTGAGATGTGTCTTAACCTGAAAATTCTGTATGTTGAGACGTTCGTAAGTAGAGGTACCACTGTTTATATAATTTCATGGTACTAGGTTGTAAAATGAATAATTTGTCTTCATAATGGAGTGCCCCAGGGTTATGTTCTCAGCTCCTTAAAGTTTGAGAAGCTACCTTAAGAGGAAACTTTAACAGTTTTAACAATAAATTGCGATACAACAGTTAACGCAACTACTGTGACATCATCACAGTGGGACACACAGGCTCACACAACATCACGTAGTCACACGGGTCGTTTTTGGTTCACAAAAAGCAGTAGGGCTGAGGGATCTGGCCAAAAAAAGGATCATGACTGTTCTTTTCGTATCGTCCGCTCTTGACGAACACATTTTGAAATGACTAAATTATGACTAACAGGTATTTTCTTCCAAAAGATTAAGAAGAAAATTAAAAGTCCTGCCAAAAACAACGCTGGTTAAAAAAATCAATTTCTTTTGATCTAAACACAACATTCAATCCATCCTGTTATTTCTTTTACAACCCTCCCCAACAAATACTGCATATTTATATTCATATTTAAGTCATAGTAAGCCTTAGCGGACAAAAAACGGAATATATTGGCAAAGGAAGCAAAGTGATGGCAGGAAAAGCCTGGCATGGGAGTGGCAGTCTTTCACTATCTGTAAATCTTGGACAACGACTCGCAGACATGCTATTTCTTCCCAGAAGCATCCGGGGTTAGAGATAAGAAGCGGGAATGTTTGGCTTGCATAATCACATGATCTCCACGTCTGGACCAGCACAAGCAGCATCATCATCGTCATCAGAAGAACATTCTGTTCCCGTGTATTGCCTCCTTTTTCCTCACGCCGACCGACTTATTATTATTGTAACACTTCATCAACACTGTCCACACACACCCTCATCATCCCTGATGCCCAGATTTCCCAGGGTGACAGGACAAATAAACACATCGTGGCACGCGGGGTGCCAGGCGAGCACTGATGATGTCATCACAGAAGATTATATAGCAGCTGACTCACACAAGTGGACAACAGGACACGCCCACTTCTTTCACAGTGGCGTCCAGGCGCCGTGGTGGGAAAAAAATGCAGACGATCGACAGGGATAGTTTAAAGCATGTGCGTGGACTAAAAATGTGGAGAAAAAAGTTACATGGAATAGAAACTATTGAAAAAGTGTTCATTTTCTTTGAAAAAATGAGTATGCTGTCCACTACTAGTTACAAACTTTTGACGTCTATCACCGCCAATGGCACTGAAAGAGTTAGTGATCACGTATTTTGCTTGCAAAATGCAGGAATATCACAAGAAGTACTTTGTAGCTCAGTCCAGCCTTAAGCAGTCTGCATCTTGCGCTGATTATGTCATCCCTTGTGGCGTTTGGGTAGCGTGGGAAAAAGGCCAACCTGCAGAGCCAGTATGGCCTTTATATGTGTTGTTAATAAACAGCATTACATCTATCGTGCGTGCGTGATACGCAATACAATGTTGTCATTACGTAAAGCAGCTCTGACCAGTACAGTAGGCTAAAATCGGGAATAAATGGGCAAGCGTCTCGCAGGAATCGAACACGCTCACGGGAATGCATGTCAGCCGATATATGAACTTTTTTCTAGATCTCATAGGATATGTTATGTTCACTGTTTGGGTGATGATCTTTCTTACGAAGGTTGAAAAATACAGGTAGTCCCCGGGTTACGACGTACTCCACTTACGCGATTTCGACTTAACGACACAGGAGTCTCGTCAGTTTTCTTTTTTTTTTTTTTTAGTTGCATAAAACAGTACCTTATTGTGCCTCGCATTTACTTTACTTTATTAATATGACGTGTTCTGTCCTCACTAAACGTGAAGTTGTTCAGCTTTACAGACATCAAATAATTATGCAATTTTCAAAGCTTTCTTCCTTCACTTTTGACAATTTGTAAAGCTGAAACACACTTATGTTCAAAACAATACACTTGACACGAAACAATTGGTGTTTAAAGGTCAATCTAGTCTGATCAAAAATGCAAATTTAGTAGATCAAATCAGCCTAATGTGCCTAACAAAAGTCCGCTAGCTTAAATGCTACGAATGCTAACGATTTACATTTCTCGTAGCAAATCGCTCAGACGTAACTCCACAAACTGTAGTTGTAAACTTAATTACAAATACACAAACATGTATTAGCTGAAACAACTTACAGCTTATTGTGGGTGAAACCATAGCGTAGCTGTCCTTTATCCATGTCAGACGAGAGTCTGCTCCTCAGTTATAAGGCGACAGTCCAGTCAGACCCAACGCTGCCACCAGAGGGCAGTGTGTCCTCCACCATTAAACAAAATACAATACTTATGGACTTTTTGTATAGTTATTGGGGTACTTAAAGGGTTCATTCAGACTTGCGAGGAAATTTGGTTCACGTCGTGAGTGTAGGAATTGAACTCCTTCGTAACCCACGGACTATCTTGACCGGCCGATATATCGGGTGGATAAGTGGTCTTTTTTGTTTTAGATGGTCCGATATCAGCCAATATAAAGCCAATATAATAGGAAAACATATGTTCACGGTTTGGGTGATGATCTTTCTCATGAAGGTTGACAGATATATTGGCTAGCCGATTTATAAGGCTGATATAGGGACTTTTTTTCAAAATGATAGCTGATATATAGTCGATATAATAGGAAAACTGTTGTCTTCACAGTGTGGTGATGATCGTTCTTGTGAAGGTCGACCGATACATGGTCTTCTTTTCTTCAAGATCGGCTGATGTCAGCTGATATATAGTCGATATAATTGTATAACTGTTAAGTTTACTGCTTGAGTGATCTTTCTCATGAAGGTTGACAGATATACAGTATTGGCCTGCCGATACAGTATATCGGGCCGATTTATTAGGCTAACTAATGTTCACTGTTTGGGTGATGATCTGTCTTATGAAGGTTGACCGATATATTGGCCATCCGATATATGGACTTTTTTCCCAAGATGATAGCTAATATAAACTGTAGATGATATAATAGCATAACAGTTGTGTTCACCGTTTGGGCGACGATCTTTCTTATGAAAATCGACTGATATATGGTCTTCTTTTTTCCATGGTCGGCCGATTAGCGGCTGATATAGAGCCGATATAATAGAAAAACTGCTACATTTCCTGTTTGAGTGTTGATCTTTTTCAGGAATGTTGACAGATATATTGGCCAGCTGAACTATATATATCAGGTTGATATTAGAGGAGTTCCAAAAAATCGATTATTACATGCATCGCGATTCGACACGTGACGATTCGATTACGATTCATAAAGGTTCAAAAACCCAAAAAATTTTTCCCTCATAACCTTATGGCAGCCGCTCGTAGCAGGCCAAAATTCAAGACACGTCTGCCGCCCGGGCACCGTTAACGGAAGTACGCACGTCATAATGGCTGCTGCTGGTTACTGAGAGAGAGAGAGATTTACTCTTTTTTAAAAGACTGGTAAATAAATTTATGTATGAGACAGGAAGGAAACAGAAGCGCGACCCTGCGCAAGTTATTTTTTTAGAGTAAGAGGGGAGAGAGAGATAGTTCGTTGCGCCTTGTCTTTCAGATGTGCAGCAGTGGTTTTAAGGCATTTCAATCAAAAAATGTCCTGAGTGTGTTGCTAAGACTCATGTGCATCTGTAAGAGGTGAGTATATGAGTCCTCCTGTACTGTTTAGCCTTTATTGTTGCTGTTTTTGAGATGTTAATAGTTAGCGCCGAGCGCTAAGCTAATTAGCTAATTCGCTAACGTGTATTTCATATGCAACGTGTAAAACCATGATTAAGTACAGCGGTAACACTACAAAAATGTGAAATAGTACAGAAATCTGTGAAAACAAAGTATATTGGTTAAAAGAAGTCTTATTCCTAAAGACACTTTGTTTCCAGAAAATGTGGAATTCATTCCGCCTGTGTAAATTTTATTTTATTGTTGAGAGAAATAAGTACTCCCTTTAAAAAGGTTAATGATTTTGCACTTTCTTGTAAAAAAATATAGATATAAAAAAGCAGCTGAAGGGCAGTTTTTGTTGAATGGGCATGTTTCCATTGTTCCTGTTGAACTCATTAGGATATTTTTAAATAATGGACATAAATTTGCTTGGCTACTGTAGTAATTAGTAATGTAAGATGCATCGATCATCGTGATAATCGCGATCATCGTCGATATCGTGATCATCGTTCAGTAATCGAATCGAACCGTGGGGTGCCTAAGATGGCACACCCCTAGTTGATATAATAGGATAACAGTTATATTCACTGTTTGGGTGATGAGCTTTGTTAATTTGGATTTTGCGCCAACTAGTGGCCAGTGTTACAAAAGAAGAAAAAACATTTTACTTCGAATCTATATACTCATTTATATAATGAGTATTTCAATTCTGTTTCATTCACTAATAACGCGCTTTAAATAAAGTCGGCTTTCGACGTTGACAATCGGATGAATTAAAAAAAAAAAAAATTGGCATCGGCCTTTGAAAATCCCAATATCGGTCGACCTCTAGTTACGTATTTCCTTTTCCATCCCCCCTCGTGTCAGAATGCGCTTCCACAGTAACAATGTTCAACTTGTTCTGGGCTCTCCTCCAAAAAACACTTCCCTCCCCTCTACTAAAAGGTACCCGTAAAAGCCTGAAAATGAGAGAATATTCAGCAAAAGGTCCGCATTCCGTTCCCCTTCCTCCCACCTAACCTCGGTGTTTTTTCGATTTGTGCGGCGTAATGACACAGGGTGGAGAAAACTGAGCAAAGCCAAAAACCAAAACGGCGTCGCCTCTTGCCAAGAGGCGGCTCTGGCGGCTTCGCAAAGGGAGGAAGCGGGGGAGTAATGAGAGACACCGGTCACGGCACGACTCGGGAGCGAGGGCCCAGGCCGCCGTCTCCGCTCGCGCATGCCGCTGAAAATTACAGAGGACGGCGTGCAAAGGCCTCCGCCCAAAAAACGCCATCTTGCCTCTTTGGAGGAAACATGGGGCATCCGAAAAACACATGCAGAAGACAGTTGACTCGCCAGTTGCGCAGTTTCAGACCTCAAAATTTCCTAATATGAAATAATGCAAGCGCAAATCATCATTTCCAGCTTCAAATACTGTAACTCGGGGAAGTCCACACTATTCTTCCCCTAAGACCGCTTTCAGAGAAATTGAAGGATGGAAAGGCTAACTTGAAATACTTGTGTGCATGTATATTTTTAATTCCTCTTTACCTAAAAAAATGTATCATCGGATTACTTGATTAATAGATGGAAATCTTCGGGTAGAATACTCGATTACTAAAATATTCGATAGCTGAAGCCAGAGTTTGAATGATTCGTTAAGAGTTTTGAAAAAAAAAAAAGACATTAGCATTTTATAGCATGTTAGCTAACGGTCAATAACAATGCAAGTCAGCCAATTGGTATTTGTTGTACTCAGCTCCTCATTTATTTATTCTTTTTAATATCATTTGAGGCTTAGCTCAGTTATTTTTAAATGCATTTATTGCTCTTGTGAAATGAAAGGGCAACTCTGCATAGTTTGGAGAAAAACTCAAGAATTTTATTTTTTATTCACATTTAATGCACTTTTGAAAGTGTAATCTTGGCAAACCAAAATAAATACTAGCCCTGCATGCAGGACTCAACGGGCCCTCGGGGAACGTATTGATTTCTCCAATTTCTTTTCGGTGATATTTTTTGGATGCTAAATACATTTGGCTTACTCTTCGATGTAATGTCGAAAAAGCAAGAAAATAACACATTATATGTGTTTGCTAAATGTCTGTTAAATATGTTTATTATGCTTTTCAAATAAATATTTCCGGTGTATTTTCTGTTACCACGTGTAAACATATCTATTTGGATTTAAGTTTTTGGAATCCAATTGGATCATTCAATGCTTCTTTATCAATTCCTCTAATTTCTTTTCGGTGTTTTTTTTTATATGGTAAGACTTTCAAATTGGCCATTTTCATTTGCCATGAAAAAGTAATAACTAAAGACGTCCCGATCGATGGGGTGTGATCAGGTCATTTTCAAAGTTTTGGAATCGACAAAAAAATATTGGACATGCCTTTTTTTAATATATATATATATATTTTTTTAATTAAATCGTTTTCTAATTGTATTTAACGTTACAGACATAATATGTTACACTCATCCAGAGTCTTAAGGTAGGGTTATCAAATTTATCCCGTTTACGGCGGTAATTAAAAAAAAAAATTATCACGTTAAAATATTTAACGCAATTAACGCATGCGCTGCACGATCCACTCACGCATTGTCGCATTCAATCTGTAATGGAGCCGTTTTACCTATATTTGGAGCTAAAAGGCAGCGTAAAATGAGTAGAGTGAATTGTGGCAGCCTTTGGAGCCTTTTTTTTAACTGGCTAAAGCCTTACAATTCCTGTCCCTACGATCAGAAATATCGTGGGAAGCAATGTGGAGAAGAAAGGTAGTAATTGATCTTTTTCTTAACACCCTATTTTATTTCCCAACGCAGAGAAGATATATCAATTGGTACCACGGCGCACAGTCATGGTTGCACTTCCCATCATGCATTTGGGCAGAAGTTAAATGGCTACAGTATCATTTTCTAAAAGCTCAACAAATACACTAGATGTCAATATTTAGTCACAATATACAAAGTCACATTTATCCTTTAAGAATTAAAAGTCTTTCTATCCGTGGATCCCTCTCACAGAAAGAATGTTAATAATGTAAATGCCATCTTGAGGATTTATCGTCATAATAAACAAATACAGTACTTATGTACTGTATATTGAATGTATATATTCGTCCGAGTTTTAATCATTTTTTTCTTAATGCATTGCCAAATTGTATATGATCGGGAAAAATTATCGGGAATGATTGGAATTGAATTGGGAGCACAAAAAAAAGCAATCGGATCGGAAAATATCGGGATCGGCAGATACTCAAACTAAAATGATCGGGATCGGATCGGGAGCAAAAAAACATGATCGGAACAACCCTAGTAATAACCCATCAAGAAGCCCTAACCCTAAGCCCGAACCCAAAACACCAAAAAACGCCCAACTTTGGTACCCCGCACAGGTCAGGCCCGTGAATGAAAACTCACCATTTTGATATGTGCAAATTTTGTTGAGTTTTTAAGCATGTTCAGAACTTCAAATTGGCCATTTTCACTTGTCCTGAAGAAGCCCTAACCTTAGACCCTAATCCCCAAATAACGCTCGACTTTGGTAGACCGCCTAGGTCAGACTCGTGAATAAAAACTCACCATTTTGATAACATTTCATGTCTCATGAAGAGTCTCACCAATTTTGAGGAGGATCCAAGTAACTGCCTTGTCGCAATGGTCTCAAACGTGCACGCTGGTTTTCGACAAAAATGGCATGTTTTTCAACATTCAATGCAAAATACCCGATTTCCTATTGGGTTTGGAGTATGGGTGCAAGAGACTTTTTGAAGCATTTTTGCACAAGGTATCATCTCCCCAAATTTCATCGCTCTACGTTGGAAAAAAAACTAAATGGAGAGGCCTTTTTTAAAAACTCCAAATTCGCAAACCGCATGTTTGTGCAAATTTTGGTGAGTTTTTAAGCATATTAAGACCTCCAAATGGGCCATTTTCATTTGCCATGAAAAAAAGAATAATAATCCTTTGCAGAACAATAGGGCCTTCGCACCTGTTGGTGCTCGGGCCCTAATTACGTCCAATTCATTTGAAGTGGGAGGGTGGCAGCGAATGAACGAATGTTCATTCGCTGCCACCCTCCCAGTTCAAGTGGATTAGACGTCCACACTTGACAAACTCACTGAAATTCAAGGAAAATAAAGAAAAAAAAACATGATTGGATGCTATTTGATCGCTGCACAGAAAGGAAAACACGAAAACCTACAGTTCATCCCTCGCTGCCTGAACTAGTGAGTCACTCTGACAAAAAGATTCCGTTGTCCTTCTTTCTTTCTGCTTCTCCTGCGTGTGTATTATTATTTTTTTTTAATGCGAGGCCTTTTCCCCGCCGGCTCAAAGACATGAGGTCATATCCTGCGCGGCCCTTTCCTCTCGCCGCTAACCCAAACAAGGCGGGAATGCCGAGAGCGAAGGAGCTGAAATACTTGGGACGTGGAGAAACACTGAGGCCGCTCTGTTCAAGCTGGAAGTAAGTTTCCGGATTTAAAAAAAAAAAAAAAAAAAAAGACTGGTTTATAGGGGGTGACACGACACTTCCCGTCATTAATGAATATAGAAAAAAAAGTAGGCTAGTCGTCATGACAGCAGGTTTGAATTAATGAGTCCGGACTAAATTTAATCCCCCGTCGCCAGAGACGATGATGGCTGTCGCACCTCCGGTGGATACGCCGACTAATTAAAATGACAAGCATATGAAGAGTGGGACTGAATTCTTTTCTTTTTTTTTTTTCTTAAAGTGCTGGCGTCACTTAAAGTCTGATGTGTACAGTGACACAGGGTAAATGTATTAGTTCACAAAGGATTCATTTATTATGTTTTATTTAAAAGGAGGACAGAAAGGAAGGAAACAGACAGAAGTGGAGAAGAACAAACAACAAGAAATACATTATTACATGCCTATGCTACCTAGTATGAACACAGTGGTGCTATCGTTAGCTAATATATATTTACCCGTGGACACCGTGTGGGGCGGGGGGGCTGATAACCGAGGAGGAAGTGGAGGGACAGTTAGTCAAGAGCCCCTTCCACATACACCTGAACACCGTTTAAATCCCGGGATTTAAACGGGCAGCCCTTGTATATGAAAGCAATTTCCAGGGTCGAAGACACTGAGACAGAGGCGTATGTTTGCATATGGACTGTAGGGACATAACACTACCAACTTTTCAGGATGCTCAAATTGTCCCCACCAACCTTTAAGCAACCTTATATACATTATATAAAAAGTTCAGTTACATAAGTAATTCAAGATTGTCTTCCCATATGTTGTAATGACAGAATAGACCTGACCATTATTAAGTAAATTATTTTAATTATGCTCAGACTTACATTTATCCCTTTTCACTGGCTGAATGTGCCGGTCCACCCATCCCTAACCCCTCAAACGAACGTTTGGCTGATGACTTGAAGCCCCCCGTCCCACCACAAAGACACACACACATACTCAACATGCCGCCTCCTCCACCCCCTTCAGCAAGGAGAGATATTAGAAGTTTTTTTTCGGCCAGCAGCAGCCACTGTAAGTCATGTAAAAAGACGTCAATGTTGTGGAAGTGGGGGAAACACCGCTGATTTTGCTACTGAAAGTCCGACCTGCATCGGAGTTAGCATAACATTAAACTTGCGAACCTGCAAAATTACTGCAGTCAGGCCAGCCTCGACAAGGAAGAGACGTGGACATTTACCGAGTCTTGTCTTAGTATAATGTCCGAGACTTTCCCGGGAAGCGGTGTGCGTGAACGCAGGCGTTAAATTCCCAGGTAACAGCACGATGGCTGACGATCTAAATACCACGGCGGGCCAATCTTCACTTCCTCATTCTTCGCGGGAAGACAAAAAGCAATAAATAAACATGGCAATTATCACCATCGCAAGCTGGAAATAGTTAAACTGAAAATATAACAAAATTAAATTGCTACTGGATCGTAGAGCCGAGGAAGAGAGTCCATTGTCCATCTTTGCAAATGTGTGATTTATTTTGTTGCCAATGTTAGGGTCCGCAACTGTGGAAACAAGGTTGTACCTCAAAGCAAAAAACAACAGAGGGATGAGTGCAAGGGTTTATTAAACACAAACAAACGATCACGCGATCGTAGAAAAATGTGAATAACACATTGGGTCCGTGACAGTAGGTCGACAAAGACCAATAATATTAACCTAAGCGGTAGAAAGAGAGCTGATAACACAACAAAACAAATACACTCACATACCAGAACAATGTTGGGGATTTCAAAACAAGGGCGCCAGACGAACAAGCTAGCAAATGCACGAAATTCGAGAGTACAAGGTGTCGAATGGCGCCAAGCAAGTTATTATCTCGGCACCCTTCTCTTGGATCGCCTGAGCATAAATACAGTCATGATGATCTTGAATTGGCTGCAGTTACGACGTCGGGAATGCTCCCACAAGCGGCTCTGTAACAAAACACGATCTGACCAACAAAATGTGACAGTGGATGCCGACCAAAAATGACATAATGTCCGGGTTATAAAATCGCACCAGCAGCCTTCCCTGCACAGAGAGCGCCAATGAGCAACGCGGGACAAGTCTGTGTAAGTGTCCAATCCGCGTCATTCCCGGAATATCTCTCAGTGCATGAAAGCAATGAGTAAAACCCGCGTCACCTTAAACAGGAATTTAACGGGATATGTGTGTGAAAGGGGCTAAAAGGAGACTGGATTAGGTGGGGTGGAGCATATACAATTCAACAATGTAAGGTGGGGAACCCATTATTATGTACTGTAAATCACTTTTTGCTGTTAGCGGCAATGAAACGTGATCATTATTGCTAGCCAATTGCAGTAAAAGAGTTAAAATTGTGTCGTAGACTCTGAAAGAAGTCCAATCCATTTGAACTGGAAGTGTTGGCAGCGACTGAGTTGACAACCTAATTAGTGCTGCAACGATTAATCGATTAACTCGAGTAATTCAATTAGAAAAAAGGCTTTGAATTAAACTTTGCTTCTTCGAGGTTTTGTTTTATTAGAGTGCTGTTTAGTTTAATTGATTTGGGTGGATACACTGTCCTCTAGTGGCAACAGTGAATATGACAACCGATTTAACATTGATGATTTTATTTTGTATTTGCATTTAATGCTCTTTTGAAAGTGCAATATTAGCAAGCCTTTGTTTTACAGCTCCTAAAATTTATTCTGAAACACATTTAATGTTGCTAATATGATTATAATTCGAAATACCGTAATTTTCAGACTATAAGGCGCACCTGACTAAAAGCTGCCACCCACAGAATTTGACACGAAAACGGCATTTGTTCATAGTGACGCAGCACTGGACTATAAGCTGCAGCTGTGCTCACTGTATTATGAGAGTTACACCAACGGATATGAACCGATGACGCTTTATTTGACAGCTGCATAAGAACAAATGAACCAGATGAACCACCATGAAGCTTCGAGCCAATTTGCTGCAAAGCCTCATTGCTTCAGAAAGCTTTATTTGGCCGTCACTGCTGCCACCTGCTGTCAACAATGTGGACAGCTGCATAAGAACAAATGAACCACCATGAAGCTTTGAGCCAATTGGCTGCAAAGCTTCATTGCTTCAAAAGGCTTCATTTGGCCATCACTGCTGCCACCTGCTGTCAACAATGTTGTCGTCCAACATGCCTCTTAGCATGCATTGCAGCGCCACAGATGTAAATAACAAATCAAAATTCATGTTCTATGCTAATTATTTCCTTCAGTTACTGCTCCAGTTGTTTCATTAAATGCTAGTTATGGTATTTAGTAACACTTCATTTTGACAGTGGTGCCATAAGACTGTCATAAAGCCATAATAATTATGACATGAAACTGCCATTGGCATTAATAAATGCTTTTGAGAGATGTCATTTTGTGTCAAAAGGCAAATTATCTCACTTTTTAATGGATGTAAAAGATCCGAGCTGGACATAAATGGAGTTAGTGACATAACTTGCAGGATGACACTTAATGACATATGTCATAAGCATTCATTTATGCCCATGATAGTGTCATGTCATAATTATGACAGACTTATGGTAGTCTTATGACGCCGCTGTCAAATAAAGTATTGCCTATTAACCTAAATAAGCCACATTGGACTATAAGCCGCAGGACTCAAAATGAAGTGAAAATCTAGTGTCTTATAGTCCGAACATTACGGTAACCAATCGATAATCGATTACTTAAATAATGGATAGCTGCAGCCCTAAACCTAATTTAAAATTCACTTTTTAACAGAGCCACATGATTGGACGTCTATCACCGTCGACGGCACTGAAAGTTAATCAAGTATGCACATATGCAGATGCAAACTGACTAGTCTGTCAGATTTCAATCAGAACTAAACAAACCCCAAGTAAATTGCACATATAATGCACTAAAACTGTGTTTGAACGTCTGCTAGCTTACTGCTAATACAGTATACAATGGTCGACACCAAAAGAAGCGAGGCTAAATTTAAAACTGCGGCGGGAGGAAGCGCCTGTGTGACAGTGGGCAGCATGCCAGGGCTTCCACCGTGGTCATTCTATCCCTGCGTGTGTGTGAGTGACATCGCAGCCTGAATGGATCCCAGTCAGGCCTGGGTGGCACCATGAGGCATGCCATTAACACATTGATAAGAAGTTAACAAGATCCGAATAAAAACACTACATCCGAGTACACAAAAACAAACTCCAAAAATGACTGATTGAAGCCTCCTTCCCCAGAAAAGACAACACACCCCAACACATGTACAGACATACGCACGCACACACACGTGGCGGCCCACGCCTGCGTCACGCCTGGTATTCGGGCACTTTGCCAGAATTTCAACAGCCCTCTCATCAATTCTCGTTAAAAACAAGCAGACGAGGGCGCAGAGCAACCATGTGGGGGGTGGAGAAAAGGCCGGCGCGGACGCTAAATCCAGCGCGGACCTCCGCCAGGGAAGGTCAGACAAGCCTAATTTGGATCAGATTAGACACAGACGTGGATTTTCTGGCAACCTAGCTCGTGTCATTGACAAATAAGGCAAAATGCTACGCTAATAAAGCTAACAAACGTAGATAAAAGCAATAACCGTCGCAAAAAGCAACCTTTGTGCTAACGTATCGTGTGTTCTATGGAAGTCATCGAAGCTACAAAGTATTTTTGACATGGGTCGAGCAAATCTGTGAGCTAACAAATGATTGCGAACTATTAACACGTGCACGTTGTTTTGTTAAGTTGTTTTATTAGAATTCAGAAATGTTGTGCTATTAAAACTAAGGATTGAAACAAACCATCTTGATGCTACTGTATTACAGTAAATGTGTGGTATTTTAGCTATTGTTTTTCTCAGTCACAATTCTAGAAAAAAAAGTTCGGCAAATGCTATGCTAGTGCACGCCGGTCAGTTGTGTACATTGCAAGTAAAACCTCCCTCTCGATGCCTTTAAGAGAGTATGCTGGCGGCCTTAGCAGCTAGCCTGTGCTTTTGGTCAAGCAGTTCGCGTGCTCTCCTGCCGTGCTGGACCGAAACGCAAAACGGTGTCAAGCTAGTAAAATTCAGCGAGCTAACCATTGTTTTAAAATGTTACGGTGGTATAAACAAATCTTTGTTAAATGACAGGATCATATGGATTCTACTCCTTAACACCTATTGTTTAAGACCCAGTAGGAGGTGTCAAATGTAAATTTGAAAAGCAATTACTTTGGAGATGGAAGGTTTCCACTCGATAACAGCATGATGCACTAATAGAATGTGGACTTGGCTCTGGATGCTGATCTTTCAAGGAGGGGAAGTACAAAATGTGTCCGCCTGTGATTGCTCTTAGATGGTGTTTGGGCTCAGCGGTACCCGCTGCTCGGTAGGGAAAGAAACTAGAGTGACAGAAGTCAGTCTCCAAACACAAGCAGCTACAAAACAAAAAACACCAGAAATGGAAGCTCAATTTTTCGCTAGTCGTTTTTTACAAAGAAAGTGTCGCTAGGATAATTAGAAAAGTCTTTGGTTCAATTCGGTGGCCGAGTGGTTAGCACATCCGCCTCACAGTTCTGAGATCAAGGGTTCCTGTGTGGAGTTTGCATGGGTTCTCTCTGGGGGTTTCCTCCCGAATCCTAAAAACATGCGTGGTAGGCTGATTGAACACTCTAAATTGTCCGTAGCTATGAGTGTGTGCGTGAATGGTTGTATGTCTCATTCTGCCCTGCGACTGACTAGCAACCGATTCAGGGTGTACTCCACTGACTGCCCGTGGTTAGCTGGGATAGGCTCCAGCACCTCCGCGACCCTCATTGGGAAAAGCGGCATGGAAAATGAATGAATGAATGAATGGTTCAATTCAGAACAACGGAATGAAAATTCCAAAATTCTTCCGTGGATGTGAAACAAAAAGATCGCTTATTCGCTCATTTCAGTGACAATCAAAAAGGGATTCGGTCTCAAACAGATCATCCAATCGTCATGCAGAGACACAGCACGTCAGGGCCAGCCAAGCCCCGCCCACTGCCCATAGAGCTCCAGAGATGCACAGCGTCCGATGGACGGGACAAACCCAGCCTTTAGCCAATGACTCGTCTCGTTTCGCCGTAATGAAACTGCACTCTCAATTCTGAAAACGCCCAACGTCCACGCTGTTCAAAGGACTGTGCGAATGAAAAAGAAGTATTACTGGACTGACTACTATTAATGCGCAGAACGCGCTGACGTCACGTGCGTAGAGGAAGAAGCAATGATACCAGACTGCAGCCGACTACCGAAACTATGACAATGTTGCTACAAACTACGCCCACATGATGCTATGGTGGTAGCGTCTGATGTGTCTCATAGATATCACATGTATATAGAACTAGATGTGAAATGAGACACTCGCCGGCGTTAGTTAACAGCCGCCATCTTAAAGCAGTAGACTTCTCAGTGCTAATGAATAAGATTAACGTTACTGTACCTTGCTAACGTAACGTTAGCCCTGCAGGGGGCTATGCTTCTATTAATTATGACTACTGTCAATGCGTGGTTAACGTGTCTTACATACAGGCTTTATTCAATCTGTAAAAACGTAATAAAGCTAACTGTCAATGTTAGCTCGGTAGTCATTGATTGTTTAAAAATGGTTCAATACTAGGTGAAATGTCTCGTTTTCTCATGTGTATTTATAATTGCTCTTTACCTAGAAAAATGTTTTATCTGATTACTCGATGAAATTTTCAGTATTCGATAGCTGCAGTCCTAATAAAAACCACTTAGCAATGAAAGCTGCCAACATAAATAAACCATCATGAAACTATTAAATGCATCTGGACGGTAATGCAGCAGGACCCCGCTGTCCTCAAAGGGAGTGTTTTACGTAACAAACTGGTGAAAACCTCCTTGGCGGAGATACTAAAGTCCCTGCCTCTTTTCATTCACAAAACACTTAGTGATCCCTCTCATCAGTATCTGCGGTCAACTGAAACCCACCCAATCAACTGCTCCACCCCCAACCGTCCCCTACAGCCCCTCCCTGTTCATGTGGCGTGTTCCAAGCGGATGACGCGAGGCCGCTAGGAAGCCGCTAGTCTGGCAGGCGGCCCACTTTAAATTTGCGCTTGTCACTGTCGCGGCATCTCGGTTAACTCCTTCCTTTCTAGAGCAGTCTTCTCCCCAAGTTTGTGGGTCATGTACCACAGTCAACAAGCACTACAAAGATTGAATTCCCCAAAGGGAAAAAATTCTTGGCGCCCCGCCTTGCCTCTTCCCCCGTCTGGAGGGGAATATAAAAAAGGGGCGATTGAGGGAACTGGAAGGTCAGCGACAGGCCTTCTGGGAGAGCCGTGTTTCTTTTGTCAGGGCCCCAGAGGGAGGGTGCAGGGGAGGTGAGAGGAACTGGGGGGATGTAGCGGCTTGCCAGGGAAAATCATGCCATCTTTGCTGAGGAGGCCCATTTACAGAGCTGCTTGCTGCCAGGTAGGAAACTAAGGGAGGAGTTCACCCCCCCATTCAGGAACAAACGGCGGCAATAAGTAGTGGGTGAGCACCCCTGAGGACCCTAAGTTCTAGGGTTTCACAGTTTAAAGTAAATTCTGTCTAGCTAATACACGCGAGTGCGACTTTAATGTCCAGAATGAGAAATATTCAAAGGCGGGTTTAGAGTGGGGAGTGGTGCTGCGGGGTGGGAGGAATACGGGCAGCAAACACCAACCGACATAAAACAGGCTTTAAAAGAGCCTGGTAATGAGAACCATCTGAGAGCCCAGAGAGAACAACTCTGCCCGAGGACGCGGCGCCGGTTTGGGAGGGAGGCCAAAGAGGATTATGGGAAAGGAAAGCTGAGGAAGCCCCATACTGGGGCCTGGAAAAATGAGAAAAGCGCCTGTTTCTCTCACTCGCACATGAACAGAAGAGACAGTCCGTTTCCGCCTAAACCGCTTTTGCCAGTGAAACTGGGCCTTCTTTTCTGCTTAGTGCAACACACAAGGGAGAAAACATACAACCATGGAAGGCACAGTAAATATATTTACCTGAAAGCCCCACAGGGGCCGAGTAGGTTGTTCCCCCAGTCTCACTGGATGAGGGTCCTGAGTCCGGAGAATCTGGAGCAAAGACATAGATTTGAAATTAGGCTAGACGGCAAAGAAGCAGCAGCGAGCCAGTCAATCAACGAGCTGAAATCAATGCCCGAGGAAGACTCTGATGAACGAGCAGGAGCTGCGATAATCTAACATAATCCACTGCTCCGGGTGAATCGGTAACCCTGCATCTGAAGGAAGGATTCTTACAGCTCCAGTGCCAAATAGATCATGAGAAAAAGGAGATCAGTCCAAAGCATGAAGTATTCAGGGAGAGAGGTTTTCGCTGGCAAAGCTTTGCCACCGCAGCGGTCGTGCTAACGAGCGGCGAGGGCAAACAGCCCCTCTTGGCCAGCCGGACTTGCCCGCACTTTCATTGGCTGCCAGCGGCCAACAGTTCACAGCTAACCGCAGGATTGAGGAAGGGAGTGGGAGGCCGTGGGGGAAACACTGTGCGGATTATATCCCACCAGAGCTGAAACAAGGTGGCAATTTACATCAGGGCCGCTTTCGTACGGACTAATTCTGGCGCCGCCGTTGCCAACGCTGCGGCGGACGGCGACCGGGACACGGGTGAGCATATGAGCATAATCTGTTCCGCGACCAGGCTCGTAACATGAATGTGCTCATTCTCGTGTAACGTGACGCGGGATTTACTCGTGTCATCACTTTCACGCATGTAGAGATATCCCGGCAATGACGCAGGTTGGACACTTTCACAGGCTTGTCAATGTTGCCCACTGGCACTATCTGTGCTGGCGCAATTTTATAACCTGGACATTGCGTCATTTTTGGTCAGCATCGGCTGTCACAATGTTGGTCAAATCGTGTTTTTTTAACGAGCCATTTGTGGGAGCGTTCCCGACGTCGTAACTGCAGCCAATTCAAGCTCATCAAGACAGTATCTAAGCCCAGGGGATCCAAGCGAAGGGTGCCGAGATATTAACTTGCCACGCGCTATTCGGCATCTTTGCCAGCTTTGTTTTGTAATCACCTACGTTGTGCTGATATTTGAGTATATTTGTTGTTTGTTGTCTTATCGGCTCTCTGCCTACCGCTTAGGTTAGTATTAGGGTTGTTCCGATCATGTTTTTTTGCTCCCGATCCGATCCCGATCGTTTTACTTTGAGTATCTGCCGATCCCGATATTTCCCGATCCGATTGCTTTTTTTGCTCCCGATTCAATTCCAATCATTCCCGATAATTTTTCCCGATCATACACATTTTGGCAATGCATTAAGAAAAATATGAATAAAACTCGGACGAATATATACATTCAACATACAGTACATTAGTACTGTATTTGTTTATTATGACAATAAATCCTCAAAATGGCATTTACATTATTAACATTCTTTTTATGAGAGGGATCCACAGATAGAAAGACTTGTAATTCTTAAAGGATAAATGTGACTTTGTATATTGTGACTAAATATTGCCATCTAGTGTATTTGTTGAGCTTTCAGTAAATGATACTGCAGCCATTTAACTTCTGCCCAAATGCATGATGGGAAGTGCAACCATGACTGTGCGTAGGGCTACCAATTGATGTATCTTCTCTGCGTTGGGAAAGAACATAGGGTGTTAAGAAAATGATCAGCTACTACCTTTCTTCCCCACATTCCCACATTATATTTAATTGTTGAGAGAGGTATTGTAAGGCTTTAGCCACATAAAAAATGGCTCCAAAGGCTGTCAAAATTGTCTCTACTCATTATACGCTGCCTTTTAGCGCTATCTATAGGTAAAACGGCGTCTTCATAGATTGATCGCGACAATGCGTGAGTGGGTCGCGCAGCGCATGCATTAATTACTTAACGTGATTGAAAAAAATTAATTACCGCCGTTAACGCAATAAATTTGATAGCCCTACTTTAAGCCAAAACTACTCTGGATGAGTGTAAGACATTTTATCTGTAACATTAAATACAATTAGAAAACGATGTAAATAAAAAAATTTAAAAAATTTAAAAAAGGAATGTCCGATATTTTTTTGCCGATTCCGATAAATGACGTGATCGGACCCGATCGATCGGGATCCCCGTCGACCAACTGTCACGGACCCATTGTGTTATTCCCTCTTTTCCGTGATCGCGTGTATTTTTGTATTTAATAAACCCTTGCACGGATCCCTCCGTTGTTTTCTGTTTTGAGGTACAACCTTGTTTCCGCAGTTGCAGACCCTAACATCTGCAAAAAAATAAACCACACATTTGCAAAGATGGATGATGGATTCTCATCCTCGGCTCTAAGACCCAGCAGCAATTTAATTTCGTTATGTTTTCAGTTTAATTTAGCTAGGTCCAGCTTGCTATGTTGATAGCTGCAACATTTGTTTTCCACTTTTTGTCTTATTGCAATGTAAGACGAAATGACCATCGGCCCGCCATGATATTTATGTCATTAGCCATTGTGCTGTGACCCGGGAATTTAACGCTTGTTTTCACATAAGCCTCATCCCGGGACTTTCCCGCGACCAGTGAAGTGTCCGCGTAATCTCCACGTCAGTCGACTCGGGTAATTGCGTTCACATACAAGGGCTGCCCGTTTAAACCCCGGGATTTTTACGGTGTTTCGGCCTGTGTAAAAGGGGCTTTAGACAACAGGTCTGATGGGGGATTCTATGGACACGAAACTTGTCAAAACACCGGTCCGTGAAAAAAAGACCTAAATCACACTGGTCCGTGGTGCAAAAAAGGTTGGGGACCCCTGTCCCCTGTTGTAGAAGACAGTAAAAGCACTAAAATGTGCACAGTTTTCTGTACTCGGTCACGAACAAGTAATAAAACATAGTTGCTGTAAAATGATTATGACAACTTGTACAATTTTGGGTGCACAATCCAAGCGTACACAGACTAACACATGCAGTCCAAGTCTATAAGGAATATAGAACAAGTAGTACAACAGAGGTTCTACCAGAACAAGGAGTAAAACATACATTTCTGGATAGTGGGGATTCGACTCGCAAAAACAAGGTGTAAAATGCGTGCATCTCTGGGTACTACATTTACGAGAAATTCTGTAAAACAGAAATATAAATAGGAACAACCTGAAACTCGGAACAGGAATAATATTAACATTCAAGCTAAGCCCCAGGATGGTATCGCGCAACGGGGTGACTGACAGCTGCCCGAGGCTAGGGTGGGGGGCGGCCCAGTCTACGTCCTATTGTCCTATTAATACATCTCTGCAGACTCTCTCCCGTGGTCGTGACGGCCACAGCAGCTGCGCCCGCTGAGTCGCGACAAACGGCGGAAAAAAGCGTGACAGTTGATTTAGTAGCCAGGCTAGCTGCTAATTTCCTGGTACTCCTGTGGCGCTCCCACGCCAAACTCCAGTTGCATAATCACTTCCTGTATCCGCACGAGGCTTCCTATTTACTTCAACTTGTGGGATGCCGGTTGTTAGCATGACTGACAGCGGCGGCGCGCGACTTTAGCGTGATGCTGAATAAATAACGGCTGATAAGCAGACTGGGAGGGGGAGCAGG